>NW_020954588.1:10435394-10558630 GCF_900497805.2 Vombatus ursinus | reverse complement strand
CTCTCTCTCTCTCTCTCTCTCTCTCTCTCTCTCTCTCTCTCTCTCTCAGTTTTTAACATCACTGAAATTCTGTGACTTTGTGAAACTAACATCCTGCCTTCAGGACTTTCAATCCCTGACACTTCACATCCCTTATTATACAGTAAATTTGTAACTCCAGCATCAATGCAGTCTGGGTTTGTCCATGAGACTACTTGAAGTTGCTGCTTCATTTCTCCAAGTCCCCACATCATTTCTTTTCATCTATATAGGTAAGCACTGATTCCTATTTTAGATACATTTATTTTATTTATCTTGTATTAATATTACTTATCTTAGACAAAATTTATAATAATTTATTTAATTTTATAAATCATTATAACTTATAATAATGTTATTTTATCATTATAAATTATAATAATCTATAAAATATATAAAATATTATAATACACTTATAAAGTAAATTTATTTATATTATATTATATTATATTTATGTTATTTATCTTAGACAAAATTTACAAACTTAAAAATGACTCAGACTACTCTCTCTTTCTGAGCTCCTCTTATACTGGTCACACTTACAAATTTTAGTACCTTGGTATTTTGTCATTTGCTGTTTTCTTTTATCATTCCTAAGATCATAGATCAATGAATCACAAATTTAAAGCTGCAAGGGATATTAGAAAACATTTCATCCAACCTTCTCATTTTGCAGATGAAAAAATTGAGTCACAGAGTAGTTAAATGACTTGTTCAGGATCATACAGCTAGCATATATCAGAAGTAGGATTTAATTCCAGATTTTCCTTACTCCACATCCAGCATTCTATCTACTGCTTCATGATGTGACTTTTCATGTGTGATTCATATTTGCATTAGTGTTTCCTTCTCTAGCTAGACTACAAGCTTCTTAAAGGCATAAGCCATACTGCACATATACATACACACAAATGTACATGTGCATAAACACATACATATGTGCATCTATATATTTAATTATATTTATGATAGTTATCCATTATATACAATCTATATGACATAGGTTTGGGCATCTCTCACTCTTCATCTTCTGTTGACCCATTCTTCTTCCTTAGCACAATTCAATAGGGTAACATCTTAAGCTTTTTGAGGATAGGAACTACTTTATTTTGTTTTTATATCCTGGAACCAAGCAGGCATCCCAGTGCCTTACATTACAAATAGTAATCATCTAAAGAGTATTTACTAAATACCTACTATTTCCCAGGCATGATGCTAAGAATTGGTAGACACTCAATTCATGTTTATTGAGTTGAATTAAGCATTTTTATTTTCATTTTTATGTACAATAGAATGAATGAATATGATATTTATTATATCATCAAATCAACAGTGATTTTGGGAATTATACTTTCCCCCAACTAGGCTCAAAAGATATAGTATGTTAGAAGAATAATATGTCTTTGCTCATTGCTGCTTTTTCCAATGCAGCAATCCAGTCCCTTTCTCTCTATCATGACAGACCTAGCTTTCATTCAGTCCCTATTAATCTCTCACCTACACTATTTGCCTATCATCTATATAGTTCCCTGGGTGTCAGTCAACCAATAAATATTTGTTAGGTGCCTTTTATGTGCTAAGAGATAAATATAATAAAGAACCCACAGTCCATGCCCAGTACAATCTAATGGAAAAGACAATACACAAAAGAAAGCTGAAATGGTACCAGTCATGGAAGCGTGATGATGTCCAAAGTAGTACAGTCAAGTTAGAAATGAAGAAATGACTAGCCTGGTGTCCTCTACAAATGGAGATTTGGGGACTAGCTTTTTGCGTCACTCTCCATTCAAAGGGATCTCACAGGTAGAGTCAACTGATGAGTTGTGAGTACCAAAGCTGATTTGATTTTGCAGAGTCATGTGGTGTTGACCTATACTGACATTATTTGTCTTAAACAGTATCCATGGATGGAGGTGTTTTTGTAGAACGCTCAATGCCCAGCAAGAAACCTAGGAGGAATATAGAATGATGATGATGATCTGAATGAGGATTTTATGACATCAGAACCATTTATAGGGTCATAGGTTTAAAACTGAAATTGACCTCAGAAGTCATCTAGTCCATCCTCCTTACCTTCCAGCAGAGAAAACCAAGGCCCAGGGATTTGAATTGACTTGCCTAGTTAGCTAGTAGATAGTAGAAACTTGGTTTCAACCAAGTCTAGGTCCTCTTACTCCAAACCCTTTGCTTCTACCAAACCCTCCATATTAACAGTATACTGTAATCTTTTTCTGACTTAGCATTCATGTCTGATGATCATAATATATTAAAAGATAGTGTAAAGTCATGGATAGGTTGGTAGAATCAGATTTAGGAGGCTATGGTTCAATCCTGCCATAGATAGGTACTAGCTGCACAATCAATGGTAAACACCTTATCTTCTCCAAATCTCAGTTTTCTCATCTTTAAAATGGGGACAATTCTACTTGTACTATTTATTTTACAGGATTGTTTTGAGGAAAATGTTTATAAAGCATAAAGGGACACCAATCTTTTAGTAATTAGTGTTAGTTCTAGTAAAAACATACACTAGGTATATCAACTGATCTGACTTAAGACCCCAGTAATAATGCTGTGCAATGTACTTACCTGTATACATATTTAACTATAATGCTGTGCAAGGTACTTACCTGTATACATATATAACTATCAACCAGCATTCTTTAGGGTTTAAGACAGACAAAACTCTATCGGGTAGGTAACACAATTTAACTCAGTTGAATAAACATTAATCACATGTTAACCATTTACCAGGTGTTGTGTGAGCTGCTAGGGATACAAAGGCAAGAATGAGATAACCCCTGCCTTCAGAAAGCTTATGTTTTACTAGAGGGAAACAACAAAACAAGGGAGCAAATATCTAGTAGCTATAAAGTAATTTCATGAATCAGAAAGTACTAATAACTGTGTGTGAGAAGAAAAGGGCAAGCAGGAAAGGCTTCATGTAATAGGTAGCACCTGAGTTCTGTTTTGAAGGAAGCCAGGGATTTCAAGAGGCCAAAGTGAGAAGAGATTGAAATCCAGACATGGGGATTATTTATTCAAAGGCAAAGAGACAGGAAATGGAACATCATGTATGGGAAACATGTAGCAGGTCAGGGTCAACTAGAAAAAGAGAATATGTAAAGGGAGTAACATGAGATGAAACTTTTAAAACAGGAGGCAGCTAGTCTAGTGGGGTTAAGCTTGTTAGGGCCTGGGGAAATTTGTCTTTTATATATTAGGTGGTTCACAGAGAGCTGGCCTTGAAGTTAGCGAGCCCTGCCTCAACACATAATGACTACGTGATCGTGGATAGGTCATTGAACTTCTGAGAGCTCTAGACTACTCTATAACACTGTAAGTTTCAGAGGGTGCTAACCTGCATTTATAGAGGGTTCATTCTCCCCTAGGAGTTCCATATACCAATGAAATTGCAGGTCCAATTTTATGTATCCTAAAGGCAGTAGGGAAAATTCCTGATTATTCCTTAACAATATATGCTAGTACAAATATTATTGTGCTTTTTTTTTTTAAACCTATGAGCAGCTTCTAGGATCAGAATGGTAGCTGCAGCTAGATGCCAAGGAATGGAGCCTAATGCTCTATGGGGGAATCAATGGCCTCCAGTCAGAGAAAGAATGAGGGAGGCTTTAAGTACCCTCTATGGCAAAATTCACAGACACAGAGAATGTATCTAAGGGTTTCAGCTGCAGCGGCTACAAACAGAGTATGGGGCATTGAAACAGAGCTCAGCCTGGTTCCCTTTGAGCTAATGCTCCCCTCCAGCAGGGAGAAGAATCTCCAAACAGTGACAGGCCCCTAAGGCAAAGGCAGATCATTATTTCAGGGAGAGACAAAACATGACATGCAACCCAATTTGAAGAGTATGCTTGGGATCCATCCATCACTTGTCAACATCTTTGCTTTCAAAGAGCTGGCAATGTCACAATTACCCTGGCCTGTGTTAAACTATCACTGACTTTCCAAGTAGCAGCTGCATCTGCTGGAATCTGTCTGTTTGGAACTTCTCCAGGCAGCCAACCACGTGGTACTTTCACCTGTTCTGGGGCAAACACATTTTCTTCCCTGCCTTCTATCCTGTACTGGAGGACTAGGCAATAGATTTCAAATAAACGAACCACCACAACAACAATCAGAAAAGGAACACTTTGTCTCCAAGGCACTCATTTTCTCACTGCATGGCATTTCACTGTCCACATGAAGATCTTTGTGATTCTTCCTAATCATTAGGACCTTGGCCTTTTTAAGCCAAGGTCTTTAACAGGTTTGACTGAGGCAGTGCCCATTCAATGATTAAGGCTTAATAAGAAATGAGGCAGAGAATGGCCTCTTTACCTAGTCAAAAAAAATTTATCTGAGAGGGTCTCTATGGTTTTCTGGGCAAAACAGTACCAGTTGCTATTGTCAACCTGGCAGCTTGATCTAAGAAAGACAAACAAAATTAACTTATGTCCATGTTTTAATTTCTGTCAACACGCATGCATTGCATGGGAGTGGCAGTCCAGAAACTGACTTGACTTGGGGGTTGGAAGTACAGAGTTATATGGCCTTTGAAGAGTAGGTGTTCCCAAGGGGTGCCAATCAACTCTGATTGGTCAACACACTGGGAGGTGGGCTATATTAAAATGAGGGTCTTGGGGCAGTGCCTTAGGTCACTTAATCTTGATCAAAGAGGCATAAATTGCCATATGACCTGTCTTGACAATAGGGAAGAATCAACATTTTCCTAGACCTGTCTGGACCACATGATGAGTAGGAAATATACCTATTAGATTTGAACTTAATGTCTTTCTGAAGAAGAAACTGAACTTTGGAAGAAAGGGGTTACGGGGAAGCTCTGAGTCTCCAAGATCATGATTACTAAGAAAATCAGTATTCACACTATTTACATTCATTCTGAACCAATCAGGGCCCAAACAATGACCTAGTAGGGCTTGGCCCAGGACCTATTGTTGTCCAATCTATGAGAGCCAGAATGCTTAAGACAGTGAAAGAAAGAGAAAGGTTCCAGAGATTAAAATGTACATTCCCTTTGGGCAGAGCAATAGCAGATAAGGGTGTGAATACCCTATTTGGAGGAAGGGAAGGAAAAGAAAGAAAGATAAGAAAAAGAAGGGAAGGAAAGAAGGAAGGAAGGAGGAAAGAAAGAAAGATGAAAGAAAGAAAGATAAAGAAAGAAAGAAGGAAAGAAGGGGCAACTAGGTGGTGCAGTGGATAGAGCACCAGCCCTGTAATCAGGAGGACCTGAGTTTAAATCTGGCCTTAGACACTTGAAACTTACTAGCTGAGTGACCCTGGGCAAGTCACTTAACCCTGAATGCCTCACCAAAGGAAAAAAAAAAGATGGAAGGAAGATAAGAAAAAAGAAAGAAAGCCCTGTTGCCCAATTGTCAGTCCTCACCGCATCCTGGGCCATCTCATATATAGATATAGCTATATAGATATCTGCATATAGATAGATAGAGATGGATACAGATAGATATAGACATATCTATCTAAATCTGTATATCTAGACAGATATCTATATAGATTTCTCTATATAGATCTATATAGATATCTCTCTCTATTTCTTTATCTATCTCTCTATTTCTCATCTATCTATCCATCTATCTCTGGCCACTGGACCCAGATGGCTCCAGAGGAGAAAGTGAGACTGGTGACTTTGTACAGCCCTCCCTCACTTAAAGCCGATTCACTTGAATGTCATGGTATCATCTACCTGACGTTATAGTCCTCTTCAAGAATGAAGGACAAACAACAATCATTAGGAATCATCCCTTCTGAATTCAGTTTGTAAATTACTTGGTATATAATATCTTTTTACTTATTTTTGTATCTGTTGTATCATTCTAGTAGAATATAAGCCCCTTGAGGTCAGGAACTGTTTCTAATGTTTTGTTGCTGTTGTTGTTAGTGGTTTTTGTTTTGTTTTGTTTGTTTATTTTTACTGGAGAAAGTGATTTCTTTGTTCCCCTTTCTGCAAAACTAGCTTTTGCTGTATCTTATATAAAGGGAAAAAAGATAGGACTAGATTTGTAATTTCATTCATATAGGAATTTTGTGAGTGGGAAAACTCTGTCCAAGCAAGGAAAACCTTCTTCAGGGCTCTGAAGTTAATTGACTTACCCAAAATCAGGAGGCTAGAATAAGTCAAATGAGGAACCTGAACCAAGGTCTTCCTGGCCCTAAGGTCAACCCTCTATCTATTATATACCATATTATATATACTCTCTTTCAAGGTAGGTAGATTACCTACCTTGTTACATAGGAAGCATTTAACAAATGTTTTTGTAGTTAAATTGGAATTACTCAGTATTTCATTTTTTTTTTATTGGCTAGAAGTTCTCCTAACTCATCTAGTACAACTTCTTGCTTTTAGGTAAATCAGCTCCTCTAGCCACTGATGACAGATGGCTGGCTTGGGTCATTATACTGTTCAGAAATTCCATCTGTGAGGTAGAAATCTGTCTTCCACTAAGTCTCACAAACTCCTGTAGAAAAGAGTTAATGGGCCTCTCTTAAGGGGAGTAAAGTGTCTTCCTAGAAGTAAGGCACCCACCTATTTGAGGTAAATGGACTCTGTAGAAAGAGCATTTGGCTTCCTGAGAGAAGTCATTTACCTCAGATGGGTGCTTATTCCATTAGCACAACGAAGCTGGAAGCAGTAATTACTGACTGCTCAGGTATTTTCAAATGAAAGGTTGTGTCCTATAAAATGAATGCTGGACTTTCTAAGCACTTAACCCCCTTTCTCTTCACTTTCTGAGCTTACCTCAAACCTTTCTGGTGAATGAAAACTAGACATATAACTATCACTACTAGAGAAGTCTCATGCAAATTACTTTGTATTTATTTCCTTTATGAATATTTTGCAATGATGCCTCCACTCCAATTGAAAATATAAACTCCTTTTGGCCAAATATTCTTTTTTCTTTTTTCTTTTTTTTAATTGCATTGAACCAACTTATAGACAGTGCCTGGAATATGGGAGGTGTCTTATGAATTCTTGCTAAATGCATGTAAAGTGAATGAATGAAATACTTGAGGGACAGATACAGAATGATCACTCTACCTTCTCCAAGAGCCCTCTTCACTTGCTATGTAGTGGTAAAGCTGTCTTGAAATGGGCAAGCTTTACAGAGATTGGTTTGAAATTTGAACTTGATCCTCAGACAAATACTACATTCTTTTGCTTATCTTAAAATAAAGGAACAGCCTTTCACATATGCAGAGTAAGTAACCACAGGTACAAATTGAAGGATTAGAAAACAATAAATTATCGCCACTGAGTCAAAGAATATGAATTCAATCAATCACCACACATTTATTAAGCCAGGCACCATGCTAAGTCTACAAAGAAAAAATGTTAAAATTCTTTGAGAATGTGTGTGTGTATATATGTATATATGTGTATATGAATATATATATATTCATGTGAGTATTTACATACACACCGATACACCCAAATATGGTAGAGGGCATTGCAATTGGTACTCTTACCACTGGTAGAGATCATAATCGTTCAATGAATTGGGGAATGGTTTCTAATAGTTTAAGTGACTGAAAAAAATTCATCCCCAGGAGTCAACGCAACGCTGTCTCTCTGAAAACAATCATGCTAGTACACAGATAACATACATAGTAAACATCACCAGGATGTACTAGAAGATTTTCTATGTCAATACCCTCCAGAGCTTGTTTCCTACTGGCATGACCACTGAGATTCTAGGCTTATTGTCAAGAAAGAGTTCTTAACACTCACTCTCTCTCTCTCTCTCTCTCTCTCTCTCTCTCTCTCTTTCTCTCTTTCTCTCTTTCTCTCTCTCTGTGTGTTTCATGATCCCCCTTTGTCAGCCTAGCGAAGCCCAAAGACCCTTTTTCAGAATTATATTTATAAATGCATACATTTGCATTGTTAAAATTATAAAAGAAAGCAATTACATTGAAACACAGTTATCAAAATACACTACAAAGATTGCTTATGGACCCCAGGTTAAGAACTATTGGAGACACTACAGGTTTATACCTGTAAAGACCTATTAAGACCTAGGCAGCAGGGAGACAATAAAAGATGCCCAAAATATCTCCACCTTGAGATCACCATGACATTGACCCATGATTCACTTCTTTGGTTTAAAACTCTTTTTATTGTTGTTCAGTTGTTTTTCAGTCCATCTCTTCATGACCTCATTTTGGGTTTTCTTGGCAAAGAAACTGAAGTGGTTTACCATTTCCTTCTCCAGCTCATTTTAGAGATAAGGAAACTGAGGCAAACAGGATTATGTGAGATGAGAGTTTCAGATGAGAAGGCATTGAAAGAGAACTATAATTATGGTCACATGTTCTTTTAAAAATAATTAAATTTTTTTAATGAAGAAATCTTCATTTTTGTCTTTCCTTCCTGCTCCCCATTATAAAAATCAAAGAAAAATAGAAAATATAGATTTAAAGTAACTGTAACAAATATATATAGGCAAACAAAGCAGATATGTTCAATTAGTAATCTTCTTAGCACAGTGACGGCACAATATTAATGCTCAACAAATGCCTGATGACTTGGCTTAATACGTATCAGGTGGAACCCTTGTGCACTTTTGTCCTCACCACCCTCCAATGTGCTTAGATTTGCAATCTAGGAGCTATCTTTGCTACTTCAGTCTCATTCTTTCTCCCTTCTCTCTCCCAGTCTGTTGTCAAGTCTCATTGATTCTCCATCTTCAATATCTTGCTAATCCTTCCTCTTCTCTCTATTCAAAACACAACCAATGTGGTCCAGGCCCTGATCCCTTTGTTCTCTCTGAAATGTTACCATAGATTTTGCATTGGACTCCCTGTATTTAATCTTCCCCCTACTCTAATCCATCCTCACAAAGCTGCTGAATTTATATTTTTCAAGTACAAAACTGCATTTATCACTCTCTGCTCAAGAAGTTTGAGGGGTTCTCCATTGCCTTTAGGTTAAAATATAAATTCTTATATGTGGCCCTTCACAATCTGATATTTAATGCCCTTCACAATCGAGTTCTACCTTATGTATTAAGGTCAATTACATATTACTGCATCTCATAGATTCTATATCAGCTGACACACTTGTTCTTCTTGATGACATCCCTTCCTTCCATGCCTTTTTATAGTCCAGTACTCATTCTGTGAATGCTCTCCCTCCTTACTATACCTTTTGGACCTACTTAACACCTCTCCATGATATGTTCAAAGATCTACTCTGCTCTAAAAAATACAAAACAACAACAACAACAACAAAAACATGTTTCTTGTCTTCTTAAACTAACAAAAAAAATAAATATTTAAATATAAATAGGAAAAAAAGGATTATATTTAAAAAAACCCAACATTTGCTAGTATAGTTTTCAAGAAAAATAGTTTATATATAAAATAGACATAAATTTGAATATATGTACACATGTGTTCATACATTTATACACACAGAGATAGACATTATAGGTATATATATATACATACATATACATATGCATATACATACACATATACATACAGATAGGTAGATAGAGAGATAGATACAGAGACTGATTGATTCAAGAATCTGGAGAAAATGCAATTGAAGCTCTGTCCATTGGAATGGAACCATCTAGGTTTGAATAAAAAAAAAATGGGCATCTTCATTGAATGGAATGACTGCTGAGCTGACAAACTAGACCTTAGTCTATGTAACATTAGAATCAAACAGGTATAGTTGAGTGAGAGGGGGAAAAAAATGTGGTTGATATTGCTTAGCAGTGCTTATAATCAAAATTTGCAGACCAGAAAAATGAGTACTTCTTTCCAAGAATCCCTTGACTTTCCACTTCCAAATATATACCACGACAGGTATAGAAAGCTGCATGAAGTCATCTAAACATAGAGAAGACGTCTATAAGCAAAAAGAAAGTCTTGTCTGCAAGAAACTTATATTCTAACCATACACAAAAGGAAGCTGAAAAGCAAAGGGTGAGGAGAGCATTGGGTAGAGATGGGACAATGATGGGAAAAAAATTGTTGAAAATCAGGAGCAGAGCCAGGAGAGGACTGAAGAAGAGAAGAATGCTAACCTAGTTGATTCCTTAAAACTAAGATTCTGGGAGGAATTGACCAATCAGAGGAAGGGACAGTCAAAAGAAAATGAAATTCTTATGTAATATTTGTATTCAGTTCAGTTACACTCACACACCAAATAATTTAACATAGTAGTAACAAGTATTGTATTTGTTTGTGTCCTGTTATATACTTTTTTTGTTGTTCATTTGTTTTGTTTCCTTCAAGATATTTTCCTATTCCTCCAAAGTTTTAATAACCTCTAAGCCACTATTTTTATAGTATTTGATAAAAAAAATCTTGATTGATTGACTTTAGCAATCCACTTGATGAAATTGTAAGACATAGACCTGTGTCAGAAAATGTAACTTTCTGCAGAGCTGAATGTGCATTCTGGCTCCAAAGTAAGGAACATGTGCTTATCTGAAATGACACAGAAGTTCCCGAATGTTCACCATTCCTGGGAAAGGGGGAATGGGTGGGGTGGGTTTTGCTGTGTTATAAATATTTGCTGATTGAGTGGGGAAGAGACACTGACTCTATGTTGTATATGAAGAGCAGAGAGAGATAGCCTGTATATAGGTCCCTCTCTTTTTAGCAATCTTTTTTCATTCCTTTCTCTGCATTGGACTGCCCTCTCTCTGGCCCCTCACTGGTAAGAGCAGGCAACAACTTGCTTGAAAAGCACATGGCAATGGGAATCAGCCTGTGCATGTTTGAGATGGGACTGAAACTCCCTGGCTACCTTTTTCTGCTAGGCTGTTTGCTTCCCTGACACAACCAGAAATCCTGAACAGCAGATTGTTTCCAGCCTTGGTGGCTACCTAATGGGTTGGACGTTCCTAAGTTGAATGCTAGCTGAAGAGGAGAGGCAATTTCCTTATCAGCATGCTTCTCAAAGGTGAAAAGGACCATTTCTTCATGGGCAGGATTAAACAAGGACATGTCCTACAGGTTACAATATCTGGATTCTGTGAGTTACTTCAACAATACAGGTTCAAGCTAAAGGTGAATGAAAAATATTTGTCACACAATTCTAAAAAGTTCCCCTTGCCTTCTTAAGAGAGTAGAATTGATAGGGTGATGGGACCTGGATCCTTAAAAGAAAAAGACCATGTCTTTGAAAGCAACCCAGTCTTTGAATTGTCCCATACATTTCAGTAGCCCAGATCACTAGTGCGTCTGGCCAAGACACCTGGCCCAGGAGCCCACCTCAATCACCTAATTAGCTTACTTGACAATCCTGTCCCTGTTGCTCTTGGCCCACCCCAGACTGCATACCATTCCTTAATCCCATCCAGATCCTCTCACTGTACTGTTTGTACATAAGTATCAGTCTCACCCCCATTAATTTGCAGATTCCTTAAGACTTTCACCTGGCTACTATTGGTATAACAATAAACCTTGTCATTTGACTGTAAGAAGGTTTGAGTGCATGTATTCATTCCAAGAAGATGTCACCCTATAGCCTGACATTCAGGGTTCCCAGCAACCCTAAACTGCAACAGAATGAGTAGAATAATCAAATATTTGATGTTTTCTGTATTTGTTGTTTGGGCTTTAAGTTTGAGTTACATTGCCTCTTAAGCATTATAAGTGGTTGAAGAAATAAAATGTTCTAACTGAATACCCCTATTGTGTACTTTCTTTTTTTCTTTTTTTTTTCAGTTATGCATTTTCTAGAAGAGATTCTGTTAACTGCAGTTTGGGAAGCCCATGGTTGAGACTTTTGTTTTAGTAATGCCTATGGCTTATTTTAGAAATTTCCGCTTCGTTTTACTCAAGGGTTGTAGGACAGCCAGAAAGCAAGAAAACCTAATCCCTTTTTTAGGAGGTCAGACTCACCAGGAACTTGGATCTATACTTTATCTTTCTGAATTGTGGGGAACACCTGTGTATTTTGTGTTTATTGATGAGAATACTGCCACCTTATAGTTGAATGGAAGCACCTTAAGGATAGGAACTAGATCTCATTTTTATATCTGTATCCTTGTTGCCTAACACAGTACCTGACATTTGAAAGACACTTAACACATGTTTGTGGGTCAGTTGGTTAATTTTAACACATTAAAACAGACATATTAAAACAGAATCCCATACTTATCCTTTCATTCTTATTTCAGAGTAGGCTAGAGAAAAGTTTGAAATCTTCTGTTTCTTCATTTGTAAAATGATCTAGAATATATGATCTTTAAGATTTCTTTCATCTCTAAAGTTAGATGGGTCTATAGTATGAAAAGAAGCATGTGCTTTCTGAGTAACTATTAAAAGAAAAAGAAAATTAAAAGTTCTACCCTGAAAAGCACATTTGAGCAAATTTGCTTATATTTAATCAAAAAACTTTTTAGGAACTCCAAGCTTCTAAGGTACAAACTGGACTCAACGATTTAAAAAAAATCACTGTATAGAGAATATATATGTACATATTTATACTCACATATGTGCATAAACAAACAGAATACATGTATGAATGTATACATACATGTATGCATGTGTGTGTGTATATGCGTCTGTGTGTATATATACACGCACAGACACAGATATACATGCAAGCAATTGGGTGAAGGGGAGATAGAACACAGATCAAGAGATTGACTGCTGAAAACTCTGCAGGAAGATTATTTTTCTCCTTAGAGAAGCAGAGCATAAATAAAAATAATGGAAAGCCAGCATAACAAAGAGCGTGAAACATCCTTGTGTTAAATGGGAAGGGGTGAATTTTAAATAGGTCTCTTTTGCCTCTGACAAGTCAAGAAATTAAACTTTCTCATAACCAAACTGTTCAATAATGACATGCCTTGATCAACTCTAGCCAATCTTGTGTAGTGCAGATGCATTTTCCAGTCATATCAGTGTGTTTGTATATTGTGCAATATTGTTATTGACAAAATATTTCTGACATAGGACTTTACTATAAGGGCATAATCCAAGTCGACTATAAATCATGACAATTGAACTGCCAGCATACGTATTTCAGATTTTATTTATTCTGGGTCTTTATTTATTGCCTGAGGAAGCCAGAGGCAAAAAAAAAAATCTAAATCTTAGAAAAAATTTGTACATGGAAAGAGAACATTTCACAAGCTAGAGAAAACAATGGAACAGGAAAGGGGAAGTGGTAGTGGAATTGCCCCCTTTCCAAAGAGGGAGGCAGGGATTACCCGGCTTTTTAATAGTGCTAAAAAGATAATGAATTCATTGGCAAAAATACAAAATTGAGCATCATTTAATATTTATAACCAACCTGTAACCAGCATTTCAGCAAATACTTATTAAACTCTTGCTTTGGGCAAGTGAATATTTTCAGCTGGCCTTTGTATTTGCAAAGGATGTTAGACATATTCTCTCATTTTATTCCCACCTGTGATATAGGTGATATGCATAGTCTTAACATACATCAGAGAAAAAAAAGGACTAAGATTTGAAGGAGCTAATTGACTTACCTGTGGTCAGATAGATGATATATGTCTAAGGAAATAATCAAAACCATTTTTTCTTAACTTGAAGTTAAATACTCATTCCATTGTGCTGTGCTGACCCTCTTCAAAGTAGGCACTGAGAATGAGAGACAAGAAATAACACAGTTCTTCCTTTAAAATCTGCTAGGGTGGCTAAAATATGTAGAAAAATATTTATGGACCTTCATGTTGTCTTGGTACTCCCACAAACTTGCCTAATGTATTATAAACAGTATGGTCTTAGGTATTGTAACTGAACCTTTGCTTGCGTTGGTATTGACATAAAAAAAGTAATCTCTCTACAGTAAATATGTGAGCAAAGGGTTGGGTTGGGATGGGTATGTATCACTTTTTTTCTTCTTTTTTTTACTTCTCACAGGGAAACACAGTGCCCCAAATATTGAAAGTAAATGAATTAAGAAGTTTTACTTGGATAAATGACTTATGATGGCTCTTCCGGTAGAGCAAGGGGGGAAATAGAAGAGTTATTTCTAGCTGGATAAAAGAGTAAAAAGCAAGAAAATATTGTGCAATATATCATATTGAACATCTATAGATGTATTAGTAGACGCTGAAACAATTAATTTGATATGGCAATAAATAAGATGTGTTGCCTACTGACCAGTCATTTTCATTGTTGTCCCCTATGCCTAGAATGTTCTTTCTCCTCATCTCCACCTTCTGCCTTCCATGGATTTCTTAAAATTGGAGCAAAAATTCACCTTATACAGGCATCCTTAACCAATTCCCTTTATTTCTAGAGCCTTCCCTGTTTTGAATATCTCAAATTTGTCCTGAATATAACTTATTTATTCATAGTTGTTTGTGTGGTATCTCCCTCTGTGGATTCCTTCCAAAAAGACTACTTTCCTTTTAAAATTTTTTTTTGAATTTTCTTTTTTTTATCCCCAGTACTTAGCATAGCACCTGACTCATAGTAGGTTCTTAACAAATGCTTATTGACTGATTGACTGTGGGGAATTCACAGATGAGTAAAACTCCTATTCTTAAGCAGGTTGGTACTTTCTCCAAAACTTGTATTCTTAGAGGGTTGCTTAGAGCCCTTAGAGGTTAAATGTTTTACCCAGGGTTCCACAGTCAATATGTGTCAAAGATAGATGTTTAACCCAGGACTTCCTGATTTTTAGCCAATTCTCTATCTACTACTCCAAGCAGATTCTCACAGGAAGTAAGTTCTTAGTAAAAGCCTATTGGATTGGATTGCATAACAATGGATCTTTGAATTCATCTTGTCCAACTTCCTCATTTTACAGATGAGGGGAAAAAAATAAGTCGGAGAAAGATTAAGTTACTAGTTTAAAGTAACACAGGCTATCAACCACATAGTATCCAAGCTGGGAGGAATATGATAGGAGCAAAGGAAATAGCTAACCAAAATGTATTAGAAAAAATGACTCACTTCCATAGAAAATATGGCCTCAAAGAGGAGGTGGTATCAGAATAGAGTTTTGAAGAGTAAAAGGGTTTCCAAAGTAGGATATGGCATTTCAAGAATGCAACAGTAGCTTAGCTTATGCAAATGCACAGGAGAAGAGATTGGACAAAATGTCACCCTCTTTGATTGAATATAGAGAAATAATATGAAATGAGGCTAGAAGGGTAAGTAGGAGTTAGATTATCAAGCACCTTAAATACTCATCTAAAGAATTTGCATTTCTAAAAAGGTTTTTGCTGAGAATTATCTCTGAGATTTAAACCAGGGGATGTAGAGGAAGGAGAGAAAGTATGAGCAAAAATATTCAGGATTCTGAAACAAATGATGTAAGCATTCTTTCTCATTTATGAAATTTCTTTTACTCTGAATTCAGAGATATTGAAGAAATGGAAACAGATTCTAGGGCTACAAATATTTGTATGCTTCTAATTTCATAATATGTATTTCATATTCTCAACCCCACAACCTTGAATGAGCTCTGCCTGAGCATGCCCACCACTCTCTTTACTGAACAAAGTTATCCTTATTCTGTAGATAAGTTTAAACCATCACTCATAATGCCTTTCCTTCTGTTCCTCTTTTTTTGGTGCCTTCCATTAAAACAATGATCAATGTATATATCTTGTGTACATTGCTTTGTTGTCTCGCCCACTGGATTATCAGTTTTATGAGAGACCTTGTTGTTTATTTTGTCTTTTTTTATCAACAGTGTCTAGAAAAATCCCTGGCATATAATTAATGCTTAATCATGACTTATAGATGGATTAATCATAGTGGTGTCCTTGAGAGATTCTATTGTTAAATATTCAATGTGAGCATCAGTATCTTGGAAATTGTCAAATGCTACAAATCATGGTTTGGTTAATTTTGTTTGTTTTATGTATTATCTAGAATTGTCAAATTAATGGAGAAAGTGCTAATATAATGCAGATTACATTTAGAAGTGTGTCAGGCATACTTTTGGGGGGACAGCAAGGAGCTGGTTGTTAAACATTTATCATCACACATATAATTAGTAATGACACCTCTCTACAGGAAACCCATATGATCCATTTTCCTTAAATGTAAATATATATGATTTTTTGGGGGAATGGTTTAATAAAATGTGGTGCATGATAATAATGTAGTATTACTTTACTATTACAAATGCCTGGGATAGATCTCTACAATTAAAATTACATTTAGTAAAGAACTTGGGAAATAGATTAAAAGTTAATTGAAAACTAAGTAATCTAATTCTAAAGAATGAGTGGATCAAAGAACAAATAATAGAAACAAGCAAAAAATTCCATTAAAGAGAATGACCACAATGAGATAGCATACCAAAATTTATGGGATGTAGCCAAAGGAGTACTTAGGGCAAAATCTGTATCTTTAAATGCTTATATCAACAAAATAGAGAAAGAGCAGATCAATGAATTGGGCATTCAACTAAAAAAATTAGAAAAAGAAGAAAATTAAAAATCCACAATTAAACACCAAATTGGAAATCACAAAAATCAAAGGAGAAATTAATAAAATTGAAGGTAATAAAACCAATGAAATAACAAATAAGAGTAGGAGCTACTTTTATGAAATAACAAAATTGATAAATCATTGATGAATTTGATTAAAAGAAAGAAGAAAACCAAATTTCTAGTATCAAAAATGAAAAGAGTGAATTCACCACCAATGAACATGAAATTAAAGCAATTTTAGGAGCTCTTTTGCTCAATTATATGCCAATAAATTTGACAATCTAAGTGAAATGGATAAATATTTAAATATATATATATATATAAATTGCTCATATTAACAAAAAAGGAAATTGAATACATAAATAACTCTATCTTAGAAAAATAAATTAAACAAGTAATCAATATTGTTCTTAAGAAAAATCTCCAGAGCTTGGTGGATTCATGAGTGAATTCTAACAAACATTTAAATAACAACTAAATCCAATACTGTGTAAATTATTTGGAAGTATAGGCAAAAAAGGATTCTACCAAAGTCTTTAAATGACACAAATATGGTACTGATACCTAAACTAAGAGTCAAAACAGAGAAAGAAAACTATAGACAAATTCCTTACTGCATATTGTTGCAAAAAAAAATGCTAAATCAAATAATAGCAGCAAGATCACAGCAATACATCACAAAGATATACACTATGACCAGATGGTATTTATACCAGAAATATAGGGCTGGCTCCATATTAAGAAAACTATCAGCATAATTGACCATATCAGTAACAAAACCAGCAGAAATCATATACTTTTCTCAATAGATGCAGAAAAATCTTTTAACAAATACAGTAACCATTCCTACTAAAAACACCAGAAAGCATAGGAGTAAATGGAACTTTTCTTAAAATGATGAGTAGTATGTATCTAAAAGCATCAGCAATCATTATCTGTAATGGATAAACTAGAAGCCTTCCCACTGAGATTAGGGTGAAGCTAGGATACCCATTTTCATTACTATTGCTCAATATTGTATGAGAAAGGCTAGCTATAGCAATAAGAAAAGAGAAAGGAAATTAAAGGAATTCAAATAGGCAATGAGGAAACAAAACTAGCACTTTTTGTAGATGATATGATGGTACACTTGGAGGATCCTAGATAATCAACTAAAAAAATTGTGCAAGTAATTAAAAATTTCAGCAGTTTCAGTATATAAAACAAACCCGTAAAAATCATCAGCATTTCTATATATTTCCAACAAAGTCCAGCACCAAAAGATAGAGAAAGAAATTCTGTTTAAAATAACTGTAGACAATATAAAATACTTGAGAGTCTACATGCCAAGAAAACCTTAGGAACGCTATGAACACAATTTTAAAAAAATTACCAAAATAAAATCAAATAAAAAATGAAAAAAAAATAAATTGCTCATGTGTAAAGCCAATATAATAAAAAAATACAATTGATTTATTTATTCAGTGTCATACCAATCAAGCTACCAAAAATTATTTTATAGTGTTAGTTATTGAACCCAATCAGGTTTGTTTTCCTTCTAATCTTGGCTATATTGGTTTTGCTTGTGCAAAATCTTTTTTTTAATTTAATGTAATCAAAATTATCCATTTTATACCCCATATATCCCATAATGCTCTCTATCTTGTTTGGTTATAAATTCTTCCCATATTTGTAGAGCTAACAGGTAAAATTATGCATGTTCCCCTAATCTACTTATAGTATCACCCTGTATTTTAAATCCTGTACCTATTTTGACCTTATATTGGGGGTGAATTTGCCACAAATCTCTCTGATAAAAACCTCATTTCTCAAATACATAGAGAACAGAGTCACATCCATAAGAATACAAGTCATTCCCTAGTTGATAAAGGGATAAATGATATGGACAGGCAATTTTCAGATGAAGAAATCAGCACTATCAAGAGTCATGAAAAAATGCTCTAAATCACTACTGATTAGAGAAATAAAAATGTAAATAACTATGGGGTAACATCTCATACCTATCACATTAGCTAATAAGACAAAAAAGAAAAATGATAAATGTTGGAGACGATGTGGGAAAATTGATGCACAGTGTACTGTTGGTGGAGCTTTGAAGTGATCCAATCATTCTGAAGAGCAATTTGGAATTATGCCCAAAGGGTTACAAAACTGTGCATACCTTTCAATTAAGCAATACCACCACTAGGTCTATATCCCAAAGAGACAAAAAAAAAAGAACTATATGTTGAAAAAATATTTATAGCAGCTCTTTTTGTGGTGAAAAAGAATAGGCAATTAAAGCCATATCTATCAGTTGGGGAGTGGTTGAAGAAATTGTGTTACATGATTGTGATGTAAAACTATTGTGCTATGAGAAATAACAGGTAGGTTGCTTTCAGAAAAGCCTGGAAAGACCTAGAAGAACTGATGGAAAGTAAAGTAAGCAGAACCAGAAGAACATTATATACAGTAAAAGCAATATTGTACAATGATCAACTTTGAATGATAAGTATTCTCAACAATAAGATGATTTAAGAAAATTCCAAAGGATTCATGATGAAAATGCTATCTACATTTAGAGAAAGAACTGATAGAGTCAGAGTATAGATCAAAGCATACTTTTTAAACTTTATTTTTCCTGTTTTTTTTTTGAGAGGGTTGTATGTTTCCTTTTACAACATGACTAATATAAAAATATGTTTTTTATGACCACACATGTAAAATCTATATGAAATTGCCTTCTCAATGATGGGGAAGGGGAGGGAAAGTAGGAGATAATTTGGAATGCAAACAGCTTAAAATTAATGTTAAAATCATTTTATATGCAATTAGGATAGAAATAAAAGATTAAAAAAGAAATGACTGACTTTGAAAATTTGGAAAAATTATGAGATTTATATGAACTGATGTGCAGTGAATTAAGCAGAACCTACAATAATATAAATAAAACATCAATTCTGTGTAGTAATTTTGGCTAGACTTGGCCCCCAAAAATAGTTAAGAAGATAGTCTTATTTGAAATATGGGGTGGAGGGAGAGAGAAAGATGTGAAATATTGTATATAACTCACACTTATTAGGTCTGTTGGTTAATTTTGCTAAAGTACTCTTCTCTTTTCTTTTTGTTTCTTTGTTTTTCTTTTTTTCCTCCTTCCTTCTTTCTTTTTTCTTCCTTCCTTCTTTCTCTCTCTCTCTCTTTCTTTCATTATGAGATGGCCTTCTGGATAAGGAAAAGAAGATGAACATTTTCAGAAATAAATATGATAAAAATTATATTTTTTAAAGAAAATCTAAATCTAAGGAGTCCTGTTAGGTGTCACAGTAGATAGAATACCAGACCTGGAGTCAGGAAGACCTGAGTTCAAATCTGCCCTCAAACATTTACTATCTGTGTGAATGTGGGCAAGTCATTTAATCCTATTTGTTTCAGTTTCCTTTTCTGTAAAATGAGCTGGAGAAGGAAATGGCAGACCACTCAAGGATCATTGTGAAGAAAACCCCAAATAGGGTCATGGAGAGTCAGACACAACTGAAATGACTGAATAACAATAAGAGAACTACCTGGAGTAGACAGGTTGATCTGAGTATTTTCAAATGAAATTCTTCCTTGGACCTTCCAAACCTGCTTCTAAACCAATCAAGGCATATGACTTCATGTTTTGTTTTGTTTTGTTTTGTTTTAAACACTTCAATATACTGTAATTACAGTATGCTATGGGACAACTTAACATTTTTTTTTGGCAAGAGAATTAATGTGGTCTAATAGGTTGGTTCCAACTTCAGGTTTGAAATGCCCACTATTTTCTATCCATTATTTCAAGAATATCCAAAGGTTAATTATATTAAAAGCAGACATGCAACATATTAGATGACAGCTAGTAAAAATGGTTGTAGTATGGAAAGGAGACATGGTGTGGGATAGTTTTTATTCTTGTTGATTTGTTTCCAACTCAACAGTCATGTTCTAAATTCAAAGAATGTCTCCTCTTTTTCACTTCTACAAAACTGTTATTTTCATTTACCTACTCATCTAGTCCAAAAATGATTGAAAATTCCATTTAATGTCTTTCTTTCTAATATATTTATGGGATCACACAGTACTATATTAAAATAATACCACGAACAATGAGGTTCACCTAGAATACGTACATGAGGGAAAACATGCAGTTAGTTATTAAACAAGCTATATAAAGGTAGACATCAATATACTCACATGTGAAAGAACCACTAATCCACTGTAGAAAGTCAATGGTTGTTGCTTTTTTTCCACTTTCTTCATTGGGACATAAGGTAAGAGTATATTTTGAAATTTTGCTTTCAAGAACATAACTCAAAAAAACTGTACTTCCTTATAGCTTATATGTTCCCACTTCTGAAAATATATGACATAACTGTTGTAGAAATTAGACAATAAGATATTTGAGCAGTTTCGTTAAAAGAGAGAGAAAACAAGCAGAAAACCATTTTGTTTTTAACTCGGACTGTTATGTCATTCTGACATCTGATATTCTTCCAATAGTGAAGACATTGATAGAGATTTGTATAATTTCATAGTGTATATTATACACATTTTTAATATATCCCCTAAAACAAAGCAATTTTGAAGCCACAGATATGAATACATTTTAATAATTTTAAAATATTTTTCACTTTAGGATGAGATTCAAATCTTTTCATGGACACTGTTCTCATTCCAATGGCAGCTTGATTTATTTCATGCTGAGCATTTTACCATCAAATACCTCACTCTATTTCTCATCTCCATGGCTTTTGTTTCATTCATTCTTAATTGAAATCCTATATCTTGATTCTTCAGGGGTTACTATAGTAACCTATCTTTTTTTCCCCCTGCAAGACAAGGTGATAAATAGGCCTATTATTTCTTCAAGCAAATTTTTTGTTGTTGTTGATTTCCATGTAACACAACCCTGTTACATTGCTTTCCACATTGCCTCATTGCTCTCTTGTCAGAGCCAAGATCAACCTACTCAAAACAGGGGTCACAATAATATGATTGTGAATGATTTTTAATCCATATTTCCAACAGAAGAGTGGAGAGAATTTAGATAAGTATTAGCAGCTGGGAAGCCACTGTTTATTCTCCCTTTTTTCCTGGAGCACCACAATCACTAAAATTGCATCCATTGGCATGCTTCCTGACAGTTGAAGGTGATTTCTCAAAATAGAGTTGAGATACAAGAAAGATGTTTATTATAGAGTTATTTGTGCAAGTTGGTTCAGTACATCCATATTCATGCACAGAGAAGATGGATAATCACTGTAGAAAGCCGATTCCTAGAGGGCCTAAAACAAAACAAAACATCATTTTGCAGGTAAAAAATCCCAGATATCAAAGAATACAATTAACACACATTCTTCTGGAAAGAAAAAAAATATCTGGAACAATGCAAAACATTTGAAAAATAAATCAAATTCTAACTAAAATGCCAAGTAGTTTTGTGATGGGCAATGCTTTAATTTTATTTATTATAGATATCATATACATGTAAGGATCAGAGTATATAGATTTAAAGATGGAAGAGAACATAGGAACCAATCACCTCAAATCACATATTTTATAGACAGGGAAACTGAGGTCCAGAGAAATTAAGTGACTTGTTCTTTGTCACATAGGTAATAAACTATAGGCCCAGATTTTATACAAGTCTTCTTACTTCAGATCCAGCATTATTTCCACTGCTAACAATAAAAATTAACACAACAAAAATCTCCCGTTGGCTTCTCCAGAAAGCTTTATATAATCATACCAGCTACCAAATAGGGGTTTCCTTCATTTGGCATTTTAAAGTCTTATCCTCAACACATTTTTCTTGCCTTATTTTCCAATCTTCCTGGTCACATACTCTATGTTCTAACCAGTCTGGATGACTCAGTCATCCCCAAGTAGACTTTATACTTGGCTGATGCTATTTCCTTTGCCTAGAATACTCATTTCTCTCACCTACATTAGTCTAATTTAAATTCATCCTACATTGCCCTGATGAAATGCAACATGATCCATGGAACTTTCTCAAATTGCTCCAGTTGGAAATGATAACTCCTTCCACTGGCTTCCCACAATTCTTTGTTCATCCAATGCATGGACGTTTTTATTTTCTACCTTATATCACTGTTACATGTTCCACATTTCCATACCATTATGCTTTTCTGGACACCATCCCCTCTGGTGCAGTGCTGTCCTTCTACATCTTTGCCAGGTGAAATGTTAACTACATTTATGCTGCTAATCAAATCCTTCTCCACGTAGTCTGCCAGAAGTGACTCATCCTTTCTGTTAGCTCATATAACAAATCACTTATCCCTATCAGTCACTTTGACATGACTGTACATTCAATTTATTGGTATATTTATTATCACCTTACCCCTCCAAGTAGATTGCTAGTCTCTTGGGAGAAGAGATATAGGGAAGAGAGATTTTATTTCATTTGTATCAAAACTCCACCCGAGGCCAAATGCAGAACCCTATATATGGTTGACATGATTCATTTGTGTGAATATGAATTAAATTGTGTGCCATCTCTTAGTCTTTCTCAGGACTAATTGGAGGTAGAGACCTTTCTCTTTCTTAGTTTAATCATTTTCTTCACTTGTCTAATGGATATGGAGTGCTGTCTAATTTCCACAGGGAAGTTCGGAAAAGGAGAGTCTTTGGGGGGAATACTATTGAGTTCTATTGGGGCATGTTGAGTTTGAGGTGCCTGTTAGAAATCCAGTCTGAGATGTAGAAATGGCAATTGGCATTGGTCATCACTTCTAAGACAGGAGTGAAGAAGATAGAAGGAAAATATGTCTAAGTGATATGATGAGGAGGGGAAAAGAGGAACTCTTGTTAAATGACTTCAATAATTTTAGTAAAGTATGCAGTGAGGTCCTCAGCTTAAAGGATGGGAGGAGGCTTGACTCTTGGAGTCTTGGGGGAAAATTAGAAAGTTTGGAGCCACTATGGAGAAAATGACAAAGGCTCACTTAGTAGAAGAACTTCCTTGCTACAGTGAAGGCCCATTTGAAATTATATAATATATATTTGTAGTGGAACCAATCAGCATTGTTTTACCATTTTTCATCTCTAATGAAGAATATGTGGATAGACACCAAAGATGAAGAGGGTGGTACTGAGATTGGTAAGATGTGATCGGCAATATGACAAGAAAACAAGTGAGTTAGGAATAAATGACAGTGTGACCTTGAATTGTTTCAACAAGAGATCAATGTAGGAATGGGAAGTGATGGTGACTAGCAAAAGGATGATGGCCAAGGAAGGAACTGCTTCTTGGAAGGCAGGAGTAGGTTAAGGAAGATCTGGGGAGTCTAGAAGCATGTACAGGTGGCAGTGTTTGGCAGTATGAGGTGTGTCCTTCTGGAGAAGACCAAACCTAGGTGACAGTGTCTGGTTCAGGGAGAATGAAGGTGGGAAGTGGGGGTAGTTAGTATCTGATTCCTGGTTAGGTGTGTGCTTGATTGTTGGAAGTTTTCGATGAAGCCTAATTACAACCATGTTTTCCAGTAGTGGAAAATAAATAATCAGAATGATTTCTTTCCTCCAATCTTCTGCCATCTTTTCTCTCTTCATCTTTGGCCCACTTCTGCCCTTCTACTATTCATACCCCTAGCATTTCTTCAGAATGTCTATGGGGAAGGAAAATTGTGATCAATTAGAAAAAGGGAGGAGAGGACAATGACAGGAAAAGATGCATTGAGTGATCTGGATGGTATGGACATTGTTAGCATCCTCCCCCCTTAGCCACTATTGACGATATCATAATTAACAGCTAATACTTAGTTATCACTGACTTTTTAGAAGGAGGGAAAATAATACCTCACCTTTTCCTTATCACAATTCTACTGAGAAGTATCATTTGCTTTGCTGAGGACGCAAATATCTGTAGTTGTTTGTTTGTTTTATAGGCAGATGCTCTTGTTTAAAAACTTCTCTCTCACAAAGAGTTAGTTGCTGACCTTTAAAGTTAGACCTCAGAGCTAGGAGTTCAGAAGGTAAGTTTTGCCTCCTATCTTTAAGGAAAGGAAAGTGGGAATGACTTGGGATTCTAGCACATGATATGAATTGACTAGAAATAGTACACGGGGGTTGATAACGCAGGCATTTTGAAGTCATCTTTTTTTCTTTTTAATCCTCTTCTGTAAGTGGCAAATAGAAGGGTAGAGGATATGGAGTTCCAGTCCTTTCCAGCCTACATCTCTTCACTACTGAAGAGTCAAGTAATAAGAAGCATTATGACTCCACAAATTCTCTATGCTCATCCATAGTTAAATGGCTGTTTCCTTTGGTTGTAGAGAAATGGTCATCAAAATTCTCTCTTGGTCTATCACTCAGCTAAGAGTTGGAAAGCTCACATGATCTAATATAAAGGTAGAGAGGAATCTGAGGTCCTTGAGGGCAGGGACTGTCTTTTGACTTTTTTGTATCCTTAGAGCTTACCACTGTGCCTGGTGCATAGTAGGCACTTAATAAATATTTGTTGAATTGACTTGAATGGAACTGTGACAAGAATTTATTTTACTTCATCCTCTTTTTCTTTCAGAAATAATTATTTAAGGGGCAGCTAGATGGCACAGTGGATAGAACATCAGCCCTGAAGTCAGGAGGACCTGAGTTCAAATCCAGCCTCAGACCAAGCACTTGACATTTACTAGCTGTGTGACCTTGGGCAAGTCACTTAACCCCAATTGCCTAAAAAATATTATTTATCTCTCATTTTAGAGTTATTGTTATCTCTTATATTCTAAACATAAAGGGATCTTTTTTATTATTTGCAAGATTGTTTTTGTTTGTTTTTGTTTTACTGAACTAGATTTGTTTTTGCTTTTTTTCCTGATAGGTCATAGAAGCTTTATTTCTCATTAAATCTTTCTCAGTGAAATAGTTTGTAATCTAGTAAGGTCTGGCCAATAAGGCAATTGATATCCACTATGGATAAAAAAGAAATCTTGGCATTTAATAGATGCAGGGTATCCTCATTAACAGCTTCTTATAAATAGATATGAGTAAACAGTCAATCAATAAGCATTTATTGCCTACTATGTGCTAGGCCAAGTGCTGAGTGCTGGGGACACAAGGCAAGATGAATGAGACTCCCTGATCTCAAGGAGTTTATAGTCTAACGCTGGAAATAACACACTAACGAGTACATAGAAACATTAGATACAGGATAAATTGGAGATAAACAGAGGAAATATACCAGCACTAAGGGGGATTAGAAAAGACTTCTCATAGTCAGAAAATTGGTGAAGAAAAATCAAGAAATCATTAAAAGATAGAGGGAAAGGAAGTGGTCATTGAGGGTATTTGGCATCTGCTTGGGAAGACTATCAAAAGAAGACCTTGAGGAATGAATTCATTTTATCTTTTTCAGACTCAGTTCCTTCACTTTATACTAATTGGGTTGCATTGTAGTATCTCGAAGGTACCTTTCAGCAGTAAATCCTATGAGCTTATGATTCTTATGTCCACAGTGAACACTAGTCTAGGTTCCCAAAGGGGTGAAAAATTTTCCTTCAGATATTAAAAAAGTGAGAGTTAAAGTAACTTCAAGCTTTCAGTCACACTGCTTACATGATACTGATGCTGGAGTATGAGGAGATTAGACAATGACTACTTGTACTTTTATATGAGTTTAATTGCCATCCTGCGGGACTGCATAAGGATGTGTCTTCTCTAAAAATAAATTTCTAGTTTGAGCAGCCTTGGGAATATGTTAGAGGTATTTTGTGTTGGAGCTCTCCATTTCTGTTTGAAAGTTCATTTAAAATTGTGATTTAAGGCTGTTTGGGGAAAGGTTAAGAAAAGAGGGTTTTCATTCATGCCTTTAAGACTTCTGGGGCAATTAAAAAAATAAGTTCTGCATAGATTTTTCATTCTGAAGCAATGACTATTCCATATTAAATATTTACATAAACATATCCTGTTCATGACAAAGCACAAATTATGTCTAGTTTCAAATATATTTTTCTCTTTCTGTCTGCATCCCTAAGGGGGATTAGCCATTTCTAAAGAAGTGTTTAATGCATTTTTTCAATCTTCAACTTAAAGTTCTGTGTAATGGTGCATAATTCCTGCTTGTTGTAACTACTATACATCTTTGAATATGGAGTAATAAATTATCTACATGTGTATTTGGAAATGAAAAATTCCATTCTCGTTTCCCACTTACTGGCTCTTAATATACAGGATGAATATTCTATTCCAACTAGATTTGGATGGGATTAGAATGAGCTATCTTGAATGATAAAGAACACCATAAAAAAACTGGCCCAATATATTCATGAGAGAGTGTGTGACCCATTGGTACTTTTGTGAACTGTGATTTCATCCCTGCAGTACTTTATCTATGCATATCACATATTCATCACCTTTTTTTCATCCTGCATGTTTTTTGCCCAGGGTTTTTCATATTATTTCTGAGAGAATCTATATAACAGCCTGTAACCTTCCTTTTGATTTTTTAAAAATATCTCTGGGGCAGCAGTGTAACACATGTATTTTCCATAAGTTGTCTTTCATTCTCATGTGTAACAAGTCTGCCTCTTTTTTTCTAATCATACATATCCTTAATAAAGTCTCTTATTGTATCCTTAAAATATAGCATCCATGCTGCTTACCACCCCCTTGTATCTTTCTATTAACCTTGATGTTTGTAATTTCAAATATCCTGAGTTTATCTTCATAGCATACCAGCGAATTTTTTTTGCATAACATACTATGTATACCTCATAAACATCCATTCCTTTCCCTTGAAATGCATATGTGAGTGGTGATATGGTACCCAACCATGTAAGAACATTTAAACATCTCTGAAATGCTCTCTTATCCTGTGAGGAGGAGGTATATATGGCATTTAGTCGTTAACAAATGACCATATGCCAAATTCACTAGCTATAGCAATGCCACTAATGGGTCACAAAAGGTCTGGAATTTAGATGGGTAAGCCAATAGATCTGGAGAAGCAAGATATCTCCTACACATTTATGTCATTTTAATGATCTCTTCAAAGAAAGACATATTGATATGGGTTTCAATATTTAAATATTTTTTTCTTCTGCTCTTCTGTAATGTTCTTAGTTTAAAAGAAATATATAATTATGTATAACCATGCACACACAAATACATACATACACTGCTCTAAAAGGCTTAGAGCAATTTTGAAACTATTAAAGTTTAAAATTGTACTAATACTTTTGGGACATCCTGTATCTTCCCTAATTATGGTACAAATATATATATATATACATACATACATACATACACACATACATACAAACTCATACTCACATATATAGACACAGACATAAAGACAAAGGCACACATAAACACACATTCATGTATATGTATACATATATATTTACATGTATATGTATGTATAAATATAAGTGTGTATATACAAATATGAGTATACATGCACACATGTATGTATATGGGATATGTATGCACATATGTATATGTACGTATATGTGTGTGTTTGTGTCTAGATGATATTATATAGAATTTCTTGCAAAAATACCTTTCTGAAAAATAAAAAAAAGAGAATTAGTGTAAGATGCTTACTTAGTATTAATTGAGGTTCTATAAAATGCTCGGGGTGTATGCATCATATGGTTACTAAAGAGAAATTTCTACAGATAGCACCATCCCTCACTCCAAGGTGTAGTCAAAAGAGCACTAGGACAAGACTTCAATTTGAATCTCCATTACTGCACTAACTCTTTGACCCCATCATGTCATTTGAACTCTGAAGTTTCCTAATTCATAAAAATGGAGATAATAACAGCCATATTATTTGCTTTACAACTTGTATTCTGAGGAAAAAAATGACTTTCAACTTGTTAAAGCATATGAATGAACATAACTCCAGTGTTATCTTTAGGAACTATCAATAGCAACACATTATTTATGTTGGTACCATGGGAATTCATACAGTGTATCTATTTTTAAAGACCTCTTAGCTCATGGAACAAACAGATTCTTTGAAATAATTCAGTGGGCTTCTACATAGAATTTAAAAAAAATCTTAATGATAGCTAGGGAAATAAAGATCACTTTTAAACAGGATAAGGAAAGCAAACCAGTACGTGGTGTTGGGTTCAACAGACAGAAGCTGATGTAGTCACAGGGAGAAAAGATTTGCCCAATGACCACACCATCATGCCACTCTCAGGCATAGTAATCACAACAAACCCAGCTACAAGTGATTTCACTTGACCGCACAGATAGGAGCCAGAAGTGAAAAGTCAGCTCAAGCACTGTCTGTATCATAACACTATGCAAATTGATAACAATTTTAAAGGATCTCAATAAAATTATGTCTAATTATGTTTATCTTATTTATGACAAATACTCATCAAACTCAACTTTACTACCCTGTAGTTTCTTCCACATGTTTTTGAGACTGGTTCTCCCTCTATCCCTCTTGCTGCAAGCACAACAGCTTTTCATAATCCAATTTCCATTTTGTTTGGCATGAATGCTTTGGTTGCTCGCTGTCAAACCTGTACATTAGGGTGGATCCTAGGTGATTGAAATGAATAGGACCGTACATGTGACTCTACTCATCAGAAATGTTAATTTGTTGCAGATTTACTACCAAGATCAATTCAGTGTTGAGGTTTGCATGCAGTCTTCTAAGATTTGGTGCAATTCCATCTTTTTAGCCTTTTTTATGATATCCCCCTTCAAGAACTCTGTATTTCAGTCAAAATTGATCTATTCACCAAACATTCAATTTTCCCACCTCCACACTTTTTTCCTCACATTATACTTAGAATTCCTTCTCTATTCAAATTTTAAAACCTAATTTGAATGATACTATACTATAATGATACATACATAAATGTTTGGATCACTCTGTCATTAATGACCTTATTAAACCTAAGACTTTAATAGCATTTTGTTTTGTATCTCTCAAATGTATGTCATTAGAAATAGGATTTATTTAAAAACTTTTAATATTTATAAAGTACTTTACATGTTACCTCATTTTATCCTCAAAATAAGCTTATGTAGTAGATGCTAGATTTGTCCCCATTTACAGACAAGAAAATTAAGGTTGAAGGAGATTAAACAATTTTCCCAAGGGTCACATGACTAAGTAATCGTCACAGAAAGATTTTGAATTCAGGTATCTAAACTCTAGGTCCAGCATTCTATCAATTGTGTCATCTAGCTGCATCACATGATGTTGATGTGGAGGATATTTATCTCTTTATCTGTATCGTCTATTCCCTGGTAAAAATGTTTTATGTCTGTTTTCAGTGACAAATTCTTTCTCTTTCTACTCCCTCCACCACCCCTTGAAAAGATAAGAATTGAAGTATCCATTAGACATAGGCAGTCCTCAAAGGAAAAATAAAACACCATATAATCCACACAGTGAAACAACAGGGAAGTAAATAAAAGTGAAAACACAAAACAAAACATGTTTCAATCTGCACTCAGTTGATCAACTCTTTTTCAGGAGTTATAGAGAATTTTTTTTAATCATGAGTCCTTTGGAACTGTCATAGATCATTGTGTTGATCAGAGAAGCTAAATCATTCATAATTACTGTTACAATCTTGATATTACTATGTATTTTTCTCCTAAATCTGCTCACTTCACTTTGCATCAGTTCATATAAGCCTTCCATAGTTTTTTTTTCTAAAATCACAATTTCTTAAAGCACAATGGTATTTCAGCACAATCATATTCTACAATTTGTTCAGCCATTTTGTAATTGATGGGCATCCCCTCAGTTTCCAATTCTTTGCCAAGCTTCAGGGGTCTTGTGCATCTGTTTTTAGAAATACTTCTAGAGACCTGCAAATTTTCGGTTTTTCCAAGGTGATGTGCTCTAAGGAGAGGTGTTTACTACCCTCCTAAACTGTGCTTTCATCTGTGAGTGAATATAAGCCCTCTTTTCTGCCCTGGAACTGTGAGGAGGGTAACTACCTCCACAGTTGACTACAAGCTCTAGAATGCTAATGATTCTCCTCTCCTTGGGACTGCCACCCAGGACTAAGACCCAGATTGGAGCATGGTCAAAGGAATAGAATCCTGCCTCAGTGCTAGCAAAGAGACCCCTGTACTCACTCTCCTGCTGATCAGTTATTTGACCCCCTTACCATCTCTGGGCTGAGAGCTCCAGAAGAAGCTGCTGCTGTAATTCAGTGTCTTCCAAGTCCTGCTTCTGGTTTGCTGGGGCCAGGGCTGTACTGGCACCACCTGTACTGTACTGTGCTCCACTCTCACTCTAGTGCAACAGACCTTTCCTGCTATCCTTCCAAGTTGTCTTGGGCTGGAATATTGTTTCACTCCACCTTTTTTGGTTTCTGCTACTCTAGAATTTGTTTAGAGTCATTATTTAAAGGTATTTGGAGGAGTTTAAGGAAGATCTTAGGCAAGTCCCTGCCTTTATCCCCACCATCTTTGCTCCCACTCTAATGACATTCTTGTTACCGCTCCCCAATTGTAATTCCTCTTGCAGCCTCTCCCACCCACCATGCTTCTTTTGGACGGCCTCTGGGTGATCTTCATGTCCATTCTTCTGAGTTTTAGAGTTTTAATAATGTACTACAATGTGACAATAAGAATAAAATTACAATTCCATTAATTTAATGATAACAAATTATAACCAATCCAATTAATGGGTGAGGGGCATAGGATAGATAAGATAAAACATAAATAACTTTTAAGAAAACTCCAAAATTATATTTAGTTGTGAAAAATTTAGTTCAAGGCATGATAAGGATAGGGCCTGGACCTGTAATTTCTTTGGTTAAAAGAACCTCCCAGTCAAAGGATTCCCTCTGCCAACGTAAATCATAAACCTCTCTGTGATTGGTCATTTTAGAAAAGTTGCCTAGAGTCCTGAGAACTTAAAACAATTTTCAATTTTCACAGAATCACTCAGTCACTGTGTTTCAGAAGTTGGATTTGAACTTGATTCTTCCTGACTCCAAGGCCAGTTGTCAAGACACAGGGCAACATTGTCAGATGACAGGCTGTAATTCCATTTCATTTCACTTCTATGACTGAGATAGTGAAGTAGTTTTTTAGTAAGGCGTAAAAAAAAATAAGAAAAAAAGAAAACAAAAAAACAAACAAAAAACCCCTTAAATGCAACAAAACCTCAAAGCCAAATATTTTTGAACACAGCCCCCAGAATTGCCAGAGGTCAGGTTAAAGTCCAAATTAGCTTCACTTCAGTGTTCACTTGAATAATTTCACAGTTGTCTGTGAAAAGGTCATTTGATCTCACAACTCACAAAGGATTTAAGAAGTTTGAAGGATGGGGCTTGTCTTCCACAATGCATTGGCAATATAGCCTTTGATGAGAAAACCATTTTCTTTTGGTTACGCAGACCACCCACAAATCATTTCTATTAACTGCAGAAGAGATGTATCCAGAAAGAATTGATCTGGGAGACTGCATATAGTGACCTTTATGTTGAGACTGCTTGACAAGATAAAATGGCCCACAAGAGCTGAGACTCTGACATTAAAAAGTTCACCTTCTATGAAAGTGAATAGACTTCGTGTAGAAAAAAAAAATGTATTGTCAATCACAGGGTAGTTTTTGGTGACAAGCCATTATTTTAGTAATCCTATCAAAATGTTTTGTATTGATAAGGATATTTTACCATTTTACCAATGTATCTTTGATCATATTGGCTTAAGTGAGAAAGTTCTTTATTCAAAAAGAGTTCCTCATTGAAGACAATGCCTTCCTAACTGAAGGGGAAAAAAAGATTCTGATCTTCTTAGAAAAGTTATCTTGAATGAAACTTTGAATTTAGTTCTCGCCGGTTATCATCACCCACAGACATCTTTTTGTGGATTTCTGTTTATACTGAGCAATTGAAATGCTTCAACTGGAAATAAATTTAAAAGAGAAGTCACTTAATTTCTTGATATTCTACTTCCCTGACCCATCCACAAAAGATTCAAACCAGCAAACAGACAAATAAAATCTCTTTCACAAACATTTTTAAGGTAAGAATTTTGCACATGCTTTGCTACTGAAAGCAGCAAACATTTTTTTTTTTTGTTGTTGTTGTTCTGCTAATTTTCATTTGAGTCTAACTCTTCATGACCTCATTTTCAGATTTTTTTTTGCAAAGATACTGGGGTGGTTTGCCATTTCCTTCTTCAGCCCATTTTACAGATGAGGAACTAATACAAACAGGGTTAAGTGACTTGCCCAGGGTCACACAGTTAGTAAGTGTCTGAATCCAGATTTTAACTCATGTCCTCCTGACTCCAGCACTCTATCCACTGTGTACCTAGATGCCGTAAATCATATATAAACCCAGTAAAACAGCATGGGACACAGGCTTTGCCCCAGGAAGCCAACATCTAGAGGGAAGGACTAGTGTTTGCTCCTTGCTGGAATGGTGGACTCCTGCTTGGTGTAATTCCCCTTTAATGCAACTATGGCTTCAGGTGCCCAGAAGAGTATGTAGTATAGGTGGCATCCACATGGTGGCTGAGGGGAAGACTAGCTCCGGTACAGAGCTGCCCCTCTCAAGGCCCTGCCACCATGCTTTATGGGGCACTACTGTCCTCTCATTGGTCACTTCCCTCTTAGCTATGACTTGGGATGGAATTGAGAGATTGTACCCCACTCTTCATCCAATGAGTGTTCCCATTCTACTGTTCCCTCTTGCCAAGATGCCATTTTCTGTTCTACCTCACCTTTGCATATATTCAAATATTCCTATTTATTCTATGTATTTTACCAAAATTGTATCACTTCATTAAAGGGCTAGGTTTGAGCTTACCTCTGAGACTTCTTATCCCTCATTTCTCCCAGGGGGAGAATCAGGCTGCCGATTTTCAACCTTGGGTTCTCAAAGGTATCATGCTATTCCCTGACTCTAATGCAATACGATTGCTAAGTGACTGACTAATAAGTAAGGAATCTTGATCCCAACTCCTCACAACTTGGAGGCTGAAAAGTTAAATTCAATTAACTGTAGAGCATATCAGGAATCCCTTCTGACTCCATCCCACTTTTTTCCCAAATTTTGTCTCTGTCTCTCTCTGTCTCTCCCTCTCTCTCTCATAAATTGACTGATAACTTGCTCCTGTCAAATGCACAGAAGCAACCTCAATGGCCTTGGGGAATTCACAACGTCCTTGGACCTAATTCCCCCTGCTGTAAAATATGAACATTAAAAAGGTATGTTTATCAGGGTCTCTGGATATGACTAGATTAGGGGCATACTTTATCACTAAATTGCCATACCAAATGCTGCTTTGAGAGGGATTTGAAACCTGAAGAAGAAGATGGGTTTAACTTCTTATCCTTTATATCTGAAAATTTCTGTGATGTGAAAGCAATAGAATCTTTTTTTCAAAAAATAAAAATAGGCCTGCACATGACAGAATGCCCAACTAAATAATTTTATGATTCATATTTCCTTTCAGAAAACTGTGAGTATATAACAAATCAAAAGCTTATAAAATATATAGGAAAAATGAAACCTAAGTCTGGAGGAGAGTACACCACATTTATTAAGAGTAGGCCCAATGTATGTAAAGATGCCCACCTGTAGCTAGGGCTGTCGTTGTGTGCTTCAAAAAGAGCCAGAGTAGACATTTCTAGTTTCCACTCCTCGCATCCTTTCCCAAGGGCAACTTTCATTCCTGCCAGGACAGGAAGCAGGGTTGGGGTCACAGGTCACCCTGTTGTAATGATAAAGAGTAATACATGGCTAGAATTATATTTATCTCCCTCAGGAAACATTTTTAGCCTAGGAGATATGATCAGGTTCAATCTGACTTCTAATTGCTTTGTCACTTTTATTGGGAGTGGGGAAGACTCAACTCTGTATTTAAGGTTTGGCCTCTTTTACAACAAATACTAGTCTCACAGTAAACACACATGTAGAATGGCCAAAAAAACCTCATATATTCCAAAATAGCAAAATAGTACTCATAGAAGGTATACATAGGAGAATATAGACCAAACAATACCAAGTGAAATAATTCTCCCATTGGAAATGAGAAAACTCAGCTTGGATAAAAAAAACAATATTCTAGATCTCACCCAAGGGGCAGTTCCTCATAGTGTCTACTGTAGCTTGCCGGGAATAGGGACATGTTGCAGACTGCCAATTCCTCCCACATCTTCCCAGATTATTTTCCTTCACCCCAGAGATGAGATCGACCTTTTCTCTCAAAACTGGAAGCCAGAACCACCCAAAGGGACTCACTTCTTGAAGTTTCTGATGAATACTTGGAGTTTGAAGGGTCCCAAAGGAAACTGGTAAAGGCTGAAGCTCTCTTGCCTCTCACCAACTCCATCCCATCCCTCACACAGGGAAGGACATTCATTTTTAACAATAAAGAGAGAAAGCCATACCAATGAACGTTGGGACAGGGGTTGAAGATAGTAAATTCTATTAGAATCATTATATCGTAGTGAATAGTAAATCAGAAGCTCAAGGATTCATGGATTGACATATACTAGAGGTATGACCCTGGGCAAGTCATTTAACCTCTAAGTGAACCCGGAGACTCTCCAAGACCAGAAATTCCAGATGAGTTGACTATCTTCCTGGGTAAAATTCCCATACTTTGAATTCCTTGCATGGATGAAACCACAAAACCAGTTCCATACCTTCTACTCCCTACCCAACCCCAAACCTCCTCTTTAATAAAATTATGAAAGTTAAAAGGAGAAACAATACAAAATTTAGGCTTTGAAAGATGTTAATGAAAAATTCAATTGTCTCACTTTCTTCCAGATAGACATCATTTCATTCCCCATTTCCCAGACTTTCCTTCTCATTCCACTCTCATCACAAACACAGAATGTATTGTAGGATCAGGAATGTAGACATCTCAAAACTCTAAAAACGTATTTGATTCTTCTTTTGTTTCACTGGGACACTCTCTTCTTTTTTTCCTTTACTTGATGAGTGTTTGGCAGTTAATTTGACTTTCTGTAATCACCTATTTGTGCCCCTCCCCCTTTTCCTCTTATGGAAAACAGAAGGGAAAAAAAGGAAAAGGGAAAAAAGAAATAGCAATTCACCCTGCTGGAATCCACTCAATTGAAAATTCTGAGAGTTTCCATTACCAACTAGTCTGCTCACATTTCTGAGGCATTGAAAATAAGACTTTTCTACAAACTATTTTATAGCCTAACTATATAATGTTCCCTCCAATGAATAACAATGCAACCCTAGAATGCTTTTCAATTTCCATTTCTGGTATATTGAATGTCTAATATAGATTTTTTTTTTGTTAAATTTGGTTTCACTAAAACACTTAAACTAAAGAGGAAATTATCCAAGGAATAAAATACTAAAGACTATTGTTTGGTGCTTTTACCCAACAATTTGCTCTTTTGAGATTAAGGATTGTGCTTTGCACTAATGATAATTAATTTCCATTCTAATTTAGCAGACAATATGGGCTGTTAATGATTAGTCAATTAACCTTCAAGCATCAAAGTAACAGGTGAACCTCTGAGAAATGTAATGACCTAATTGCATTCCTCAGCCAACAGAATTAATAGTCTACAAGTGGATTTCCTTCAGGAAAGTGAAAAAAAAGTTGGTTGGAAACAGAAGAAATCTGAATTACATGATATGATGTGGGTAATGAGAAATTGTTCCATACATGAGCAGTCCAGCAAAATGGGGTACTTTTTACAATTTAAAATGATTATCTAAAGGGCTCTGCAGCATTTGTGCTGTTTTGTTCATTTTTTTTTCAATATGATGCACAAGTGATAAGTGAATTAAGTTCTCTTACTCCTGAGAACTATGACTTCACTCATCTTCCTGGGAAAGGTGGAAGCTATTCTCCATTAAACAGGAATATGACGACATTAAATGGGAACAAGACCAAACAATAATTGACAACATTTCTCCTTTTAAGATAGCACTAAGTATCTCTGAGTGTTTTTTCATTTCCTTTTTCCCTTCTGTTTTTCCTCTCCTTTCATTTCCCTTCTTTTTCCTTCTCCTCACTAGTCAGTATTGAATTTTGTATCCACTGGATATTGACTGTTGAAGAACTCAAATGAGGCCTTGTTTCTGAAAATTTTAGAAAAAGTGGGTTGGACATGTGCTGGGTATATCAGTGTATTAATATCAGACTTCAACTTTGTCAAAAATATTCTGAACTCTTACGCTTATTAAAGACTATGAGTCTCTTGTGATTTGCAAATCTTTATGTATCTTTCTAATGTAAATTTCAAAAAATTAATATTCAAATTAACCTTTCTTGCAACAATTAAATTTCTTTTAAAAGGAGACTAATTACTCCTTTTGCTTCTTTCTGCCTATAGATTTCCTACCTAGGTGTCATTTCAATCAGAATACTGGAAAAAGCAACTTGGCTTTATAATTGTGTGTTGGCAGTACTTTGATGGGCTGATACACCCCTCCTCATCTTGCTTCCGAGATTGTTGGTGATTTATCTCTTGAAGGCATTTTCTGAACAACCTGTCTTCTAATTCCCTTTAACTTACTCCTTTCCATTAAAAAAGTAGTCCATCATCTGCCTCTAGGCTAGTTTTTAAAGATTAATTCTCTAAAATCACTCAGAACTAGTGGTGGTTTTTGCTTATGAACATTATTTTAAATTAACTCCTCAATAGTTCCTTTTCCATAACCGATAAGAAAAAAAAAAGATCTTCACTGTGCCCAGTATATAATGTTTGATATATGAAAGTCCCAGAAGAAAACTTTGTAATATAGATTCCAGTATTTTTACAACCAAAACAACATGCCTTTTCAGCATTTGCTACTCTAGTCTGTTATTACTGTTTCAAAAGTATCAGTTTGGTACAGTTTTACCACACACACACACACACCTCACTGTTTAAATTAAATAAAAATACTGAGTATTTACTGAAAGTTAATGGCTGCTGCATAGGACAATTAGCAGAATTATGAATTATGGTTCTCTTTACTCTTAGGTTGTTAAGACTATCCTACTTAAGGAAGACAGTATGTCTTCTTTAAAAGTGTCATAATTAAAAAGGGAAACATAAAGGTGATAACTCAATCTGATCCCCCAATTTTGTAAGATTCTAATACATAGTAGTTGACAAATATAAAATAATTTTTCATTCACTAATAGTAACTCAATTAAAAAAAGGAAAAGTACTTTAAACAAACAGAACTTGTTTTGGAAGTAGCATTAAGAGAAAGAGAATTAGTGGATTTCCTATATATTTTCCCCAGCTCTGGATAATGCTATAAGAAGAAGATAAGACATTCTTATTTTTGATAGCTAGCATAATTTTTTTATTTATCCATTTAAAATAAACATAACTAGACTATACACACAATTATTTTTCTTTCAAAAAATCCCAATATTTGAGGTTGCTATGAAACAACCCCTCTATACTTACAGAGGCACAGCCCAAGAAATCACCAGAGATTTGTGAAGCAAAGTAATAATAGGGCACATTTATATCTTTTTTGAAGTTGTCAGAAACTTTCTTTTAACAACCCAATTAGTTACATAGTCCAGTATTATTATTACATTTTCTGAGATTCAAATGAAGTGCTGTACCTAGATCTTTCACTACAAGATCAGTGCTGTCTGCAGTAAATTCTCCTGGTTTTTGTAAGTTGTTCAGGAGTAAGATTCATTTTAGAAGGACTTCTTGTGTTTACTCAGTTATCGGTATCAGTGGCCAAAGGGCCCTCTAGTCAGCAATCCTAAATTGAATTAATGCAAATGTGGAAAGACCAGAAAGTCAGTTGTTTCATTAATTTGGAATTCTTAGGATTTAGTTATCTTTCTACTAGTGATGAGCTAAGGGATTATTATTTTTCAAGAAAATTTATCAAACTCCCCTACTATATGTCCTTAAAATAGATAGGCATCATTTCATTCTAAGATAATTACTGAGAAGATACAAAAAGGTATATAAAAAATGTGCTTGTCATGTATCCTGAGGGTTTTTTTATTTTTTTTAGGCTAGCCTAATGCTTATTTTTACTGTTGAAATAGGTCACAAAAATGTTTTTTTACCTCATCATTTTGTTATTTCTGCGGCTACAGAATTTATTTTGAGGTGTTAACTTTTAAGTTTTTTGGAGAATAATTTGGGAAAGCTCAGATGTTTTATGACCTTTACTCTGCCATCTTGGCTTTGCCTCCCAAAGAGAGCTTTTGATTCCCCTGATATGCTTGATCTTTTTTTTTTTTCCCAGATGAATTATGTTACTCTTTTTTCTAGCTCTCTAAAATAAATCTCTGGTAATTCAACTGGTATGGCACAGAATAAGTAAATTGGGTAGAATTGTCTTTTTTTATTATATTGACTTGAGCTAACAATGAGCAATTCACATTTCTTCATTTGTTTAGATTTGTCTTTATTTGTGTGAAAACTTTTGTTATTGTGTTCAAATAATCTCTGGGTTTGTTTTGGTAGGCAGACTACAAAGTACTTAATATTATGTGTAGTTATTTTAAGTAGAATTTCTCTCTCTCTTACTGCTGAATTTTGTTGGTAGTATATAGAAATGCTGATGATTTTTGTGAGTTTATTTTTACATTCTGCAATTTTGCTGAAGATGTACATTGTTTTATCTATTTATTTAGTTGATTCTCTAGGGTTCTCTAAGTATACCATCATATCTTCTTCAAAAAATGATACTTTCCTTTCCACATTGCCTATTCTAATTCCTTCATTTTTTTCTTGTCTTATTTCTATAGCTAGCACTTCTAGTACAATATTGAATAATAGTGGTGATAATGGACATCTTTGCTACACTCCTGATCTTATTGGGAAGGCTTCAAGTTCATATCCATGATAGATAATGATTGCTTTTGGTTTTAGATAGTTAACACAACATTTGAAGAAAGGTTACATTGGTGACTATATTTCTAGTGCCTTTTTAAAAATAAGAATAGTGTTATATTTTGTCAAAGTTTTTTTTTCTGCATCTATTGATATAATCATATCACCATTTCCTCTTCCACTATAACAGCTCTTCCTTACATTCCTTTTTCTTCCTCTCCCTCCATCCTCCTACTGTATCCCTCCTTTTTTTGCCTATCCATTTTTTAAATTATCCCAACATAATTTAATCACTCCCACACCCTTTTTCTATGTAAATTTTTTTCTAACTGCCCTAATAATGATAATCTTCTTAGGAGATACATATATCATCTTCACATATAGAATGGTAAACAGTTTAACCTTATTGTGTCCCTTATGATTTCTCTTTCAAGTTTACCTTTTATGCTTCTTTTGAATCTTGTATTTGAAAGTCAAATTTTCTATTCAGCCTTGGGCTTTTCATCAGGAATCCTTTAAGTCCTTTATTTTACTAAATGTACATTTTCCCCTCAAAAAATTATACTCATTTTTGCTGAGTAAGTTATTTTTGGTTGCAAAACCAGCTCTTTTGCTTTCTGGAGTATTATATTCCTAGCTCTCCACTCCTTTAATATCATAGCTGGTAAATCTTCTGTGATCCTTACTGTGGCTCCATGGTATCTGGATTTTATTTTATTTTTCCTGCTTGTAAGTATTCTTTCTTTGCCTGAGGTGCTTTGGAATTTGACTATAATATTTCTAGGAATTTTCATTTGGGACCTCTTTCAGGTGGTGATTGGTAGAATCTCTCAAGTTTTATTTTGATTTTGGGTCAGTTTTTCTAGATAATTTCTTGAAATACAATGTCTAGGTTTTGTTTTTGATCATGGCTTTTAGGTAATCCAATTTTGTTTAATTATCTCTTTTGCAATCTATTTTCCAGGTCAGTAATTTTTCTAATGAGATAATTCTAATTTTCTTTTAGTTTTTTACTTGACTTGATTTTATTGTTTTCTAATATCTCCTTTAGTCATAAGCTCCTACTTGCCCAATTCTAGTTTTTAAGAAATTATTTTCTTCAGTAAGCTTTTGTACCTCTTTTTCCATTTGGCCAATTCCTCTTTTAAGTAGTTATTTTCATTAGCAAATTTTTGTATCTCTTTTTCCATTTGCCCATTTTTAAGGTGTTATTTTTTTTCATTATTCTTGGGCCTCTTTTACCAGGGTGTTAATTGTATTTTCACAATTTTTTTCCATTGCTTTAATTTCTTTACTTAATTTTTTTCCTATACCACTCATATTTGATTTTGAAAATTGTGTTTTATCTTTTCTAGGAATTCTTATTGGAATTGTATTCAATCTTCATTTTTATTTGAGAATTTTCTTGTAGCTGTTTTAGATTTATTTTCTTCTTCTGAATTTGTGTTTAATCTTCCCTCTCACCATAGTAACTGTTTATGTTCATGTGTGGGATGCTACCTAAAAGAAAAATGCTAAGAGGTATCTCAAGGTAGGAACAGACAGTTTATTTCAATTCTCAAGAATCAGGTGTCTCTCCACCAGGATGCTCTGATGAAGAGAGACAAGATACAGAAGCAAAAAGCCAGTTTATAACTCTAATGGGGAAAATTCCCCCACCCACCAACTAACCAATATTTGGCTTACAATCTAAGTGTGAAAATCTATTCCCAGAGACAGAGAACAAAGAAACAATATACATATCCATCTCCTTAGTTTGCTGCAAAAATGAACAATTTAGAATGTGTGATCAAGCTAGATGCTGCTGTGGGAAGGTCACCATGACCGGAATGTGGCAACAGAATACGGGGGTACGGGGGCAGGGGAGTATCAGGTTTTGCAATCTTTAACTACTGATGTCAGACTGTGAGAAAAAGGGAACTATAGAAATCTGTACTTATCCTTCTTTATCTCCAAGTTCAGAATAGTCTTATCCCAACCCTCAATTACACTGAGAAGTCTTCATGGGGCATCCCACTCAATTCCCTCCTCTTATTATATTGTCTGAAGACTTCTCACACCATTGTTGAAACATTTCCTCAATCTATCTACCCCCTCTTGTTTTGCATTTTGTATTCCCTTCTTATGTATTTGCCCATTTCCTTCCCCATTCTAAACTTCTTCTTGATTTATTATAATCTCCCCCTGTTCCTTCAAAACTAACAACTTGAGTGATATTAGTTAAAACAACTTCATGATCAATGTATCCTACCCAAGGTATAAGAAATGCTGTGGTTTCCCTAACCCACCATAAGAAATTGTCCCTTGAACCCCATTTAGTGCAGTATAAAATCTGTTCAGAAGTAGCAATGTATCTATACATTTACATCCCAGGATTAATGACACCTAATGTACACTGACCATAATTTTTGTAGAGATTCAGACATTGGAAGGCATTGAGAATAGTAACCATATCCCACAGTATATGTTTAAGGCAAGCCTCATATACAATTAAGGAGTCTGTAAACCTGCCACAGACAAATATACATATCCTGCTGGAGAACACACCGAATTTAACCTAGTCCGTTATCATCTGTCTTCATACAACAGGTGGAGAGATTCAATTTCCCACAAACCCCACCTTCTTCAACCAACAAATAATCTAATTAATCTGTTGAGGAGATATATATATATATATATATATATATATATATATATATATATATATATATATGGGGGTCCTATACCCCCAACTACCATCCTGGGCCCAAGTAGCTGGACCAGATTTCTTAATTATTCTTTCAGGGGGCCAAGTGTCTCCCCATTCATTCGCATCACCTGTACTGGTCAGGGAGGTATCAATACTCCTACTTCTGTCCAAAACTTTCCCATCTACCCTGACAAAAAGAAAAGCTTTGGTCAGACAAGCCCAATGTAACAATTCCCTGTCCAATCTGTGGGTAAATGGGTATAGAGCTGTCCCAGTTTTGTGGGGTCCTTCCATTCAAGGGGTTGGTGCTTTAGCCAGTGTCTGGAACTTGGCCGATTCCAGGTCCAAGGGGTCATGCGTTGTGGGCTCAGACAGAGGTTGGCATGCAGCCTGGGCAGTCATCTGGAAATGGAGGGCACTAAGCGTAGAGGAGACAAATCTGGCAAGGAGATTAAGCAGACAAGGCCAAAAAGAGGTAAAAGGAATATACTAAGGTTTTCATGGATGTCTCACATCCAGGTTACTTTCTCTAGTCCTATTGAGCTCCACCTATTAAGAGTTGTTAATATACATACTGCAGGAGGTGTTGGCCAGGGCACAGATATCTCCACTAAGCAAGTAGATAACTGAAAGCCATTTGACTATCCAGGACCACATTTGCCAGGGAATCCATAGGTTGCTGAATGTCCCGGAGACTATAAACTGTGTCATTTGCCAATTGGTGAATAGTCCCTGTCAGGTTTGAAACAATAAACTCATGTTGTCCAAGGCATGAGATACTCTGCTCCCTTTTTTAAGGTACCGGGGAACATTGGACCAGAATCCACACTTTACTCTTGTTAGGGTTGAGGGACTAGGTGCAAGTAGGGAATGTTCCCTCAAAACAGGTGGTACAGCTAACAGAGGTAAAGTTCTGGGGACACTCATCACCCTTACAGGTGGTACAAGTCAAGCGACCAGCACAAACATTTAAAATCCCTCCCCTGACAGGGATCTTTACCTGTACAGTGTCCATAGAGCTTGTCTCTCAAGCAAGGGAATAATTCCCCATTGAGAAACAGGGTGTTGAGATAGTCCCATAAATGAGTGGCCAGTACAAAAGAGGTGGCGAAGACCTCTGAGTTGGTTACATTAAGGAGGGGGTTTCTTGCAAAAACTGCCTGAAACAAAGGAGGTTCCTAACTTTAACCTCACAACTGAATAGATACACAATTTTGTTCCACAAACTTGTTTTATCCCTTTCTAGTTATACTTCAGAAATTGAATCTTTTATATATGATAAATTCAAACACTAATTTTACTCTTGCTTAGGCCATGGGAGGATTACAAATTCAAATCAAAACAGCAAGATCTCACATCCTTACATTGTGCTCATGTCTTTTACTGACCATTTGCTCTGATCAGAGAAATCTACTGTAAGAGGAAAAGACAGGGACATGTGACATGCCAAATATGACAAGATAAAACATCCTTAGCTCTGTTTGAATTCGAATAAGAGTCATAGTTCTCCAATCATGTAGTATCAATTCCACATCATAGCCAGACTCAGGAATAGTCAGGTGGGAAACATTCCTTCTCAAAGGAACATAATGGGGAAACTGAGCCAGAAGGATCCCATCCTAGATTGAGACTAAGATTGTCCTCACAGCTTTTTCCCAAATGCAGACCTCCACCTGTTAACAGTGCAGCATCACATTCCCTCTGAGTAACTTGTGGCATTTCTCTCAGATACTGATTTATTGCAGACAACTATACCCAAATTCGAACTCAAAACAAAATTAGTTATAGCCCAAGAACCTTTTACCTCAAACAGCAAGTTTCACTAATCACAGCTTAAAGCCAGATACAATTAATTTTACTGCCATGGAGTTGCAATAAGCAGGACTCACATACATAAGAGATTTCACTTAACATCTTTCCTTCTCAAATTTAAACTTGTCCTGGTGTAAAAGTCAATCATTAGAAGTCATTTCTATACACTTGCAAAATCTCAGCAAGCTAAGTTCATTGTTCAGGAACTCCATAGCCCAAACAAGTTCTTTTCTCAGGACAGATGATCTTGCCCACACAGATGGTTTCCAGGGACCTTGGCAAGTTTACAAAATAAGAGGAATTGCTCTGTACCCCAGAGAGGGTCTAATCCTGGTGCCCCTGCTTGCTGACCCCCATATCCCAAGGAGGACTGCTTTGAATGGGCAGAACCAAGCTGGATAAAGCTTTTACCCAATCCCCTCATTTTCACACAGTAATCAATTAACAATTCTAGGTTTTAACATTAAAGCAGTAACTTCAAATAACTCAGTAAACAATCTTAGAGCTTTCATAAGTGATTAGACAAATTGTTTTAGCTATAAGCTCTTCTTTAATTACAGGTAAATGTGAAAATACCTGATTTTCTAAATGGCAGTTATCAAACATAATAAGACAGGGTTAGCAGGGCTGAAAATGTAATATAACTGGTTTTACACAATTTTCTCACCATCCTTTAGTTCTTTTAAGTTCACACTTTAATAACATCCAAATTATGAAAAGCTACTTGACATAACTGATACAAAAGTTTACCAAATTGCAATAATACTAGGTGTTCAAAACTTGAAACAAATGCGTTGCCAATCAGGTGACTCCAATTCTGTTGAATGCATTTCCAAATTTCCTTACACGGAAAATCAGGCATCTCTTCACCATTGGCATTGTATACCGGTCAGATCTAATTAAGGAACTAATAATAATAGTTGTTAACATTTTTAGTATCTGCCCTCCTCTTATTTGTGCCAAAACTCCAAGGGCTACTCCCTTACCTACATTTACAAACAAATGAAATGGCTTCTTCAAGGATGGTAAAGTTAACACAGGGGGAGAGACTAGAACTCTTTTCAATCGCTCAAAGCTTTGATTACTTTCTTCATCCCAATCTATGGGATCTGGTCCCTCATTCAATAAATGTTTATATAAAGGTTTAGTGAGAGTTGCATAGGAATCGATCCAGTTTCTACAATATCCTACTAATCCAAGAAATTTACGGACTTCTCTCCTAGTCCTAGGTCTGGTTGTATGAATAATCCCTTCTACCCTAGCCGGATCTAATAGCTTACTTCCTTCACTAATAAAATGCCCCAAATACTTAACTTCCTTTTCCACAAATTGTAATAAACTTTGAAAGGACCCATATCAACTTAGATGGATGTACTTCTAAGTCACTTTGTACAGAAAATCATTCATCTCATCATTAACATGTTGTGAGTATAACTTTAAACCACCATATTTTTATACTTTAGTTAAGATTTTAAATAAAAACCTGTTATCTTAGTCTTATAACCAAATATACCTCACTAAGTATTTAACAGTTTTCAAATTATCTCATCTTTATCACTAAAAAGACCCACTGCAGGTCAAGAATTACCTTAACACCATTTCTTCCTCATAATGATCCCTCAAATTTTACAATCTGAGAGTTTTAGAAATACAATACAATTTGGAAATACAGTAATAACTTAAACAATAAACTTCAGATAACATCAATTACATTTCCATATTATCACATACAGAAATGATCACCCTCATTACTTTTATTACACTTTTAACTTTTAGCATTAGCTAATAATGCCACATTTTATAACAACCATTATTATTATTATCATTATTATTATTATTATTATATTTTTACAGAACTGTAAACTTAAATCCAATCTGATCTGAATTTACAATCAACATCTAAAAACATTTTGTTTTAAATCCAATACTCTTGGCCCTTTAAAAGGAAATATTTTCCACGAATTTATATATTCCCTTAAAAAGACACATGGTGACAATTCCAGCTCTAAATTCTCCTTTTCTTTCCTGCTTCCTTAAAAAGTCCCCAGTCCTTTTTAGCAGCTTATCAGATAAAGCTATCCACCTGAGAATCTAGAGTTCCAATAAGCAAACAATATCCAATCGCGATGAGCTGCAAAATTTTAGAATGTCATTTTCAATTCTTCTACTCAAAGCAGAGGCAAGCTTCCTCACATTTTTTTTTAAACCCCTTGAAGTCACCCAGAACCTCCCCCACCCAAATTACACTTACTAAGGCTGGGGCAGCTTTGAACTCTGAAGGGACATAAAATTGCAAATCCAAATAAAAGCACTCTCCCCTTTTCTTTCTTGTCTTTCCCTTATGATGGACTTTAATTAAAGTCCCTTTAAAACTGCACATATCTTATTTCTTTCTACTTTTGACCTGATTCGTCTCTCCTTCTCTCTCCCATCCACCCACTCCTCTGAATTAGGGAGGGAGAGGGGGAGAGAAAGAAAGAAAACATTTTTCCAAGCAATAAATCCAGCTGCATTCTTAGAAGCTATCTGGCTGCAAAGGGTGTCAGATTACACATGGACACTCACTCATACTCCACAGAGACACAAACACAGAAACAAAGTCACAAAACAAATCCTGTTTATATTTTCTTGTCCTTTTTTGTTTTGATATTGCACTCAATTACTCAGTCTGTTCCCTATATTTTATTTTCTGGTATACCTTCTTTCTGCTCCGTGGTGCCAGGTTTGGACTGCTCCTTACCCATTTCAAAAATTTACTCGGAGGCCATCGCCGGACCCTCCCAGGTCAGTAACCTAATTCAGGACCTCACCTTAGGCCCTACCCATTTATTCTCAGGACCTCACCTTAGGCCCTCCCGGAGGGGTCGCCCCCTTCCCTCAGTCACCTGAGCGCTCATGTATTGGTGTCTCTCCAGGGATATTCTGTCTATCCCAAAGACCTGCAAGTTCTGGCACGTCCTCAGGTTATACTGTATAACTTAAGTGACTGCTCTTTCTCCACTGGCCAAAGTTTCACACTTGCACCACCACCAGAGCTATTTTTTTTCTTTTTTTAATTTCTGTTCCTCTGAGTTCCTCTCTTTGGGACGTCTGCCACCCAGGAGGGAGACCAATCCCCCAAGTCTGAGAGCCACCAAAAAAATTGTCGGTGGGCGCCTGCTCTCAGCCCTTGGAGAGGGTTGACTCCTGAGAGGCTTACATTCCCAGCCAATGTGCCAGACTGTATGGGATGCTACTTAAAAAAAAACAAAAAACCTGTTAGCGCTATCTCAAGGTAGGAACAGAAAATTTACTTCAATTCTCGACAAACGGGTCTCTCTTCATCAGAGCATCCTGGTGGAGAGATACCTGATTCTCGGGAATTGAAATAAACTTTCTGTTCCTACCTTGAGATACCTCTAAGAGTTTTTTTTTTTTAAGTAGCATCCCACACAGTCAGATCTTTTATTTTTCTTGTTGTTTTCTGCTCATTATTTCTAATCTATCTCTGATTTGGAATTTTGTATTAATGTTGGGATCTGTTCTCCAATTGAAGGTAGGAGGAGAAGCTCTGTCTCAAGCTTCAAGCTCTTTTGCATTGCTATTTTCAGAGCTAGTTCTGGGGTTTGAGAAGTTTTCTGTGCTTCCACGGTGGTGTGATCTGAGGAAAGGTGTAGTCATTGTTCTCTTGTTGTGTACTTTTCCTTACGCAGGAAGGGCCCTTGATCCCTTGGGACTGTAATCAATACTGTTCCTCAGGGCCCCTCTTTGCTTGGTACCAGAAGTGACACTATTCCTCAAGGTCTCTGATCCCTTTGGGCCAGAAGTATTACTGATCATCAGGACTTCCACTACCTATTGACAGAAAGTGCACCCTCTTTATTATCACCCCACCCATATCTAGCTTTTTCTCCTGGATTTTGTTAATAATATATGAAAATGCTGATGTTTTTTATGGGTTTATTTTGTATCTTGCAACTTTGCTTAAGTTGTTAATAGTTTCAATTATTTTAGTTGTTTCTCTAGGGTTCTCTATCATCTCCTCATATCATCTACAAAGAGGAAGCCACTATTTCTTATGTTATTCCATTTCTTTTTTGAACACTTCTGGACTTAAGATTCTTTTACTTTTTATATTGAGATAAAATTCACTTATCTGCAAAGTTTTACCATGTTATATTAGTACAGTACTTTAGGTCTAACAAGTACAAATTTTCTTCATGTTCTATACGAGTGTTTCAAATATTTGAAAACAATTATCACATTCTTCTCAAGTCTTGTCTTTGGAAGGTAAATAGACATTTATTGTTATTATTGTTGCTGTTGTTTCAACTGATTCCCAGACATCATGGTCTCTAATCCCTTCACAATCCTAAGTGAGAAGTTAGAGATACTTTAGAGAATGGCAAAATCATCCTTCAAAGTTTGTCCAGAACTGAACATAGAACTCCAGATATAGTCTTTCAGGTATTCAATAAATCTATTTATTCATTAATGTGAGTACACCTTGTAAAAACAAAGATAAAAATTCATTTCCTGGATGATACATTTTATGTCACTCTTTGAGCACAAATAAATTAATGAATAAAAATGAATAAATGAATGAAATATGTAAATGAAGAAAACGAATAAATGATGAAGAAAACAGCACTTAATATGGGCCAGGCATGGTTCTAAATGCTAGAAATTCAAAACAAATAAACAAAAAACAAAGACAAAAAACAAACAAGCAAAACTGCCTTGACCTTAACAAACATATTTTTTGTTACAAGTTTATGTTATATAATAACAATGAGACCAATCCCCCTGAAAGCACTCTTTTCCCTTTCTTTTAAACTGAAAACTTTCCTTCATACTCATCCAAAAAAATACAAGGACATTTACCAAAAACTCTTTTTTATCCCTTCATTTTCTCTTCATATCAACCTCCTCCTCTTCTCACACTGTATTTCCCTACTACTATCTCCTCTTTCACCTTTGCCATGCAAGAGGTAGAAGACAAAGTAAATCCCTCTACATGTGCCTATTGATTCCAGCCCTTCCAGTCTTCTCCAGCAAATCACACCCTCTTCAATTCTACTCTTTGTAATCATGATATTTTTCCTATATCTACTGGCTTCTTCCTTGCTTCCTATACACATGCCTAAACCAACAACAAAGAAACAAATGCTAAATTTATTTAATTCCCACATTCCATCATTATATGCATCCCTTATCCCTCTCTCAGTTAGAATTCTTGAGAACACTTTTTTTTTTATATATTTGTTAACTCCACTTCTCCTCTTACATGCTTCTGGACTTATTCAACAAAAGTTTTTCTCTCTTTAGGTTTTTATGATATAGAACTCCTAGTCATTTTTCCACCATTATGACGACTTTGGATCTTGATCCAGGTTATACACAGTAATTTCTTGTACCTCCCAAGGCTTTGTCCTAGAACCTATTTTCCCTCTAATCTCTTACTTGGTGATCTTATCATTTCCCTTGGATTCAATAAGTATCTCTATGTAAAATATTCCCAAACCTATATCCAACCCTAATCTCTCTCTTGAGTCTGGAATACACCCCTAACTGCCTTTTGAATAATGAAAATTACATATGCTATAGGCATCAACATGTCCAAATCAGAACTCATATTTTCCTCAAACCATCTCTTCTTCTAAATTTTCCTATTACTGGTGAAAGAAACACTATCCTCCCATACACTATTCCTTTTTGACTCCTTATCTGAATTCACTCACCACATATTCAGTTTTTGTATATGGCTCCATCACCTTTCACTTGGACTGTAGCAGTAACACTCTAATTTGTCTACCTACCCCAACTCTCTCTCCATTTCCCTCCACTATATCTTGGACTTAGCTGCCAAATAAATTTCTCTTAAGCACAAGTCTAACTATGTTAACTTTCTCCTCAATAAACTTCAATAACTCCCTACTATCTTATTCAAAAGTAGTAACATCTTCTCATGGATCACTGTGTTGTTGTGGCAGAGGATCTTGCATAGCTCAATGAAATGAGCTATGCCATGCAGTGTTATCCAAGACAGGCAGGTCATAATGGAGATTCTGACAAAAGGAGATCCACTAAAGAAGGAAATGACAAATTTTCCCTGTGTCTTTTCCAAGAAAACTCCATAGAAAGTATTAAAATGATAAAAGAGATGACATTGGAAGATGAGCCCCTCAGGTTGAAAGGTGGCAAATACTCTATTGGGAAGAGTGGAGGACAACTACAAGTAGTTCCATAGTGATGAGGCAGCTGTTCCAAAACCCAAAGTAAGGTTGGCTGTCACTGAATCTAGTGGTGAAGGGAAAGTACAATGCCATAAAGATCAATTTTGGATAGGACCCCGGAATCTGACATCTAAGAATCAAGGCAAGCTGGTTGTGGTCAAAGAGGAGATGGAAAGATTAAACATTGGTATCTTGAGTGTCAGTGAACTTCAATGGATGGGAATGGGTTCATTTAATTCAGATGACCATTACATATACTACTGTGGACAACAATCTCTTAGAAGAAAGAGAGCAGCTCTCATAATCAATAAAAATGTGAAAAAGCAATACTGGGATATGATCTCAAAAAAAATGACAGAATGATATCTGTTCAAATCCAAGACAAACCATTCAACATCAGAGTAATACAAGTCTATGCTCCAATCACTGGTGGTGAAGAGGCCAAAGTTACTCAGTTCTGTGAAAACTCACAGTCTTTTAGAAATAACATCAAAAAAGAGTCACATTCATCATAGGGGATTTGAATGCCAAAGTAGGAAATCAAAAGATAATTGGAATAGCATGCAATTTTGGCCTTAGAGTAGAAAATGAAGCAGGGTAGAGACTAATATAGCTTTGTCAAGATAACTTTCTGGTCATAGCAAACACTCTTTTGCAACAACCCAAAAGGTGACTCTCCAAATTGTTGACTATATACATTGCAATGAAAGGTGAAGAAGTTCCATACAATTAGTTAAAAAAAAAAAAAAAAGACCTGGAACTGACTGTGACTCAGATCACGAGCTTCTTATTACAAAATTCAGACCTAAATTGAAGAAAGTAAGGAAAACCATTGGGCCATATAGATATGACCTATATAACATCCCTTATGAATATGAAGTGAAAGTGATAGAAAGATTTAAGGAATTAGATCTAATAGATAGAGTGCCTGAAGAACTACTGACAGAAATTCACAATAGCATACAGGAGGCAACAACAAAAATCACTCCAAAGAAAAAGAACAGCAAGAAAGCAAAATAGTTGTCTGATGAGACTTTAAAAATAGCTGAGAAAAGAAGGAAAATGGGGGGCAGGTAGGTGGCACAGTGGAGAGAGCACCGGCCCTGAAGTCAGGAGGACCTGAGTTCAAATCCGGCCTCTGAACAAACAGTTGACACATACTAGCTGAGTGACCTTGGGCAAGTCACTTAACCCCAATTGCCTCATCAAAAAAAAAAGAAGGAAAATGAAAGGGAAAGGGAAAAGGGAAAAATATACCTAACTGAATTCAGAATTCCAGAGAATAGCAAAGAGAGATAAGGTTTTCTTAAACGAACAATGCAAAGAAATAGGAAAAAAAACAGAATGGGAAAGACAAGAGATGTCTTCAAGAAAACTAGAGATATATTTTCTTAATGTTTCTTCTTTCACAGCTGTGACTACTATAGGCATTTTTACACAATAACATATATATGCATATATGTGTATATGTATATATACATATACACACATATAAACTATATCAAATGGCCTAACTTTTTCAGAAGAGGGAAAGGAAAGGAGGGAGGGAGAAAAATTTGCAACTCAAAATCTTGTAAAAATTAATGCTACAATTTTTCTTAACATATAACTGAGGAAAAATACTATGAAAAATTGAAAAAAGAAAATTAGAGATATTAAGAGAACATTTCATGCAAAAATGGACATGATAAAATACAAAAATGGTGGGGATTTAACAGAAGCAGAAGAGTTTAAGAGGTGGCAAGAATATCCCCCCCAAAGAAAACCCCAAGAACTTCCCATCACCAATAACTATGATTGGGTGGTTATTAATCTAGAGCTAGACATCCTGGAGAATGAAGTCATATGAACCTGAGGAAGCATTGCTAATAATAAGACTAGTGGGGGTGATGGAATTCCACCTGACAAATTTAAAATCCTAAAGGTAATGCTGTTAATGTGCTGTACTCAGTATGCCAGCAAATTTTGAAAACACAACAGTGGTCACTGGATAGGAAAACATCAATTTATGTTCCAATTCCAAAGAAGGGTGATGCCAAGTAATGTTCAAATTACCAAATGATTTTGCTCATTTTACATGCCCCAAGTTTATGCTAAAATTCTGAAAGCTAGGCATCAGCAATATGTGAACCAAGAATTACCAGAAGAGCAGGCTTGGTTTTGGAAAGGCAGAAAAACTACAGAGACCAAATTGGCAACATTCACTGAGTTATGGAAAAAGCAAGGAAGTTACAGAAAAATTTCTACTTCTGCTTCATTGACTACACTAAAGCCTTTGACATTGTAGATCACAATGTGACAAGTCCTCAAAAAGGAAGGAGTCCAGATCATCTTACTTGTTTCCTGAGGAACCTGTGTGTGGGCCAAAAAGTAACAGAACTGAATATGGAACAATTGATAGGTTTCAGATTGAAAAAGGAGTATGACAAGGCTGTATATTGTTACCATATTTATTTAACATGGGCAGAGTGTGTTATTCAAATTAAGGTTGCAGGGAGAAATATCAACAATATTAGATATGCAGATGATACCACTCTGCAGAGAGTGAAAAAGAATTAAGAAGCTTCTTGACGAGAGTGAAAAAGAAGAGTATAAAATCTGGCTTGAAGCTTAATATAAAAACAAAACAAACAACAACAACAAAAACAAAACAAAACAACAACAACAACAACAAAAACAAAACAAAACAACAACAACAACAACAAAAAACAAAAACAAAGATCTTGGCAAATTGGTCCCATCACTTCCTGGTAAATGGAGGAGAAGAAATGGAAGCAGCTTCAGATTTTATATTCTTGCGCTCAAAAATCACTGTAGATGATGACTGAAGCCATGAAATTAAAAGATACTTACTCCTTGGAAGGAAAACTATTGCAAATTTGGATAGCATAATAAAAAGCAGAGATACCTCGCTAACCAAAGCCCATATAGTCAAAGCTATGTTTTTTTCCAGTAGCAATGTATGTCTTGGACTGTAAGGAAAGCTGAGTGCTACAGAATCTAAGCTTTAAAATTGTGGTGCTAGAAAAGACTTTAGTGAGTCCCTTGCAAAGTAAGGAGATCAAATAAGTAAATACTTAAATTAATGTAGACTATTCAATGGAAGGTCAAATACTGAAGGTGAAGCTTAAATACTTTGACCACAAAAGATGGGACTCTTTGGGAAAGACCATGATGTTGGGAAAGAGTGAAAGCAAAAGGAGAAGGGAAAGGCAGAGAATGAGATGCATAGAAAGTGTCACAGAAACCATGAAAATAAACTTGGACAGACTGTGAGGGATAGTGGAGAATAGAAGGGTCTGGTGTGCTATAACACATGAGGTCATGAAGAATCAAACACAACTGAATGACTGAACAACAAAATAAAGCAAATATTTTGTTCATATCACTATTCTTTATCCTTGAGATACTTACAATCTTTGGGAGAGCAGATATACACATGTAGCAAGTTCAACTACATATGACTTCATTTTAAATACTAAATAAATGGGCACACACAAAATTTGTTTATAATTTTAAAAGTAGAGAGGATGTTGTGAACTGGAATGGTTGGAGATGGAACATGTGGCAGTTGAACTGTATCACATTGGAGGTACCTGCCATGCTAGTGACAAATTTATTGATCTGGATAAATGTATGAGGAGGTCAGAAAAATAGACAATGTCAAATGGAACAAATTTAAGAAACATTTTAATATGATTATTAAGACTGATTTCCTGATGGAAATTATTCAGAATTGCCACCAATCCCCATACAGTGTCTTCATGTTCTTCTATTAGAAAATAAGATTCCACAATATATCTGGATACCAAGTTAACCACCTTAAAAAAATTTGTAATTGAACTTCTAAGTGATCTACCAAAAGGCATAAACCTCTCATTCCCTTGGGGGGAAAAAGAAAAGAAAGCAAACAAACATGACCAGGACAATTGACCTATTCATTGCAACATTCTAGTCAAAGATATACATACATCAGATATCACTTACTTTGGATTACTGTAGATTGTAAACTGCAAACATTGGGAAATGCATGTCTAACTTGACATGGTAAATTCTAGAAAGAAGAAAAAAAAGAAGGTTCTTGGGAATGGCCTTGGAATAAAGCACAGATAGGAAAATATATTACTAGTAACATTTATCACAGGGCTTCTAAGTATATGTGGAATATATTTGTGATCTATGAGAACTTTTAGAAGAGTAATATGGCTCACTTATTTTAGATGAGGACAGTTGGGTTTTATTTCCCATATCTCTTTAATGAATATGACCTATCATTAATAATTCAGGACTTAAGAGTTATGAGCTCTCTCAACAGTCTAGAGAAACTGAAAGATCACTTTCCTATTACCCTCCAAAGATAGATTGTGGCTAGGCTAAAGTATATTTAACTGAGTTGTGAGGTAAGTGCAAAAATCTTTTCAATTTTGATTCAAGGTATTCAGAAGAAGTTAGATCCATATCTCACAGTAAGCATAGAATATTGAGCAAAAGGCAGTTGAAGAGTTATTAGTTTTTCATTGAAATTTGACACATTTATAGTTCCTGACAAAAAATTGTCATGGTTGATAGTAGCTGTACACACACACACACACACACACACACACACACACGTATATGTATATACACACAATATATGCACACATTTACATATACACATGCACATATATACACATGCACATATATACACATGAATGTATCTGTTTAGCTATCGACGCATATATGTACATTATAGATATAGACTTTGTGTGTGTATATTCACATATATATGCACATACATATATGTATACACACTTAAAAGATACATTATACATATACATATATGGTCTGTGCACTCATATATATGCATACATATACATATATTTTTAGATACACCTGCATATACCAGGGTAACTAGGTGATGAAATGGATAGAATGGCAGGTCCTGAGTTCAAATCCAGCCTCAGAAGCTTAGTAGGTACGTGATCCTGGATGAGTCACTTAACCCTGTTTGCCTCAGTTTCCTCATCCATAAAATGAACTGGAGAAAGAAATGATAAACCACTCTAGTCTGTCTTCCAAGAAAACCCCAAATGAGGTCACACACAATCAGACACGACTGAAACAAATAAAAACAAAAATTAGCAAGTGCAACATATAAAGAATAATAGAAGAAAGGTCCAATAATTCACAGGTCACCATATCTGGAAAGACTGGCAGAAAAACCAGTAACCCCTAAATGCACCAAAGCATAGAATCACAAGGTTCTATGAAGTATTAAACTCTCAGTAAAGATTCATCTAACCCTAAGCATTCTGTAAGCTATTATTTTTTTTCCTGATGAAATCAAGAAGGGAAGAAGTTAATTGTTTAAGGGGAAAAAAAAAAAACCACAACTGGCTATGGCCCTGGCAGCTTTAAATAGCTGAGCCCTAGGGTATTTGAAAGTATTCCTAGCTGGGAGTCAGAAGTAGAGGAAGAATTAGGTGTCTGAGTGGGAAATCCTGTACCAGGAGAAGATGATGTCTCTCTACTCCTCTCTCCAACCTCTACGTGCCAAATCAACCTTGCTTCTAGAGTCCAGGTCTCTTTCTTTGTGGCAGTTAATTTTGCTTAAGGCTCTGTTTTCTCAGCTCTATATTGCTTTCTAGCATCTGCAGCTCCAGGAGTCCTTTGGTCCTTCCATCAAGAGGTTTGCTCCACTTCATTTCTTTCTCCTTGCCTGGTTATATTGCCTTGCCTGGTTATATTGAGGCATAGTCTGTTATCCTTTATCCCATACAAATATTCCCTTTCTGATTCATTCAGAGGATGAACTTGTACCTTATAATGAGCTCTTTTGTAGTGGCCATATCTTTCACAGACAGCTAATAACCTCATTGTTGTCTCTTTTACGATGTTGAGTCTTGAGCCTTTGATGGCCACTCCCTTCTACAAGGAAAACAAGGAACCTTGAAGGGAGTGGTTAGGGAGGGGTAATATGATATGTAACATTTGGGGAAATTTTAATGGAAAAAGATATAGAAATAACACTCTTGTAGGGATATTTTGCAGACCATGTGGATTTAAGTAGGAATAAAGTGAGTTCAAAAGTTATATCATAAACATGGTGTAGCAAAGCCATATTAAAGGGATTGGTTGTTTGAACTAGCAGAGCTTTCACTTTTCCGGAAACAGAGAAGTATGTGCAGTGGTTTCCTAGTCCTGTTTACTTACCTCCATATCAATCCATGCCATTCTTCCCATGTTATTTAAATTGGCAATTTTATCTTTTATAATATCCTTATCCTTTGTTTGTTTATGAATTTGCTTTCTAGATATAGATCTTTCATTCTCTTTTGTAATTTTTAAAAATAATGTGACTTTTCTATTTGGGACATATAGCCATTTGAAATGTTTAGTTTTATATTACAAATGAAGCAATGAATGAAAAAGCATACCTTAAGCAGTTACTACTATACCACTAATGACAATGACAGGTATAAACAAAAAAAAAAATAAAGTGCCTATATTCTGGAGCTTATATTCTAAAAGTTGAAGATGCTACATATAGGGTAGTGATGGTCACTAAGTTGTGTCCAGTTTTAAAAGGAGGAAAAAAAGAAAAAGAAAACTGAAAGAAGCACCACATATCTTTATTTTTTTCCTCTTTGGAATCAATAAGACTTTCAAATCATCCTCATCTCTTTTCATTTTCTAAGTTGGACCCAATGTAATTTATTTTTGCCATTACAGGTTTCTTGTTGTTATTAAAAATATTTTAAATATTTCCATTGCCCATCATAAAGTTTGTATATTGTTGTTCAGTTGTTTTTCAGTTGTGTCCAACTCTTTGTGACTTCATTTGAAATTTTTTTGGCAAAGATATTGGAGTAGTTTGCCATTTCCTTCTCCAGCTCACTTTAGAGATGAGGAAACTGAGGCAAATGGGATTAAGTGACTTGTCCAGACTTACACTGCTAGTAAGTATCTGAGGCCAGATTTGAACTCACAAAGATAAGTTTTCTTGACTCCAGGTCCAGTGATCTATCCACTATGCCACTTAGGTGCCCCTTCATATGTTAGGAAATTTCATATACTGAAGAGGGGAATATTTCAGCATTTGTTTCTTTTTCTGTGGCTTCCCTGAATGACCACTCAAGTATTATTCTACATACTATGAGCCCCAGCATTAACCCCAAAATATACTCTATTGAAGTTTCACTAATGGAATCTGTTGTGTGTGTGTAAATGTAAATGATGAGATAAAACTACGGATGAAGATATTCACTTGGGTTTTCCTTTCTTTCCTTTTGGTTCCTGCTGACCAATATCTTGGCACAAAACACTTTGTAGCAGTGAGAGATGTATCCCACCCTTTAAATCTTTGAGCTTAAATTCCGTTATTGACATCAGAATGGAACATTCTACCTCCATTTGGATATTCTCTTTTGACTAGAGCCCCTATGGTAAGAGATGATCCCTTTCTGTGTCAGTAATTCCTCATGTTTCTAGAACTTGATGAAATACACTGGTTTCTCCCAGTTATCTCTTAAGTGACAAAAATTACATTAGGATGCTTCCCACTGGCTCTGTCAGGGTATGGGAGCAAAACACTCCCTGGCTTTATTATCTGTTGGGAAGAAGAAGGAGGAGGAAAAAAACATTCATGCTATATTACTGTAAGGCATATGCTTAGACTGTCTGCTGCTATTCATTTTTTTTTGCTTATTTCTAGCCCAAGAGAGTTTTATTCTGTGATAAGCATAACTTGGATACTTGTATACTGGCTTTCTTCCAAGTCTTTATTGGAGGCTCTGTTGTGTCATTTAATTTTAAGCATGGCATAGGTAAGGCTGATGTAGCTGTTCAAGAAAATGGCCATGATGTCTGCAATAGTTCCATATCTCATGATATGTAGAAAATGATGGCTATAATAGAAATATGGAAGAATCTAAAATATCCCAAATTCCCTTTTTATTATTATGTTTCTCTCTTTGACCCCTTTTCCCCCCTCATAGAATTTGTTATAGAATTTTTTTGATGAAACTATATATATTTGAAGAAAGGGAAACACAGTACAATTGTTCAGACAGCAAAGAATCTTCTGTAGGCAACATGCCAGATGTAATCAGTTCAATTCCACTTTCTGTCTTATTGGATAATAAATGATATCCACAGCTATTATCTGGTAACAATGGCACCAATGATAACATTCAATGTCTCTGGCTTGCCACAATGTTATAGGAATTATTTTCCTATTAAAAACATGGGTACCAATTTATTAAGGTAGAATGACTGAGGACAGTGTTTCCTGGGAGAAAAAAGTGCTGTATAGCAGCCAGCACACAGAAACCATATTTCCAATGCCTCATAAGCCATTAGAGAGACATGAAAATCCACACTATACTATCAACCTCCTTTGGGTATCTCTGATGATATTTACTAGTCCTCTCATCAGAAAGTTCTTGTATACAATTAAATCCAACTTCTTCTTTATTCTCTAGTTCTGCCCTCAGCTAAGATGGGATAACAGCTGTTTGTCATTTGGAGATGCAATGATTATTCATCTTCAATGACTTGAAAACTATTATTCATTCAACCCTTGGCTTACCTCCCTTACATTATTGGCCATACTTCCTTTTGATAGTGGATATCTTAAGATAGTTATGCACCATGTGGAAAGAAAGATATTCTGAAATTCTGAATATTTCCCATCTTAAAATAGGTTCATTCCCTCTTTCAGGTCTACAAGCTTTAACAGACTTCCTAACTTAACTGAGTTAACCGCCTCTTTTCTGTGCCTGTTAATATGGTCAATTGCATGAATGAAATGTTTTGTCATACATATATTTAAAAAAAGGGCCAGAGATAATGGGATTTTAAACATTGTTTTCATTATTGAGTAACTTATTCTTTTACATGCTTGAGTATATCTTGTAGCACAAATTAAAGCCTAAACGAGAAACATAGTTTTAAGTAATCTATAAAGTACCACCAGGAAGAATAGTCAGAGATTCAGGCTTCTAGAAAACAAACTTTAGATAATCCATTGGAGGCTTGGCCCTAACTAGTTCTAATGCATTCATACTTTAGACTTCATAAAATGATATCAACACTTTAAAATGGCTTGAAGAATCACACGAAATTTTTGGAAACACTGGAAGAAATTGAGGTTAAAAATTAGCATGTTATTGTTGCCAAATCTTGACTGGAGTATTAGGTTCCAGTTTAATGAAAGCCTAATTATTGTGTGCAGTGTGTACTGTTCATCCTTGTTTTGCAAAAGTAACTTAATTTGGGCAAAAAAATAGGAATTGAATTTTTAAGGCCAATTATATTTTAAGTATTAAATGTTCAGCTACTCAGGAGAGCTATGAAGTAAATTTGCTGTTTTGCTTTGTTTTTCAATGAAAGAAGCATTTGTAAATGAACAACCTTGCTTTAATGTTGCTATTTCCTACTGGAATTTTTGTCTTTAGAATTGGAAAAAGATGGAGCTCCCTTGTATTTAAAATGATGAAATCTGTGTGGACTTATATATTATATATTACAAATATAAAGTAATATTTCTAAATTCTCATCCCCAAGCAAATTTTCTAATAAAAGAACTCCCTTCATGCTCCAGAAATGTCTTTGCTAGGCCCCTTAGAAAACTCCTGAAAATTGCTTGACCCAGCAAAAGCACTTCTAGGGCTGTATCCCAAATAGATCATAAAAATTGGAAAAGGACCCATATGTACAAAAATATTTATAGCAGCTCTTTTTGTGGTGGCAAAGACTTGGAAATTGAGAGGATGCGCATCAATTGGGGAATGGTTGAACAAGTTGTGGCATATGAATGTAATGGAATACTATTGTGCTATAAGAAATGATGAGCAGGCAGACTTCAGAAAAACCTGGAAAGATTTGTATGGACTGATACTGAGTGAAGTGAGCAGAACCAGGAGAATGCTGTACACAGTAACAGCCACATTGTGCAAGGACTAACATTGATAAACTTAGCCTTCTCAGCAATGCAAGGATCTAAGACATTTCCAAAGGCCTCATGATGGAAAATGCTATCCACATCCAAAGAAAGAACTGTGGAGTTTGAATGCAGATCAAAGCGTATTATTTGCTATATTTTTTTCTTCTGTTTTGTTTTGTTTCCTCTTTCTGGTGGTTCCTTCTATTGGTTCTATGTTCTTCCTTACAACATCACTGATGTGAAAATATGTTTAATAGGAATGTATATGTACAGCCTACATCAGATTGAATGCTGTCTTGGGGAGGGAAGGGGAAAGGGAGGTGGAGAAAAAAATTTAAACTCACAAGCTTGTGGAAGTGATTGTTGATAAATCAAAATTAATTAAAAAAAGAAAAAATGTTTGAAGCAATTCTCAGCCCTTTGGAATTCTTCTCCCTTTATACATTGCTTTAGAAATCTCATTCATTCTCATACCTTCAACTTTTGCTTCTATGAGAGGAGACTGCCAAGTCTACATCTTCAGCTATGAAATCTATTCTAAGTTTAGGCCTATATTTGTAGTTGTCTACTGTTCATTTCCACATAGGTTTGCCACTGGCTTCTGAAACTTCATGTGTCCAGAATCAAGCTTCTCTTTCTGCCTATAATCCTTTTTTTTTTTTTGACTACCCTGTTTTCTGCCAATGACTGCATGACAATTCAACTATTCACCTGTATTTGAAAGGTTGGGAATATCTTTTTCTCTTACTTTTTCCTTAAGTCCTGGTTATAATCATTTGTAAAATCTGACCAATTCTACTTTAACAATATCTTGAGGAACAAATATTCTCTTTTCTATTAGTGCTATTAATATTCCTGACTTCCTTGATAAAGTAGTGTACAGGCCACACGCCGGTACCCGCTCCTCCTATAAAGAGCACACTACCAGAGTCATACTCACACTCGAGTCTTCAGTCCTCTGCCGGATAACCACACAGAGACGAGCCATCGGGAGGCGCCAGCACCAGAGCTTTATTCAGAGGCCATCACAGCAAGCCATCATAGCAAGCCCAAGCAGCAAGGCCAGAGCAACAGGGCAGGAGCCAGGAGAGAGCGCGTGATCTGACCACGCTTGTTCCTAAATACCTACCTAGCCCCTCCTCCCCAGCCCGCTTACTAGCCAATGATTGTAGGGTCAGATACTGGAAGGGGCTGTCTGAGTTTAGCACACCAAGGGGGAGGGAGTGACATAGGAGGCTAGGACCGGATACAGGGAGGAGGCATCTGGGATTGGCGCATAGACAAGAGTACATGACCTAGGAAGTCAGACTCAGGAGGGGTCTGGGGTCAGTGCTGCACAAAGGGACCCAGGAAGTCAGGAAGGTCACAAGAGGCGTCTGGGGATGACGTTGCATATAGGGAGGGGACTGAGCAAAGGGAACTCAGTCCTCTGCCGTCCCACTCCCACGTGGCACCGCCCCTTGCCTCAGGAGCTCAAGCTCCGGCTACTTCCTTGTACCCAGCTTATCTCACATAGCACTGCCCACTGCCTCAGGGCTTCTCCGAATCCAGCCCATCCCAGTTCACCACGACTCTGCCTACCACAGCCCCTGCCTCGACTTCCAAAATACCCAGATCTTACCCTACTCTTGCTACAGCGCCCAACCTGGTAGCTGCCAACATCAGACAGTCCCTCACAAAGTAGGCCTCATTATAACCTTTGCAGTACCCTTGAAGTATCCTCCTAACTGTTATTCCTTTCAATCTCTTCCCTTCAATGCATCTTTCACCTGATGTCAAGATTAATATTCCGTTCTGCTCAGATTGATTGAGTCATGCCATAACTCTATTCAAAACTGTTTAGTCATTCCTTTCTTTTGACTGAAAACTCCTTAGCATGACACAAAAAATCCCTTTTCAATTTGAAACCAGTCATCCATTCTAGCCTTATCTCAAACTGCTCTATTCTATATACTCTACTTGCCAGCCAAACTAATCCACCTGCTGTCTCCTGGAAATCTCTTCTGCTCTTCAGCTTTCTTACTTTTGCTTATGATATCCTTTGATCATTCAATCTATAAGCATGTATTAAATACTTACTATATGCAAAGCATGATGATAGGCCTTGAATGCTTTTCCCCACCTTTGGTGTTTGGTAGCAGCTTGACCAGCCTTCAAGATCCAGCTATAATTCCACTTACTTCATATATCCTTCCCTTACACTCTCTTGTTAAGAATGGCTTTGATACCTTTGTATCATATGGACACTTCTCTTTATTTTTTTTCAAACCACTCATCAATCATTTCAAATAATTATTAAGCACACAATAGGTGCTTCCCTCTGATCCAGAGTGTGCTTCTTTACCATCTACTACTATAATTGCCTTCAAATCACCTTATATCTACTTTGCACTTACCCACATGACCATTTCTTCATAGGGAAAAAGCAAACAAACAAACAAACATGTATACATTGACCTTTTTTTTTTTTTGCAGGGATAGATGACATATCCTTCTACTAGACTATAAATTCTTTGAAAATGGGGACTGTCTTAGTTTATATTTGTATCTCTCCCAGTTCTTATCATAGTGATTTTTTTCAGATAGTAGGTGTTTAATAAATATTTGTTAAATTTAATGTCTCCTAATAGCTAGTATGACTGTTTGAAAGATCTACATGTTTTATAGAAATAAAACTTATTTACAGTAGGGTTGTTCTGCTTCAGACACACCTTTTCATTTTGCCTAATGCCCCTATTTTGTTCTTTTCTAGATACATAAATATTCCATGGTTGCATAGATAGGTACTCCCTTAACTAAAATGTGTTGCAGCCTATAATGTAAGACAATAATCATTTTCATAGTGCATTTATATATTTGCAAGGCACCATGCTTCGCACAGTATTATGTCATTTATTCCTCACAACAACCCTGTGAATTAGGTACCATTATTATTCCCATTTTAGAGATGAGCCAAAACTGAGTCAGAGGTTAAGTGACTTGGCCAAGGTCACACAGCTAATAAGTGTCTGAGGCAGGATGTGAAGTCAGGTCTAGGCCCATTGCTCTCTCCATTGTGCCACCTGCGTACCCTAACACCTATCTACCACTTCAAATAGACTGGTGGATCATTGACAAAGTTAGACATGACAATTTGGAGAGGAATCTCTTCAGTGACCCATTGATGATCCCTTTTCCTTCTGCCTTGTCCTGTAGATCAAGACATTTAAAGATCTAGATATCTCACTGGTTGTCATGGAGTCATAGATTTAGAACTAGAAGGCATAATAAATGTCATCTAACTTAACTCCCTGACTTTGCAGAGGAGGAAACAGAGGGTCAGAAAAATTAAGTGAATTTCAAAAGGCATATAAATTGAAAGTAGCAGATCTAGGATTTAAGCCAAGAACCCCTGATTCCAAGTCCTTTCCCTTTTTGCCCCTGCCACAAGGTGACTCATTATAGTGCTTAGGCTGTGTGTGAGTTAAAACCTGTCCTAAGAAAAGTCTATTTATTTATAAAACTAGCAGGCCTGGAAGTTTGAGAAAGACCCTTTAAATCCAAAAACTTCTGGAATTCTCAGAAACAGCTAAAAAAAACTGCCTATGGTTGAGTACTTAGGTAAAACAAAGAAATAGATTTTATTGCTTAAATTTGTAATTTATTACTTGTAACATGATGATAACAATAGATAGTAGGTAGGGATTCTGTTTCAAAGCCAGAAACACCTTGGTTCAAGTATTTTTTCTGACCCTGTGTATGACAGGGTCAGCAGATCTGTGTGACCTTGAAATAGTCATTTTATTTATTGGTGGTCTAGGCAACTCTCTAAGCCTAAACGGTGCTGACCTACAATGATCAAGTGACTTTCCTCACTTCAGAGTTCCATGCTAATGAAACTGCAGTCCTGAGCCTATTCTCATCCTACTAACAAAGTGGGTAACTCCAAAAGTCTATCTAGTTGCAAATTCTATGATTCGATGATTTTATACCTACTGAAGTAAGTCTCCAAATAATCTCTCCACAACTCTGGTTGCAGGCAGAAAGAATGTTCTGGTGTCACCTCCAACACTGCAGATTGTGTAACAGTGATGGATTTAGAATACACAGATAGTGCAATAAGGACCTGACCATTTACAGCTCACACTTTTTCAATATGCCTGGCAAAATGTGCAGACTGATAATGGTTACCAATTCACATTTTAAAAGATATGTTCCTTAATAACAAAGCAATATAAAGCCTTTCCTCTTCCAAAGAAACTTCTTTTCTCTAAACTACATCACAGACATAGCATGTATATATTTTTCATTTTCTACTTAAAGTTGAGATACTCAAGTAACTCTGATGAATATTAAGTATCCGAGGCAGAACTTCATGTAAGAACCATGAAAATCCAAAATCAGATGGTGCCACAGATAAATAGGTAAATCTAATTGAATTTTCTCTCTTTCCATTTCTCTCCCTTTTTGCTAACATAGATAAGGGAATTGGCAAGAATTCATTCACTAGTAAATTTCCTACTCTGAGAGCAAACATGTTTCCTCTTTCACTCAACATTATAATTCTTTTTGCTCTCCTCAACACTTAAATCTTTTCTGAAAAAATACAGAAACTCTGAGTTGTAGGGCAATTCCAATAGGAATCTCTGCTATGATATTGCTCAGTAAGTGATAATCTGTTTGACATACCTTTCCTAAAGGGAATGCACTATTTTCTAAGGTTGCCCATTCTGCTTCAGGATAACTCTATTTGGTAGACCACTGCCCCAAGCCTTGTTGCTGTCAGGCCTAAACCTGCCTCTTTGGATCTGCCATCATCATTGTAGCACTAACCCAAACTAGAAACTTTGATGCCACTTGTACATACAGAGGCCAAGGGGAAAAAAAAAAGAAAAAGCAAAAACAAAAACCAAAATACAGTTCTACCACTATTTTTCTGCAATTCTCTTCAAGAACAAGGATGAAACATTGAGAGGGAAAAAAAAAAACAAACTAAAGAAAACTTAATGAGAGGCAACTAAGCCCTTCACTTAAATACCTAAGGGCATTTAAGGATGAAACCGGAAGAGCAACAAATAGATTGAATAAAAAAAATTAGATCATCAAAGATTTTTTAAAAATAAATTCTTCATGCTATTGCAGACATTTGAGTCATCACACTTGTATTTAATCATCACAGTTATGGAAATGGAGTTGAACATGAGCAGAGGAATTGGACTTGAGCAAGTATGAATGGAAGAGGTCTATGATGGAAAGAATAAATTTTAAGGATGTATAAGGATTTATTCTCAAGATATCTGAAAGTGAGAAGATACTGAAAATATAGAAATTTTTACTAACAAAAGAAATTAAGAGAATATTAATTACTACTAACCCATATCCTAAAAATCCCATTTCATCCCATCTTCTCTCTCTCTCTCTCTGTGTCTCTCTTTGTCTCTTTCCCTTTCCATCTCCCTCCATCTCCCCCCCACTCATTCCTCCTCAAAAATCTATTCTCTGTCTAGCCACTGCATCCCTTAACTTGCCCTCCCCTTTATCTCCCCCCTTTATCTTATGCTCTTCCCCTCCTATTTCCCTATTGAATAAGACAGGTTTCTAGACATAATTAAGTGTGCATATATTTTTACCTATTTAAACTAATTCTGATAAGATTGAGGTTAAGGTATTTGCAACCACTGCTCCCATTATCCTCTCCATCTGCTCTTCCTTATGTGACTATTTTTGTGAGATAATTTTCCCCATTCTTCTTCTTCCTTTGTCCTTCTCTTAGTACATTCTTCTGTCTTACCCCTTCATTTTTTGGGGTAGATCATTCCAAAAAATATGAATGTCTCTCATGTCTTATTCTATTGTGTTAAAGTAAAAAACAAATAAACAAAAAAAAACCCAACAAACCTTCAGCATAATTAGTAATCTTAAAGAAACAGTGATTTGTGGTCTCTCTTGTGCTGCCTTAAAGAGATAGCCTTCTCAAGGCTATTCATTTGAACATGGCTAGTAATTGAAGGGTTTTTTTTTATTATAGACAACTAATTTAATGTGCACTTTATTAAAATTGATTACTCAATATATTTATACATTCATCCCAGAAACTTCTGCAACAATTGAAGTTGCTTTGGAAACTTTTAAATGAATTCATTCTTGTATTAGAACTCATCCTCTTATAAAAAATATTCTAAGTTCCTTAGTTTAAGCTCATTCTCCTAAGGGGGAAATGAGTAGATAAAAGAAAATAACTAGAGTAAGTAATAATATAAATAGCTAAAGTGATTTTTTTAAACCAACAAGATTATTTTTTTAACCAAATATAAAAAATAGGTTCAGAATTCTCTATCTTTTCAGTTGTTATTTGAATTTCTTAGATATATCAATATGACATATTGCTAACCTAAAAATTCAGTTCTCTGGTTTAGAGGTTCCCAATTTGATATTCTTATTAGGTTTGACCTAATTCTTACTACCTGACCTGGTTATTGGCAAAACAAATTTGAATTGTTTTAAGTTATATTTTGTAAGAGATTTTAACAGACAGTACAATCTCTGTAAGTGACCTGCACTGGAGAAAGAAATCCACTAGAAGCTGCTCAAATCCCTATATATTCCAGTATGCCTAAGACAAGAAATCTTCAAAGGACCAGAAGACTGGATCAGGAGATTTTTCAGAAACAAAACAGCTGTATGTGATGAGACATATGAGCCTTAAGGTATGATGGACTAATGAAATGGAACAGTGGGAATGGATTACTGAGAAAGAGATCATGCCATTCTCTTCTGTAAGGTCTGCTTTCCAAAGGGGACTGTCTCCAATGGCTTTTGTCAATATATGGGTCAATCTCTCTCCCTCATTCCCTCACATTGTTTACCATCAAAATCTCTATGGCTAAAAAATAAAACCTTTGGTGAAATATTTTGTCTATCAATTAGTGATTTATTGAGGAATCTGGTCCCTCAAAAGAATCAAAGGTGGGGATGGGAGAAATTATTTACTATTAAAATAATAACATTATTATAGCTATCAATAATTATGTATATACATATATATATACAATTAAATAACTAATAACTATTAAAATAATAACAAATTAGGATCCAGGCTTTTCTCCTTTATTTTCTCACTAAAGTCCCAGCCCCTGTAAAAAGACAGTACCTGAATGATGACAGATTGACGAAATTATCCTAGCCCTCAAGGAACATGCTTTTTAATCTTGGGTGGGAACCCATTCATCTAGGAGCCCTAACTTCTGAGTGTAAAGAGAATCCAGTCTAGGTGAGTTCTTACACCAGGTAAAGAAGCCCTATTATTATATCCCTCCATTAGAGTTTAGGATGATCTAAATTAATGAAGCTCACAAAGTAGAAAAGCAATCAGAGTGGTCTGGATGGAGAATGATTCCCCTGTCCAGATTGCTGGAGGCAGCTAAGTCTAATGATCAAGCCATATTTTCAGCAGAAAGAGCTGCAGAATCCTAGTCCACCTCCTCATTAAATATCCACCAATCAAGGTTGATTTTTACTTGTCAGGGGAATTCTTTTGTACAATGACATTTAAGGCATCCAGTATCTCAACTGGGGGGGTGGAGGGCTTTGGTTACTAAGAGAAACCACTGACTATCAATTCATTAATAGCTAGCTAGACTAATTAATAAATTGATTATTACCCAGAAACTATCTTTTGGGGTTTTTCACACATCACACCATGTAAACACCTTTTAACTGCCCTAATGATAAAGTTCTTAGGAGTCACATGAATGGTATTCTCATATATGAAGGTAGGTAGATTATTGAGTCCCTTATGATTTCTCTTTCATGTTTACCTTTCTATGCTTCTCTAGAGTTTTGTGTTTGAAAGTCAAATTTTCTATTCATCTCTAGTCTTTTTATTAGGAATGACTGAAAATCCTCTATTTCATTATATATTTATATATATATATATATATATTTCCCTTTGAATGATTATACTCTGTTTTTCTGGATAAATTATTCCTGGTTGCAATCCTCCTCTTTTGCTGTCCAGAATATCATATTACAAGCCCTCTGCTTCTTTAACATGGAAGCTGCTGAATCTTGTGTGATCCAAACTGTGGCTCCATAGCATCTGAATTGTTTCTTTCTGGATGCTTGCAACATTTTCTCCTTGACCTGGGAGCTCTTGAATTTGGTGATAATATCCCTAGGAGTTCTCATTTTGTTGCGTCTTTCAGGAGGTAATGGATGGATTCTTTCAATTTCTATTTTATCCTCTGGATCTAAGATATCAAGGCAGTTTTTCCTTTGTGATTGCTTGAAATATGGTGTCTAGGCTGTTTTTTTTAAAATCTTGACTTTTTTGGTAGTCCAATAATTCTTAAATTGTATCTCTTCAAACTATTTTCTTAGTCAGTTGTTTTTCCAATGAGATATTTCACATTTTCTTTTATTTTTATATCCTTTTCACTTTATTTTATTGTTTCTTGATGTCTCATAGAGTCATTAGCTTCCAGGTACCAAACCTAATTTTTAAGGAATTATTTTCATCAGAGATTTTGTACCTTCCCCTCCTCCCTACCACGTTTGGCCAATTCAGGTTTTAAGTAGGTTTTCTCTTTATTTTTTTTCATCTTTTGCTTCTTTTACCATTAGTTCAATTCTATTCTTAATGGTATTATTTTCTCTAATTTTTTGTCTCTTTTACTAACATTAATTCTCTTCTAATAATTTTCTTGTATTTCTCTCATTCATTTTTTCTCAATTTTTCTCTCTACCATTCTTACCAATTTCTTTAACTCATCCAGGAATTCTTTTAAAGCTTGTTTTCAAGTAGCATTTTCTTTGATTCTTTGATTTTGACTGTTTTCACATGATTTTCTTCTGAGTTTATGTCTCAATCTTCCTTGACATTGTAGTAGCTTTTTCAAGTCAATTTCTTTTCTCTGTTGTGTTCTCATTTTTTTCAGCCTTTATGTTGAATTTTGGCTTTACTTACCTGGGGTTGGGGAGGCACTATCATAAGCTGTAGGGGTTTTTTGTTGCTATTTTCGGAGCTAGTTCTACATGTTTGAAAGTTTTTGGTACTTTGGAAGTGGTGTGATCCAGGGAGATGTGAGATCACTGCTCTCCGGTGCTCTGACCGAAGAAGGGTCTCCTACTTCTTTATGACTAACCACAAAGACTTCTCTTTGTCCTGGAACTGTGACACAGAAGTGTATACGGACAATAGAGTTGCCAATCAGCACCAGTTTCTCCCAATGCCAGCAAAAGGTTCCTTGTTCAATTTCTTGTACTTACTATAACTGTTCTTATTCTATCAACTTGACACTCTAAAAATAAACAAACACATAAAAAAATGGAGAAGCAACTAATTAAGTCTGGTGGAAAAACTATGCACAAAAAAAGTAGATAAGGGCTTGTGAGTTCCAGAAACCCAAAATTCTTAAGGTTACCCTTATATCTTTCAGAAAGCAATAATATTCTACCCACTGGGAGCCCAATCTTCCAGTACCACATGAATTGGGGCAGTGAGCCTAGGAGGGCTCTTTCTTGTATACGATTCAGGAAAAAAGTATGGAATTTATGTCCTCATGTGTCCCTAGACTTCAGGTTTCATTTGTGTATGGAATAACTTAGGAGAAAATGCCCTCTACCATTCATGAATAATGGCAATTATTTTTTGATTTATAGTCCTCTAAAGTTTCCTGGGGCAGTGAGAGATTATGTCTTGCAAAGGTAGGACTGAAACCCAAGTCTTCCTGTTTTGACCCTTTGTTCTCTATTCATAAATGAAAGTAGAAGATGGAAATTTCATGGTGCTTTAAAGTTTACAAAAATTCATATCTGTCTGTCTATCTAGCTATCTAGCTATCTACCTTTGTATATCTATCTATGTATATATCAATTTAATCTTTTCTTCATTGGAGGCACTAGAATTCCTTTGCCACCAAGGTGCGCCATCAATTTTCCTTGCTTCCAATATCTAGCCTTCCTAATCCATACTCCACACATGTGTCTAAGTCAAAGTTCCATGCCACTATGTCAGTCCCTTGCATAAAACTATTCAATGGCATCCTTTTGTTCTATGAAAAAATAAAATCTCCTTAGGCTTGCATTTGAATCCATCCAAAATCTGGCTTCTACTAACTTCACAGCTTTATTTCATATTATTCCTCTTCACACATTATGTTCTAGGGAAACTAGACCACTCACTGTTCCCTGAACTAAATTTCCCACCTCTATGCTCCATATTTATTTTATCCAGACTACATTCATTCCTGTACAATACGTTGCTTCCTTACCTTGTCCTCTAGGATACTTAGCTTACTACAAGGGGCAACTAACGTATATCCTTCTTAAGTGATGCCTTTCAAAAGCTTAGGCTCTTTGCATCTTTACATTATCTGGTATTCATAACAATGTATATTTTTCACTCATATTCTTATAAAATACACATTTCTTGAGAGCAAGAACTTTTTAAAAATTTTTATCTTTACATGATAGGCTTATTGAATGTGGTAAGAGACATTTTTAAAGGTGTAAAGTAACAGAGTCACATTTCAGTTCCCTTGAGTTTCTGGTTATTAGAATCAGAATTGAATTAATTATTATGTTTTTGAGTGTCATAATTCTGCATTAATATGTCATCAACACTTAGGCCTTGCATATTGCACTACTAAAGAAATGCTTATTGTAGATTGGAACATTTGTCCTGAGGAAGTAGAGCTTTTCATGTTATTTATTCTGTAATCAGTGGAATACACACCTTTCAATCAGCTCCCTAGACACAAAATGGATGTTCCTGGGCAAAATAGCAGAAAAATGGTCAGATAAGGAGATTATTGTGTGAAGTAAGAAATGCTGATAAGAGAACATTGGTTTTAGATAACAACTCAACAACCAAAACAACTCTCCCAAGCAAGTGCTCATAAGCAAGGAAACCTGGCTTACTGAATATGTTTGTTCCTGTTTTTATAAAGGAAACATTGCTAGGGCAAGTGGGTCATCACTGATTATTCATCTAAGCTCTTGGGTGTTTGGAATTAACACTGAATTGGATGATCTTACCTAACAATTCTATTATTGTACTGGGCTTGTTATTGTTCAGTCATTTCAGTAGTATCTGACACTTTGTGACCCCATTTGGGGTTTTTCTGGCAAAGATACTGGAATAATTTGTCATTTCCTTCCCCAGCTCATTTTATGGATGAAGAAACTAAAGGAAACAGGGTTAAGTGACTTGCCCAGGATCACATTGCTAAATGTCTGAGGCCAGATTTGAATGCACAAAGATGAGTTTTACTAACTCAAGGCGTGGTACTCTATCCACTGTGTCGCCCAGGTGCCCCAAGAGTTTTACGCAGTTTTTATTTGTGATCCTCTCCTTACCTTCTCTTCCACTCATAAAACACCAGAGCATTTTTCAAGTTCAAAACAGAACTTATCTCTTTCCTTCTTTCCGAATTTTTCTTACTTTCAAGTTTTCCCAATTTGTTGAGAGTCATGCTATCCTTCCAGTCTCCTAGGTTTGCAATTTTGATTTCACCTTGTCGTTTTCCTGTCTCTTACCCCTACCATGTCCTTTTTATTATCAAGTCTTTTAAATTCTACCTCCACAGCATCCTTTAAATGCATAATTTTCTTTCCACTCACACAGCTTCTACACAACTTCAAGTCCCCATCAACCCTCACATGGACTTTTTAAAAGCTTTTTTTTTTCAATTATCAAGGATTAACATTTTTTTTCTCTTTTCCACTATCACCAATACATCTCTAATTAGTCTCCCTATCACTGGTCTTCACTCTTTCCAAAATAAGCAACATCCAGATGGAAAATTAATATTTTCCTTAATATAATTTTCTATTATTTTCAATGTTAGGTTCTCTCCCTCCTCTTCCCTTTCCCCTATCCATCTAGAAAACAAAACATAGAAAATCAATTTCAAATATGTAGTCATGAAAACAAATAAAATCAATATTTTTAAATGCATGGCTCTGACCATTTCATTAACCTACTCAAAAATCTTGAATAGTTTCCTGTTTTCTTAAAGATAACATACAAAAATTGTAATAACTGTAAAAATATAATTGACCTTTGTGTATCTCCTCAAATTTCCCCTGTATTTGCCCCCTTCTCTTACTAGAGAGCTACTCATAAAACAAATTTTTTTAAAAGAGAATCAATCAACAAAACTGATCAATATGTTAACCAAAAATCTTGTATTGTATGTAATGTTCATCCCCATCTTCCCCCTTACCTAAGCAAAAACATAGGAAGAGGTAACCTTTCATACCTTTCCTTAGAACTAAGCTTATTATTTGTACTCATTTTTTATTATTTTATGTTTATTATTCTGATTCACATTGTCATACTCATTGCTTATATTGATTTCTTGGTCCAGCTAACTTTGATTTGCATTGGTTTTTGAAAGTCTTTTGGTGCTTCACTGTTATAGTCTAACAACAGACCTCACAAGGTATTCATCAATTAATTTTGCTGGTCTAATTGGATACCCTTTTCCTTCAAATACTCTAGTGTCTAGAAAACTTGGATTACTAATTATCTCTGAAGCACAAATGAACAGTTTACTAACGCAATTCCAGATTGGCAATTGATATTAGCCAGAAAGATTTAATCCAAGACATTCAATTTTGCATCTTTCTACCTTTCCATTGGCTATTGCTTGTGCCTGACCCTTATCTTACCTTTACTTATTATGCTAAGCTTCTTTCAAGGATAAACTCAGAAGTAACATCCTACATGCAACTCTCTGATCCCCACTCATGCTTTAAGTATATTTTCCACAGTATTTATGTCATGTCCTTTCCTCTTCACCTCAACAACACCCCCTCCCCTATACTTGTAAGGTACTTGAAGCCAGATATTGGTTAATATTTTGTCTGTGTATCTTTTCCTTCTTAAAAATCAATCTTTCAAAGTTTTCAATTTTGCTTTATGAACAACATGAAATTTTAACACGTATACTCTCCTATGTACAGATTGCCTTCCTGTGTTCAATTTCTGTATTGTTATTCTACCCTTAATGTAATATATAGGGAACTGAGGTTTAAGAGCAAAAATATGTTGGCTCCTCCATCTTGAACAATGGCAGAAATTCCTTGTTACATCTTATTTAAATCCTTATTCAATGTAAAAAAAATCATATGTGTGTGTGTGTATACACATTCAACATGGAGAATATCTATATGTATATACATATACATATATATAGTGTGTGTATACATACTATATGTATATATATACATATATTTATATAGATAGATAGATAGATATAGATATACATATTCTCCATGTTGAATGGCTCTTCCTTAAATAAAACTTTGTCACTTGCAGGTGCAAATATCCCACAACAAAGCACATGACCCATGTCGCTTCATTATTCATGTATGTCATTCTCATTTTATTCAATATATTATTTTCTTTTAAAAGTAATACTTTATAAATCCTTGTCCAAAAATACATATGTTGTGAGAGACAGCTGTTGTTATTTGTCCTTCCTTCTCAAAGAGGACCATGACATCAGGGAGGTGATGCCATAACTTGCAAGTGAAATGGATGTAAGTGAGGGAGGGCTGTGCAAAGTCACCAGCCTCACTTTCTCCTCCAGAGCCATCTGGGTCCAGTGACAAGAAATAGATCTGGACATTGGAGATGGGCCTGGATGCAATTGGAGAACTTGGCCTGTGGTCTTTCAGAGTCCTCACTTTGACTGAGGCAATACCCATTGAGTGATTAAGGCTAGGTAAGAAATAAGCCAATGATTGGCCTCTTTTACCTAATTAAAAAAATCAATCAGGGAGGGGAAGACCCTTAGAGTTTCTGGCCAAAACAGAAACCATCACTATATGTTTACTCTGAGCCATGGGGGCCCAAACAATGACCACAAAGAGGGCTTGGGCTGGGACCTATTGTTGGGCAGGTGCATTGCATAGTGAAAAGAAGGCTGCATACAGAGACAGAAAGAGAAAGGTTCAAACCTTACCAAGTATGTAATGATTAGTAAGTCATGTAACCACTCAATATCCTAGATATAACTCAGACAGTAAGCAACAGCCATGTTGACTATCAACATCAGTGGAGAGAGTTTTTATACCAAAATTTTCCTTCAGAAGTGAAATCACATTTCTGACTTCATCATAAAAATGTAAAATAAAACACATGTATACCTTTGTTCAATTTGACAAATCCTTATTTTTCATCTTCCATGTGCAAATCATTGCATATTAGCCTAAATTTACCTAAATATTTTGAATAAACAGAACTGCCATTTATTAAATTTATTACATTTATTAAAAATTGACACAGAAATTAATCTGCAGATAAAAAGATGCCATGCAGAATTTACCCAGGCACTTGACAACCACCACAGCTACAACAACAAGAAGTTGGACAGAATTTCCCCTCCCATCCATTCCATTTCTAAAATACTATGATTCTATGAGAAATGCTGCAAAGACGGTGATACATGGAAGCAATACGGAGCAAATATTGCTACAAGGAAAGTAATAGCAAATAGGGTTGAAGAGAAAATGCTAATGTTTCTGATGAGATACGGTCACTGCTGGGGAAGGATAAATTATGGGATCTGATTTGCAAACCCAGAGGCACAGAAAGACATGTATCACACTGTCAGGGAAGTAAAAACTATGTGTGACAGAATTGGGATGGCTCCAACATTATTGTCTCTCATTCTGCTTTCTTTTACGCTAGTGCACAAGTGCTTCCATTGAATACATCTTCTAAGATTGGTTTGCATTATTGTACTATCTGTATTTGCTATCTGTAATCACGAGGGGGCACACTTAAAAGGAGGTCTGGAACCATTGAATTACTAGTGAGTGCATTTCTTAATTGTGAGTAGCTTGCTGTGGCATGATAATATTAGGAAATTCACAGTTTATCATATATATATTTATATATTATGGAGAAAGGAAAAAGAGAGAGAGAGAGAGAGAGAGAGAGAGAGAGAGAGAGAGAGAGAGAGAGAATATGACAATGAGAATGGGAATAATTTGGTAAGGAGTTTTGCTCTTCTAAAGGGATTACTATTCTCTGCTACCTAATCCAAATATTTTTCTCTATACAGGATGTAAGTAGTAAAGCCTTCATATTTTTTTAAATGTATAAAATGATCTGGTCAACATTTATTATTTTTGTGATATATATGATTTATCTTACATGTTCTTGCTTTTCTAATGAATCATTTCCATAGATAGCCTCACTGTCTCAATGTTTTCTGAGCAATATTTTGATATCTTATTTAATTCTCAATCCCACTTTTTCATAATTAACCTGGATCATGCTGTATTTTAGTTGTTTTTTCTAAATCTCTATTATTTCTTTGTTCTTCCTTAATATCTCTGAGTATTAATTTCCTCTACTATGAAACTAAGAAAAAGAGTACTCTCTCACAGGGTTTTTTATGAGGATAAAATAACTTAATATGTCCAAAGTATTTTTGAACACAACTATGTGATCTAATACAATTATGCTATAGCTACCAATGATATATCACATCAAGGTTTGCAAAATGCTTGCATATGTTAACTCATTTGATCGTCACAAAAACCCCATGAGGTAGGTACTATGATTGCCCCAATTTTGAAGGTGAGAAACTGAGGTTGAAAGAAATTGTGACTAGTTCAGGTAACGTAACTTGTAAGAGGCAGAGGCTAAGAAAACTCACTTTTTTGCTTATGAAGTATGTAGAAACAAAGCTCGAGAGAGTAGATTTTGATAAATAGATCCTAACAAAGTTCTGCAAGGGTTTCTATTAGAGATGGATCAAGTATTTTTAATAAAGGAGATGAACTGTCTAAAATATAAGTGATAAAATAGTCAGATGTCAAATATCTGTTAATCAAACTTTTGCTTGTAAAAAATGTTATCTTATTTAGAGGGACTTATTTACTATAGCTTAATTTAAAACTGTAAAATTTTTTCCAAAAATCTTTCATTGGGAACATAAAACATGTATGCACATGGAATACATTGTACACACTATAAAATTAAAATAAATGCATTTAACTAGTGCTTTAAAACCTGCAAAAAATAATATATGTATATACATCTATACACATTATATGTATATATATATACACACATATAAATTAGGGAGATACAATGATATGACTTTTCTCAGAGAAATGAGCTCTATGGTCACATATCTAAATGTCAGAGATGACAATTAAACCCAGGTCTTCGAGATTCTATCTTTAGCATTCTTTCTCTGGTCCCACACTTACACACTGAAAACATGTCTAACAAGAGCTCATAAAAAGAAGGAAAAAATGAGAATAAAAGATATTTCATTTCTGAGTGTGAAATTTAGTTTGGAGTCTGGGTTGCAATAGGTCAGGGAAATATGAATAAAATTCAGAGTGCACTGAGGCTGGTGAGAGAATTAAAAAAAACACTATTGTGTTTGTTTTAATGTTACATTGGAAGAAAAACAGAGAATGAAGAAAAGGTAAAGATTCTGATTAGGATGAATAGGGTGATAAAAATTAACAACAGAAAAAAGGAAGAACTGGTTGATTCTGGTGTTACTTCTGTTCTCTTGGTAATGAATAATGACTTAGTGCCTAAAATGCATGAAAAAAAATTATGGCTAATAGCAATTTGATACCCAAGATAAATAAGAGAGTATCTAAATACCTTAATGAATTCCAGTCACCTGACCCACATGCACTCCATGGATTGTGGAACTATTGGCAGAGATTTTTGAAGGAGCATGGAAACCAGATGAGGCACCACAATATTTGGGAAGACAAAATTTTATACCAATCTTATCTTCTCACAATGAGCTATTTCCTCTTTCTGTCCTTATGGTCTGCAGGATATTTTGTAGCAATATTTCCTCTATCCATCATTCTTTATGCACATGTTCTTCACCATGCTTCATTCAATTTTCCTCTTTTTCCTGATATTAACAAATTCTGAGTTGATTGATAGGACAATGAAATCATGGTTTCTCAAGGGGAGCCACAGTGTTCTTCATTCTAATTTCTATTAAAGACCCTAGGAAGAAATGGAAAAGCTAATCCAATGTTGAAATGGGAGGTCAAACAAAATGAACAGCAGGATCCAGATGGAAAATATTTAAAATGATTAGTGCAATAGAATTCAATTAATAATATGAAATTTTTAACTGGAATAAATATAAAATCATTAATTTCTGTTTAAATATTGAATTAAATTCTGATACCTCTTTGGGGTCTGGAGGTTGCTGTGGTGTCTTTTTAAAAAATTGAAATATTATTGATGCCTTCTGTTTTTTTGTGACAGACTTTCTCAGGATACTACCCCTCAATCATTTTATAATGTGGAGGAGGATTTAGCAAAAACATGCAACACAATTACTAAGGCTCAATGAATATGTATATATACGCACATACATATATAATATACAGATATAGATATAGATCTACCTATCATCTATCTATCTATCTATCTATCCATCTATCTATCTATCTATCTATCTATCTATCTATCTACATAGAAATTTTGTGTCTGTATTCCTCGCCCTCTCTAAAAGTAGAGGGAAATATGTTTCATTATTTGTTCTATAGGGGCAAGACTGGTCTTTGTAATTACGCATAGTTTAAATGCTTTCCAATATTTTCTCTCTCTCTCACTCTCTCTCTCTCTCTCTCTCTCTCTCTCTCTCTCTCTCTGTCTCTGTCTCTGTCTCTCCTTCCCTCCCTCCTCTCTCCTTTAATTCTGTCTCAATTCATACAGCTCTTTCCACATTGCTCTGGATGACTTTTTTTTAAAATTTCTTATGTCACATTGATATGCCACTAAATTTATTGAGAGGCAGTAGTGTATAGTAAAAAGAAGGCTGTTCATGGAAGCAGAAAGACAATGGTTCAAATCTTACCTGTGATTCATATTAACTATATGACAATTAGCAAGTCACTTAGCTTCTCGATTTCCCAGGTTAACTCAGTCAGACAATAAGTAATAGACAAGATGGCAGCTAGGTGGTGCAGTGAATAGAACACAGGGCCTGGAGTCAAGAAGACTCATTTCCTCAAGTTCAATTCTGGTCTCAGACACTTACTAGCTATGTGATCTTGGGTGAGTCTCAGTTTCCTCATCTGTAAAATGAGCTGGAGAAGGAAAAATCAACTACATTATAGTATCTTTGTCAAGAAAACTCCAAATGGGGACACAAAAAGTCAAGCATGACTGAAAATGACTGAATGAATAATTCATGTGCCAAAATTGGTTTACAAATTAGATAATCTGTGGGTACCTATTCTATTTCTTTGCCACTATGAAAAAAACTTACAATGAGTATTTTGGCATATATAGGAATATATATACACAGCATATATAACATCTATATAGATGTGTGTATGTGTACACACAGATGCACAGACACACATAAACACACACACACACACACACACACACACACACACACACACACACACACTACTTCCTTGGCCTTTGTGGCCAGCAGTCTATTCACTGATTCAAAAGGAGGTTAATGACTTTTCTAACATATTTCTAGATCGTTTCCTAGAAGGATTATATCAATAACATATTAACCTGCCATTGTCTTCTTCATCCTCATCCTCTTATTCTCCCAATTTTGCTCAGCATGGAAGTACATGAGATACTTACAGATTCAATCTTACTACTGATCAGCCCCGGTGATTTGCTTTGTTCTGAATTCAACTTGACCAATTTATTCTTTCTTAGGCAATCTGGTAGTCTTCCACTCCCAGGGACTCACCCTATTGATGCTCAGTTTAACTGGGATTACAGCTATATGCTGCCATGCCCAGTTCCATAATTCAATTCAACACTGACTTGTTGTAACTCTTGTCATTTTTACCAAGTTAATGTTTGTGAGGTTAATCCTCAAAGTTAAGTATTCATTTCTTTTATGTTTCATTACAATTTTCAAATTTTTATCAATAACAGTAACCAACAACATTGCATTTGCTAAGAGCTTGCAATAGGACAGGTGCCATGCTACATGCTGGGGATCTAAAGCAAGCCAAAAACTCTTCAGGGGATTTTACATTCTAATGACAGAGACAACTATGTCCATACCACACACACGCACACACACACACACACACACACACACACACACACACACTAACATTAAAATTTGTAATGTTTCTTCTGAAAATCATTCATAGTTTTGACGATTTATATATTCGGTGATAGTTTTTGCTATTATATATTAGTGCTTATTATTTTATATCTTGGTTAGCATGCTTTTATCAGTCATATTTATTCCAAAGGTTGATCTCCCACTCAACAATTTCTCTTCTTTTGTAAATATTTACATTTATTATGAATTTAATAAATATTCACACATGAACATTTCAACTTTCAAATAAAAGGATGAACTTCTATTATATATTTCTTACTTATGTATTAAGTTTAACATGATATTAAGAACATGTGACCTGAATATCTTTCTGTTCTTTTATGGGTTCCCTCCCCTCCCTGCTCCTCTCTGATCCACTCTTCTATTTTCTTTTTTTAAATTCTTACATATTACTATATACCTGCAAATTCCTTCCCCACCTGCCCTCCTCCACCAGCAGAAGCCATATCTTAGAGACTATAGAAGTGTAGTCAAGCAAAACTAATCAATACATTGACTGTCTCTGTAAATGGTCATAGTTTGTCACCTCTAATTACCTGACTCTCAGCAAAGAAAGGAGAAGCCTGATATATCAACATTATTCTGAAATCACTACTGGTTCCTGCATTGATCAGAATTCTGAAGTCTTTCAAAGTTATTTTAACTTTTCATTATTTTTACCATCATATAAATTGTTCTCCTCGTTCTGCCCATGCCACTATAACATTCCAAAAGTTTCTCTTCCAAATGTAGCTTCATTGATTTGTTTGTGCGATATCTTTTTTTAAATGACCATGGGTAATTTTAAATGTAAATTTGTATCTTGTTTGGATAGTGCCTTTATTTCCAATTACATGGTTCCTTCATCCCAACATAAAGATGCATCCCTCATAACACACACACACACACACACACACACACACAAACACACACACACTTTCTTTTAAAATGAAACATTTCCTTCATTGCCTAACTCCTAAGAGAACAATGTTACTATGCAATTATATAAACAACAACAAAAAAATAAGAAGCAGCTTCAGATGAGCTAAATTGAAACTCCCTTGGAAATCCATCTGCCATTTACTGAAAGATGTTCAACTTATGACAAACTGGCTTAAGAAAGCAAAAAAAAGTGACTTCTGCTAACATCAATATAATTTCTTTTTTATTTTAATAAATTCAAATTATTTCTTAGCTACAGGAGGACCTTCTTGTAGATAATGATGCTTTTATTGTATGACAGTGAAGGTTAAATTGTACCCCTTTTTTGGACTGTTTTACAATTTCAAAAGCTCAACTCCATCTGTAATTCTGCCATGAAGTAGAAATGAGATGGTTAATGGTTTGGTCTTCATGTGAATTGCAAAGTGTGAATTTTATGTTCAAACTTAGTATCCCATGACCTGCTACCTCTTAATCTGAGAATATGGCACCACTAGGAGAATACCAGAAACTACAAGTAAAGGGAATTTTCTGTGCCCCCAAGCCCTCTGGCCACATATTTGGCCTTTAGCAGACTGTGTAATTGCATTTGCAAATCTTCCTCAGGGAACAACAGTTTGAAGATATAGTGGATTATTTAGAATTACAGTTTAGATGGTACACATCATATTGCATATATCTAGGAAAATAACTCCACATGAAGTACAGCTAAATTAAGTAAATCCTTAACTACTCATGCTCAATGCCCTCCATGTGCAATAAGTCATAAGGCAAATCTAGGGTACAGTGTTAACATGTGTCTAATTGTTTATAAATCTTTTAGGCTATTATACCAAAATTCATAAATATGAATCCCCAGGCAAACAAACTCATCATTTTATCCCCCAAGACAGATTAAAATATTTAAGAAGAGCATCTTCTATTAAGCAAAGAACATATAAATTATATAAATGCTAAAAACAGAGTAATTTTCAGCAATATGTTTAAATTCAGCTTCTAAACCATTAGAAGTAGAATTCTAGAGGTTAGGAGCTGCATCTATGCTTTTTTCCCCTTTTCGTTGACTTCCAACTAGAAAAACTAAAGACAATTTTGACAACAATGTTAAAATGGAGGACAGTTCTCTTTCTAAAATGTGTGTTCTTTTTATGTCTCTATATGTGTTTGAGAGTTTATGTGTGTGTGTATGTTCCTACATCTCATCCCATATATAAAGCCCATCTACTTAAAGGTAATCTTTCCCATTGTGAATGCCTGAAGGGGGTATACCTGACTGTATTTCACAGCCATTCAAAAATTATTGGGTCATTAACTTTGACTTGAATTAAGCATAATAAAATAATGACAAAACTGCCATTAAAAAAATGATGCTTTTCTAAGTAATAAAAGTTAGAAAAACTTGCTTCTCTCTGCCAATGAGTTCATTATTTTGTTTATTCCATTCAGCTCATATCAGAGGTAGCTAACATTTGTTTGACTATTAGCCCTCTTTCAAAATCAAAGTGGATAGGGATCTCATCATCTCTCATTTGACTATTTAAAAATGTTAATCTTCTATTTTTTTCTTATATTAAGGCAGAATGAGTTTTCCACTTTTAACCATTGTTTTCATCCTTTTAAGATCAAACAGACTAAGTGCACATTAGAAACCACTTGATGGTACCTACTGGAATTTGTTTTCAGAACTACAGGGAGAGGGAAGCCCTTATATCCAGATGCAGTCCACACCTTGTACAAATAGCTGTAATTTGGCACCCACACAAAAATTCATCATGTATTAGGGCATAAAAACCTCATAAACAAATGCAGAAAACATAGAAATATTAAATGCATCCTTTTCAGATCATGATACAATAAAAAATACAAGTAATAAAGGGACATGGAAAGATAGATTAAAAATTGACTGGAAACTATATAATATAATTCTAAAAAATGAGTGGATCAAACAGCAAATAATTGAAAAAAAATAATAATTTAATCAAAGATAATGAAAATCTTGAGATAACATACCAAAATTATGGTATGTGGTCAAAGAAGTACTTAGGGGAAATTTTATATATCTAAATGTTCACATGCATAAAACAAAGAAAGCTCAGATCAATGGACTAGGAAAGCAACTAAAAAAGCTAGAAAAATAACAAATTAAAAATCCTCAATTAAATACCAATTTAGAAAATTTGATTTAAAAAAAGAAAACAAAATTACCAGTATCAAAAATGAAAAGGCTGAATTTACCACCAATGAAGAGGAAATTAAAGCAATAATTAAGAATTATTTATCCAACTGTATGCCAATGAATCTGATGATCTAAGTGAAATGGATGAATATTTACAAAAATATAAATTGCCCAGATCAAAAAGAGAAGCTGTACAATACTTACACAACTCCATTTCAGAAAAAGAAATTGAACAAGCTATCAATGAACTCCCTAAGTAAAAATCTCCAGGACCAGATTGATTTACAAGTGAATTCTATCAAACATTTATAGAACAATCAATTTTGATACTATATAAACTACTTGGAAAAATAAGCAGCGTCCTACCAAATTCTTTTCATGACTCAAATATGTTGCTGATACCTAAACCAGGAAGAGCCAAAACTGAAAAGGAAAATTATAAACCAATTTCACTGATGAATATTGATGAAAAAAATTAATAAAATATTAACAAAGAGATTACAGCAACTAATCACAACAATAATACATTATGACCAGGTAGGGTTTATACCAGGAATGCAAGGCTGGTTCAATATCAAGAAAATCATCAGCATAGTTGACAATATCAATAACAAAACCAACAGAAATCATATGATTATCTCAATAGATGCAGAAAAAGCTTTTGACAAAATATAACACCCTTTCCTATTAAAAACACTAGAGAGCATAGGAATAAGTGGAGTGTTCCTTGAAATAATAATCAGTATCTATCTAAAACCATCAGGAAGCACTATATGTAGTGGGGATAAGCTAGAAGTCTTCCCAATACAATGAAGAATAAAGTAAGAACACCAATTATCACCTCTATTATTCAATATTGTACTATAAATGTTAGCTTTAGCAATAAGAGAAGAAAAAGAAATTGAAGGTATTAGAATAGGCAAAGAAGAAACAAAGCTATCACTCTTTGCAGATGATATGATGATATACTTAGAGAATCCTAGAGAATCAAGTAAAAATACTACTTGAAATAATAAACAACTTAGGCAAACTTGCAGGCTATAAAATAAACCCATATAAATCACTGGCATTTCTATATATTACCAACAAAACCCACTAGCAAGAGATAGGAAGAGAAATTCCATTTACAATAACCATAGACAATGTAAAATATTTGGGAGTATACCTGCCAAGATAAACACGGGAACTATATGATCACAATTACAAAACACTTTTCACACAAATAAAGTCAGATCTAAAAAAATTTTGAAAAAATATCAATTGTTCATGGGTAGGATGAGCTAATATAATTAACAATGACAATTCTACCTAAACTAATTTATTTTCTTTAGTACCATACCAAACTACCAAAAATTATTTTATGTATCTAGAAAAAAAAATAATAATACAATTAATCTGGAAAAAACAAAAAGCCCAGAATATCAAGGGAATTAATGAAAAAAAAATGCAGAGGAATGTGGCCTAGCAATACCATATCTAAAATTTTATTATAAAGCAGCTATCATTGAAACTATTTGGTACTTGCTAAGAAATAGATAGATGGATCAGTGGAATAGGTTAGGTACATAAAACACACTACTGAATGACTACAGTAATGCACTGTTTGATAAAACCAAAAACTCCAGTTTCTGGGATAAAGAGTGATACCATAAGCAAATTAGCAGGGCAAGGAATAGTTTAGCTTTCAGATCTATGGAGAAGGGAAGAATTTATTACCAAACAAGAGATAAAGAACATTATGAAATGCAAAATGGATAATTTTGATCACATTAAATTGAAAAGGTTGTACACAAAACCAATGCAATAAAGATTAGAAGGAAAGCAGAAACTAGGAAACAATTTTGCAGCCAGTGTTACTGATAAAGACGTTATTTCTAAAATGTATGGAGAACTGAGTCATATTTACAAGAATATGAGACATTCCTCAATTGCTAAATGGTGAAAGGATATGAACAGGCAGTTTTAAGATGAAATTAAAGCTATTGTAATTATATAAAAATACTATAAAACACTATTGATTAGAAAATGCCAATCAAAACAACTCTGAGGTACCACATCACACCTATACAATTGGCTAATATCACAGAAAAGGAAAATAGTAAATGCTGGAAAAGATGTGGGAAAATTGGAACACTAATGCATTGTTGTTAGAGTTGTGAACTGATTCGACCGTTCTGGAGAACAAGTTGGAACTATGACTAAAGTGCTATAATGTTGTTCATACTCTTTGATCCAGCAATACCACTATTAGGTCTATATCCCAAAGAGATCATATAAAAAGGAAAAGTACCCTCATGTACAAAATTATTTATAGCAGCTCTTTTTGTGGTAGAAAAGAACTGGAAATTGAGGGAATACCCATCAATTGGGGAAGGGCTGAACAAGTTGTGGTATATGACTGTAATGGAATATTATTGTGCTATAAGAAATGACAAGCAGGATGATTTCAGAAAAACTTAGAAATGCTTATATGAACTGATACATAATGAAGTGAACAGAACCATGAGAACATTGTACACAGTAACAGAAACAGTGTGCTATGATCAACTATGATAGGCATCTCTTCACAGCAATATGATTCAAAACAATTTCATACTCATGACAGTAAATGCTATCCACACCCAGAGAAAGAAAAATAGAGTCTGAATGAAAATTGAAGTAAACTATTTTTGCTTCTTTTTATTTTTTTGTTTTTCATGGCTTTTTCCCTTTTATTATGTCTCTTCTTTTACAACATGATTAATGTGGGAATATGTTTAATATGATTGCACCTGTATAACCTATATCAGATTGCTTGCCATCTGGGGGGTGGGGAAGGAGAAAAAATTAGAACTGAAAATCTTATAAAAATGAATGTTAAAAACTATCCTTACGTGAATTGAAAAATATAATTTATTTTAAAAAGAAGCTAGAAAAATAGAAACAACTGTAAATAACAAATATCTGGGTTTTTTTTTTTTCATTCCATCCGATTTATGTCTGTGTGATTTCCACCCCTGGCTTATAATACTGTCCTATGGGCCTAATCCCTTTCCCCTTTTCCTCTTCCTCCAGAAAGGCTCAGCATCTTCAGTATATTCTTTAGGCTCAATATCTTCAGGATATTCAACCATTTTGTATGTCATAGCCTCAAGGACCCTCAAGTACCCTGTCTCTAGTCACTCAAAAACATGTCAATATTATTTCTCAAATGTGGGTCCCAGGACAGGAGTATAGCACCTCAGATGTCATCTCACTTTGATAGAATAAAGCAGGCCTCTTTCCTGCCATATTCTGGATGTTACGTATCAATACAGATTAAGGCCATAAGAGCATTTTTTTGTGCCTCATTGCCAAACTAGTCACATGAAATTTGTAGTCAAAAAAATCCCTCAGGTCATCTTCATATAACTGCAATCCCATCCACATTCATCTCATTGTACTTGCAAAGCTGATTTTGAAGCATACATTTCAGAATTTATATTTTCCCTTGTTGGATACTGTTGATCATAAGACTCTAGAGGATCTTTAAAAATAACAGTTCTTTCAACCCAGTATTAGCTATTTCCCCTAACTTCTTGTTATCCACAAATATGATAAACAAACTCTATATGCTTTCTTTTCAGTCACTGGAAAAAAAGTATTCAGTGAAACAAAGGCAAGGATAATGTCTGGACAACTCCAATTTATCTATATTAACCTACCTTCATATCTACCTACATATCTATCTATCTTGAGATTTAATTTGTTCACAATTCATCTTTGTAATTAGAAATATTGGCCTCTTTTGAATCGTCCTCACTTTATTACCATCCGACTCAAATTTCTCTATTTTGTCCTCAAGAATATTGTTATGGACTTGATTATGCACCAGGTCCAAATCCAGGTATGTATGCTGCATCAACTGCATTCCCCTCATTTACCAGACCAGCGATGATTCCAGGAAAAGAAAGGTAGTTATTCTGGCATGACATGCTTTTTAAGGAAGTCTTTCAGGCTCCTTATGATGACCAGTTTCTTTTTTAGCATATGCCTGCACTAAGTTCAGCATTACTACGCTATCTCCTCCCCCTGGAAATGGAAGGATCATCAGGTTTCCTGAAATGTGGTAAAATGGCCCCTGAACTTCCACTCTGAGATAGAGATCCAGTGATAATAAATAACTAAATAGATAGATAGATATATAAGTAAACAAGAAACAGAAAAAAAAACAAATAAATAGATAAACGAACAAACGAACACAATAATGGTATTTTCCCATTTCTCTAACTATGGCACCAGTATTGTTCTCCACTATATCTCACAAAATCTCAGAATTAGAAAAGATTAGGTCTTCTAATTGAACCTGTACATAAGTAGCAATCCCCTAAAAAGTGACCATCCATCCCCTACTAAAGACCTAAAGTTAAAAGAGTTTACTAATTCCCAAAATATCTCATTTATTAATAACTAGCTTTCCCTTAAAATAAGCAGAAATCTATCCCCTCTGGAATTTCCATTTTCCAGAATAAAGTAAAGTTTAATACCTGTAAAACATGACAGCCCTCAGTATTATGCAAATTCTCCTCTGAATTATTTATAGCTAATCAATGCCTTTTGGAAATGTTGCTTGCAGAACTGAGCCCAGTGGTGCCCAGATGATCCCTGAATAGAAGAAATAAATCAATGAAAAAGACAAGACGAAGGACAATCAGAAATAATGAAATTCAAGGACCTGGTATTAGAAAAATCAAACTGCAAAAATTGCTTATGAAAGAACTCCATGTTTGATTAAAAAAAAGAAAAACAAAACCTTCTGGGAAAACTAGAAAGCAGTCTGGCAGAAATTAGGGTTGGACCATCAGCTTGTACCATATTCCACAATGTAATATAAATTAATATGTGGTTTATTGTTAAAGATTATACATAAAAAAGAAGAAAAAGCAGATCACACACCTCTCACAGATTGATAGATGTATTCTTAACTAACAAAAAAGGTTAAAGTCAATTAGAAAAAAGAAAAAAACCTAACTTTGAATACATAAAATTAAAAGCTTCTGCATAATAAAAATTAATGACTTAGGATAAGGAGGGAAGTGTTTGAATAAGAAAAAACAAATAAACTTTATAGAAATTTATCTAATTTATTTAAATTTGTCTAATAAGATTCTGTCACCCAAAATACATATACAATAAACAGACTATACATATACACATACATAGAGAAAGAAACATGTAAATATATATATATAAGCTTATGTATATGTATGTATTCATACATAAATGTGTATGTGTAGCACTGAAATCCATTCCCCCAAAAATAAATGGTCATAGGATTGGAACAAATATTTCTCAAAAGAAAAATTTAATACACTGATCAATCACGTAAAAGACTTCTCCAAATCACTAATAATAAATGTGAATCAAAACAACCCTGATATTTCATCTCATGTACTACAAATTGTCAAAGGTGTCAAAAGATGAGAATAATAAGTGTAAGAAGAATTCAGGAAGGGAGGCACACTGGTGTATTTTTGGTGGAGCTGTGAATCAGTACAACTATTTTGGAAAACAATTTGGAATTATGTAAGTTTACTATAATGCTTATGCCCTTTGACGTAGAGATTCCATTACTGGGCTTATATCTCAAAAGGTCATTGATAAGAAAACCCTCATACATACCAAAATATAGCACACTACTTGCATGTCCATCCACTGGTGAATGTTCAAATAAACTGCTGTGTATGAATGTAATGGAGTAATACTGTACTCTAAGAAGTGATGACTACTAATGAAGAATGGACAGATTATGGGAATTGATGCAGAGTGAAGTAAGTAGAGCCAAGAAAACAATGCACTGTACATGACTACAACAGTGCAAGTGGAAAGAACAACCACATGTGGGTATGCACACATAAATATAAAGCAAATGTTACAAAATTCTAAAGAACAGGCATGGATAAAAAGAAGAGATATGAGAAGATACTTCCATCCCACCACTCTGTAGAAGTGGGAGCTACAAAAACATTGCAGATTGAACATATTTCCAGAGGTTTTTTTTTTTCTCTTTTAAAATACTATTTTTATATGGGATGGCTCTGTGGGTTAGAAAGAAAGAAGATGCTGGGGAAAACTATGACATTATAAAAATAAAAAAAAATATTAAAACTAATGTCACAAATGACTGTGATAAAACCACAGTCCTAACCACAAACTTCTATATTCTACCCCACAGTGTTTCTTGCATAAAAATTCATATTTATATAGCACTTTAAAGTTTACAGAGCCTCTTGCAACAATCTTGCAAAGTGGTCAATGCAAATTATGGAGACTATTGTTGAGATGACTTCAGTTTCTTGCCTATGATCACATATCAAGCATCTGATTTGTGATTATATTTATATACAGACATAGAGAAAATATGTGCATTTATAGTAATGATGTTTTTAGAATATTATAGTCATATTTAATTTACTCATAATTTCATATAATACTTATGTGGATATATTGTAGTGTTACTTATAGAACATTTATTTATTATTTTTTTAAACATGTATGGCAGTTGAGTGACAGTGAATAGAGCACCAAGGCTGGAGTTAGGAGACCTGAGTTCAAATCTAGTCTCAGACATTTACTAGCTGTGTGAATTCCATGGCCAGTCATTTAACCTCTGTTTGCTTCAATTTCCTTAGCTGTAAATGGGAGTAATAATTGCACCTACCTCCCAGTGTTGTTGTAAGTGATATAATAATTATAAAGATCTTAAAAGAGTGTCTGGCACATTTTGTCCTACATAAATGTTTGCTGTTACTGTTATTATTATTATTATTATTGAATCAGAGTAAATGGGGAGGATGTGAAAGGTAGCAAAGTGAGTAGAGGAACAAAAAACCACTTCAATAGGTTCAGACCTACTTCACTATTTAGAAAAATTCGATGTTCCTCAGATAGAGTATGCTAAATGAAATCAAATGAAAAGCATAGACTTAATGGTTATCTCTGTGTTGGACTTTTGAATTTATTCATTCCCAAGCTGTGATAGTGGAGTTGTTGCCCATTTCATCCAAGGTCTCTAAAAATAGCAGATATGCACAAAGTTGGCAACTTAAGCCAAAACTTAAAAAAAAAATCCAATTTTTTTTCTTTCCCCTCATCTCTGCTACTCATTTCCTTATTGGCTTTGGGAAAGCTGCTTTCTATGCTCACCTGAAGACGACCAGTCCTGGCTTAATTTTCAGTTTGCTATGAAGAATAAGGGGCAGCTAGGTGGCACAATATAGAAAGTTCAAGGCCTAGAATCAGCTGTGTACAAGTCACTTAACCCTGTTTGCCTCAGTTTCCTTATCTGTAAAATGAACTGGAGGAGGAAATGGCAAACCACTTCAGTATCTTTGCCAAGAAAACCCTAAATGGGGACATGAAGAGTTGGTCATGACTGACAAATTACTGAATAACAAATGAAGAATAATGCATTCAAATGAAGTTGTGTGCTGTGCTCTATCAGTTGGATACATTAAGCCAGCGGAGCAAATGGGAGTTTGTTGAATATCAGAATCATCCTGTCTTTGATTTTGGGATCTTTCAAAAGAAATCCAGGGCACTCTGCCCGATTTGCGTTAATTTTCACAGCAGACTGCCAAATCGTCACTATCAATTTCTTCTTCAGAATTATGCCTCAAGATCATATGAATATGTAGTTTCTCATTTTGATTAGCACTTCAAATTTACTGATTCAGTACAGTCTTCTCTGTGGAATATCGTTTCTTTCCCTCTATTCCTAGTGCTTCATTTTCCCCAAATTGTAGATATTGGTTCATAAATTTCCTTCCCAGTTGCTTTCATTACAAGTTGGCAATAGAATTTGGAGACAGGTATATTTCATGTTCTTGTCTTTCACAACTTCAATGTTATTAAAACTTTTCTTATTTAACATTTTCCCCTTTTTTCTTTATTGCTGACTACTAAAATAAACTTTGAAAAATGTAAAGAAAGTGTAATGGTGGGGTAGCTGGGTCACACAGTGAATAGAGCTCTGGCCTTGGAGTCAGGAAGACCTGAGTTAAAATCCAGCGTCAGACCCTTAACACTTACTAGCTGTGTGACCCTGGGCAAGTCACTTAATCCCAATTGCCACACCAAAAAAAAGTGTAACAGCTGATAGACATGACTAGGAATACAATTCTTAATTCTCTCCAGGCCCCAAGGAAAATTTATGACTGATCTATAGGACATAGATATGTAAAGCAGGAAAATTTGGCTCCGCTCAAATAAGGAAGAGACATTTTATAGAAACAGAAACAAATAAAAACTCCAGAAACACTGTATTCTAGGGCACAAAAACAGCTTTTGGAATATGATATATGTGAGATTATGAAGAATCTGAGCAAACTCATGTGGCATTGAGATATTCTTTCTAACTCCTCAAGAGGAGCATAAGGTAATGGCAGGAAGACTAAATTGAGTGCATAAAACAGATGGTAGTGCCACATTTATCCAACATTATTAATAAGGGATTCAGGATATAATGGAAACTTTCTTCAGGCCTTTTGTATTTTCATACTGACCCAGCATCTCACATTGTGGACTCCACTTCCAATATCAATGCAGATCTTGTTTACTTTGGTCTATATACATTTAGATGAAAAATCTTGAAGGGAGAAACTGAGACTTTAAGAAAGCACAAATCCAAAGTCATGAGATCATACTCAGAGGTACCTAGGAATGACTAAAGAAAGCCTTCCTGTACCATTTCTGGCTTAAGTATTTTCTTAAAGATATAAATCTTACTAGTTCCCACACTCCCAATAATTCCTTCTTGTTCCATTCCAGACCTACATAGACCTAGTCCTAAAATTTCCCCATTTGCTGGTGACAGCAATGTTAAGTGCAGTCACTAAAAGTATAACGTTGTTAAGTATCTCAGGAGGCATCTTTTAATAAGTTTCTTTAGAAACGGTCCAACATATGTCATAGCTAATGTTAATCTCCATTTCTAGTTGTCTCTAATTAATGGAAGTCTTGGATTACGTAGGAAGATAATTAGATATCTCATATGTTTTCTTTTTCATATATGACAGATAATCACTTGATAGAAAAACACATAAACACACAATTTCTCTCAAACAACTAGTATAAAAACACAAAAAATAACTGCGAAAAACACACAAAAACAACAACAATAACAACCAAAAATCAGTCTTCTAGAGGTCAGGGATTATACTGTTATTTAGAAAGAAGTTCAAAGATTACTTCTCCTTATGAAGAACAAAACAAAGGTGTTTGGTACTCAGAAATATAGACCTATCCCATTGTAACTTAATATAAATCAATAGGGCTAAGGATGGTCTATATATCTGTAACTTATGTCTTTATCTAAACCAAGAAAAAAGAGTTACTTACAATTGTTTCCTTTTCACACTTATTGAATAGTGAAATGCAAATCTGCCTGCTAGGGAGTCCCTGACTGATAGAACATCCACATATATAAGGATTCTTGTGCTTGTTTTTTTTTCTTTTGTAAAGAAAAGGTGTGTATATCATTTATATTTAATATATTATATAATATATGTTAGCTAATACATACATATGCATATTATTCATATCCAATGTGTGTGTATATAACAATGCATGTTGTTTATTGCTTATATGTAGCAATATATGTAAATATATGAGTATATATGTATGTATATATACATAGGTGTGTAGATAGCTCTTTCTGCTAAATAGACTAGCTCAAAGTAAAAGAGAAGTAGAACAGGCATAGCTCATTTTATGGTGCTTCACTTTATTGCTCTTCACAGAGCAATTGCATTTTATTACAAATTGAAGGTTTGTGAGAACAGTTTTACATGCACTGGGTAGTCAAAAATTTGTTTGATTTGCTTTATTGCAATATTTACTGTGGTGATCTGGAATCAAGGCTATAATATCTTGAAGTCATGTTTGTATTAAAGTAGATAAGTAAATTCTTTACTAAGTAACAGCAAGTGAATTTCTATGTTATATTCCTTGTAAGACTGTATGTTTTATTAGGAGTTTGATTTTACATAGTAAGCCACATTCATTTATGTGGCATATGGTAAATAATAAACATTTTGTCTGATATATTTATATTTGTATGTATTTGGATATCTAAAATGTATGTATGTATGTATGTGTGTATGTATGTATGTATATACTCTGCTTCTGTTAACATGTTGTTTGCAGAGCCAATAAGAGAGAAAAGAGAAGTACTCAACTGAGCTCTCCCAAAATTCCCCTCCAAAGAACTTTAAAATAATGGTTCAAATCACTTCTGGAGTGACAGAACCAACAAAAGGTCATAATGAGTTACAATTCCAGTTCAATCAATTTAGGAGATTGGAAAGAAATTCTATGACATGGTGGTGGAGGCTAGCTCAAAGCCTATGTGAATAAAACACCAGTGGTGGTATAGGTGGTTGCAACAGCAGCAACAGCAACTTTGTGAGTTCTCAAGCCAAAGAGGGTTAGGGGAATGAGCAACTGGTCATGTAAAGATTACAGGCTATCCCAGTGCTAGCGCTGGATGCTGAAACTGATGCTGTTTGGCAACACCACTGCTGTAATCCTTCCAGGGAAAAATAGGTATTTAATGAAATAGAGGACATTCAAGAATTCCTGATAAAAAGAGCAGAGCTGAATAGAAAATCTGATTTTCAAATATAAGATTCAAGAGAAACATTAAAAAATAAACATAAAAGAGAAATCATAAGGTTCTCAATAAGGTTAAGCTGTTTCCTTTCTATATGAGAAGATATATGTATCTTCTGAAATCTTTATCATTATTAGGGCAATTAGAAGAATTCTACTTAGAAAGGGGGTATAGGAGTGAGTCAATTTTGTTGGGATGATGTAAAAATAATGGATAGGTGAGGAAGAGGGATGCCCTGGGAAAAGAGATAACATGTATATATATATTCCTCCGGTTCTGCTCACTTCACTCAGCATCAGACCATACAAGTCTTTTAAGGTTTTTCTGAAGTCTACCTGCTCATCATTTTTTATAGGACAATAGTATTCCATTACATTCATATACCACAACTTGTTCAGCCATTCCCCAATTGATGGACATCCTCTCAATTTCCAATTCTTTGCCACCACAAAAAGAGCTGCTATGAATATTTTTGTACATGTGGGTCCTTTCTCCATTTCTATGATCTCTGTGGGATACAGATCTAGAAGTACTATTGTTGGGATGAAGGGTATGCATATTTTATAGCCCTTTGGGCATAGTTCCAAATTGCTCTCCAGAATGGTTGAATGATTTCACAACTCCACCAACAATGTATTAGTGTTCCAATTTTCCCACATCTTTTCCAGTATTTATCATTTTCCTTTTCTGTGATATTTACCAATTGTATAGGCTTGATGTGGTACCTCGGAGTTGTTTTGATTTGCATTTCTCTAATCAATAGTGATTTAGAGCATTTTTTTTCATATGACTAGATGGCTTTGATTTCTTCATCTGAAAACTGCCTATTCACATCCTTTGATCATTTATCAGTTGGGGAATGACTTGTATTCTTATAAATTTGACTTATTTCTCTATATATTTTAGAAATGAGGCCCTTATTGGAGTCACTGGTTGTAAAAATTATTTCCCAATTTTCTATTTTCCTTCTAATTCAGTTGCATTGGCTTTGTCTGTGCAAAACTTTTCAATTTAATGTGGTCAGAGTTACCCATTTTGCATTTCATAATGTTCTATATGTCCTGTTTGGTCATGAATTCTTCTGTTCTCCATAAATCTGATAGGTAAACTATTCCTTGCTCTCCCAGTTTGCTTACAGTATCAGCCTTTATATGTAAATCATGAACCCCTTTTGACTTTATTTTGGTATATGGTATTAGATTTTGTGCCTAGGTTCTGCCATACTCTTTTCCAGTTTTCCCAGCAGTTTTTGTCAAATAGTGAGCTCTTATCCCAGAAGCTGGGGTCTTTGGGTTTATCTAATAGTAGATTATTATAGTCATTGATTATTATAGTCATTGACTACTGTGTCTTGCATACCTAACCTATTCCACTGATTCATCACTCTATTTCTTAGCCAGTACCAGGCAGTTTTGATGATTGCTGCTTTATAATATAATTTAAGTTCTGGAATGGCTAGGCCACCTTCCCCTGCATTTATTTTCATTAGTTCCCTTGATATTCTGGATCTTTTCTTATTCCTAATGAATCTTATTATTTTTTCTAGCTCTATAATTTTTTTTGTAGTTTGATTGGTATGACACTGAATAAGTAAATTAGCTTAGGTAGAATTGTCATTTTTATTATATTAACTTGGCCTACCCATGAGCAACTGATGTTTTTCCAATTATTTAGATCTGACTTTATTTGCGTGAAAAGTGCTTTGTAACTGTGTTCATATAATTCCTGAGTTTATTTTGGTAGGTAGACTCCTAAATATTCGTAATGTCTACACTAACTTTAAAAGGAATTTCTCTATCTCTTGCTGTTGGGCTTTATGGGTAATATATAGAAATGTCAATGATTTATGTGGGTTTATTTTATAGCCTGCAAATTTGCCAAAGTTGTTTATTATTTTAAGTAGTTTTTTACTTGATTCACTAGGATTCTCTAAGTATATCATCATATCATCTGCAAAGAGTGATAGCTTTGTTTCTTCTTTGCCTATTCTCATACATTCAATTTATTTTTCTTTTATTACTAAAGCTAATGTTTCAAATATGATATTGCAGAACAGTGGTGATAAAGGACATTTTTGTTTAACCCTCTATCTTATTGGAAATGCTTCTAGCTTGTCCCCATTATGTATGATGCTTGCTGAAGGTTTTAGGTAGATGCCATTTATTATTTTAAGGAAGACTCCATTTATTCCTATGCTCTCTTAAGTTTTAAATAGGAATGGGTGTTGTATTTTGTCAAAAGCTTTTCCTGCATCTATTGAGATGATCATGTGGTTTCTGTTAGTTTTGTTGTTGATTTGATCAATTATTCTAATAATTTCCTAATATTGAACCAGCCAATCATAATACATGGGTGATAGTGTATTATTCTTGTGATAAGTTGCTGTATTCTATTTGCCACTATTTTATTTAAAAATTTTGCATCTATATTCATTAGAGAAATTGGTCTATAATTTTCTTCTCTGTTTTGATTCTTCCTGGTTTAGGTGTGAGCACCATATTTTTATCATAAAAAGAATTTGGTAAGACTCCTTCTTCACCTATTTTCCCAAATAGTCTATAAAGTATTGGAATTGTTCTTTAAATGTTTGATAGAATTCATTTGTAAATCTATTTGGCCCTGGAGATTTTTTCCTAGGGAGTTCATCAATGGCTTGTTCAATTTCTTTTTTCTGAGATGGGGTTATTTAAGTATTTTACTTCTTCTTCTGTTAATCTGGGCAATTTATATTTTTTGTATATATGTATCCATTTCACTAAGATTGTTAAATTTATTGGCATACAGTTGGGCAAAATAGTTCCTAATTATTGTCTTGATTTGCTCTTCCTTGGTGGGGGATTCACCCTTTCCATTTTTGATACTGGTAATTTGGTTTTCTTCTTTTTTTAAATTAAATTAACCAAAGGTTTATCTATTTTATTGGTTTTTTTTTCCACAAAACCAGTTCTTAGTTTTATTTATTAGTTCAATGGTTTTCTTAATTCACTTTAATTAATTTCTCCTTTGGTTTTCAGTATTTCTAATTTGGTGTTTAATTGAGGATTTCTAATTTGTTCTATTTTAGTTTTTTTTTAGTTGTATGCCCAATTCATTGATTTCCTCTTTTTCTATTTTATTCATTTAGAGGTATAAAACTTCCCCTAAGAACAGCTTTCACTGCATCCCATAGGTTTTGGTATGTTGTCTCACTATTGTCATTCTCTTGAATGAAGTTATTGATTGTTTCTATGATGTGTTGTTCAACCCATTCAGTTTTTAGGATTAGATTATTTAGTTTCCAATTATTTTTAGTCTATCTTTCCATGGCCCTTTATTACATATAATTTTTATTGCATCATGATCTGAAAAGGATGCATTTAATATTTCTGCCTTTCTGCAGTGGATTGTGAGGTTTTTATGCATTAGTACATGGTCAATTTTTGTTTATGTGCCATGTACCACTGAGAAAAAAGTATATTCCTTTCCATCCCCATTCAATTTTCTCCAGATGTCTACCATACCTGACTTTTCTAATATTCTATTCACCTCCTGAACTTCTTTCTTGTTTATTTTGTGGTTAGATTTATCTTGTTCAGAGAGGGGGAGGTTGAGGTCCCCCACTAGTATAGTTTTGCTGTCTGTTTCTTCCTGTAACTCCCTGAACTTCTTCTCTAAGAATCTGGACATGATACCATTTGGTGCACATATGTTTAGTAATTATATTATTTCATTGTCTATGGTGCCTTTTAGAAGAATGTAGTTTCCTTCCTTACCTCTCTTGAAAAGATCTATTTTTGCTTTTGCTTTGTCTGAGATCAGGATTGCTACCCCTCCTTTTTTCACTTCAGCTGAAGCATAATATATTCTGCTCCAGCCTTTTACCTTTACCCTGTGTGTGTTCCTCTGTTTCAAATGTGTTTCTTGTAAACAACATATTGTAGGATTATGGTTTTTAATACACTTTGCTATCTGCTTCCATTTTATGGGAGAGTTCATCCCATTCACATTCACAGTTATGATTACTATCTGTATCTTTTTCTCTATCCTTGCAATAGTTTCTCTTTGATCTGGTAATTTTGGAATTTGACTACTATATTCCTTGGCATTTTCAATTTGGGATGTCTTTCGGGAGGTGATCACTGGATTCTTTCTATGGCTATTTTACTATCTGCTTCTAGGAAATCAGGGCAGTTTTCCTTGATGATTTTCTGAAAGATGCTATCCAGGCTCTTTTTTTCATCATGATTTTCAGGTACAACAATAATTTTTAAATTGTCTCTCCTGGATCAATTTTTCAGATCAGTTGTTTTACCATTGAGATATTTTATATTTTCATCTATTTTTTGCAGTCTTTTGTTTCTGTTTGACTGATTCTCACTCTCTCAGAGAGTCATTAGCTTCCACTTGTCCAATTCTAATTTTTAACAAATTGTTTTCTTCTATTAGATTTTGTACCTCCTTCTCTATTTGGCTAATTGTATTTTTAAGTACTTGTTTTCTTCAGTGTACTTTTTTCCAGTCGGCCAATTGTATTTTTTAAGGACTTGTTTTCTACAGTTAATTTTTGTCCTTCCTTTTCCAACCTATTGACTCTCTCTTGCATACCTCTCATTTCTTTTCCCAATTTTTCTTCTACCTGTCTCATTTGACTTTTAAAATCCTTCTTGAGCTCTTTCAAGAAGGGTTTTTGAGCTTCAGACCAGTTCATAGTCCCTTTTGAGGTTCCATATGTGGGTTTGTTGACAATGTTGTCCTCTTCAGAATTTCTGCCTTGATCTTCACTGTTCCCATAATAAGAATCTTTTCTTATTTGCTCATGGTGTTTGCTTATTTCCAGGCCTTTAAAGGGATTGAGTTCTCCTGCTGAGGAGCAGGGGGCACTGACCCAAGCTTCTTGTGTTGGGAGCCTGGGGCCTGGTCACAGGCTTTGCGTTCTGGGGCCTCCAATGCTGGCAGTTGGAGGCTGTTGAGTTCTGTCTGCTTACCTGGTATTGGACTGGAATCAGCAACACTGGAACTCTAGGGGTAGGACTGGGTGGTCTGACCCTTCAAAGTTGCCTGATCACCTGGGCCTTTCCTTCCTTCCTTTTGCTTTCTTCAGCTCCTTTCAGTTGGATGTTGCAGGATGTTTCTCCATCTGGGGTCCCTTGGAGCACTGCTTCCCAGAGTTTTACTGAGGTACTGGGAGACCTGGTTGCTATAGAATGCTGAGCCACCATGGTGGTTTTTTGAGCTGGTTTCCACCAGTTCCCCTGCCATTACTAAGGCACTTGGGGGTCCTGGTATTGGAGTTTGCCTGACACACCACCTGGGTTTCAGGATCTTCCCCTGGTATGCTGAGGTGGGGCTTTCTACTGGCTTGCTGGAATGCCTCCTGTTCCATACTATTTCCCTTCCCCCAGGGCAAGAGGAGCCTTTCCTGTTAATCCCTCAAGCTACCTGGGCTATGGGACTGCTGCACTCCATCTTTCTTCTGGTTCAGCTATTTCAAGGTTTTTCCTGGGGTGATATTTTCTGGGTTTTTAGAGGTTAACAATGGATGGTAAGAGTGACTTACTCCACCATATTGGCTCCTGTAAGCGGAAGTCTACTTTCCTCATTTTAAAATGGAGATTAATAGATAAGATGATCTCTAAGGTCCCTTATACTTTTCAATCTATGATCCTATGAACCCTAGAAAGGTTAAAGGATTCCTGAAGGTAACAGTGGAAGCAGAATTTAAAAACTGGTCTTTTGATTCCAGATCCAGAGCTCTTTTTACTATACCATACTGATCATTCACCTTGAAACTATATCTACTCAGGTTTCCAGATAATGCATTGATTCTTAAACAAAATCCTTTTGTCCACCATTCCTGCTCACTTACCTTCATCTCTAATGATATTTCCAAGCCTGCAATGTTTCTTGAAGTTTCTGTGGGTTCCTGGGTGCCTCACTCTTACCATTGAGTGAGTTTATTTCCTTCCCACTCCATTTTGTTGTGCTTTTCTACAGAACAGCATAAGTTGATTTTCCTGGTCTGTTATTTTCATTGGGGCAGGTCAAATAATAGTGAATCAACCTAGCAATCTAAAATTAGAAGTGGACATTCTCTCTTTTTCCATTAACTTTGTACATGTAAGACTTTATAAAGCATGGCTTGTCCTAGATGAACTGTTATGAGCAGCTGTTCCCACTGTTTTTAATGTCTTTGAAAACTGTTCATTGAAAATTTCTTTTCAAATTTGAACTTAGGAAGAAAAAGAAAGTCACTTTTTGTATTAATCATGCTAATAACAGGTTTTAAAAATTAATCTATAAAGTTTATTTTCTGAGAAGAGCTACACTGATTGACCTGCATTAACATATGCAAGGATGCTAAAGCAATCCAAATGTTTTATATTGAACATCTATCATTAAACTAATAGAATATTTCTCACTAGAAAAATAAGGCATGGGGTCTCTTTATTTCTCTCTTCCCTTCTTACTTCTGACTGGATTCTTTAACTGCCCAAGGCCAAAGTGGAATGAGGATGCCTTCCCTGTTTTGATGGGAGTCTTTCTATTGGTTAATGTATAAATCAAAATGCCAAAATGTTAAGATAACAGGTTAATTCAACTGAACAAGCATTTATCAAATACCACTTCAGTCCCAAACATTGTGCTAGGGAACTGTAAATACCAGATATATTCAAGGCAATGCCTGGGATACAGGGATGTTTGTACCTAGGGGGAAAAGGATAAACATAGACTTCTTATAAGGGAAGGCATTTGAACTGAGCTCCGAAGGAAGTTAAGATTTCATTTGAGGATGTAGTGTATTAAAGATATAAATGATAGTCTGCAAAAAGACACAGAAGTGGGAGAAGTGGGTACAGAAAACCAGTTTGGCTGAAATTGGTGAATTAACCATCACTTATTAAACACATGTGAGAAGCCAGATACTAGATAAAAAGACAGATACAAAACAGTCTCAAACCTCAAGGAGCTTACATTACATCATTACGTTCTATCAAGAAGAAGAATGAAACTTTTCTCTGACTGCAGGTCTCGCATCTCCTCCTATGCAATCCCCAGAGGGAAACAGCAAGGGACCTGGTGTGCCAGCTTCCATGTGCTCCAAAGCAACTTCCCCATTGTGCCAGGAGATTTATAATTTCTGTGTGTCTGTCTGATCTGTCCGTCTTCCTTCTCTTGCTGTTCTTCCTACGCTGCTAGCCTTTGATCTGTGTCAGGACAAGGCAACTTCTACCTCCTGCTACCAGCCTGATCTCCCAACTCTGCAGTGTTGAGAAGCTCCAGTAAAAAGAGGAGTAATCTTCCCTTTGTCCTCAGGCTTTCCATCTCCTGCAGTACTGGTCCCTTGATGAAAGAAGAGGAAAGTCAATGGGGAGTAGGACATCCATCACCTGCTACATCATATCCTGCCTAATCTTTCAGATGGAAGAGGAATAGTTAAACAATCTCCCATATGACTATTTGACCATATTGATGAGGTGCCTTCCTTCTCATGCTCAACTTATCTCCACTTCAATCACCAGACTCTGAGGAGAACTGTAGTGTCTTCTGTTTAATAATGAACATTCTCACACCTGGTCATACCCCACACATTTCAGTGATTCTAAACCCTTGTAATCATCACCCAAATCCCATTTCCCATCCCCTACTATTTTAGTCCTTATTTCTATCCCCTTCAACCCTCCTACCCCAAAATTCCAAACAAACACCATCCACTCCATTCACTGTGCCCTCTAGAATGCCCATCATAACAGATTTCCCTTCATTTCTTAATATTTTCCTTTCTCATTTATTCCATCTTATCGTTATTACTGAAACCAGCTCTCCAGTGGTGACACAGCCTCTCTGGTCACATTTTCCAATACTGGCTGAACCTTTACTCATTCCCCTCAGCTCAACAGTTGAGGCAAAGTATTTAGAATAATCCTCTGAGGTATTAAGATTCTGTAGACCTTAATGTGAAAAGTTACTAGGCTTGGATTCATCAGAATCACGTTTTAACTAACATAACTATACAAGTCCCTCATACCTGGTTCTCAAGGGAGTCAATTTTGTGAGGAGATACTAGACTGTTAGGAAGCAAAATCATATCTGAATTATTATTGAAATGCTGTAAGATACTATAGGAGAGAAGGAAGTAATTAAAAATAGCTTTAAATGTTGAAAGGAATGAGGACAGATAATTGTGATATAGTAGAGAAATTTTTATATAAGCAAATGCTATTGCAATGAGCTTGCCTGCAAGTGACAGCTAAGACATCTTTACATCTATGTGGAAGGGAAAATTCCACACTTCTTTCTTTATTTGACTTCTTATTTAACATAATTACCACAAATCTGGTGTCCTAAAGGGGGAGGATGTTTAGATAAGATAGTGGAGGCATCTGCCATTTTCTTTTCTAGCCAATGCAAGACTGGATGTCCCCAGAAAGGGGGGCAATGGAATTATAGATCATTTTCTGGCAATTGCTTTCCACTCCTGGACAATCTCGTTTATTTTTTCGAGCTATCAGGTACCCCAAACAAGGCTGCCTTTCAAAAATATGCTCAATATCCAAAAACTAGTTCAATTAGTCAGTGACTATCTGTTTGGTATAGTTTTCACTAATATTTGTCTCAAGCCTTCTATGACTTGGTAGATTTCTGAGATTCACTATGGCAGAGAACAAAAATCTCCCTGAACATAACTTATTAATAAGCTTTTCCACACTTAACAAAGCTAGCTATCAATTTATGGCCACACAGTCACCAGGCTTGTACTTTATATGTAAGCTTGGTCCATGGTTATTCCCCTGCCACTGAGACATTATCATATCACTGGGCCTAGTAAAATCAAAAGAAATAATGGGAATAAACTGAGGCAAGAGAAAGAACAGCATGGTGACTATGGGTCTAGCCAAGGAGTCAGGTGTGTTTGGATTCAAGTCCTTTCTCCGATAATTACTGGCTTTATAGCCTTGGTCACTTCAGGCAAGTTTCTTCCATTGCATTGTAAGCTCCCTAAAGGTAGGGATTGTTTTTTGCCTCTTTTTTGCATCCCCAGTGCATAGTACAGTGCCTGGCACATAGTAGGAGGTTTATTGCTGGGCTAGTTCATACAGGGTCCCTTTTTGAGGCTATTTGGACCTTTTACTGGGTTTGTCTTGGAGAGCTATAGCAGTCTACATTGTGGACTCCTTCCTGTCACTGGGTTACTAAGAGCTCTTCCACCCTTTGGATGCATGTAAGATTATTCTCTAATTCTTCTTTACCTAAGATTAGGAACAAAGACAACAGAGGCAGAAGAACTAAAAATGTCATATGTTCAATGGCATATGACAACAAAGGAGGGAGGGAGAGCTCTCACTTGGGAGTCTCAAAATATTTCTCCCTCCTCATTTGAAAGACATCAGAGAGAGATAAAGGGTGAATTCCTCCATTAGAGTAATTTGTATGCATTTTCTTTCTGACTCAGTAGTCAATTAAAAAGCTTTTCTTCACCATGAATAAATGGGTAAGATACAGCCACAAAATATACATAAATAAATAAATAATAAGCCATAAAATATATATGTATATGGTGTGCGTTATACATGTGTGTGCATGTAAATTAGTGTATATTAGTATGCACTATGTGTTTATATGTACACGTGTGTACATATGTGTCCATATATGTATGTGTGTCTCTGTGTGTGTAAATATATAATTTCTTAGCAAATTTGTTAGGTTACATTTTGAACACATTGTCCAGAACTTCAAACTAATAAATAGAGCTCCTCTATACTGATAGAGACAGTTTCCTCATAAAAAGTGCCCTGCAGCAATATAATCACTTCTTGAAACAAACAAACAAGATATAATTGGGGAAAAAAAAGAACAGCAAGAGAGAGAGAGACAGAGACTGACAGAGAGAGAGAGACAGACAGACAGAGAGAGAGAATTAAAAACAATCAATCAAAGAGGAAGTTCATCCCTTTTAATGCTTTATTCCTAGGAGGGGAGGGGGCATCCAGAGTTGCTTCTGCAAATCAAATGATGCTGATGGGGTGGGGGGAGTTGTGGTGATATTAACCTTCAAGATGAAGTGTACTAAACAATAGCAGATATTATCTGCTCTACTTTCTTTAACAACATATATAACCAATAGAGTTTTCCATCTAATACAATTTGGGATTAACCATCTGTAGTTATTTCTTTTTAATCCCTTCATCACACCTCAGCCTAGAGTGAGACTGTCTCACATTTCCTGATGAGTATACCATGAAAAAGTCAATCTTTCCTCTCTTTCTCTATAAAAAGGCTACTCTTCAATCATATTTTTAACTACCATGTCACCTTCTACCTAAGGCAGAGATATTTACAATAGGCCAATATTTTCCCTGCCTACTAATTTAATAACTACTAAGAAATTTGATTATCATAATTTTGTATAATGAAATTTGAACTTCAGACCTGCTGTTCTTGAATTTGTACTTCAAATATAGTTCAGATGAAGTATGGGAAAAGGGGATCAGTCAGGCAGTGTTTCTTGATTTTCTAGTAAATGTCTGGCACACACTGTAAGCCTTCAGCATTGAAATAAAGCCAAATAGTGTACAGATAAGAATTTGCTAATCATATATTAAGGTCCAGTTTATATTTTTAAGAATTTATTGATATAAGACCTATGGAACTAGCTTGTCAAAGGAAGGGTCTGTGTCTTTTCATTCTTTTATTTTAATCTCTCTTTGGTACTGGGCCGACATTCTTTGAGGAAAAGAAAAGATCATCTTTAAAGAGTGTTGATCACGCCAGACCTAGAGAAAATGGTGGTGTGGGGTGAGAGTGTGTTGGGCCAGCTGAATCATGTATTCCTGTTCTATTCCTTTCACCATTTATTCCTTACTTCCAGGGTTCATAGGAGTTAAATCCTATTGTGATTCTTTTATTCACATTAAAGTGCAAAAGTAAGATAGAGAACCTGCCCTCAGGCATCTTATCTTAGGCATCATGGCATAAGGAGCAGGCCTTTGGAGTCAGGAAGACTTTAGAATAAATTCCAATTCAGATACTTACTTTCTATATGACCCAGGGTGTCTTACATCACCACTCTGAGTCTTAGTTTTCTCATGAGCAAAATGAAAAAAAAAAATTGGTGGTATCTGCAGTATCTTAACCATAGGGTTTTTATGAGGATCAAAGGTGATAATGTATATAATGTGCTTTGTAAACCGTGGTATACTACATAAATGATATTCATCATTATAATTGCAACATAGAGGTGGTAGGAGGGAGAAGAGAAGCTGATAGATAGCAAATATCCCAAATAACAAAGCAGGAAAGATAGTACTGAAATTCATAGGATGGAGATAGCACAGATGATGGTAGGACCTTGGAAAAATTAAAGGAGAAAGTAGCATCTGATATATGTCAGAAAAGATGGGCAGACATTTGACAGGCTAAGATGCCACCTTCATCTGCCTATCCTGGATTGGTTATGTAACAATCTGAGAATTGCTAATAAAAAGAACCACACTAGTATGACTTTTCAGAATGAAAACTCTCAATAGCATTGTGGCCACATAAATAGAAGCGTAATTAGACCTGGCAACTCTCAAATGTTTATAATTACCAGAGTGAGTGCTCCAAATAGGAGATAATAAACGCGAAACCCATTCCTAAATGATATAGTTTGTTTTAAAAGCAAATGTAAACCTTCCCTCCTGTGGGTCAAGAAAAAAATGAAGATAAAGGCTTCCTGATAGACTTTTTTTCATTGCAATGCTGGGCATGTTTCCCAGCTCTTGTCACCCAATTCCCACCCAAAGAAAGTACTGAGATCCAAGAGGTCTTATTTGAATGATGTACTGATTCAAACTGTCTTCTTTTGTTCTCAGCTACTTTGCAATCTGCATTGGTACAGTTCCTCAAATGCTTTGAGGGCACTTATCTTAGGAGAAAATGGTTCAATTTCATTATTCTTTCTGCATATATGTATGCATGCATGCATGTGTATATATATATATACATATATATACATACATATACCTGCATACATATGCATGTATATACAGATACATATAAGTATACACGTACATGCATAAATATACATGCATATATGCATGCATGTATATGTGTATATACAATACAATGCACATGTATATTGTATATGTGTAATATGCTTGTGTGTATGTGATTATGCACATGTATACCTGCCTACATATTAATGTGTATATGTGCATATATATAAACATTAATTAATTAATATAGAGATAATATTTAATATAGAGATAATATTAATATAGAGATGTGGGTATCTCTATATATTTACATTGTGATTATTGATTCCCCAAGTCTTACCACTGTGTTTCAGGAAATTCAGTTGAAAATTCAATATGGAGAAATTGCTGCTTCCTTGAGAATTTATTTCTTAAAATTGACAGGAATTCACTGCTTACAGTAAGAAACCTGAATGCTATTGTCAGTCTTCCCACCATCCAATTACTGGATCTTGGTGATCATTTCAACTCCCCATCTATACAAAGTGTTGTTGTTCAGTCATTTCAGTTGTGTCCAACTCTTCTTGGTGCCTTTTGGGGCTTTCTTGTCAAAGATACTGGAGTGGTTTGCCATTTCCCTCTCCAATACATTTTTAGAATGAGGAAACTGAGGCAGGCATGTTTAATCGACTTGCCCAATCTTGCACAGCTAGTGAGTGTCTAAGGCCAGATTTGAACTCACAAAGATGAGTCTTCCTGACTCCAGGCGCCACACTCAATCCACTGCATCTAGCTGGTTCATATAAAGTGGGCACAACAGCTATCCACTGTGTAACATAAATACCCATGCAATAGTAGAGGCTACCAGGCTTAGTGGAAAGGACTTCAGCTTTGGAGTTTGGAGAACTGAGTTTGAATCTACTTCTACAGCTCATTCCAGTGTCTCCTTTGGAAAGTCACTTAATCTCTCTAGTTTTCAGTTTCTTCATCTACAAAAAAAAACGGAGACGGGGGGATAGGTGACCTCTCAGGTCCTTTCCAGCTCTAAATCTATGATGCAATGATCCTAAATACTGTAAATATGACATTTAGAGCTTATAGATATCAAAAAAAGTTTCCTCCCCCACTCCTCCACCTTGCCAGGTATTTATGAATTATATACCTAGAATCTTTCATGTTAAACAAAACAAAACAAAGAAGTGACAACAATAATAAAACCTTGCATGCTGTTTTCAAGCAAGTTTTAGTTATCAATCGCTGGCACCTTCCTGACTTGTAACATTGGATGAAGGATATTAATCAGACATGGCAGAATCAGAGACTGTCCCTTTTCAGGCAATTTGTGTTCCTTTACTGTTTTGTGGCTATAGGAGGACTGTGTGTTCTAATGTGCAGGCTGTCCTAATATATTGAGCTGCCTTGATGATTGTGGAACGTGAAGGATCAAAGTGTGTAACCCATCGAACTAGGAGGGTCGAAAGCCTTACATGACCAGGTATGCCACATCGTGAGTGAAACCTTTTGCGCAATCCTTCACTCCGTCTGTCCTATTGTAAAGATAAGCATATCCTGGGCTTCCTAGGTAACTGGTTCCTTTGTGACAGTCCCGTTGATAGGCCCACATGTTGATTGTCCTACCCCCCTCCCTGCCTTCCCTCTCCCACAATGTTTAGGCCTTTCTATGTGAATTAGAATGCACTCATAAAAAATGCTGTATGCTTCTGGCTAGGCTGTCTTTTTATATGAAAATCTAATCTCAAGTAGATGAGATGGTGTGGGGAAGAGCTATATAAGGAAAAAAAAAGAAAAGCGTAATATGCACACACAGACATATATATCTATATCTATCTATGTATGTGTGTATAATTATACATATGTATGTATATGCATATATGTGTGTATATGTATATATGCATGTATATGCATATATGCTTGTATATAAGAACAATGTATTAATTGATGATATCTGGAAGAAACATTGTGTGAAAAATAATAAGAGTAACAATAATAATAAATTAGTTTTGTATAACACTTTGAGGTTTGTAAAGAGTTTTTCACAAATTTTTTTTCCTTATTTTATCCTCAAAACATTCCTGGGAGCTAGATGTCATTATTATCTCCATTTTGCAAAGAAGGCAAATAGAGGTTAAGTGACTTGCCCAGGGTCCCACAGCTAGTAAGTGTCTAAGGATAGAATTGAACACAAGTCTTTCTGACTCCAAGCCCAGTGCTTTATGTACTGTGCAACCTACACATTAGAATATAGAATCCTTGATTCAAATACTACTTCTGACCAGTGGCCACCTCTCACGGAAGGCCAGGAAAAACAAATAAACAAACAAAACTGATAAGGAATGTAACACAGGATTTCTTGACATGACCTGAGTGACATTGGTCAAGACTCTTAACCTCTCTCACCCTTGGTTTCTTTGTCTCTAAAATGAGATAACACTGGGGTTAAAAACTAGGTGGCATAGTGGATAGAATGCTGGGTCTGGTGGCAGGAAGACTCATCTTCCTGATTTCAAATATGCCTTCAGACCCTTATTAACTATGTGACCCTGGGTAAGTCACATAACCCTGCTTGCCTGAGTTTCCTCATATGTAAAATGAGCTGGAGAAGGAAATGGCAGACCACTCTAGTATCTTTGTCAAAAACCCCCAAAAGATTTTTTGTGACTATAAAGGATCACAAAGAATAGAACAAGACTAAAACAACTGAACAACAACCAACAATTTGATAACATCCTCATCCTTATCATGCTTTGCCCAGGATAACCTCATCACCTAGAAACTAATCATCATGGGGACTGCTTCAGCTATTCTACTCACACCTTTTCAGTACCTTCAGTTGGCTCTGCCCCTCTGAGTGTAGGGTGGAAGGGGGGAGTATAAAGTTCCAACCATAGCTTCCCTTTACAGAGGGCTCAAAATGCCAGTCATCTCTTCATTTGGTATCAGCTGTTGTGCTTGGTTTAGACTCCACTATCATCTTCAGCATGCTGCTGAGTCAGGTACTCCAGAACCCCTTCTCTCCCCCTTTCTTCTTCTTTTTGTGTATTTTTTTCTCATTAGATTGTAAGTTTCTTGAGGACAGGCACTATCTTTCTTTTTCTATTTGCATCCTTAGCACTTAGTATGATGCCTGGCACATAGTAGATACTTAATAAATATTCATCATATTGTAAAAAACAAACAGAAAAAAGGGCTTTGGAAACTTATCGTCATCATCTTCTAAGATTTTCTGAGCATCCATAATGAACTCTAAGACAGAAAAGACCACACAGATGTTGCTCTCACATGACATTCAAAAACAAACAAACAACAAGAAAACAAAACAACAACAAGAAAAGAAACTATCCTTTTCTTTCTCCTCTTTTGACTTCAGATGTGAAGTATTATTTCTGTGATTACTTTTTAGTAAATGGAACATTTTGATTTAATATTAGGGTAAACTCATTCCCCTCTTGAATTCTTCTGTTTGCCCCTTTCTTTGTCAGCAAATGATGAGATCAGAATTAAATGCAGTGCTAATATTGCCTTAAGAGGAACAAGGAGGAGATAGGTATTTGCACAAAGAAAGGACTGAGTTGTATAAAGTACAGACAGTCCTGGAAATTACAAGACCTGAGGAGTTGCTTAGAGAGGAGGCATCATGTGGTGCATAGGCTTCTAGAGAGGACATCAGGAAACCTGAGTACTAATCCTGGCTCCCCCATTTATAAACTAAGTGACTTTGGTTCAGTCACTTCTCATCTCTGGGCCTCAGTTTCCTTCATGTAAAAAAATATTAGATTTGACTAGATCAAGAAGCCACAAGCACAGATTACACTTATTCCTTGGGCTTGGTACCATGTTAGGTATTTGAGATAAGAGGACAAGTAATTTTCTGATCATATTGACAGTGACAAGTCATTCACCTTAATGTCATTTTCTTAACAGGTTTTTGTACTGGTTTTGCAATGTCTTGTCAATGCCATAAGGAAAAAAATAAAACAAAGGTGAAAACAAAAATAAGATTCTGTATAGCTTGGAGTTTAAAAAAATTGGTATAATTTGTGTGGTGTGTGTGTGTTTCTCTCTGTCAATCTATGGTTGACCTTGGGCAAATAACTACTCTCTCCTTTAGTTTCTTTTTCTTTTTTAAATGAAAGAGATAGACTAACTGATTCCAAAGGCCGCTCTAAATTTATGATCTTATACTCAGAAGAATGGGAAAGAAATCTAGTGATGAATGATTGGATTGGGCATCTTCCTGAGCATTTAAGAAAGAATGTAACAGTAAGGGGCTGGTATATCTCAGATCAAACTTTCTTTTATGGAAAAGGAGAAGGTATTGAAAGTGAACTGAGTAAATGAAGAAGAGACGCTTGGAGCCTTGAGGGTGCAGCATAAGCTCTTTCATACTTTACAGATGCTCTCTGAAGGTTGGTACTGGACTTTCTTCTTTCATGTTGCCATGATGGTTATTTGGGGTATTGCTAGATCTTTGTGTTTATCTGGCATCGTATCTTATGGTTTAATGCTCAAACATGATAAACTTCAGACTTAGTCAAGTTAAATGATGATGGCAGCTTTGATCTGGTCTATTCTAGAGATGTCTGTGTGGTACAAGATGAATTTACTCCCAATCTCAGATTACTTGGAAAGTGTACAAAACAGTTGGTGTCATTAATAGTTAGAATGTTATTGTTCAGTTATTTCAGTTAAGTCTGACTCTTTGTGATCACATTTGGAATTTTCTTGACAAAATTACTGGAGTGGTCTGCTATTTACTTATCAGCTCATTTTTTTTTTAAATACAGATGAAGAACTGAGCCCAAGGTTTAAGTGGCTTGCCCAGGTCACACAGCTAGTAAGGGCCTGAGGCCATATTTGAAATCAGGAAGATGAGTCTTCCTGACACCAGGTCCAGCACCAGTAGGACCTTCAAAGAGTGACTTCACAAACATATGCAAAATATCATACTTAATCTTTCTCTCTAGAATCCCCCCTCTTCAAAATGCTTATTTCTCTTCAGTGAACCATCATCTGAAAAGTCATACAATTACATAATCTTAGGCAGCAAAATGGTACAATGGATTGAGTAAAGGGCATGGAGTCAAGAAGACCCAAGTTTAAATTGGCTTTAGACACTCCCTAGCTATGGTCAGCCTGGGAAAAAGCCTTAATGTCTGTTTGTCTCAGTTTTCTCACCTACAAAAACCTGACAGGATTGTTGTGAGGCTTAAATGAGATAATATTTGTAGAGCACTTAGCACAGTGCCTGGCATCTAGTAGAGACTATAAACTTATTCCTTCCCTTTCTTTCCTTCCTTTCCTCTTCAGTTTCTTACTCCCACATTTAACCAGAGAATGAGAAAATGACAGGACTTTAAAACATCTAAATGAATAAATGAGTAATGATGAAAAACCCCACACATATATTATTTGCCATGTCAGTCAATAAATAAATGTTTGTTTGTTTTTTAGGAAATTGGGGTTAAGTGACTTGCCTAGGGTCATACAGCTAGTAAGTGTCAAGTGTTTGGTCTGAGGCCAGATTTGAAGTCAGGTCCTCCTGACTTCAGAGCCGGTTCTCTATCCATTGCACCACCTAGCTGCCCCAATAAATAAACATTTCTTAAGCACCAAATATCCTTCAGGAACTTTAAGCACTGGCGATACAAAGAGAGGCAAAAGGTAATCCTTAGAAGAGTTGACCAGTGTGAAAAAATGGTTTCTCTTGGCGATCTGTTTTGGAGACTCAGAGTTCCACCCTGCCAACCTTCTGTCCAAAGTTGCTCAGAAGGACATTTCTGATAATGAGATTGCATTGAATCTTCTTATCTTGGTCAAAATCCAACCCAGACCTGAATTGATTTTATCTCGCTCAGGTTCAGGTGGAAACAGACTCCCAAGACTGGGGGTAGTATTTCCTTTGATGGTGGGCGATATTGATATGAACCCCTGTGGACTAAGTGATCTAAACCACGTACTCAAGATCTCATTTTAATATGACCCACCTCTTGGCATGTCCAAAAATCACAGTTGATTGACACTCCTTGAGAATATCTATTCTTTGAAAGGTATATAAGGCTATACCCAAAATCCCAAATCAAGCCAGTTCTGAACTGGCCCCCTTAGGAGGGCTCAGTTTTGGACTGAACTCCCATGCAACGCATGCCAAACCAGATTGATAGAAATTAAACCGTGGACACATGCACTCTAATTTTGTTTGTCTCTTTCTTAGATAATAATTTGGGGTTTGTGGGGTTCATGGGGTTCAGAGTTCATGCTAGTAAGGCAAGCACTGGACATATGAATATAAATATCCCTATACTCAAGTAGCTAATTCTAATAGGAAGGAAGAACACTTATATGGAAGTATGAAGTCCAACAGGTAACATACAGCAAACAAGTTCATCTAAGCTTTACCTGAAGAGCTCCAGTACATTGGAATCTGCTACCTTCTAAGTCTATCCTTTCCAATTTGTAATGTTATAAGTGTTAGAAAGGCAGCTAAGTGGTACAGTGGATAGAGTTCTGGGCCTGGAGTCAAGAAGACTCATCTCCCTGAGTTCTAATCTGGCCACAAGCCTAGTTGTATGACCCTGGGAAAGTCACTGAACCCTGTTTGCCTCAGTTTCCTCATCTGTAAAATGAGAAGGAGATGGAAAACCACTCCAATATTTTTGCCAAGAAAACCCTAAATAGGGTCAACAGCAGTCAGACATGATGGAAAAACAACTGAACAGAACTTGTCAGAAAGTGTTTCCTTATATTTTTGCAATTTCCACCCTTTATCCCTGGTTCTCCTCTCTAGGTCTGAGAAGTACAGTTTTTCTTCTAGGTGGCAGCCTTTTAAGTACTTGAAGACAGTTGCAATTTCCCCTCTAAGTCTTCACTTCTTAGCAATCATAGTTCTTCTATCAGTAACCAAAGTTCTTCACTATCTTGGTGGACCTCCTCTAGATATTTTCCAGATTATGTGGTACTTACAACTTAACACAATACTACAACTATAACATAACTAGTAATGTGCAAAATTAACTGCCTGTGGAGAAGCTATAGGAATAAGTGAACTGGAGGTCCATATAACTGGCAGTAATGAATAGATTATGATCTGCATTGTATTAAGATCACAGACTCAAGGACTTACTGAAGATCTAAGTCTTACCATGTTTCTTCATTGCTGAAAATTTTCAGTTGCTTTTCATTGCCTCTACAATAAAAGACAAATTCCTCAGCCTGGTATTCAAGGTCCTCCATAGCTTTCTACTTTGTCACAAACTGCATTACAACCCAAGTGGCCAAGTTGTTTCCCAGAATCAACAATCCAAATCTTACCTCTGCTTGATTGCATTTGCTGGACCATATTTGGAACCCACCCCCCTTCTCATCTTTGTCAAGTTCCTCAAGCTTTCTCTGATTCTTCTGCATGCATGAGTGCATACATATGTACATGCTTGTGTTTTAGTTATAACATATAGCGAGATGAATTCTTTTAGAAAACCCTTAACATCCGGGACCAACAGGATTTGTTTTAGCCACCTGTTGGAAGGGACTTCCTAGGCTATCTTATACTTCATTGCTCTCATTGGTTTGTGAATAGTGAAAATGCTTGACCAAGAAAGATCACACAGATATTCCCTAGCAGATCATGTTATAATTTGTTGATTAGATTCCCAGAGGCCACAATCCATTCATTCCCAATGAACTGAATTTACAATAAGAGATTAGCATATATGCCTGGAGTAATGGTTTATATACTATGTGATATAAACTACTTGAGGGTCAGGATTGTTTTTGTTTTGTTGTCTTTGTATTCCAAAAATAGTGAGTAATTGATACATTTTTGTTGAACTAAAATGAATAACCTAACTTCCATAGAAATTTTAATAACACCAAATGAGATGGGAGAAAATCACTCATATATCTTCACTCACCAAGCAAAAATAACCAAAAATAATTTCTACTAACACCATTCATTTTCCATGGTCTTGAGTTAACACACAAAAAAATGTAATCACATTTAAAAAGTAGAAGCATTCCAAATATTATAACCAAAGGTCACCATGGCATCATTATCAATACCACCCCTCCTCTGCCCTCTAATCTCGTTTGAAGAATAAAAGCCCAATAAGTTTTGGGGGCTGATATCTGTTTGTTTTATCTGTTATAGGCTACTGGCTGCTTATTGGTCTTACTTTCTAATAACTCATCCTGTCACCTATTGATTCCCTTCATTGTTTCATTTCCAATACTTTTAGCTTTCTCTCCAGCAAAGCCCTACAGCAATTCAGCAGCATCAGATGCTTCCTAATGGACAGTATCTTTATCTCCCTTCTAGTGTCCTTCATAAACCCTGCAATAAGAACTTGTCAGGGTATAAAAGTTATTTCCATTGTTTTTCTACTTTCATTTATAATTTGTTTTTAGTGGCTGAGGGCAGAAGGGTTGGGGAAGGTAAGGAAGCAACAAGGAAGGATTTTTGAAAGAGTCAGTGATCTTTTAGGTTAAAGTTAGGAGGTTAATTAAACTTGTTTTGCTTAAATTCAACATTTCCTGTTCTGTTTAGTGAAAGAAGCCATTTTAAACATTACTCTGAGTTTTTGAAGGGGATAGGTCAAAGGAAGAAGGACATAGAAGCCAACTATGCCTTAACTGTTGTATAACTCAAGATGTCAGAATTTGCTACAAGCCTCCATTAAAGCTGATGAATCAGTATTTTTCATCTTGGTATAATTTTTGGAGGTTGTAAGTTTTTTATTTCTACCTCATGATTCACCCCACTGATCTATCCATCAGTCACATGGAAGGGGAAAGGGCTTTCAATAGGGTAGGCTTCTTCTTCAAATTCAGAACTGCTAACATGGAGTAGCAGATAGTGTTGGCCAAGTCAGGAAGGCCTGGGTGCGTATGCTGCCTCTGAAACTTACTTGCTATGTGAACATGAGGAAAGCACTTCAACTCTCTGAATATTCATTGTCTCATGTAGAAAACTGGAATCTCTCTAAGTTATTATGTGGGTCAAGTGAGTTGTAAAGGCCATTGGGAACATTGTACAAACACGACATATTTTTATGGTTTGGGAATTGTTCCATTCAAATTTTATTGACTCTTAGGAATGAGATATAGGAATTAAGCTAGAAGTACCATATTTATAAAATAAAATGTAAAATACAAAAAAGTAAAATAAAAAGAGGGCAACCAATGCAGCCCTTTTATTTTAGAGATGAGAAAGCTGAGTTCCAGAGACATTGATTAGATGGCCCAAGGTCACACAGATAATACATAATAGAACAACTAGGGTAATCACTAATAAGAGTGTTGGACCTGGACTCAGGAAGTCTTGAGTTGAAATCTATCTGCAGAAACTTACGGTGCATGACCCTGGACCAAGCACTTAAACTCTGTGTTCCTTAGTATCCTCATTCATAAAATGAGTAACAATTGTACTTGAAACAACTCATATTTGTTGTGAAAGTAAAAACAGGTGGCACAGTGGAAAGAGTGCCAGGCCTGGAGTCAGGAAGACTCACCTTTAGGAGTTAAAATTTGGCCTCCGACATCTTCTAGCTGCATGACCCTGAGCAAGTCATTTAACTGTTCGTCTCAGTTTTTTATCTGTAAAATGAGCTAGAAAAGGAAATGGCAAACCACTCTAGTATATTTGCCAAGAAAACCCCAAAATGGGTCGTGAAGAGTCAGATGTAATTGAAAATGACTGAACAATAATGATAAAGCTCTTTTCAAACTTTTCAGTGCTAATTTATCATCATCATCATCATTAATATCATCATCATCCTTTTTATTATTGTTGTTGCTGTTGTTATTATTATTAACTATGATATCAAGCCAGGGCTTTGAACGCTAAAGCTTGCTTCCTTTACAAAATAGCAACCCCACTGCCAGATGAGCCATAATGAACTACTAAAGGAAAATTGAGATATTTGAGCTCTATTTCTAACTTGTCTCAGATAACAAGGAGAACCACTGTGCCTCACCATAAAATATGGTGCTTCTTATATTATTACATTCTGATCTGTTCATTTGCCATGACCCAGAAACTAAAACCATTTTTTAAAACAAAACAAAGTAAAGAAAAAGCAACATCTATGACTTTTTTTTTCTGATGGACTGAACATATGATTGAATTGTCAAAGGGAACTCTAGATGAGGAAATTTCCTTTTCCAAAGTGGACCAGCCTTGGACAGTTGCCTGGGGCACTGAGATTTATTTGGGTATTGTCCTACTCCAGTATGTATCAGAGGCCAGACTTAAACTCAGCTCATCCTGACTTCGAGATTGGTTCTCCATATACTATACTACACTAACTATTTACTTTAATAAAAATTCCAATTATATAAGATTCATTTTATAAATATGGACTTCTCTAGTTTCCCTTTTTTTTTAAATTTGCCTCCAGTCAAAAATGAAACTTGTCCTAAAGGGAAGAGGTTCAGGTTTTCAGGTCTCCCCCTCAGCAATAAAGAGCTGGGACTCATTGTATAGTTCAGGGTGCACACTAGTAATGTATTAATTATATGTTGTTCTATTTTAACATAGTCTAAGTCATGGCAATCTGATATACTTGAAATATGAATGATGCATTATTAAAAAGAAGCAAATATGTGCAGTACTTAGGTACTCATGGTACTATTAGTAACCACGGTTACTTGCATAGTTACTCATTTTAAAAAGCACTTTACATATATTCTGTCATTTGGTCTAGGAATTGTGTATTAGTATTATTGTCCTTCTTCTAATGTTAAAGAATAGGACAGTGAGGAGTAGAGAAATTAAATGCTTTTCCTAAGGTCTCAAAGCCAGTAATAGCAGAATCAAATATTTGAACCTGGATCCTCTGACTTGGCTTTTCAAATCACATCAACTGCCAGTAAAATCTCAAATCTTTTTAGCTAAATGACTACAGTTTCTAAACCTCATTCTCTAAAAGGGAAAAAAAAACACAGTTGTCATTCATTTTGTATTTTTTTTTGGGCAGATCTACCTCTACTTTTGCTTTTAGATGATAATTATCATAGCTATCATGCATGTTCTGTTACTTCAAAATGGGATTAGAGGTAAATGTGGGTAATTTTTGTTTTGACAGTTTGGTAGGCAATTAGTACATTAGTAAAATAACATGGCTTTTGACAGCCTGTGGAGTCCTGAGCAAATCCTGTTAAGTGTTATTTGCCAGGTGATACTTGAGAGGCTTCTTTAGGTTATAAAATTCCAAAGCCATGCAGTTTCACCATATTATTCTGATCATTAATATCAGTCTCTAAGATGATGTAATATCTCTAAATGTAATAGTTATGAGTTAAATGTCTATATTATTGTTCCTATGACTCCTACAAGGAGGAGATGGTAAAACATAGTTTAGATTAAAAGTTTTAGTAAATAATAAACATTTATGATCATCAAACAAGGGAAGAGATATATTTCTTTATTACAATAGGTCATAATACCAACTAACCCAAAATCTTTGTTTCTTGAATAAAATAAACATCCCTTCACATGGAACCTAAAGACCTCAATGACCATACTCCAATTTGCCTTTGCAGATTTATTTCACATTGTTCCCCTTCATGGATACTATTTTCCAAGCAAATAGTCTTGTAGCTTTTTTTTCTCCTCCAAAACTCAGTCTTTCCATGGGTTGACTCCAATTCCAAAGATGTTCTTTCTCCTCTTTCTCACCCTTTATACTCTTTATTTTTCTTTGAAAATTGAGGTCATGTACCATATCCTTCTTAAGTTTTCTCCATTGATTATAATGATGAATACTCTTTACTTCTAATTAGCTTGTCTTCTTTTATCTGAGTCTCATTCTATTCTCTAGTAGAATAGAACTTCTTGAGGGAAGGGACTGTTTTTATTTCCTTCTGTAACCTCAATACCCTGCACAGAGTCTTGTATTTCTAAAGTCCTTAGTGTTTGTTTAATTGAATTGAATCATATCACATTCTGTATGGATGGTATTAACATTTTTAACCGGTGATATATTTATGATTCTTCTTAGAGACTTGATGACCCTTTAAATAGAATATATAGAAATAATTCCCATATAAAGAAAGAAGTTGGACTAGATTTCCTCTGACTTTCCTTCTAACACTAAAATTATATGATTCTTTAAATGAAGATACCGAATGATATAATTCTGATGGCAACTGACATCTCCTCAAATTTGTTAGTGCTATTTAACATCATTGCAGACTGGTTAAGTGCTATTACAAGGATAATTTTGTATCATGGGAAGCTGACTGTTCCCATTTTTTCCTACTTATTTTTTCTTAGAACTTATTTTGATGGCTTTAAGTCCATCTGACATGGAAAACTAAGCTTCAGCACTAATGACAGCCAGTGGGCCATCAGTAGTGATCTGTTAAGTGTTGGATACAAAATGGTGATTCAGGTATTTTTAAAAGCTTATTATCTTCCTCAAAATTGGGATCATTTATCATTTCTCTGCTGATTTAACATTGATAACTAGAAAGAAATGTATGTGCCTTACTTGTTTCCAATTACCTTCTGTTATCTTTAATAGCTCCTTTCCAGATTCAATTCATCTTTTTGATAACTTGCAATTTGTATAGTGGCCCCCGTCCCACACAGACACATTTTCCTGGTAAACTGCATGAGTTTCAATTACACATGTCCCTCTTTGATGGAGTAGCTGCTGAAAAAAAAATGTTTACTAGAATTAGTATTTCATGGAAATAATGCAGTCACCAAGATGGGACCACCCTATAATTCTGAAACAAGTAGTTCTAATTGCAGTTGTACGACTGTATTAATTGAACATCTCTTGATAAGAAGACATGTAAAATGTGTTATCAAACAGAGAAGCACAACAGTCTGGATACATTGGCAGGTTGTTCACATATTTAATTGCTGTAGCCTGCAGCTACCCCTTATCAATTCAAATAGAAAGGTCACAAGATTGCACAAGGAACACAGGACCAAGCCTAATGAGAATTATTTTGGGAAATGTGGCACAATGAAAAAAAAAAAGGTGAAGACATTAGAGTCAGAGAAACTAATTCTGGTGTTCTAATTCCAGCTCTTCCACTCACTGCCTTCATCACCCTGGGAATTATTTCATCAATCTAAACTTCGGTTTCCTCATCTGTTAAGAGAAGAAATTGGACTAGATAACCTCAAAAGCCCCTTCTAACTCTTAATAGGTTATCCTGTTAATTAGCAATACCTCTCATTTATAGAATGCTTTATGATTTAGACATCACTATTCTCATTGTAATAAGTCTATGAGGTTAAGGGCAAAAGTATTACTTCCCCCATTTTACAGATGAGCAAGTTGAGTGACTTGCCCCCAAACAAACACCCAGTTAAAGTTTGAAAGTAGAATTCAAATACATTTGTCCTGAGTCTTAAGTGCAACATCGCTTTATAGTAAGTACTAGAAATGTACTAGTATTATAATAAGTTCTGGAAATCCAGAAGGTCATATGTACTGCCTATTGTCTAAAGTTAGTCCTATGCAGAGCAAAGGTGATGTGAAAAACTATAAGCTATAGGTTCCCAGGTAGAAGGGACTTTTGAGATCACATAGAGTAACTCCTTCATTTGACAGATGAGAAAACTGAGACCTAGACAGATGACTTGTACAAGGTCACAAAAGTAGTAAATGATGGAGGTAGAATTTGAAGCCAGGTCACTCAAATAGTTAATAATCCATTTATTCAGCACCTATTATGAGCCAGGCACTGTTCTAAGCACTGGGGATACAAAAAGAAGCAAAAGGTAGTCTCTACCCTCAAGGAACTCACAATCTAAATGGGAGACAACAACTGGACAAATAGGTTAAAAAAAAGATTGAATAAAGAGGAAATAATTAAGAGAAAAGAGGCACCAGAATTAATATAGGGTGGGAATGGCTTCCTGAAGAAGGTGGGATTTTAGTTCTGACTTAAAGAAAGCCAGGGGAAATCTGTAAGTGAAGATTAGAAGAGAGGGAATGGGGAAATAGTCAAAGAAAATGCCTGGAACTGAGATACGGAGTGTCTTGTTCATGGAACTATAAGGAAACAAGTTTCACTGGATCAAAAAAGTTATGGTAGGGGGTAAGCAGTAAGAAAACTGCAGAAGTGGGAGGGAGTAGTTTAGGTAGTGCTTTGAATGCCAAACAGAGCATTTTGTATTTGATCCTGAAGACAACAGGGAGCCATTGAAGTTTATTAAGTGGGAGATGCATAGATTGACATGGTTGGACCTGCACTTTAGGAAAATCACTTTGGTGGCTGAACAGAGAATAGATTAGAGAGGGAAGGGACTTGAGGCAATCAGACTCACTAGCAGGCTACTGTAATAGGCCAGAAATAAAGTGAAGAGGGCTATAAGGCCAGGGATCTTTCTTTCATATGTTGACTTCAGATGGGGTAGATAGCCAGTGTGAATGACTCAGTGTCCGAGATAAATTAAATACTTTTCTTATAGACTAGCTTTTATATGGTTAACTGTGCCTAAAAGAGTGTCTCCAGTGTCAAGCACATAGTAGGCATCAATAAATATTTGTTAATTAATTGCTTAATACATGTTAACCTAATAAGATATATCTCTCTCTCTATGTATGTATGTATGTATGTATGTATCCTTATATTATAGTGAAATGTAGTGGAAAAAACCTAGAAGTTGGAGTTAGATTGCAGTAATGACTGCTTTTCCTCAAAGAAGTCATTTAACCTCAGTATAACAAAAGAAGAAATGTTCTACTTAAGTTACAGTAGATATAAAAGTATCTGCAAAAAATAAAAACACTTTACAAATGTAATACGAATGTATTATTGTTATTATTACCATTAGCATTAATGTCATTGAAGCCATTTCACACTTAAAATAGGACTTCATTTCTTTCTAACCCTGGTTATGCAGGACCCCAGTAATAGTCAAGATGTGTTTAGGCATTTTCTAAGTAAAGAATCTAATGAGGAATTATAATGCAAGTACTCTTTGTTATCAAAGATCTAAATATTATACTCAACACTGGTATTCCAGATTTCTTCTCCAAAAATATTTTGACTGAGGCTCTGATTTTCCAAATGCACTGGTCTCTATGACAATATATTTCTTCTATTGATGTTGCTAGTTATATAAAATGTGTATTTCTGTGAAAAATACAAATTGGTTTCAAGATTGAACAGTACTATTTGTCATTGGAGTTTATGCTTTTTTATTCTTTTTTCTTTTTTTAACCTTATATCCTTTTTTAAAGGGTTTATTAAACTGATGGGTCAGGTTGACCTACATTATAACAAATAATCTAATCAAAAATCTCATATTTTTCCTGTGGAAATGGAACCCTGGGCTAACTGACAGTAAATGTGATAGATTTGAACTGATCAGATGGCCAGGCTCAGAATTCAAATGTTGAATTTGAAAGTTAGAAAGGATTTCAGCAGCCATCAAGACCAACCCATATTAAAAAGGGATACTTGCTTTTACATATTTGACACATTATTATTCATCAATTGTTTGAAGACTCATTGGAATTAACTTCCTCTCAGGGTAACTCACGCCACTTTGAGACGACTTTATTTGTTTTTTTTTCCCCCTCAAAAAAATCAAGTGTCTTAGCAATTTCCACCAACTGCCCCAGTTTCTGCCCTTTGAATAGGCCTTTAAATACTTGAACACAGCTGTTAGGTCTTTAAGTCCTCTCAAATTTAGGCTAAAAGCAATTCCAGTACCTTCAATTAATAATCCTATGACCTTGACTCAACCTCATTCACCACCCTTGTTGCTCTTTTCTGGACATTTCTACCTTATCAATGTCCTTCTTAAACTGTGGTGCACTAGACTAAAAATAGTACTTCAGGTAAGGTCTGATGAGGGTCATATCTTAATGCAGTCTGAGTTTGCATTAGACTTTTTGGTGATCACAATATAATACTGACACGTGTTGATCTTGAAGTCCACTAAAACTTTCAGATCTTAAACTGCTATGCATTCCCATTCCTGAAGTTGTGAAGTTGATTTTTTTTTTGCCCTAAAGGGTAAGACACTACATATATCTCTACTGATTCAATCACAACCCAAAGAGTAATCATTAATTGTTCAATGTCAATTTTACATAAATTATTCTGTAAAGTATCCCTGGGATGAGTGCTTGACTTTGTGCTATTTAATATTTATTCATTCAACAAATGGCTCTTAAGAGTTGATGCAGGGTTGGTGTTAGGGATAGAATCAAAATTAAAGTCCTTACCCCCAGGGATATTACATTCTATTTTTATCAATGACTTGAAGAAAGGGATAGATGTATGCCTTTCTATTCTAATGTTATTTCATATAACTTTACTCTGTAAAGTAACACTTTACTGAAAAAAATCAGAAATCAGAATAAATGAATTTTTTATGTTTTCTTATCAAAATGTGATGAAATTTTAATTAATTTAAAATTTATATCATCCCTATTACTTTCCAATCTTGTTCAGGAGAAAAATGATTGGACTTGGAATCAGAAGAACTGAATTTCAATCTGGGCCAGCATCATAACTAGGGCAGGACAACTGGGTCATTGCTGGAGGTTACTAAAATTTAAAGATGCAAAAACTTAACATTTGCACTCCTTCAAAAGCAGAGCAACACTGAGATGCCACTTTGGAAATTAACACCTAATTAGCAAAATTAGATCAAATATGAAGCTATCATTTCTCAGCATTATTAATAACACACATCTATGAGATCCCTTAACAACTAATTACCCCTTTGTCTCAACTGCTTTAATTTCATCTTATCTTTGTATTGTGAATTGTTGGATTGATTTCAGTGGCCCAATCTGCTTTCTAGTCAGCATATTTTGTGGTACTTATCCTGTGGACCTCAATTTCCTTATCTCTGAAACCAAAGAGTTGGATTAGATGACCCCATTGTCAGATCTAAATCAAGGTCCTGGGAAGCAAAACAGTTAGTTACAGCTCTGGTTCCAAATTTTCTGTTTATTAGCTCTGTGACTACAGAATCGCCACTCTGTGATGTAGTGTCTCAAGAGCCCTTCTTGGTAAAGGGGAAAGAAAACAACAACAATGACGATGAAGATGACAACAGCAACAACAAAACAACTCATGAATTGTGAGGTTAAGTCTTTGACCTCTGAGGAAATCATAAGCCAAAAAAAAGAGAGGCCGGTAGGTGGCGCAGTGGGTAGAGCACTGGCCCAGGATTCAGGAGGACCAGACTCAGACACATTACACTTACTCCCTGTGTGACTGGGCAAGTCACTTAACCCCATTGCCTAGCCAAAAAACAAGTACAGTTTAGTACAATTCAACGAATGTACCGAACACCAATTACATGTTACTACTAATTACTGTGCTAGACAGCGGGAATGCAAGGACCAAAACCAATTCATTCCTGTTCTCAACAAGGTTACTATCTATTTGGGGTGTATGTGTGTATGTGTGCATGTGTATACATACATCAAGAAGTATAGAAAAAAGGGCAGAGGAGGGAGAGAGCATTAACAGATGTGGGAATCTATTGTGAAAATAACATTCCTTTTAAGAAATTCCTTATCTAATTCTTTAGTAGACTGAACCACATACGCATCTGCCATATCTCAGATAGTGACAAGTAGATTTTATACCAAATTGATGCAGATAGATATCAGAAATATTCAAGTTTAGTGGATGAAAAATATGCATTAGAAATACCAGATGTTCTTATGAAGATGAATTGCCTTTCCTTTAAATTACAGCATCAGTAGACCTCTGGATCCTAGTATATGGAGCAGGAAAAGACCTTAATAATAATCTAGTCATACCCCTTTATTTTATAGTTGAGGAAACAGCTCCAAAAGTGGTTACATTGTTTGGCAATCTCCATGTAATTCCTGAGAATCCTTATCCTAACTCCCACTTTCACAGATGAATCCTGGGGTATGTGACTTTACACCAAGGTCATACATAGTAATTAATTAGCTAAACTGGAGATGTTGGTGACCTCCATAATGACATTATCTTCTGTGTTCAGGAGATTTTATTTTTACTAAAAAGAAAAAGACCATTTTCTATGAAAGCTGGTATTTTGCTGTATCCTACTCCTCTCTATCCCATACCTTTATTCATGTTATTTTCAGAGACTTTGAGTCATGTGATTAGGGACCAAAGGAATACCAAGGAGCAAAGTAATTCAATTCCCTATGCTCTTCAGATGGAAATAGGAGTATGAAATGTTTGAATATAATGTGATTTGATCTCAACATAACATTTTGAGAATGTCTTAGGAAATGTTTCATTGAAAAATGATTTCTGATGGTTGTCAATGATGCCTTAGAAACAAAAAGATAGAAAAACCATTATTCCACTGAAATAGCCCTGCTCCTCTACTAAGAGGCCAAGGAATAAAATAGATCATAAATATGAAATTTGGAAGGAACGTGAGCAGAAATTGAGTCTAGCATGTAAGTGGGATGAGCCTTGGACCTGGAGTCAGAGGATCCAAGTCTGAATCCTGGCTCTGCTTTGTGACTTTGGGCAAGTCATTTATCCTTTCTGGGCTTTACTTTCTTCATTTGTAAATTATAAGGAGTAATTGATATGATTTCTATGATTCTGTAATATTCTAATTTCTATATTCCCATGGAATAAAAAGCTCTTTTTACATATT
>NW_020954588.1:10405141-10435294 GCF_900497805.2 Vombatus ursinus | reverse complement strand
ACAGAGAGAGAGAGAGAGAGAGAGAGAGAGAGAGAGAGAGAGAGAGACAAAGAGAGAGACAGAGAGAGAGAGAGAGAGAATCTAAAGGAGCTTACATTCTATTGGGGGTAGACAACATGCACATCTATAGGTATATCCAGAAAAAATTATGTATTATAAATGCAAAGGGAATTGAAGATAGTGAAATACAAAGTAATGGAAGGATCAAGAGAAAACAAAACATCATGGAAAATGTGGTGCTTAAATTATGTCTTAATGAAGCTGGCTTTGGGGATTCTGTGAGGTGGGACAGAAGGAAGGAGTGCATTCCAGGTATGGGTGGTGGGGTTTGACCAGAAAAAGGTATGGACATAAAAGATGCTAATGCCATGCATTAGAACATTGAGAAGGCCAGTTTAGCCTGACTATAGACTATGGGAAAGGGAGCAGCATACAGTGACACTGGAAATAAATTTTAGGGCCAAGTTGAAAAGGGCTTTAAAAGTAAATCAGAAGAGTTTATAATTTCTGCTGGGGCAATAGGGAACTATTGAATTTTGTGTAACTAGAGGATTGATATGGTCAGTTCTGGCCTTAAAGGAAATCAAGGAAACTGGATGAAAAAGTAAGACGAAGAATAGTAGCAAGTAGTCTAATTAGTGAAACATTTCCATAGTGCACGTGAGAAGTAATGAAGCTCTTAGCTAAATGCTGGCTGCATGAATAAAGAGAAGATATTTACTACAAGAAATGTTGTGGAGGTAGAAAGCAAATTTTCACAGTTAATAGGATGGTTTTAGAGGGGAATATAATGAATTTTGTTTTGGACATGTTGATTTTGAGGTATATTGAGGACATTCAGTTTGTAATATCTGATAAACAGGTTTAGGGGCAAGAACTCAGGAGACAGACTAGAGCTAGAAATATAGATCTGAGAGCCAGCCGCACAGAGATGATAACTAAACCCACTGGAGTTAAGGAGGTAACCAAGAGAAAGAGAATGTAGAAAGAAATAAGATGATAGGTCCCAAGAAGGAACTGGGAGGTATACTCACAGTTTGCAGATGTGATGTGATAGATGAGAGAGCAAAGGAGAGTGAGGAAAAGTCAGCCAAGTAGGAGAAGAAAAAAGAGATGTGTGGCACACAACCTCAGAGGTGAGATTATTTCGAGGGGGAGTCCTCACATTCTCAAATGTGGCACAGAGGTCAGAAAGAAGGAGGAATGAGAAAAACCCATCACATTTGACGTTTAAGAGATCACTAGTAATTCTGGACTTTATCACTTTGGATGAGTAATGAGGTGGGAGGTTAAATGGCGAAGGGTCAAGAAGAGAGTGTTAGCTGAAGAAGTAGAGGGAGTAAGTACAATAGATCTTCCTAGGAGTTAGACTGAGAAAGAGATGAGACCTAAAGGATAATAGCCTGAGGGGATGGTGAGCTATCTACAGATGTTTTAAGGATGGTGGGGTCAATTGAGTATGTTACTTTTTAAAAATTTTTTTTTAATTCATGATTTTAATTTTTTTTTATTTTTAACATGTGTTTTTAAAACTTTGGGTTACAAATTTTCTCCCTTCCTCCCTCCCCACCCATCCTCATTGAAAAGGCAAGCATCTCAATACAAGTTATAGATGTGTAGTCATGCAAAACCTTTCCATAGTAGTCCTGTTGTGAAAAAACTAAGTATATTTCCCTTCATCCTATCCTATCCACCATTTATTCTATTCTCTCTTTTGACCCTGTCCCTCCTCAGCAGTGTTTGCTTTTGATTATCCCTTTCCCCAATCTGCCCTCCCCTCTATCAACCCCCTGCTCTCTTGTTCCCTCCCCCCTTATTTTCCTGTAGGGTAAGATAGATTTCCATAGCCCATTGTGTATGTTATTCCCTCCTTAAGCCAAATCCTATGAGAATGAGATTCACTCATTCTCTCTCTCCTCCCCCCATTTCCCCTCCACTGTAAAAGCCTTTTCTTCTCTGTTTCATGCGAGATATTTTACCCTATTCTACTTCTCCCTTTCTCCTTCTCCCAGTATAATCCTCTCACTCCTTAATTTTATTTTCCAGATATCACTCCTTCATCTTCAACTCACCCTGTGCCATCTATCTATCTATCTATCTATCTATCTATCTATCTATTTATCTATCTATCTATCTATCTATCTATCTATTTATCTATCTATCCATATAATTTTCCCCTCTCACTACCCTAATGCTGACAAAGGACTCATGAGTTACAAATATCTTTCCCTGCAAGCATGTAAACAGTTCAACCTTAAAAGTCTCTTATGATTTTTCTTTCCTGTTTACCTCTTCCATGTTTCACTTGAGTCTTGTATTTGAAAGTCAAATTTTCTATTCAGTTCTGATCTTTTCCACAGGAATGCTTGAAAGTCCCCTGTTTCATTGAATGACCATTTTTTACCTTGAAGGATTATACTCAGTTTTGTTGGGTAGGTGATTCTTGGTTGTAGTCCTATCTCCTTTATCCTTCAGAATATCATACTCCATGCCCTCTGGACCCTTAATGTAGAAGCTGCTAAATCTTGTGTTATCCTGATTGTGTTTCCACAATACTTAAATTGTTTCTTTCTGGCTGCTTGCAGTATTTTCTCCTTGATCTGGGAATTCTGGAATTTGGCTACAACATTCCTAGGAGTTTTCCTTTGGGGATCTCTTTCAGGAGGTGATCGGTGAATTCTTTCAACTTCTATTTTGCCCTGTGGTTCTAAAGTATCAAGGCAGTTTTCCTTGATAATTTCTTGAAAGATAATGTCTAGGCTCTTTTTTTTTTTATCATGGCTTTCAGATAGTCCAATAATTTTTAAGTTTTCCCTCCTGGATCTAATTTCCAGGTCAGTTGTTTTTCCAATGAGATATTTCACATTCTCTTCTATTTTTCCACACTTTTGGATTAGAGTTACAGTGCCTTGATTTCTCTAATTGTCAGTAGCTTCCAATTTCTCCATTCTAATTTTGAAGGAAGTATTTTTTTTCAGTAAGCTTTTGGACTTCCTTTTTCACTTGGCCAATTTTGTTTTTTAGGGCATTCTTCTCCTCATTGGCTTTTGGGACCTCTTTTGCCACTGGGTTAGGCCATTTTTAAGGTGCTATTTTCTTCAGTATTTTTTTGGGTCTCCTCTACCATCACTTTCAGTTTTTCCTCTACTTCTCTTACTTGTTTCTCAAAATCCTTTTTGAGCTCTTCCATGGCCTGGGACCAATTCACATTTTTCTTGGAGGCTTTGAATGTAGGAGCTTTGGCTTCTTTGTCTTCTTCTGGTTGTATGTTTTGATCTTGTCACCAAAGTAAGATAATATAGTCTGACTCTTTTTGTGCTGCTTGCTCGTGATCCTGGCCAATTACTTGAGTTATAAACTCTTTGTTAAGGTAGGAGTCTGTTTCCAGTGTGGAGAATATACTGTCCCAAGCTTCAGGGGTTTTATGCAGCTATTTTCAGAGATACTTCTAGGTACCTGTAAATTTTCAGTTCTTCCAAGATGCTATGATTCAAGGTGAAGTGTTTGCTCCTTTCCTGGCCTATACTCTGATCTATGAGCACTCTTTTCTGTCTTGGAACTGTGAGGAGGGTTTCCTCTCTACAGCTACTATAAGCTCCACCAGGCCAGCACTCCTCTACACCCCAGAACTGTGACCCAGATCCAAGCACTGGTAAAGCAAGAGAATTCTGTACCAGTAGAGAGATCCCTGCAATCCCCCTCTTATCAGCCACTCTATTCCCCCCCAGTCTGTGGGCCAGAAGCTCAGGAGGCAGCCTCCTCCTCAGGCCACACTTGAGGAATGGGGCTGGATCCCCACTGTGCTTCTCTCAGCACTGCAGAAACAGACTTTTCCCACTGACCTTCTAAGTTTTCTTTGACTTTCATGGGTTGAGAAGTCTAGAAACCACCACAACTGCCTATGATTCAGTCCTCTGAGGCCTGCGCGTCCATGCCGAACTGCGCTTCTCTCCCAGCTTGGCATGATATACCTTTCTGATCAACCATCCAGGCTATCTTTGGCTGGAAATTTGTTTCACTCTGTCTTTTTGTGGGTTTTGCTGCTTTAGAATTTGTTTAGAGTCATTTTTCATACATATTTGAAGGGGTTTGGGGGAGAGTTCAAGCAAGGCACCGCTTTTACTCCACCATTTTGCTTCTGTCCCCCACAATTGAGCATGTTTGAAAGCAGTTGAAAAGCAACTAGTAGAAAAGAAGAGAATGAAGATCACAACAAAGGGATAACAGAAGGGGCAATAGATTGAAGAAGAAGGAAAATAAGGGTACACAGCACATGTAGAGGACATTGCTTTAGCAAGGAGAAAAACCATCTCATTAACATGAACCATAAGAATAACAGAGCAAAGAGAGGAGGAGGATGCAAGTGATTTTAAGAAGAGAACAGGGGATAAGTGAGCTGATGGTAAATGACCACAATTTTCTTAATAAAGTAAACAACTTTCTCCTAGTGATGGGTAATTTATTATGTCATTAAGCAATACTGTGTTTGGGCAGAAGTTTTTTTTTCCTTTTAGTTCATCAAATCACCCTATGATTTCTTCCCTTGATCCTCCTTCGGTCATCTTGGTCCAAGTGTAACAAGCTCAGTTCAATTTCTCTATAACAACCCTTCAATTTTTTTAAACACATGTATCATACTTCTTTAAGTTGTCTATTCAGTCTAAACATCCCCAACCAACTTCAACCAGCTTTCTTGGTCTCCACTCCCTTTCTGTTCTTTTGGATATTTTCTAGCTCTGCAATATCATTTCTTAAATGCAATGTTCAGAAATATACACAGTATTGTAGATGGGATCTGGCCAGCACAACATGAAGAGGAACTGTCATTGACTTCTTCCTGGAAATGATGTTCATATAATGCAATGTAAAATCCTATCAGTTTATTTGGGCTTCCAACTCCCACTGTTGACTTCTAATGACCTTGTTGGCCACTGAAACCCATGTTATCTTATGTCAACATTATGATGGCATGAACCACGTTTTTAATCTCTGTGTTACATAATCTCTCTAATTTCCATTTTGGATGCTGATATGTTGCTCTGAATTTTGTCTCCATGGAAGAACTGTCAAGGAATGATACTGAATAGAGTTGTGTAAGGCCCTAGAGTTCATTAGGTTTAATATCCTCATTTTGGAAGTGAAAATAGAACAAACAAAAAAATAAAGCAAAGTTGTTTGACTTAACTATGGTCACACAGCTAGGAAGTGACAGCTCTGGGAGTAGATATTGACCTTGATTGAAATTGTCCTATGCTTAGAGAGGGACTAGGTAGTATAGTAGATAGAGTGAAGTCAAGGCATGGGTTTCATACCAGTCTCAGATACATAGCAGTTTGGTGACCTAGGATAAGTCCCTTAACATCTGTCAACCTCAGTGTATTCATCCATAAAATAAATACCACAATACTACCTCCCTAAGAGGGTTTTTGTGATAGCCAAATAAAATAATGTATGTAAAGAATCTTGAAGTATGATATAAACAAAGTCTGTTATTCCAGTATACCATTCCAGCACTAAACTACAAAAATTATACATATCATAAATTTGTCATCTTCTTTAAAGAAAATCTTAGGGGGGGCAGATCCAAGATGGCCAAGGAAAAGCAGTGACTTGCTTAAATTATCCCCCCAAACCCCTCCAAATACCTGTAAAAATGGCTCTAAACAAATTCTAAAGCAGCAGAACCCACAAAAAGACACAGTGAAACAAATTTCCAGCCTAAGACAACCTGGATAGTTGATCATAAAGGTATCTCACGCTAGATGGAGAGAAGAACACAGTTCAGCATGGGTGCACGGGCAAACCAGGCCTCAGCAAACCTGGAGCAGGCCTCAGAGGACTGAATCACAGGCAGCTGTGGCAGTTTCCAGACTTTTCAACCCACAAACGCCAAAGACAACTTAAAAGGTCAGTAAGAAAAGTCTGTGACTGTGATGAGAGAGAAGCTCAGTCCCTATGCCAGTTCTGGTGCAGCCCTGGGGCAGTAGCTGCTTCTAGAGCTTCTGGCCCACAGACTGAGGGGGAATTTAGTGACTGATCATAGGGGGATTGCAGGGATCTCTTTGCTGGTGCTGAGAAAGGATTCTCTTGCTTTGTCTGTGGGAGGTTCTGGGGCGAGGAATGCTGGCATTGTCAAGCTTGTAGTGGTGGTGGAGAGGGAATCCTCCTCATAGTTCCAAGGCAGAAAAGAGTGCTTATGGTCATTCATAGACCAGGGCACAGGCCAGGAAAGGAGACACTTTGCCCTTGATAATACCACCTTGGAAGAACTGAAAATTTACAGGTCCCTGAAAACAGCTGCACAAAGCCCTCAAATCTTGGGACATTCTCCACACAGGAAGCAGACCCCTACTTTAACAAAGCATTTAAAACTCAAGTAATTGGCTGGGATCATGAGCAAGCACTGCAAAAAGAGTCAGACCATAGAATCTTTCTTTGGTGACAAAGAAGATCAAAACATACAACCAGAAGAAGACAACAAAGTCAAAGTTCCTACATCCAAAGCCTCCAAGAAAAATATAAATCAGTCCCAGGCCATGGAAGGGCTCACAAAAGATTTTGAGAAGCAAGTAAGAGAAGTAGAGGAAAAACTGTGAAGATAAATGAGAGTGATGCAAGAAAATCATGAAAAACAAGTCAACAGTTTGCTAAAGGAGACCCAAAAAAATACTGAAGAAAATAGCACCTTAAAAAATAACCCAACCCAAATGGCAAAAGAGGTCCAAAAAGCCAATGAGGAGAAAAATGCCTTCAAAAGCAGAATTGGCTAAATGGAAAAGGAAGTCCAAAAGCTCATTGAAGAAAACACTTCCTTAAAAATTAGAATGGAATAGTTGGAAGCTAATGACTTTATGAGAAATCAAGACATCGTAAAACAAAACCAAAAGAATTAAAAAATACAAGACAATGTGAAATATCTCATTATCTCATTGGAAAAACAATTGACCTGGAAAATAGATGCAGGAAAGAGAAATTAAAAATTATTGGACTATCTGAAAGCCATGATCAAAAAGACAGCCTAGTCATCATCTTTCAAGTAATTATCAAGGAATATTATCCTGACATTCTAGAACAAGAGGGTAAAATAGAAATTGAAATAATTCACCCATCACCTCCTGAAAGAGATCCCCAAAGGAAAATTTCTAGGAATGTTGTAGCCAAATTCCAGAGTTCTCAGGTCAAGGAGAAAATATTGCAAGCAGCCAGAAAGAAACAATTCATGTACTGTGGAAACACAATCAAGATAACAAAAGATTTAATAGCTTCTACTTTAATGGACCAGACAATTTGGAATATAATGTTCAGGACATCAAAGGAGATAGGATTACAACCAAGAATCACCTACCCAGAAAAGCTAAGTATACTCTTTCAGGGGGAAATAATGGATATTCAGTGAAATAGAGGAGTTTCAATAATTCTTGATGAAAAGAACAGAATAGTAAATTTGACTTTCAAATACAATACCCAGCAGAAACATGAAGAGGTAAACAGAAAAGAAAAATCATAAGGGACTTATTAAGTTTGAACTGTTTACATTCCTGCATGGAAGGATGATATTTGTAACTCATGAGACCTTTGTCAGTATTAGGGTAGTTGGAGAGAAAAAAATTATGTATATATATATAGATATAGATATGTAGATATATATACAGAGAGAGAGAGGGCATAGGGTGAGTTGAAGATGAAGGGGTGATATCTAAAGAATAAAATTAAGGGTTGAGAGAGGATTATACTGAAAGAAGGAAAAAGAGAGAGGTAGAATGGGGTAAATTATCTCACATAAAACAGACAAGAAAGGACTTTTACAGTGGAGGGGAAGTGGGGGAAGGTGAGAGGGAATGAGTGAATCTTTTTCTCATTGGATTTGGCTTAAGCAGGGAATAACATACATACTCAATTGGTTATGGAAATCTATCTTACCCTATAGGAAAATGGGGGGGAGGGGACAAGACAGCAGGGAGATGATAGAAGGGAGAGCAGATTGGGAGAGGGGGTAATCAGAAGCAAAAACTTCTGAGGAGGGACAGGGTCAAAAGAGAGATTAGAAAAAGTGGGAGGCAGGATAGGATGAAGGGAAATATACTTAGCTTTTCACAACATGACTATTATGGAAGTGTTTTGAGTGACTACACATCTATAACCTGTATTGAGTTGCTTGCCTTCAACTGGGGAGGGAGGAAGGGAGAAAATGTGGAACCTAAATTTGTAAAAACAAACATTAAAAAATTATTTTCACATGCAACTGGGAAATAAGATATATAGGCAATGGGGTATAGAAATCTATCCTGCCCTACAGGAAAATTGAAGGGAAAGGGGATAAGAGAAGGGGTAGGGAGATAGAAGGGAGGGCAGATTAGGGGAAGTGGTATTCAGAATGCACACCATCTTGGGGGGGGAGGGATTAGATGGGAAGAAAAGTTGGAACTCAAAATCTTGTGGAAGTGAATGTTGAAAATTAATAATAAATTAATTAATTAAAAAAACTTTAAAAAAAGAAAATATTAAAATACTTATAGCATTCAAGGATAAACTGTACATCCTCACTATATTATTCCTTATATTCCTACTGGGTAGGGCACAATTTGCTGGTGATAAGTCTCCTGGGGTAGTAAGAGAATGGGTATTTTGACTACAGATGGCAGCTACAAGAATGCCAAACACATATCAGTGAGAACATCAGCAAACAGGATGAATATTGTGCTGTAGTCTCTACTTGTTGTTGCAATCACATTGTCCATAAACATACTGAAAATTAAATAAACTGAATTCCATTTTATAGATGAGGAATGTTAGTCACAGAGAGGACAAATGGCCTTCCCAGTGTTATAGCTAAATAATGATAGAAGCAGATCAAGAGGCTAGGTCTCCTTTTTACTAAGAAGTATGCTTCTAATGACAACAAACTGAAGTTCCTCCAGTCACACTAAGAAATCAATTTCCCAATGCAATCGACATAAGAAAATCACTCCTCACAATGACATAGGTACCCCAGGTGAAACAGTGAATTGAAATTATCCACTTACTGACCAGTAAACCTGAGTAAAATAATAGATCTATCTGTAAAAATATAGTTATTACCTGAAACATGAATCAATAGTTCATAAAGGACAAATTAGTCTAAGAAAATCTGACAGGTTTTAATGTAAAATGTTTGAATATAATGTGTTTTGATTTCAATAAATCATTTGTCAAAAGTTTTAGGGAAATGAGGAAATATTTCAAATGATTGTGATTGCCATTTTAGAAATAAAAATGAATTCTGAAAGTGTAATAATAATGTGTTTCTTTCAGGCTTGGTAGTGGTGGAGGAGCTGTGTCAAGGCAGGCTACACCCTGAACTTTTGTGCTAAGTATAGTTTCACTGAGTTGGTGAGGAATAGATTTCAGTTTTCTACCTTAATATTGCCATATACATACTACACACACACACACACACACACACACACACACACACACACACATATTTAAAATGAACATGTTGCTTAGGACCCAGAGGAAAATCAAAAAGTGAGTTAAACAACTCTCTAAGCTTTGAAAGGGAATTTGAAATATAATATATTTGAATGTAATATTCATTGATCTGTTGAGTGGACTAAAGATAGAATATAATTAATGTAAATATTTTTTACCTTAAATTGCTATTGCACAGAGAGGACTGGGAAGAGTTACATATTCTCAGAATTGAGGGGTGGGGCTTTAACATCATTCAGTCCAACTGCTACATGAAAAATATAGCATGAAATGGTCCTGATAAGGCTCATCTAACCTCTAGATATAATCATATTCCATACTTTCCTTTAACTTCACCTAAGTCATTGTGGAAGGATGAAAAACTATTTTCTTTATTCAGCTAGTTTATGAGTATGTTGGAAAATTACTGGTCTACATTCAGGTCTGCCTCAATTTCTACCAATATGACCAGATCGAGTTCATTTGTCCTCTTGTAATTCTCAATTGTGTCATCTGCAAAATGGAAGGGTAAGGCAAGATGACCTCTAAGGCCCCTTACAGTTCTGAAAATTACATGATTCTTGATGACATTTCCACATTCCTAAGTAGATGAAATGTGTTTGCTTCTATCTCTGTCAACACATCTGTCTAGGGAAATTATTATACTTTGCTATTTTCTGAGAGTGAGAAGGTGGGGTGGGTTGGAGAGAAACAGGGAAAGGTAAAGAGTTTAAAATCATATATCAGAGGCAAGTGTTCCATCCTCTTGTTTATTTTTTTTCATTGTGTTGATGTGACTTTTCTTTTAAATCTGTAACTATCTTGTAGATGTCTTCTTGACATCAACAATAGCATTCCAATTACTGCTATCACAAGAAAAGGCATCTTTCTGAGAATGAGATTTCTTGTTGTGATAGTTTAATTCTTTTTTCTTTCCCATGTGGTTCATAGAAGAAAAAAAAAACTGATCAAGAAGACAGCTAGTATTTTTAATGTTTCTGAAAATACAAATCACTTCTCTAACCTGAGCATTCTGAATTTGAGGCTATAAACAGACATGGCACCTATCAATGAACCTGTAACAAATTTGATTTTAAACTCACCTAAATCCAAAGAGTGAAGATTAATAGGGTATGTCAGTGTTTCTCTAAGACCTTAAATTTATTTGCTGCTATAATGACTATTCTAGAAGCTTTGTTTCCTGCCTTCATGTTGGTGAATCAGATGGATATAAAACTGTCACATATTCCCTAGGCTTTGGCAAGGAATTTCACAGGTTATTTAATGAAGGACAACATATATATGTGTATATATATATATATATGTATATATATGTGTGTATATATACATATATATAAATAAAAACAGTACTAAGAATTCATATTTACAGCTTGTAATGCTAGTAATAAATAGAGCATCATTTTAAACATGCTTAAATTTAATCACTGCAGATTAATTGGCAATGAAAGGTATATTTCTATCATGCTATTATAACCTTGGTTGTTGTCTTCCTGGGTTATATGCCCTTGCAGTTAAACCAGGAAAAGATAAAATTGAAAAACCAAAATAGAAGTCTTAGGGGGAAAAATACATTTAAAGGAGGAAAAAGGAAATCTCAGCCACAAAAATCACTCCCCTCAACTCCTTCCCTTGTCATGAGAAAGTAGAGAACCAGAGAGATTGCATGATTTGTTCAAGATCACACAGCTTAGGGAGATGACATGGTGGAGTACAAAGAACACAGGACTTGGAATCAAAAGACCTATTTAATGTTTACTAGTTGACTGAACTTGGGCAACTCTCTACCTCCTAAAATCACGGAATCTATTAAATTAATACATAGTAGGCCCATGCAGTAGACTGAGACATCACTAGAGTATGGGAGTGTTTTCAGTTGCTCCTGATAAGTTTTGACTTATTAGTTTGCTTATTTTCTTTTTTTCTCCCCCCACTGTACCCCCTTTGCTAAAAGAGCAAGGCAAAACCTTAGCTAATAATTTCAGCTAAGCTAGAAGCTAGAGGAGTTGGAGACTATAGTCAAGTAGCTTCCACAGATATTGTATGTCCAGCAGAGAGCAGTATCTGACAGAATCTATTATATTAGCATATAGTAGGCCTAGTCAGTAGACTGAGATATCACTAGAGTCCAGGATTAATGAGAACACACAAAAATATTAGTATCTCTGAAGGATCAGAGGTATGAGTTGCCCCCTCTGCATGGATGCATTGTCTACACATATTCCCTGGACACATTTTCATCTTATTTCTATGACTCTCCTTATATGTTCTCTATGTATGCCAACTCTTCCCACTGATGCTGTGTGTATTTGTAAGAGAATTGGCCTGGGGAAAACATTTTCCTGTCACTTTTTCTTAAATTACTTTGGTTTTGAACTAATTGTATCTTATGGCTCACTATCCAAAGTAAGCTTGTCCATGGAAACTTGTGAGCCATATTTTTAGGTGTAGGCCCCTCAGAATATTCTAAAACTATAGTTCCCCGGGAGGATCTGCACCAGAGGTAGATTTTTTATTACCTGGAAAATAGAGTTAATAACAATCATATAACCTACCTTAATGGATCGTTATGAGAAAAGTGCTTTATAAGACTTAATATAAAAAGTCTGATGTTGCCAATAGGCAGTTGGTGATAAAAGACTGTAGCTCAGGAGAGAGTATAGGGCTAAATATATAGATCTGAGAGTCATCAGCATAGAGAATGTAATTGAATCCATGGGAGCTAATGAAATCACTGAGAAAAAGAATGTAGAGCTACAAGATAAGAGGGCCCAGGACAAAACCCCAGGGGACACCCAAACAAAGAGAGTAGTACTTGGTTGATGACTCAGGAAATAAAATCGAGGAGAGTTCAGAAAGATAATAAAAGAGAAGCAGGGTCATGAAAACCTAGATCTCATCTTCTAAAAGAGGAAGTCTTTATAATATACTTCTGTCTTCTGGGTATTATTCTGAATCAAATCCTCATTCTGTCTATTGGAATGCCAAGGGCATACTCCAACATGCAGTGACATGAAGCAATTTGTAGAAAATAATAAAGCACGGAAGCCATGCTACTGAGATTGAAGATATTGGCAATTAAACATTTTCCTGGGAGTGTTTTATTAAAGCACTATAAATACACTTTAGAAGTAAAAGACCAATAATAAAGCAGAGGGAAAAGCAAACCAAGAGAGAAACTGTGGGAAAACCACACAGATGGGTGGGTGGAAGACAGCAGTAGCAGGAAACAAAATAGTGAAACTGATTGAGAAATAACAGAATGAATAACAAATAGAGAATCAATTTTAAAACTGTACAGCAAAAATAAGGTTAGATTTAGAGATAGGACCAGAATCAGTTGAAACCTCTTTCTTCTTACTGCTGTCTAACTTTGGCAAGTCACTTAGCCTCTATGAAGCTTCTATAAAACAAGCAAAATGTCTAAGGTTCTTTCTAGTGCTAAGTCCATGAATGAATGAACAAATGAATGAATAAATGAAATAACTGGAACTACAAAACAGTGAGAATGCTGAGATAGAAATATATGCAAAGTAACGCAGACTCTTAAAAGGCCAGAAAGGGAAACACAGGCAGAGAGACAAAGAGAATGGGCAAAAAGGAGAGAGAAAGAGATATCATGCTTCCATCACTTTCTTCAACTTCATTGAATAACACACAAATAAGAGCAAAGGCAGAAGATAATAGGAGCAATCCAAGGCTGAGACCTAGAAAGACAATATAAGTAATAGGATAATAGGGAAAGGAATTTGCAAGAAGAGAACAGTGTGGAATTGAACTAATTCATCAAGTAATTAAGGTATGAAAGGGAGGAAAATAAAGCCAGTGCAGGCATGATGGCTTGGAAAGGAACCGAGAGGTCTAGGGGTTGGAGGACACAGACAATAAAGAGCAGAGGATTGGAACTGCAAGGTAGGGAGAGAAGTATGAGTGAAATTTAACAAAAGGGCAAACTGAGGCAATTTTCCAAGCAAATTAACAGTTTATTAACAGGGCACCAAGCCTATTGATAAAGAGGTCTCTATCTTGCCTCCATTTGTTCCAAATACTCTGAAGTGAGGGCTAAGAGCACCTCTTGAACCTTCTGATTGGTCTGATAGTCCATAATTTGGACTTTCCCTAGCAATGGCAAGGCAATCCTAATTGGTGGACATTTTAAAGAGGATGTGGGTTAATAGCTATGAGAAAACATTATTATTTTCTATTACATTGATAACCTATGATTAATTACAACCCAGGCTTTTTTTTTTTCAGAGACCAGCCCCTGTAGGTCATTCAGTCAGCCTTGGAAGAACAAGGCTGATGGATGAGATTGATCAAAGACTCCTAGAACAAGCTCCTCTATCTTGCACAGGACCTCACACAACTAGGAGATCATACTTCTGTTTAGAGGGTAAACAGAATCCAAACTGGTAAATTCCAACCCCAAAGCTTTAAATCCATGTCCCTGTGAATAATCCCCTACCAACTGAATTTTAGGGAACCCAACTCATGAAGCAGAAAACCAACCAGAGTGGTCTGGGTGAAAGAGGATTTTTTGTCCAGATTGTTGGAGATAACTGAGTCTCATGATTAAGTCACTTTCTCCACAGCAGGCGCTGAAGACTTTAGTCCATATTCTCATTTAAATGATCACTATCTCATTAATTATTCATCAATTTGTTTTGATTTTTCCAGTCAGAGGCATTCCCTTTCAGAAAAATATTTAAGGCATTCAATGTCCCCATTAGTTGTCTTTGGTTACCAAGAGAAACCACTGAGCATCAATCTATTGATTATTAGCTAGCCTAATTAATACATTGATTATTAATTACTCAGAAACTGTCTCTATGGCTTTTCATTCATCTTTCTCAGCCCCTCTTTGTTACTTAATTGTTGTGGGGGAGCAGCAAGATTAATCCTCAGGTGAAAGGCTTAGTCTGCAGCTAGAGGGAAAAAAGTGGGTTAGCCATCTGATTGGTCTCCTCTCTGACTCTTAAGCAATGCTAGTTGCTTTATGAGATCCAGCTGCTCCTAACAATCTTGGCTAGAAAAAACAGAAGTCATTTTCATCATGTTTTCCCTGGTTTGGTCTCCATAACTTTGATTAGAATGTAAAGACAGGAGACTGGTCCTTTGGGGAGGGCCTAGCTCAAGCTGGCTTTGGTGCTGACGTGGTAAACAAAAGGAAGGATCCCACTTGGGAGGGACCTAGCCCAAGCAGATTAATGAGCAGATGCCTAATAGGCTAGGAATGATCCCGCTGCTCAATTCTGTTCTTCAGAAACTGTCTGCCCTACAGAATTGGGGTCTGACAAAAATAAGGAAAATGATAGATCACAGAGTGATATTGGTTATTAAATAATACAGTATAATATTAATTGTCCTTGGGAAAAATGTCAACAGATTATGATCAAATGAGGGGATTTCATAGTTCATTTGTGGGTAATGAGAAGATCACATATATAACCATCTCTATAGCTGAGATGGATTGGAAGTGGAGATAATGGAAAATGAGTTAGCTGAAATGGGAGATGTGGATATTTCAGGGAGTATTAGTATGTATGTTGAAGTCCTTTAACATGAGTGCAGGAGTAGAGGGGGAGTAGAGGAAGAGTGTGTCAGACAAAGAACTCCTGGAGGAAAGAATGGGACTATCCTGGAGGTCAGTAAAGAACACCTCCAAAAATTTTAATGGTAGAAATGAATTGAGTGAACCTCAAAGGAAAAGAGGTTACTGAGTGATGGTGGGAGAGGGTGAACTTGGAAGTAGCAATGGGGAGCTAGGAATCTTATGATTCCTCTACTTCAGTCAGTGAATTGGGGGGAGGGGGAATGAATCAAAGTACAATCAGTGCTGGAAAGGGCAACCAGGGAGGTTGTGTCATCAGGAAAGAGCCCAGTATTAATGACAGTGAGAAGACAGAAGGAGTGGGAGAGGAAAAGATTTAAGATGAAAACAAGTTTGCTACCTATGGAGTAGGCATTTCAGAGAGTGCATGGTGGAGCCGGTGGGTAGCTTTAGAGTGGAACATTGGAGAGGTTGGGTTGGGTTGCAGGAAATTCGAAGAAGGGAAAAGATATAAATGTATGTTATCGCCCTTAGATATATTGTTTTGAGCATTGTCATCTCCTCCCTTGAAGTGATTTAGTTCTCTATTAACTAGATCACTGGCACATGGTAGTAGGCTTAGAGTATAATAATCTATTTTTATCTCAAATTCATTTGAATGCTGTACCCTGCTCTCCTGTTTGCTAGTGAAAGCATGAGTTACTAGAGTCATTTTGAAACTCATAAGCTCTGGAAAAGATGGGTTTTAATGTATAGTTGTACTTTGTTTATAAAACAAATGCACAACTGAAAATCTGTTTGCAAATTAGATTTTTACAAATTAAGTGATATTTTACTGCACAAGGGGAGCTTGCAGTCTAAAGGAACCCCACCAGAAATCCTAATGGAAACCAAGCAATTTTCTTAAAAATTGAACAATTAATATATATTTTAGACACAGTGTAGGACTAGATTTTCCCCTACCATTTTGACATTTCTAAAGTAGGGTATATCTATATAATTAGGAAGCATAACTAAAGTCATTATTTAATTTTTATCAACTTCTCCTTAAACAAGAAACATAACTGCATTTTTTGACTTGCCTACTCAGTAGTGGGGAAAGAGATTCTGTAACTCAATCCAAAACTATCTTAATTCTTAGTTTCTCACCTAAAAGCACAACTGTACAAGTGAATAAAACTTACAGGAGTATAGCAAACTTCAGTGTACAGAGAGCCTAAGCCCATGTACTCTTTCCTCCTGATGTTATCTCTGGAGACACAAAAGAAGAAAAGAAGGAAGGGTAAAAAAAAGGGCAAGGAAGGAAAGAGGGAAGAAAGAAAAAAGAAAGAGAAAAGAAAGAAAGGAAGGAAGGAAGGAAGGAAGGAAGGAAGGAAGGAAAAAAAATGCAAGTTAAGGTAATTCCTAAAGGAGATCAGGAGGCCTCAAAGAGCTTTCCCCTCCAACACACTACTCCCTTGCCCCATAAGCCCTTTAAAAGTAACAGTAGAGGCAGTTTCATGACAGAATAGATAGACTACTTAACCTAGACTCAGAAAAATCTAAGTTCCAATCTTGCCCTAGACTTTTCTCAGACACATACTTACTGATACTGGGAAAATTCCTTAACCTCTTTTAGCCTCAATTTCTTCATCTGAAAAATGTAGATAATAATAGAACCTACCTCACAGGGATGTTGAAAGGCTCAAATGAGGTAATATTTATAAATTCCTCCAAAAGCCTGTTGTGAACTATTATTATTTTTCTAAGTAATAGTTTGCTTTCTATGTAATAGTTTCTCCTCATGTTAAAGTAGGTTTTAGAACTAATTATTTTGTTGTTAAGATGATGCCAAGTATCTTCATTGGGAAACTTTCCTAGCAGAATTGTCTCATCAATATTAATAACATAGCTAAGCATATTAATGAGGTACATCAATTTTATATTATAATAATTTTCATCTGTTTTTGTCATCTTTATTTGTCACTAAAAAAAAAGATTTTACTAAATTCTGACAAATAATATCATACAGGGGAAACACTGCTAGATTTGGGGTCAGAGACCCTGGGTTCAAATTCCAGCTCTGACACTCATTATCATTGTGAAATTGGAAAAAAAAATATTGAAATTCTCAGAGCCCCTGTTTTGTTTCTTTTAATCTATAAAATCAAGGGCTTACAGTAGATGACCCCTAGGCATCTTCTAACTTTAGATTTAGATTTTATAAGATATGGAGAAATTGTCTTTCTTCCACTTTCTAAAGTACTAAAAATATCAGGATTTGGAATACATCATTTCAGGATTCAGCTAACCTTACAAAAGTTTTTTTTTTTTCTCCAAAACCTCTATTTCCAAATCTAGACCATTCCCTTATTTGTGCTTCTTTTTAATTACTTGTTCTTGGACCTTGTTACTGTCACCTAATTTTAGATCCTGCCCTATTTGCTGAACTCTGTGAATATCCTGATTTTACAGATTTTCAGGGTTTATTTTTTTTAATTAACCACTTCCTTTATTCTCTGGTATCCCCTTCCCTGTTTTCTTCTGTTTTTTCACCTCAACTCTGGTGCCTCATTTTTAATCTTGTTTATCAGGTGAAGAATTCAACCCTATAATATTCTTTCAGCATTCTCAAATAAGTTTCTTTTCTTTTTTAATGCCTTATGCTTTAACTTATGAGCTCTTTTGTTTCAATCCCCCCACCCACCCCTTTTATGTAACTATACCTTGGGACTAATGCTGTCAAAGATTTTTCAACAGTAACCTCTACTTTTTTTTTCCCCCCTGATCATTGTGGGATTACTTCCTATCTTGGTCCCTGGGTCCCAAGACTAATTATCTTACATTAATCCACATTGACCTGGATTTGCCATCTGCTAACACAAACTTCCAAATAAAGTAAAACTGCCATTTCTAAAATATATGATTAGGAAAGGGAGAACATGAAAACAGTTTTTAAATCTAAGTTGGAAATGGAATCTGGAGCATATCAGCATTGAAATATACATCAAGACTAGAAAAAGAGGAGAGATTTCAGTAAGATTTCTTCCTCTTCCGAAAAAAAAAATGTGGGGGCAGCTAGGTGGCGCAGTGGATAGAGCACTGACCCTGAAGTCAGGAGGACCTGAGTTCAAATCAGGCCTCAGACCAAACACTTGACATGTACTAGCTGTGTGACCTTGGGCAAGTCACTTGACTCTGATTGTCTCACTAAAAAAAATAAAATGTGGTATAGCGGATGAAGAGCTGTACTTGGGGTCAGGAAGTTTTGGGTTCAAATCCTTCTTTGGTATTTACCCCAGCTAGACGACAGATTTGGTAAAATGCTAGTCTTTGGATCAGGAAGTCCTGAGTTCAGACTCAGACAATCAGTGAATTCTCTCAGGCTCAGTTTCCTTATCTGAAAAATGGGGATAAATAACACCAGTCAGCCTCACAGCATTGTCATGAGGTTCAAAGGAAATGGCACCTTTTTGCAAATCTTAAAGTATTGTGTAAATGCTAGCTATTACTACTAATACTGCTGCTGCTATTACCAGTACTAGCTATGTGACCTTGGTTAAGTTATTTAACATTTCTGGGCCTTAATTTCTTCAACTGTAAAGTAGGGAGGGGAGGGAGGTAAAGGTGGTATTTGATGATGACAAAAGTTTCTTCCAGCTTTAAATGTATGATCTCATGAATTCTGAGGTAACTGTAAATTCATTTTAACAGAGGGGTGCTAACCTCCACTAATACAGATTGTGACCCCCCATAACGGAGTAGATGGCCTTCAGGAGTTGCTGGGCTCAAGGAATTCATTAGGTCCTTGCCAAACTGATGACAAAATTATGAAAGTGGCCTGACTAGATCTCAGGCAGGAACCATGAAGCCATCCCTGGACTCATACTTGGTGCCTTTACAGCCTACTTGATCTAATACTTCACTGGCATTAGAGTAAAGGACCCAGGATCACCTTCCTTCCTACGTAAAGTATCACCTTAAGATTTTAGTGAGACTTAGACAATTAAGAAATAATATTGTGCTCCTTTGTTTCCTCTTCTCATTAACCTACCAAGGTAAATAGATATGCATATATATGTATATGTGTGTATATTGTCAAATGGATCAGAATTGGCCTCTAACTTGTGGGTGGGCAAAGGCAAACAAACGGAACAGACTAGAGAGGGAAGAATCAAGATACAAACAGAAGTTTAATTAATTTCAGAGTGAGAAAAATGATATATGCATATGGAAGCCTTCCCTCCTAAGAAGGAGGGCATAACATGCTGCATTAAAGGCAGGTCTTATATGTATCCTGGGCTGGATCATGACATAATCGTTTTAGGTCTTAAGTTACTGTTCCCACAGGCTCTGTGGGAGCAGTATTGTCTCAAGTCTTGGAGGTCATGCTCACCCTGTGGGGCACAGAACCAGAGTTCTGTGATGGGAGTAGGAGTGCAGTATCTGTCAGTGATTGTGAACGTGTGATGGATGGCCCTGGGAAACAGGGGGAGCTAAATCTCTTAGTGAACACCTGGTGCTGGTCCAAGAAATACACTTTGCCAGAGGGTGATATCATCCTGAGCACTAAGGTTTATTGTTATGCCAAGCTCAAGGCACAGTCTGTTTGTTAGGCCTTAGCTCTGGAAAACAGGGTATCTCCAAAATATTTTGATTACACACACACACACACATAAATATATGCATATATGTGTGTATGTGTATATACATGTATATGTGTGTATGTGCATGCATGTATCACAATATATATCTACAAATATATCCAAAAACACAATTTTGGGCCCATCTACATATTCCAGTTGTCACACGTCTTACTGTAATATGTTTAATAATATGTTTCCTCCTAAGAAACAGTTGATATTGTTTTCTGGGATTTTAATTGGAATCTACTGAGCACCTTTGTTTGAATTTAGTCACTTCCATTAGTGCAGCCTTAACACTCAGGCAGCCAGGGAACAAACAGGCTTAATGAGATATGGGGCAGACACCTTCATGCTGAAAAATAAATAAAGACTGAATTCCAGAGGCACACACAGCCCTCCTCACCCTAAGAAATCTGCCTGTGAGATCTGGAGAAAGGCCCCTGCAATTATTGCAAATACATCTCTGAGTACATGGCCTACAGGAGGTGGGTCACTAAATCATCTTCTCAGAGAAAGGACAGCTGAAAAAATTTGAACAGACAGTGCCTTACCTCTTTGCTCTCATTTTCCATTCATTTTTTTTCCCCAAATCTAGCTATTTCCAATAGGTTACTATACTCATGGTGGATATGTAGTGTAAAATAAATTGTATTTACTTGTTTATTGACTCTTGTATATACACATATACATATACATATACACATACACATATACATACAGATGTATATGTGTTTATATACACATATACACAGACACACACCGTTAAATATATGAAACACACATGCATTTATTATGTATTTACTTATGTCTACATAGTTATTAATGATCAGTCAATTAGAATATTTAAAAATAAGTTTTTTTTCCTCTTCCTACATTATTCCCTAATTTCTTTGCCTTCCTCCTATTGAAAATAGTGCTAATATACAGGCATCCACTAATGGTATGATTAATCCTAAAAATGTGAAAACAGATATTCTGTATATATATATATACACATATATATATATATTTATGTTTCTGTATATACATATACATATACATATCTAATAAGAATAACAAGACAAACACCTTCTAGGACATTAAACATACTCTCTTATACTCTAAGAGCCCTGAGTGTTCTGGTCCCAATTACACATGTTGGACTGAATCCATTCGTTAAAGAGTTTGACCATGTAGAAGAGGGATCAGATTTTATTTCTCATATTCTTTGGCAGCTTACATTTGCAATACGGTACCATGGGAGTGGCAGGGCAGAATCATTTAAGGCTTAGGTTTAGCTCATGGATAGTACTATTCAAAAGTGAAAAGTATAAAGACATTTCATAATATAAATCAGGTTTAGGACCAGTATTTATTTCCTATGTAAAAATGCAACGCTAAAACATACAAAACACTCATAGAATGTGTTAAATTGATTTAAAGATTAGTAATGTATAAGTATTGCTACAGTCTTTCAGGAAGCTGAAGCATAAAAATCTAAAATTCAGAAAATGAAGCAGTTTCTAGGACGACAAAACAAGGATTCTGTATTTCACCTGAGTTCTATGCTGTCTCCATAATGACACGTTCTTCTGGTCAATTAATAATAATTAAGTACTTAACAGAGGAACTCCCTGTACTGGTGGTGCTTTGGTGGTGACAAAGGTTGGGTTAGGAGCACAGAAGATGGGGGGGGGGTGGAGGCAAGATGGCATAGTACAAGCTGTGACCCAGCTGAACTCTCCCAACATTTCCCTCCAAACAGCTTTAAAATAATACCTCAAATCAAATCATGAAGTGGCAGAACCAACAGAAGGTCAGAGGGAGTCATTTTTTTCTTTGCCTTAGACAATTGAAAAGGTCCACAAGAGGGGTCATAAACACTGGTGTGGGTGCTAACCTACATTGCAGCAGGGGCACCCGTGGTGGACCTGAGAGGCAGCTGTGACAGCAGCAGCAGCAACTGCTTCTGAAGCTCTCACCCCAGAGATGGTAAGGGGGTCAGACAACTAGTCAGAAAGATATAATAAGGGACCCTTTGTTGTTACGAGCTGCAGCTGGCATTGACTGACAACTCTATTGCCCATAAGCAGCTCTGGATCTCAGTTCCTTGATGCAAAGTAAAATGAGATCTGGAAGATCATTGCGCACAATAACAACAATGTTGTAATGATGATCAACTGTGAAAGACTTGGCTACTACGATCAGTACAATGATCTAAAACAATTCCAAAGGACTCAAGATGAAAAGAAATGCTATCCACCTCCAGAAAAAAAAAAGAATTGATGAATTCTGAGGGAAAATTAAAGTATGTTTCTCACTTTCTTCATTTTTTAAAATCCGATATGGCTGGTATGGAAATATATTCTGCATGATTTCACATGTATAAATGATATATTGTTTGCCTTCTCAGTAAGTGGGGGAGGAATACTAGGAAGGGAGAGTATCTGGAACTCAAAATTGAAATAAATGTTAAAGATGAATGAATACTAAGTATTTAAAGATAAAATAAAATGAATAAGGGGGAAAAAAAGAGCATAGAAGATGCAATGGACCCTTCCAACATCACAGAAGGAGAAGATGAAAGCCAGCCACAAACACCAGCAGACAATGGGGAGCTTGTGGCCTCCTGCTATTCAAATGATGACAACAAGAGCTATGAGAAAGATTATGAAGACACCAGTTCCAGACTAATGCACTCCTCCCTGTTTGGTTTGGGAGGGTTCAAGGACTGGATTTATTTTTGTTCTCCTGCTCCTACTACTCGTCTTTTCCAACAAGCAGCAGAACAGCTACCCATCTGGGTATGCGTATGTGTACATGTATATGCTTGTATGTATATGTACATATATTGACATGAATAGATGTATATATCCATACACATATATTACATGCACATATGCATGTATACATGCAAATACATATCCATATTTATAAGTATATCTATAGACCCACATACAACACACATTCTGAGACTTATTATATATTGATCCTCTTTACCTTTCCCAGTCTCTCTAATTGCTAGTCTTACCCTATAAAATTTCTTCTCTTTTACTCTTTTATTCGCTTACATGTTCTTATTTTTTCATATTCTTTCTCTCTCTCTCTCTCTCTCTCTCTCTCTCTCTCTCTCTCTCTCTCTCTCTCTCTCTCCCCCTCTCTCCCTCTCTCCCTCCCTCTCCCTCTCCCTCTCTTTCTCCATCTCTTTCTCCCTGTCCCTAGAATGTTAGAATTTAAGTTTCTTGTAAGCATAGACTACTTTAGCAAAGTGGCAGGCTATAAAAAAAGGCAAGCTAAATCATCAATTCAAAAACAAACAAACAGTCCAGCAGCATGAGATAGAAAAAGAAATTCCATTTAAAATAATTGTAGGCAATATAAAATACTTAGGAGTCTACCTGCAAGACAAACCAGGAACTATATGAACAATATTACATAACACTTTTCACACAAATAAAGTCAGATATAAATAACTGGAAAAATAGCAATTGCTCATGGAAAGGCTGAGCCAATATAATAAAATGACAATTCTACCTAAATTAATTTATTTATTCGGTGCCATACTAATCAAAGTGCCAAAAATCATTTTATAAAGCTAGAAAAAAATAGCAAATTTCATTTGGAAGAACAAAAGATCAGAATATCAAGGGACTTAATGAAAAAAATGCAAAGGAAGGTAACCCAGCAATACCAGATCTAAAACTATATCATAAAGCACTGATCATCAAAACTATTTGGTACTAGCCAAGAAATAGAGTGGTGGATAAGTGGAATAGGTTAGGTACACCAGGCACAGTAGTAAATGACTATAGTAATTCTATGGTTTGAGAAACCAAAATACTATAGTTTCTGTGATAAGAACTCATTATTTGACAAAAACTGCTTGGAAAACTGGAAAATAGTATGGCAGAAACTATGCATAGACCAACATCTCACATGGTATACTAACTTCAAAATGGACACATGATTTAGACATACAGGGTGATACCATAAGCAAATTGGGAAAGCAAGGAATAGCTTACCTGTCAGATCTATGGAGAAGATTTATGATCAAATAAGAGATAAAGAACATTATGAAATGTAAAATGGATAATTTTGTTTACATTAAATTAAAAAGGTTTTTCACAAACAACACCAATGCAATCAAGATTAAAAGGAAAGCAAAAGGTTGGAAACAATTTTTGCAACCAGTGTTTCTGATAAAGGTCTCATTTATCAAATATATAGAGAACTGATTGAAAATTTGTAAGAATACAAATCATTCCCCAATTTATAAATGGTCAAAGGATATGAACAGGCAGTTTTCAAATGAAGAAATTAAACATATCTATAACCATATGAAAAAAATGCTCTAAATCACTATCGGTCAGAGAATGCAAATCAAAACAACACTGACTTAACACCTCATACTTATCAGATTGGCTAATATGACAGAAAAGGAAAATGATAAATGTTGGAGAAGATGTGGGAAAATTGGAACACTTAATGTGTTGTTGGTGGAGTTTGAACTGATCCAACCATTCTGGAGAGCAATTTGGAACTATACCCAAACAGCTTTAAAACTATTCATATTCTTCAATCCAGCAATACTACTACTACATCTGTAACCCAAAGAGATCGTAAAAAAGAGAAAAGGACCCACATGGGCAAAAAAAATATTTAAAGCAACTCTTTTTGTGGTGGCAAAGAATTGGAAATTGAGGGGATTCCCATCAATTGTGAATGGCTGTACAAGTTGTGGTACATGTATTTAATGGAATACTATTGTGCAATAAGAAATGATTAGCAGACAGATTTCAGAAAAAAAACAAACGTGGAAAGACTTATGCGAAATGATGCTGAGTGAAGTGAACAGAACCAGAGGAACGTCGTACACAGTAACAGCAACATTGTATGATGATCAACTTTGATAGACTCAGCTTTTCTCAGCAACACAAGGATCCTAGACAATTGCAAAAGACTCAACATGGAAAATGCTATCCACATTCAGAGAAAAAACTATGGAACTTGAATGCAGATCAAAGCAGGCCATTTTCACTTTTTTTGTTGTTTTTTTTTCTTTCTCAAGCTTTTTGTCTTTTGTTCTGATTCTTTCACAACAGGACTAAAGTGGAAATATGTTTAACATGATTTTACATGTATAATCTGTATCAGACTACTTGCTGTCTTAGGGAAGGTAGAGAGGAGGGAAGGGGAAAAATATGGAATTCAAAATTTTACAAAAATGAATGTTGAAAACTATCTTCACATGTAATTGGAAAAATAAATACTGTTATTGGAAAAATAAATATAATCAATAGGAATTGATATATATATATATATATATATATATATATGTATGCCTCTGCATGTGTATGTTTACCATCATTTAAAGATATATTTCTCTAAGGATCTAATAAAATAATAGAATTTGGATAATCTCTGGAAAAAAGGAAAATAAGAAATGAGAAAATAAGAATTGATTTATAAAATTGTGCTTTATTAAAACTATTTAAGAATGCATCTATTCAACTATAAGAACCAAGTGCATAGACATTCAAGTGACAGTTTAACAAAGGTCACTCCACACTTTAGTAGCAAAATAAATCAAGAGGGCACATTTCTCTTATGCCTCATCATTTCTGGGCTCATGTGCTTTACACTAGGCAAACTACAGGTTTGGCTTTCTCGTAAAAATTAATTTGAAAAAGAGCAGAGTGTTTGATTTCCAATGAATTATTGACTTGACATTGAAAGAACTCATTTTTTCATCTTCTGTACTCCACTCACATACTAGAATCAATTACACTTGGCTCATTCAGGTCTTAAAAACAGTTTTAGATTACATTCTAACTGCAACTTATTTGTCAAATTACTCTGCCATTATCTTTTTTGTTCAATAAAGCTAGAACAAAATGAGTTTTAAATATTGGTTTACTTTCATATCCTAAAGATTGAGAAAAAAGATAATAGAGCAAATACTGTACACATACATTTCCTGAAATTAACTTCTTTTTTTTCTCTTTCTCTAGTATATTACTGCTACTTATTTTAAATAATATAGGGAAACAGCCATAAATCATGTTTTTTTCAAATAATCTAAATGAAAACCATCTTAACAAACTATACATACCCATAAGTAAGAGTAATTCAATCAATTCTTCTGAATAAAGATTCATATTAGATGGTAGTTCAAATAGGAAATAACCTCAAACTTGTATGATTGAATTTTTTTCCCTCACTGGGATCTCTGCCTTCAGCCTCTTTCTGGGACAGTTCACTCTGCACATAGCCCTACTTGGATCTTCCTAGAGCAATCATTCAATTTTATCATTCCTAGGTTTAGAAATTTCAGCTGTTCTGCACAGCCTCCCAAATAAAGCCTCAACCCTGGTATGCAGGGCTAATAGCAGTTGAATTCTATTCAATTTTTCTAGCTTTAATTCTAATCATTCACCAACACATTAAATGTATGGATAAGTTGGAATAATGGCTGTTTTCCAAATAAGCCTTATGACTTCTTGCTTTCATGGATTGTTCAGTCTATTCTTTTCGCTATTATACTACTTTGAATATTTTGGTGTAGAAGGAGACTTTCTTCTTTTAAGAGGTTTCCTTGGGGGAAAGGTCTTGTAGTAGCATCTCTGAGCCAAAGGATATGGGCATTTTTGTCATTTAATATAAAATATTTCAAATTGCTCTTGTAAATAACGATACTGATTTAGGAAGGCAAGATTCTCAATGTATTCAATCTCAACTTCCATAGAACCTCAAGCTTACATACTCTTCAGCTTTTTGGGATACAGATATCTGAGGGGGTGGCCACTTCTCCTCTGACCTGGCAAGATCCTCACTCACCATGGGCTGCGGTTATGAGGATTTCTGATGAGTCTCACTGTGGGATCAGAGCAAAGGCGTGTAAAGGGAGTCTGCTTAGAGATATTATGGTTTAGTAGAAAAAAGCATTGACTTTGGAGTTAAAAGACCTGGTTTTACTCACATCACTGTCATTATGAAGACTAAAGGAGAAATCATAGATGGAAATCTGTTCTCTTGAATGTAGTGTCCAAGTTGATGAAATCATAACTGTGCCAGAGTACATAAATAAACTTCTCTATAATTTTAAAGCATGGTATAAATGTGAACTCTGATTGTTATCGCGAATAGGTTACTGTAGATGTTTAGAGGCCTAGTGACTTGTTATGATATAAGAGGCTAGCAGAATGGCTTACATGTAGGAGGTGCTTAAGGAAAATTTGTTGAATTTAATTGTGTTGCTTGTAGACCAATAGTAGTAAGAGAATGAAGATAAAAACACACACAATAGTTGATTTGAGGACTCAAGTTGATTTTCATGCAATAATAATTCTCATACTTACTTCCATAAACTTTATTACAAAGGATGTACTACTATGCTTTGCACATAAAGGCTTATTGAATTAAATTGCATTAAATAAACATAATACAAAAATATCAATCTTCTTAAGACCATCAGTTCTGCTTAGCCAGCACAGCTTCTTGGACTCCTGGAACTGCTGGCTAAAACTCTGAATTCAATTTCCCTAGGATGCTCTATCATACAGTTCTCTGTGCATTTTGATGTGGGCCAAATTGGACAATTTAAGCACATATAGCAGATTCCCCATGCATGATAGGCACAATTCTCGTAATGTCCCGCTGAGCCCATCTGTCTTTACTGTACAGGCCTCAGTTAAATAATACATATTCCAAATCTGATCTTGTCAGAAAGAACTGACTGCCCTAATAGCTTCACTTAATGGTGTTTGAGGAAATCTACAGGGAGAGCCAGCAGGGAAGAACCAAAGCAGAAGAACCACAAAGGGGCCTCTTTACTCTGTGCTGGAGCATCATATGGTTTTAGTGATGGAAAGAAACTTAAAGATCATCTAGTCCAATCTCCTCCTTTGACAGATCAGGAAATCGAAATCAGAGACATTAAGTGACTGTCCCAAAGTCTCATAGCTAGTTAGTACCCAAACTGGAACTATAAGCCATGTCTCAACTCACAGATCAGTACTCTATCAGCCGCATGCCTCTATTTTCCTTCTGCCTTTGTTGCTCTCATTTTGCTCTGTTAGTTTTATTTAAATGTGCAGAGACGGCTGGGGACCTTTAGGCTTTTTATTTTTATTTTTTTTTAATTTTTACATATTTTTATCTTTATGGAATAAAACAAGCATTTCCATATCATAGCATAATTTAAAAAAAAGATGATTGCAAATGAAACTGCAAATCTCTTATATACCACTTTCTATTCCTTTTAAATAAATAATGCAGTTATCATGTAAATTCATTTTTTCCTTTTTTTCTTCCCTCCCCCCACCCTGGAGATAGCTAGCATTAGACACAAATATGTGTATATACATATATGTTTATGTGTGTTTATGTGTGTGTCTATATATACTATCCTTGTGTACATGATTCTATTTAGATTGGAATCTCATTTTCTATTAGTCCCACACCATCCACATATCAGGATGTAGCTTAAAACAATACTTAAAAAAAAGCAAACAAAAAAAACCAACAAAAAAGGTGAAGCAAGTTTCTTTTCTACATACTTATGGGTGATAGGGAAGGAGGTTTTTTTTTTTTTTTTTTTAAGCATCCTGTGAATCTCTCACCAACAATTCTTTAAGCTGACTGAAATCTTGTCTGGAAGTAAGTGGTACATAAATGATGGCTAATATTTACATGAAAATATCAACTTGTTGCAAATAAGGATTGTTTCATTCATTGCATTTATATCCTCACTGCCTACCACAGTAGCTGGCACAGAGTAGGCACTTAATAAAGACTTATTGATGGATTAATTGGTTCTTTAAGAAGGGCAAGCACTTTCTTCACAATGAACCTACAAGGTAGGAGATACAAAAGTTATTCTCTCCATTATACAGATCAGAGAGATTAAGTGACTTTTCCCAGATTGTGCAGCAAATAAGTGTCAAAGACATGACTCAAGTTAAGGTCCCCTCATTTCAGGTCACCTGTAACTTTTATTGTTCCTTCCTCTTCCTTACATGAGCAGTACCGTTGAACTTGGCCTTTGAAGCAGGGAATGCATGCTGCCACAGCAAGATGGGGGTGGAATGGGAAGCTTTGTCATTCAAGAAGGAAAATGATTAACTCAGGGTCTTCATGACTCTACATTTTTGCTTTCTATTATTTATGTTAGAAGCAACCCAAGCTAGACTGCTAAAGCTACAAGGTCTGATTATTTAAGTCAATGCAATACGCATTTATTAAATGGATACTATGTGCCAGGAATTGCACTGGAGATACAAAATGACGACAATATTTCCATTTAAGGAGCTTTCACAAAGGGGGGGCGCTGAAGAGGGGAAAGTAACATGCAAAACAGATAAGTAAATACAAATATAAATATATGCATATACCTATACATATACATGCATACACATGCATATGCACACATATCTATATGTGTATATACGTCTATGTAGGGATAAATGTAGGGAGATAGACATAGACAGAGAGATGGATAGATAGATTATATACAGTCTATATATATTTATATAATATTTGTATATATTTATGATGATTTGTAATTATATGTGTGTATGCACATATAGGGCAGCTAAGTGGCACAATGGATAGCATGCTAAACCTGGAGTCAGGAAGACTTCTCTTTCTAAATTCAAATGTGTTCTCAGACGCTTACTAGCTGTGTGATTGATGCTGGACAAGTCACTAACCCTGTTTGCTTCGGTTTCCTCATCAGTAAAATGATCTGGGAAAGGAAATGGCAAACCATTCTAGTATCTTTGCTGAGAAAACCCCAAATTGGGTCACAAAGAGTCAGACAGGACTGCAAATGGTTCAACTACAACAACAAATGTGTGTGTGTGTGTATGTGTATACACGTATGCATAGAGTTATAAGGTGCTCATAATTCACAAATATATATATATATGTGTGTGTGTGTGTGTGTCTGTGTGTATATACATATATATGTATATATGTATATATATGTATACACACATATGCATTTATGTATATCTATCCATGAGTCATCTAGGTGGCTCAGTGGATAGAACACTAAGCCTGAAGTCAAGAAGACCTGATTTTGGGGCAGCTAGGTGGCACAGTAAATAGAGCACCGCCCTTAAGTCAGGAGGACCTGAGTTCAAAACCAGCCTCAGACCAAACACTTGACATATACTAGCTGTGTGACCCTGGGCAAGTCACTTAACCGCAATTGCCTACAAAAAAAAGTGGAAAAAAAAAAAAGAAAAAAAAAAGAAGACCTGATTTCAAATCCAGCCTCAGATACTTGCTAGCTGTGTGATCATGGGCAAGTCATTTAATTTCTGTTTGCATTAATCCACTGGAGAAGGAAATGGTAAACCACTCCAGTATCTTTGCCAAGAAAACCCCATAGACACATAGTCCATTGAGTCACAAAATGTCAGACATAAGTGAATGATTGAATAATATACATGTGTATGCATGCATAATGTAAGTAGAAGATAGATAGATAGATAGATAGATAGATAGATAGATAGATAGATAGAT
>NW_020954588.1:10371858-10405131 GCF_900497805.2 Vombatus ursinus | reverse complement strand
AGATAGATAGATAGATAGATAGATAGATAGATAGATAGATAGATAGAGTCACTAAAAACTGGGGGAATCAGGAAAGGCCTCCAGTAAGAACTGACACTTCAATTGAGCATTGTAGGAAGTTAGGGGTTCCTCGAGGTAGAGGTAAGGAGAAAGAACGTTCCAAGCTATAATATAAATAAGGTGATGGTGAGTAAAGTTTAATTAACCCATACTAATAGGCAGGACCCAGATTGCAAATGTATTTAGATGCCAATCAGAAGATTTTGTATCTTATCCTATAGGAAACAGGGAGGCAAGGAAGTTTCTCAAATAAAAGTGAAATTGCAAAACAAAATGAAACAAAAACAAAACTTTTATTTGATCTATTCAAAAAATCCACGAATTTAAAAATATCTGAAATTGAAAATATGAACTTGAAAAGTACCATTTCTTATAAAGGTTTAACCTGTCTTAAAAAAATCACAAGAAGAAGAAAAAAAATAACACAGAAACCCTTGCTGTTAGGAAATAGTTGAATTCTTTGTTACGTTAAGAGAGATGGCAGCCAGAGTCATCACTGGTGGAGAACACAAAATTTTCCCAATTTAACATATGGATAATCCAAACATTTATGGACGCTTAATTAATGCTATTTTAAATGTTGTATTTAAAGATTAGACTATTAAACCTATTACATGTTAATTTAGTATGTAAAATATAAATTAAAAATAAAATAGAATGTAGAAGTATAGAATAGAAAAGTAAAAGAAAGAGAGAAACTTGGGTACTTTGAAATTTTTGCTTTCAACACACCAGTGCTACCATTTAAAAAAAATACTTTTTGGAGAATTGAGAGGGACCTGAAATTTTATAGATATAAGTACAGGAATGCCCACCAGTGATGCAAATCAACCATAATTTAAAGAATTATCATTCAACTTATATATTTGTGAGGCTAAATAACTTGTCCATTATGAAGTAACTAATATTGGTCCAAAGCATATGCTTGAACCCAGATCATCTGGTTTCCCAGACAAATCTTCTAACCTTTATACCATGCTACCTCTGGTCTCTCTCATGCTAATCATTTAATAAATGCTTGGTAAATTGAACTGATCTAATGAAACAAATGGTTGCCAATCAAAAGAGTCATTAATTCTAAAAAGTCAAAGAGCTTACCAATTTTTGTAAAATGCGCTTTGCCCAGTGCCTGGCACATAGTAACTACTTCACCAATGCTTATTAATTTCATATAATCCCACATGAAAAATCTCCATTATGAATTCCTTTTAGAAATGATTAAGGTACTTTAAAGAGGGTGGTGACATAAACCTCATTCAAAAAAAGCCATAATAGCCATAGAAGTTCAAAATAATTTCAAATAGTTATGCTGATATCAACGAGAACTTAAAAACAAAACAAAATAAAAAAGGATTCCTTCTAAGGGAAACACTTTCAAGATGATCCAGTTATAACATGTGGATAAGGACTTTTGTTTATTAATTGTTTTAATAAGTGCTTTCTTTTCTCTATACCTATAGCTGTTTGGGGAACATAGATATCTTAAAAAGTGCTTCTTATTAATATCTTACAATTCAATTTCTTCTTGAAGTTGAGTTGGCATTATGACTGTGCAACTTACTAGTATCACAGATTCAGAGCTATATCAGATCTGAGAACTCATTTAGTCTAACACCAAAATCAGAGGTGGAAATTGAGCATTAGAAAGACTAAAGGACGTAACCTTAGTTAACTTTTCAAATTCCATGGAATATTTATTCTTTTTTACTTAACAGTATTTTTCTCATTACATGTAAATACAGTTTTCAACACTCACTTTTATAAGATTTTGAGTTCCAAATTTTTTTCCTCCCTCCCTACCTTCCCTCCTTCCCAAGCCAGCAAGCAATCTGATATAGGTTATGCATGTACAATCATATTAAACATATTTCCACATTAGTCATGTTGTTAAAGAAGAATCAGAACAAAAGGAGAAAATGATGAGAAAGAAAAAAAAACAAAAAGTGAAAATCGTATGCTTCTATCTACATTCAGACTCTATAGTTCTTTCTCTGGATGTTGATAGCATTTTCCATGGACTATTTAATCATATTGTACCAACTCCTTAGGAAAACATATTAAACACTGAGAATAAATCTGATTGCATTCCAACCCCTGCAGAATTATTGGATCATTTGCTAAAAGGAACCCCATAGGTCATCTATTTCAATCTCCTCATTTTCTCTATGAGGCATCTGAGACTTGGAGAGGTGAAATATGTTTTTCAAGGCCATACAAGTAAGTAATTGAGAAGAAGTATTTGAAGTAGGTCTTCAGCATGGCATCCAATATGATACGATCTTGGCCATCTCTTATTTATCATATTTTGTTTCTTATTCAACATTAACAGATATTTGAGGCTAAGATCCACAAAAGGTATATAGAAGATATTCTGTATCAGGAGCCATTCCTCATTTTCAAGAATTGTAAATAAGATTGACTGTACATTGACCATATGACTTTATGCCAATTAAGTAGGCTTTCAAGGTGGGAGAAACTTGTAATTTTGCCTGACAAAGCAAGAATTCTTGAAAGGACTGATAGGGATGTCTATGGAAATAAATGCTTTTCCCTCCTACATTGAGATTTTACCTGTTGTGGCTACACAAAGATTTTTTTTTCTGTGAACATTTGTTTTTCTTCTTTTTGGTCCAGCTATTCTGAAAAAAAAAAATGAACAGAGGCACTAGAAAGGGTAATGGAGGGTAAAATGTCATCATTTTATTATGGAAAGCCCTGAGTATTTTTTCCTATGGGGAGATAAGGTACTTCAAAATGAAAAATAAATGCCTTTCATTTCTTAAAAAAAATTCAGAAGGAATTCACACAATAGGTTTTATAGACATGAAAAAAGGGGAGAAAAGAAAAGAAATGACTTTTTGATAGTTCCCTTGGTCATAATATTCCACTCTGCCCCATTATATTTTATTTTAAGTGAAGTATTTGCTTTTAGATCTAGTAGTTAAGTCCTATCTCAATTTATCAGCCGAGGGGGGGGGGAAGAGAGAGAGAGAGAGAGAGAGAGAGAGAGAGAGAGAGAGAGAGAGATTAACCTCTTTATACCTGCATTCTAGCCCTGGGGTTTGGAAAGGGAGGAAAGGAGGAAAGGATAGGAACAAATGAGCTGGAGTGCTAATGTGCACCTAGTTCCAGAATATCTAGAGCCTCATTTTCTTAAAATCCCCCTTAATGTCTAGTGAGGGAAACACATGAAAAATAGGAGAGGAAGAACAAAGAAGAAAGGGAGCAGAGAAAATGGAAAGTAATACAGAAAAAGAGAGCAACAGAGAGAAAAGAAAGGGTGAAATGTGTCAATGATGTCAATATTGAGGATCCATCCATCTGCTCCAATTAACAAAGATACAATTATCCAGAAAGAGGCTTGACCATCTCCTCCCACCCTTCTCCTTTAATGGTTAAAAACAAATTGGTCATGTGAGAAGTAGTGCTCCCAGTCTATTGTCTTATTCCTTCTATTTGCCCTCATATATTACCATCCAGTTCTGAAAAGATGATACAACTTGTTAAGAAGGACATCAGGAGTATAAGCTATTGTATTCTGAGACCTATAGAAGGTTTTGAACAATAGGAATTCCTCAAAAAAAGTGTAAAACTCACTCTCTCTCTCTTTCTGTGCATTTGTATCAGATGGAAGATAATAATAATATATTAAAATAACTAGATAATCATAGTCTGCAACTCTGTTTCTATGCACACACACCCACACCCACACTCACACACCTACACACCCCCACCCCCCCCCCACACACATGCTTAACATCCATATACCAAGGAAGACACTTCCCTAAACTTCCAGGTCACTTGCTTAATTTAACTATCCTCCAATTCCCAGATGTTTGACTGTTATTTAAGAGACAACTTAATCAATGGCAGTTATTTTTTTTTCTGCTATAGAGAAGGGAAATTGTTTTAAACTGTCAGAATGATGGCTGTGGCTTTTGGAGGGTCCTGACTTCTAGCCCAACTTTTCATCCACTTTCATCCTGTGTTAGCTGAAGTAATTTTCATTTTCCTTACCAAATCTGACCCACAACAAGACATTTCTAGGGCATGGTGTGGTGGGGGCAGAGAGAGAGAAAAATTTAAAAAAAGAAAGTTACGTGATAACTTTGTTATATATTTAAGAAGAAAAAGCCAATTATACATGAGATAAGCAGTTTCATGTACAAAAAAATTGAAATAAATTCTTATATGCTTACCTCTTCAAAAATTCTCTCTCTTTCTCTCTCTTTTTCTCTTTCTCCTTCTCTCCTTCCCTCTCTGTCCCTATCTCTGTTTCTCCTTTTCACTTTTTCTCTTCCTATATGTATATGTACAATGTATGATGTATATGTACATACTTATACATATATATTATATGTAGTCTATATATTTTACATAGCTTATACATAAATATTAATCGAGACTTTTTAAAAAATCATATCAATGTTAAACTACACTCCTACTTCCCTTCCTCTAGGCAGCAAGCCACTTCTAACAGATTTTTAAAGAAAGAGGGCATCAAAAGCTGATAAATACATTGTTTGAAGTTGGCAGATGATTGACATGATTGCACATCCATAGACCCCCTAACTCTTCACTGGGGAGAAGGAAATACATTTTACCAATTCATTCCCAATGCCAAATTTGGTCATTATAATTACATATCATTCAATTTGATTTTTACTACTCTTTCTGCTTATATTTGTTTGTGCAAATTGTTTTCCTGGTTCAGAGTCTTTTATATCAGTTCTTAGCATTCTTGCCCCATTTCTCTGAATTCTTTATATGGATAGTTTCTCATGGAAATTGCATCCATATACTTCGATTTATTCAGGAAGCTTCCAAATGATGGGTTACTATCCTGTTTCTAGTTTGTTTGTTTTCCTACCATAAATGTGCTTCTGTGACTATGGAGTATTTCTTTCTGTATACTCTTTTTAGGGGATATGTCTGCCATGTTATATTTGGGTCAAATGTTATAGACATTTTATTTACTTTAATTTTCCTCCTGCATCATCCAATGTATTCGGTGGATAGAGCACATAAAACTATTCTGTGGTCTTGGGGGGTTAAAGATTAATGGGGAGTCATTGGATTCCCTCTCTTCCCACAAGATGGAAATGAGGATAGAATAAGAATTTCAATAAAAAATCAACCCTGTATTTATGAATGATAACCTGTGATAGTTCTGCTACTGTCTATCAACCTTACCAAGAAAAATAACAACCAGAGAGAGAGAGGAAGAAAGTTTGGGGGAAGTTAGACAGAGAGACAAAATCAGAGAAAGCAGAGAAAGAGATAGAGACAGAGAGAGTTAGAGAGAGACAGAGATGGAGGGAAGGAAGAAGAGAGAGAGGGGAAGAGAGAGAGAGAAAGGCAGAGAGAAAGAGAGAGAGAGAGAGACAGAGAGAGACAGAGAGACAGAGACAGAGAGGCAGAGAGAGACAGACAGAGACAGAGAAACAGAAACAGAGACAGAAAGACCAGAGACAAATACAGAGAAAGAAAGAGACCAAGAGAATGGGGAGAGAATCAGAGGAAACTTTCTCAAGCATTCTTATTCTACCCCACAATTGAGTAAGCTAATTCCCTCACTGAACATCTTACATTCAGTTCTGCTGCTCTTTTTCCCTCCACTCCAGAGATAGGAAGGGATAAGGATAAGAAGAATAAGAAAGAAGTAAGTTTGGTCTGGGGTTAGAGAGAGAAGAAAGAAAGCATTTCAGCTCCTCTCCTTCACTTTAGTACAGGCCTCATTTAAGTGAAATACATAGAATATTTATTTGTGACAGATTCTAAGCTCTTTAGGGGCTAGGGTATTTCATTTTTGTTTTCATACTCCTTGAGATAACTGCAGTGTCTAGCACATAGTATACACTTAACAAATACCTGATGATTGAATATATGAGCTAGAGGAGAAGTTAGGAAAGATTGAGTATAACTATTGTCCTATTAAAAAGAGTAAAATTAAGGCCCATACACTTGCCTGAGGAAATACAGCTAAATAGTAGAAAAGTCAGGACTAATGCTCAGCTCTCCAGATTCCAAAGTCACACCAAGACTTGTATCATCCATAGCAAGAAAATTTCACATTTTTGGTTTTTATAATAGAAAATTTTTAGATTACCCCAAAGAATCAATCTCTTCTCAGACAATGGAGGTGCTAAGTAAGCACAGCTATGATGAGTTGAGAGATTGAATAAATATGAGAATGTAGTGTGGGAATCCAGAGGGAAACATTCCACAAGGCTAGTGTCCTTTTGTTGACTCATGACAAATTCATCTCCTGTGACTCCCAGTTTGCTTCTGTGATGTTCAGATATGATCATCTTCTCTTTGTATTGTTTCTTTTTTCTCCTTCTCCTTTGAAAAAAAATTTTTTGGATACAGTCTTTACTGAACTTCATCCAACTGTGCTTTGCCAACTCCTCTAACTTGTCAAGATCCTTTAAAATTCCATGCGGAATAATGGGGGAAAAAAGCACTAGACTTAGTAAGCAGATACTATAGTTTCTATTTCAGCTTTGAAACTTGGTAGCTATGTGAATCAAGCGCCAATTTCTCAGTTCCTCAGTTTCCTCATCTTTAAAATGGGGCTAAGGGAGCTAGGTGGCACACTGGATAGAGTGCCAGGCCTGGAGTCAGGAAGACTCCTCTTCATGAGTTCAGGTCTGTTCTCATACACTTAATAGCTCTGTGACCTTGGACAACTCACTTAATCATTTTTGCTTCAGTTTCCTCATCTGTAAAATGAGCTGGAGCAGGAAAGGTAAACTACTCCATTATTTTTGCCAAGAAAACCCCAAACGGGACCACGAAGAGTCAGAAATGACTAAAAAAGACTGAACGAAAAGGGGATGACATTATCTTGAAATATTCAACACAGGAGGTTGGAATGGTGAAAGTTCTTTTTAAAGCTTAAAACACAATGTTTTCAACATGTTCCAATTCCTAATTTGAGACATAAACATTTTTTGGGCTCAGAGTCAAATGTGATATCATATACAATGTTTTATAAACTTTAAAAATCAGTATATAAGTAATGACTGTTGGAGTTGTTGTTTTTGTTGTTGTTCTTCCCCTTGATGAAATAGTTACAGGTTCTGTTGGTGCTAGTTCTACGGTTATGTGTGTATACAATATATACATATATTTATATCTATATCTATATATATTATATATATATATCTATATATCTATATATAGATATAGATATATATACAGAGAGAGACAGAGGCAGACAGGGACAGAGACAGAGAGATAGAGAAAGAGAGAATCCAAGAAAGAGACACAGAGAGAGAGAGAGACACAGAGAGACAGAGACAAACAGAGACAAAGAAAGAGAATGGGGCAGATTTAAGGCTAAAATATAAGAACAAAGGATTATACATTTTGACAATGAAAAGGAACCTCTGTGGCCATCTAGTCCAATCTATATACAAAAAGAATCCCCATTGTAACATACATGATAAATTGTGTCTAGATAAATTGCTATTTTATCCGGGTCTTAATAGCATCCCAGTTATTGGGTCATATGACCATGAAAGGGACAAGTAGAATATAAGCATCTTGAGGACAGGGCCTTTCATTTTGATCTTTGTATCTTGCTCAACCTAATACAGTACTTTGCATATATACTGAAAACTTAACATATATTTGTTATAATAAATATGTTGTGTGAGGTACCAAAATTCTACTTGTTATTTGGATTGAGTATAAAAGAGATTGAGACTAGATCTCATGGGTCAACTCCAAAACTGAATCAACTACCTACTCTGTTACTTAAAACTCTAGGGCCAGAACCAAGTCAATTATACAGAGTACATTGCTTTGTTTAACCACGTGGTATATTTTGTGTTCCCCAATTTCCCAGTACTTATAGAGACGACATTGAACTGATCATTACCATCTAAGTAAAACCTTCAAACATGCTTTGAATATCACAAAACTAAAATCAACAAAAATGTATTAAACACATAAAATATTCAAGGAACCCTACCCACCCAGAAGTTTTTTTTTGCTATTTGCATGTCTAAGTTACTTGGAATGGAAATAAATCACTTTTTCATCAAACAATTTTTCATTTATAACTTGTTTTTAATCAATCCAATCTGTGCTTGTCATAAAAGCAAATTAGATTAACATTCCCAAAACTACATTCATTATTTCTTACCACCTGTGTTCTATCTGATTGCTTATACTGATATTTCTCTCAATTTTTGAAGGTTTTGGAAACAAAATGTTGGCAAGCAGCACAAACTCCATAACTTCCATTATCTTGATGTGATAATAATGGTGGTATAATAATTTAAATTCATCTAGCAATTCATGGTTTGCAAAATACTTTCTTGATAACTCTATGAGTTGGGTATTACAAAATGAGGGAAATGAAGCCAGTAGAAATGAAGTAAGCTTCCCAAAATCAAGTAGCTACTAAGTGAACCTAGGCCTTTGGATGACAGAGTTTAGTTTCAGCTGAAAATAATCACCTGATTGCCTTTTTCCAGTGACAAACTCTATCAGGACCGAATTTTGTACAAAATGGTAGTAGGAACATTTGATAGAGGGTTGGACCTAGCATCAGGAAGACTTGGATTGAAACCCCACCTCAAACATTTATAATCTAGGTCATTGCCTCTTGGGCCTCAGTTTACTAATCTGAGGGAGAGAGTTGGACTCCATGGCCTTTAAGGGCTCTTTAAATTCTGAGCAATGATTTTGCGATGATAGGTGGTAAGATTTTTAGAGGGGAGAGAGCACTGACCTGGTGGAAAAAATATGAAAAAGTGCATAAAGTCATGACAAAACAAACAGACAAACAAAAAACAGCAATCCTTTGGTCTTCCTTTCTAGGGACTCTCCTTGGAAATTGTCTGTTTGTAAGTTCTCCATAGATGACTTGGGGGCATTAAGTGACAAAACGGATAGAGCGCTAAGCCTGGAGTCAGGAAGACCCAAGTTCAAATCTGGCTTCAGATACTTAATAGCTGTATGACCCTGGGTAAGTCACTTAACCACTGCCTGCCTCAGTTTCCCCCTCTGTAAAATAGAGATAATAATAGAACCTACCTCCCAAAATTGTTGTGAGGACAGAATGAGGTAATATTTTTGAAGCATTTAGCACATAGCAAGTGCTACCTAAACTTTGTTCTTGTTTTTGTTCAGTTGTTTTAGTCATGTCTGACTCTTTGTAACTCCATTTGAGGTTTTCTTGGCAAAGATACTGGAGTGGTATCATTTTTCACCCCAGAAGAACCATCTTGGCAGGTGAGCTAAAGCAGGTTGAAGGTTTCTAGCAGCCCTCAAATCTGTCAGTGTTTTCGATGGATGTCTACCTCAAGCATGCGAAGATTTCTTCCAGTAGAATGAGTTGATAAGAACAATTTCTTCCAATGCCCATGAAGGTGGCTGAAGCAGGTGCTCTGGAGCACTTAGAGCTTGGTCAGACATCAAAGACACCAACATCATCCACTGCATCCCAGGCCATTGCCAGTTGTTTTGACTTTTGTCCTGCCAATGAACTTTGATGACTTTGGAAGAGAGAGTGAGGCTGATGACTTTGTGCAACTTGCCTCACTTAAATCCAATTCATTCTCAAGTTAAGACATTACCCAAACAAAGAATGAACAGGAACAACAACGAATAAATGCTTCTTAAAGGCTTGTTAAATTGGAATGAATTAGTTCCTTTAGAACATGTGCTATTTCACTTTTCTCAGAAACTGGCTCATGGTAGGTGCTTAGTGGATGCTTGCTAATTGAGCAAGTGAATTATTCACAAACAATGTCATCTCAGTGCCAAAACACCTAGGCAGTCAGTTTCTTTGCTTAATTTAGTTAAATAACAGATCAATATGGGTAGAGAGAAAGATAGAGAAAGTGAGTGAGAAAGAGAGAGAGAGAGAGAGAGAGAGAGAGTGACTAAATGACTAAAAGATTTGTGTGGTCAATTAAGTTAAAACAGTAATAATGTTGAGATCAAACTTTCCTATCAGGCAGCAATGAAGTCTTTCATTGTGCCTATGCCTTGTTCTGAACTGCTGATTATCGGTAATTAACAGTTCAAGAAGTAGAGTATTTGCCTTGGACTAGAGGAAAGTGTAAAGGCCAAGTAATGATTAAAGACAATAGAAAATAACCAGGAGAGTCCCTGTACATAGAAGGTATCCCTCAATATCAAGGCCAGTATTTCAAGACTTCTGCCAAATGTGAAACATACAAACTGTGAGCTGGTTCACATGATCTCTCCTATAGTCAATGGCATCACCAGCTTTGGGGCTAAGATTTCCTCACATTGTATTCATTTTTTCCCTTAAGTGTAATGAGAGGGTGAAGTTATTTAATAACCCAATTTAATGTTTTTTAAATGTTAAATTTTTAATGTTCCTCAGTCACCCTCATAATCAGTTTTAGGTAATTTTTATATTTTATATACTCACAATCAAATATTTAGCATAGAATACAACTCATGCTTGCCAAATTTACATAGTATACAAATTGGGATGGGGTGGGGGATGAATTTAAAATACACTGGATTTGAAAAGATCTTAACACTGGTGGTGAAATTGGTGGTAACACAGATAAAAATGAAGTCACAAGGACAAGATGTGTGCACCATGGTTAGACAGTAGTTTGTCCAAAAAAAAATCTCATACTTTTAGTGGTGATATGACAGTCACTCAAGTTAATGATAACTTATTTTGCTTTAAAAAAATGAATAGAAATATGCATAAAAAGATTTTACACATACACACAAACATATATATGCATACATACACATACAGCTATGTGTATGTACACATATATGCATATATACACACATATGTGCATGTGTGTGTAATGGTAGCCATCTCTAGGCAGGGAAGAAAAAGGAAAAAAAGAGTCACATGATAATTTCATTATTCAGTTTTGTGTATAATCTTCATTTTCCTGCTCTACTATGTTATGGAAATGCTTTATTTCTCAAGTTCAGAAATTTTTTAAGAGAGGTATAGTTCTAGGCCTAGAAGTATTGTAACCCAGTGAGACCTCATCTTGTATATTGTTTTAAGTTCTGGGAATCACATTTCAGGAAAGACATTAATAAGCCTGAATAGCACCTGATAGGAGACAATTAGAATGGTAAAGGTCTATACAAAATGACATTTTAGTGACAGTTGAAGGGCACAGGAATGTTTACCTTGGAGAAGAAAAGACTTAGTAGAGTATGACAACTTTCTTCAAGTATATAAAGGGTTGCCTCTCAAGGAGAGTGTTTAGCTTTTTTCTTTTTGGCACTAGATGGAAAACAGGTGGAAGTCACAAGGAAATACATTTGTGTTTAATGTCAGAGGGAAAATATAAAAATTAGGTCACTCCCAAAATGTAACGGGTTGCCTAAGAGAATAGTTGAATTTCCTTTACTATATGTCTTCATGCAATGTAAGTATGACCACTTGACTCCAGTGCCTAATATACAATAGACTTTTAATAAGTCGTTTAGTTGGTTCATACCTCTTAGCCTCAGTTTCCCTCAGTTTCCTCATCTGTAAAATGAGCTGGAGAAGGAAATGGCAAACCACTCCAATATCTTTGCCAAGAAAACTTCAAATGGGGTCAAAAAGAGTCAGACACAACTGAAATGACTGAAAAACAACAACAAAATGTGCTAGGATAATTTTTCTTTTCCCATTGATTGATTGGCAGAAGGGGATAGCTGTATTCTAAGAATTAAACCTCAAAGGAAAAGAATAATTAGTGGCAGAGAAACCATTGAACATGATCTATAAGAAGCTGATTAAGTTTACTGGTTATATGGGGCACTATGGTGACAAAAATATCTAGAAGAGAAGAGACTTCCTGCAGTTGGATCTTTTAAAAAGAGTTGAAAACAACAGATTTAAATCAAATGATAGAGCATCACTGAGTTTATTTCTAATTAAAATGTTTAAGAATTTTGACTTTATACTTGGAAATATCAGTTCTAATATATACACTATCAGTTTCCAATCTTTAAATTTTTAAATGTATTTTTTCTTATTATTTTTACTAGAGAGAAAATAAACATAACAGAATTCTTTCGAAATATATATATATATATGTTGATCTCATTTAGTAAAAATATGGTTGTTAAATGATATAAATAAAGTAATTATATTCAATATTGTTATAATAAAAGGAAATTGCCAGTACTTTTGAACAAAACCATCATCTGAATCCTACATCGTCATCATCATCATCATCACCACCACCACCACCAGGAATGATATTTATATTAGATGTTCCAAAAAAGTTTTGGTGCAGTTTTAAACAAGTACAACTTTAAACTCCACTAAGATTTGAAGCAATTAAAATTTAAACCTTCTCTAAAATTGTTGAGACACCCTGCATAGTACTTTAAAGTTTTCAAATTTGTTACATTGACTCATTTGAGCATTACAACAACATTGTAAGGTAGGTTCTAGAGATATTATTCTTATTTTGTAGACGAGGAAACTGAGGCCTTAGAGAAATTAAATAACTTCCCCATCATCATAGAGATAGGTAAATGTCAGAGGTAATATTGGAACTCAGATAATTCAGACTTGAAACCCTCCATTCTACTTAGTATAGCACACTGATCATGCACAATGCTTATCTAATCCAGTAAGCATTTATTATGAGCCAACTATGTACAAAATGCAAATGTGTGGAAAGGCAAAATATAAATATAAGTAACTTGCTTAATTTAATGTCATTTTAGAGCAAGAGTTCTTTACTTGAGGTTCATGACTTTGAGATGTAAGGAGATGCTAGACTGATGAACTGTATTTCAGTATGATTCCTTTCCATTATAATTTTACCTAATTCATTTTATGTATAATGAGGGTGTAATACATGCACAGATTAATCAGATTTTTAGCCTGATGCAAGCTCTCCTGGTGTAGCACACTGGAAAGATGGCTTATGGAAGAATCATGATGATATGTAAGAGAAGTACCTGGAAGTGACTGTGAAGCATCTGGAGATATTGCATAGTTGGTCTGGTTGACTAATAATGGACTGAAGGACATGCCCTCTGATTGATTGGAAAGGCAATGTAAGTGTCAACTCTCTCCTGCTTAACTCTCTTTTATTCGCACTGTGACTCATTCATTCAAGATGAGAGTGTTAAGAGATGATGTGGTAAGAGAAAAGGCCTAAGATCCTTTTTCCCACTATGAAACCATGTTTCTCCCCTTGAAATGGGCTAGACTTTATTTTTCCCCTTCCTTCTTTTCCATTCTAGTTAGAAAAAAAATGAGCCTCCCCAATATTTTGTTTGAAGGGTACAACAGGTGCCTCAGAGTCCTAAGAATTGAACTCCCAGTCAGCTTTTGTAGCCAGCATAACACTGTTGACTTAAGGAATATGGAAAAATTATTGGGAGTAACCTTCAGAATCCAATTCCTTTGGAAGGACTTACTGGGCACACAAAGGACCAGTGCTATATTTTAAGTCTACTTTTCCAAAGACCAAGGTTGTACAAGAGGGAGTGTACCTTCGAACTGCTAAAATAATGTTTTCCCCAATATTTCTAAAGCAAATATTCATTAGTAAGAACTCATTTATGTTAAGTGGTTAAATGGAGCTAAGGTGATAATCAGGGATTGTAAAGAAAGGAGAGATCATAACAGTGAGAGAACTAGTCATGGTAATTGAGAAGAAAACCATCCCCAACTCCCCAAAGTTCTACCTTGGAACCCTCTAGGCTGATAGATCCAGCATGGGCCTGAGATAGTAAGGCCAGAGGATACAAGTTATATATGCATTTTAATTATTATTCCGAGGAATACATAATCTTCACCAGAGTGTCAAAGGTCTCCATCACACATGAAAAAGGTTAAAAATCTTTACTTCAGGTCATATATTTCCCAGTTTTATTAAACTTAATATCTTTACATACACGGTATATTTTTCCCCAGAAAATGAATTTCAAATTCTGGGGATTATTTGCTGACATGAAGAGCTAAAAAGTTTTAGAGAAAGTCGATGGGGAGGAAAAAAAAAAAGTTCTGTAATGTGTGTTGAGGGAGAGAATACATATGCAGCAAAGGATAAGGAAACTTTATAATACCTCCTCTTAGCTAGATCACCATCCATAGAGGAATAAATAATGTTGATTTTTATCTGCACTCTTTTTTCATCATTGAATATGGAATTACTGCTAAAAAGACATCAAATATTTTTTTTTCAGCAGGAAATTTAAAGATAGAGGTTAAAATTTAACAGCTGTAAGTCTGAAAAGCTGTTTAGCCATGAACTTCAAGGTCCAATACTGGAATTAAAAGATATAATGGGTCAATTTAAAGCATTTTGGGAGACTATAAATAATCTTCCTATGTGTGCAGCATGGAAAGGAGTGCTCATGATACAGAAGAGCTCACTTCTTCTCAAAGTGCTGTAATGATCTACACAGCATTGCCCAACCAGGGCATTATCTTCTACTACTGAAGAAAGGAGTGGAAGGAGAATAAGAAGAACAGAATTTCAATCAAGAACAATATAGTTATGCCTCAGTGTAAGCAATTTATGAATTCTTACAATGTAAACCAGATGTGAATGAACCTTGTGCATTGGGAATGCTTTGTAGCTATTCTTTTCATAAACTGAAGAATTATTTTTTATATTTTTTATTAAAAAAATGAATTGTTTTATAATCTATCACTCTCCCTCAATTTCTATGCAGAAGTTCAAATGCCGACTTATTATGAATTTTTTTAAAAAGTGGACCACCAAATCAATACACTTTCTAATATTTTTCCTTTAACAATTTTACCATTAATTAGAATTGGGAATCTAAGTAGAAACTATTGCCATATCATTCTTCTTCATCATTACACATAATTTCATATGCACATATTTTATATTCAACACTGGTGTACTGATTCTTCATCACATATTCCATTCCATCTCTCTTTTCACTGCCCTTGTACAGGTTTTTTTTCCTCCCTGGAATGTAGCACTTCCTCATCTCGCATCTTGTCAAACTTAGCTTTCTTTGAGACCTAATTTGTGTCACTTCCTAGATGAGGCCTATCCTGATTCAGACAGTTGCTTGAGTCATTTCCATGAAATTATATTATTTTCACTTAATGTTTGTATTTACTAATAGGTGTACAGATTGCTTCTTTTCTCCTTGTATACCTAGTTCCAAGCATTGTGATTTCAATATTCACCCTAACTACCATTCTGGAAGATAGTAGGCATCAATTCATAAAAGTCTTTTCATGTCTTTATTTTTTTTAATAAGTCATTAACTGTTTAATAAAAAAGGCAGTAAATTACTTCAACTATAATATTGCAGATAGTTAAGATTTTTACACAATTATATACACCAACAAAACTAAGCACACATATAAATACATATCTACTTCAACAGCCCAAATAAAACCAATATTAGACAAACTATACCAGAATCACATCGATTTATAAGTATAACAGCACCCAAGATGTTTTGCTTCTGACCATTGCCTCCCTTAAATTACCCTCCCTTTTATTACCCCCTTTCTCCTCTCCCCTTCTCCTCATATTTCCCTGCTGAGTAAGTTAGATTTCTGTACCTAATTGTTTGCATACATACATACATACATGTATATAAATTCATGTGACTCCTTGTGATCAAAATTTATTTGGGTTTTCTTGGCAAGTTCAGTGGAGTGTTTGCTATTTCCTTCTCCACATCATTTTACAAATGAAGAACTAAGGCAAATGGGATTGAATGAGTTGCACAGGATCAAACAACGAGTAAGAGTCTGAGACCAGATTTGAACTCAGGATTAGTAGTCTTATTAACTTCAGGCCCAGGGTTCTATCCACTGTGCCACATAGCTGCATATACATATCTACACATACACATACACACACACATACATAAATATATACATATACACAATATACACATATTTGTGTGCATGTATACATATATGCATGTACGCACATATATACATACATATATACACATGTATACACTTATACATAAAGACATATGTGTGCTTATATTCTCCTCTCTTTAAATCATTTCAGATGAAAGTGAAGCCCAAGTTTTGTCTAACTATACACCATTTTCCCCTCCACTATAAATGCTCTCTCTTTAGTTCCTCTTTTATGTGAGATTATTTTCCCTATTTTTCCTCTCCCTTACCTCTTTTCCCTCTTTCTCACTCATCCATTTTTCATATCTGGCCAAAATAACCATTTCTGTTCTTTCTGTCTATATAGAGTCCTTCTAATTGTCCCAATAATGATAGTTTGTACGAGTTATATACATCATCTTCCCATATAGGAATGTAAATAGTTTACCCTTATTAAGTCTCTTATTTCTCATTTATGTTTACATTTTTATGCTTCTTTTAAATCTTGTATTGAAAAATCAACTTTTCTATTTGTCTCTATTCTTTTCATCAGGGATGCATAAAAGTACTTTATTTCATTAAGTATCCATTTTTGCCTCTGACGGATTATACGCAGTTTTCTTGGGTAGGTTTTTCCTGAGTGTAGCTCTTTTGCCTTTTGGAATATCGTATTTGAAATCCTCTGCTCATTTAGCATGGTAACACATCTTGTGTGATCCTGATTGTTTCTCCATGATGTTTTAATGATTTCTTTCTGGCTACTTGAAATATTTTCTTTTTAAACTTGGAGCTCATGAATTTGCTTATAATATTCCTGGGAATCTTTATTTTGGGATAGATAGATTCTTTCAATTTCTATTTTACCTTCTGATTCTAGGATATCAAAGCAGTTTCTCTTTATAATTTCTTGAAATATGATGTTTAAGCTCTTTTGTTTTTAATCAAGGCCTTCAGGTACTCTAATAATTCTTAAATTAACTCTCCTTGATCTACATTACATGTCAGTTGTCTTTTCATTTTTTTTAAGATTCATTGATTTATTTGTTAGTTTTTAACATTCACATCCACAAGATTTTGAGTTCCAAATTTTCTCTCCATCTCATCCCTCCCCCAACCCCAAGACAGTGTGCATTCTGAATACCCTTTCCCTTAATCTGCCCTCCCTTCTATCCCCACCTTCTTTTATCCCCTTCCTATTTTATTTTCCTGTAGGACAAGATAGATATTTTACCCCATTGCCTGTATATCTTATTTCCAAATTGCATGTGAAAACAATTTTTAAGATTTGTTTTTAAAGCTTTGAGTTCCAAATTTTCTCCCTTCCTCTCTCCCCACCTACCATCATTGAAAAGGCAAGCAACTCAATACAGGTTGTACTTGTGTAATCATGCAAAACACTTCCATAGTAATTATGCTGTGGAAAATTAACTATATCTCCCTTCATTCTATCTTGCCCCTCATTTATTCTATTCTCTCTTTTGACCCTATCCCTCCTCAGAAGTATTTGCTTCTTATTACCCCCTCCCCTAATCTGACTTTCCCTCTATTATCCCCCTGCTCTCTTATACCCTCCCCCCCTATTTTCCTGTAGAGTAAGATAGATTTCCATACACAATTGAGTTTGTATGTTATTCCCTCCTTAAGCCAAATCCAATGAGGATAAGATTCACTCATTCCCTCTCACCTTCCTCCACTTCCCCTCCACTGTAAAAGCCTTTTCTTGTCTGTTTTATGTGAGATAATTTACCCCATTCTACCTCTCCCTTTTTCCTTCTTTCAGTATAATCCTCTCTCACCCCTTAATTTTATTCTCCAGATATCATCCATTCAACTTCAACAAACCCTGTGCCCCCCCATGTATATATGTGTGTGTGTATATACACACACACACACACACACACACACACACACACACACACACATACATAATATTTTTTCCCCTCCAACTACCCTAATACTGACAAAGGTCATCCTTCAATGTAGGAATGTAAACAGTTCAACCTTAATAAGTCCCTTATAATTTCTCTTTCCTGTGTACCTTTTCATGCTTCTCTTGAGTGTTGTGTTTGAAAGTCAAATTTTCTACTGAGTTCTGGTCTTTTCTTGAAGAATGCTTGAAAGTCTTCTATTTTGCTAAATATCCATTTTTCTCCTGAAGGATTACACTCAGTTTTACTGGGTAGGTGATTCCTGGCTGTACTCCTATCTCCTTTGACCTTTGGAATATCATATTACAAGCCCTGCAGTCCCTTAATGTAGAAGCTGCTAAATTGTGTTTCCATGATACTTGATTTTTTTCTTCCTGGCTGCTTGCAATATTTTCTCCTTTACCCAAGAACTCTGGAATTTGGCTATAATATTTCTAGGAGTTTTCTTTTGGGGATCTCTTTCAGGAGGTGATTGGTGGATTCTTTCAATTTCTATTTTACCCTCTGGTTCTAGAACATCAGGGCAGTTTTCCTTGATAATTTCTTGAAAGATGATGTCTTGATGTTTTGATCATGGCTTTCAGGTAGTACAATAATTTTTAAGCTATATGTCCTGGATCTATTTTCCAAGTCAGTTGTTTTTCCAGTGAGATATGTCACATTGTCTGCTATTCTTTCATTTTTTTTTTGGTTTTGTGTTACAATGTCTTGATTTCTCATAAAGTCACTAGCTTCCATTTGCTCCATTCTAATTTTTAAGGAAGTATTTTCTTCAGTGAGATTTTGGACTTCCTTTTCCATTTGGCCAATTCTGCTTTTTAAGGCATTCTTCTCCTCATTGGCTTTTTGGACCTCTTTTGCCATTTGGGTTAGGCTATTTTTCTTTTTCTTTTTTTTTCTTCTTTTTAGGCAATTGGTGTTAAATGACTTGCCAAGGCTCACACAGCTAGTATCAGGTGTTTGGTCTGAGGCTGGACTTGAACTCTTTTGAGTTTTGAACTTCTCCTGACTTCAGGGTCATTGCTCTACCCACTGTGCCACCTAATTGCCCCATAGGCTAGAACTACTGGGACCTGGGAGAATGGAGTCTAGCTAGGATTAAGGGTGGGAAATGGTCAGAGGCCATACATAGGGAGGTAAGATAAAGGAAGACCAGGCTAGATTAACAGAATTGGGAGATTGGGTGTAGCTACAATAAAAGGCGAGTTGATGGGATTATAGCTTCATGGGAATGCCAGAGATTTAGCCATGTGGTAAAGTCCGGGGTTTTTCCTTTCTGGGGTCTAGATCCCAATGCCATCATTCCCCCTTCAAACAAATGCACCCACATTCTTTTGGTAAGTGGTGAAGGTCTCGGCTTCTGAAACTGCTTCCTGCTGGCAAGGGCTGTAGAGCTGTCCCTGACTTGAGGGGGTCCCAAAAAAGAGGTTGACTGGAACCAAGCACAGGCTGCATCCAGGGAACGATGGGGAAACATTCATTGGTACTCACTGTTACCAACTGTACATGAATGGCCTGTAGTCTGGAAGACACAAATCTGACAGAAAAGACTTCAAGGCCCAGATGTAAAGCAGGGACTAGATTTAGGGCCCAACTTTTAGAGGATAAAACATCCTTAGCTCTGTTTGGATTCAAATAATTCAGTTTTCCAACCATGCAGTGTCAATTCCGCCTCATAGCCAGACTCAGGAATAGCCAAGTGGGTAAATTTCTCTTTCAAAAAAATATAATAGGGAAACTGAGCCAGGAGGATCCCATGTTAACCTGATGCTAAATTTGTCCTCTCAGCTTTTCCTGATGCTCACTTCTCACTAGTAGCACATTCTCAGAGTAGTTTGTGGCATTTCTCTCAAGATGGTGGATTATTGATTATCAATGGATTAGGATCAAAACTCAAAATATTATGACAACTCAAAATAAAATTCTATGAGCTTTAACCTCAAACAGCAAGTTTCACTAATCACATTTTAGGAAAAACTTTTCCAGTATTTACATCTCAAACTTAAATTTGCCCTGGTTTAAAAAGCCAATTATTAGAGATTTCTCTACACTTGCAAATCCTCAGCAAGCCATAACCCAAACAAGCTTTTCAGCTAGTTTACACATTGGAACAATAACCAACAATAGTCAAACTATTTTAGTGGTAACCAAATTATGAAAAGTTGCTTCACATAACTGTTACAAAAAGTTCACCAATTTGAAACTTGAAAACAAATCCATTACCAATCAGGTGACTTCAGTTTTGTCAAATGCGTTTCCAAGTTACTTTACACAGAGAATTAACATCTCATCATTAACAGTTCAAACTAAAACTTTAAGAAGAGAGTGCTTACCCAAGTTCGGAGGCTGACTTCATTCCCTTGAGCAGGATGTGCTGAACCTGGGTGATGCTTCCAGGCAAAGGTTGCCCTAGAGCCCAAGGCCATTGCCAAGGGGACCCACGCCTTAGCTGCTGCCCCTCCCTACTCCTTCCTTTCCCAGGTGGGGGAGGGTGAAATCAAAGGTGAGGGGTAAAGGGTGAAACTCTCTTCTCCTATGAGAGGGGTTAACAGATACCCTTTGACTTTGTTGTCTTCTTCTATGGAAGAAGGCCAGTAGGACCTTTGACTTTGTTGTCTTCTTCTACGTTTTGATCGTCTTTGTCAACAAAGAAAGATTCTATGGTCTGACTTTTTTGTGCTGTTTGCTCATGATCCTAGCCAATTACTTGAGTTTTAAACTCTTTTTTAAGGTAGGGGTCTGCTTCCAGTATGGAGAATGTACTGTCCCGAAGTTCGAGAGTTTTGTGCAGCTGTTTTCAGAGATACTTCTAGGGACCAATGAGCTTACAATTCTTCCAAGGTGTGATGATCAAAGTTGAGGTGTTTACTCCTTTCCTGGCCTGTGCTCTGCTCTATTAGTGACCACAAGCACTCTTTTCTGCCTTGGAACTGTGAGGAGGATTCCTTCTCCACTGTTATCACAGGCTCCACTACACCAGCCCTCCTTCTTGCCCCAGGATTGCCACCCATAACTGTCACCCAGATCTAAGCATGGGCAAAGCAAAAGAATCATGCCTCAGCATCAGGAAAGTGATCCCTGTAATCCCTCTCTGATCAGCCACTTGATTCTCCCTCAGTCTATGGGCTGGAAGCTCTGGAAGCAGCCACCCGGCTGGGGGTGTGCCAGGACTGGGGCTGGGATCTAGCTTCTCTTTCACCATGGTCACAGACTTTTCCTACTGACCTTCTAAGTTGTCTTTGGTGTTTGTGGGTTGAGAAGTCTGCAAACTGCCACAACTGCCCATGATTCAGTCCTCTGAGGCCTGCTCCAGTTTTGCTGAGGCCTGTTTTGCCCTCATACCCTCACTGAACTGCCTTCCTCTCCCATCCCAGCATGATAGACCTTTCCAATCAACCATCCAGGTTGTCTTGGGCTGGAAATTTGTTTCATTCTGTCTTTTGGTGGGTTCTGCTGCTCTAGAATTTGTTTAGAGTCATTTTTTCCAAGTATTTAGAGGGGTTTGGGGGAGAGCTAAAGCAAGTCACTGCTTTTACTCTGTTATCTTGGCTCTGCCTCAGTTGTCTTTTCAATGAGATATTTCACATTTTCTTTTCTTTTCTTTCATTCATTTGACTTTGCTTTATTATTTCTTGATTTCTCATGTAGCCATTAGCTTCTACTTGCCCAATTCTGGATTTTAAGGGATTATTTTCTTCAGTGAGCTCTTGTATCTCTCTCTCTTTTTTTCCCCCATTTGGCCATTTCTGTTTTTCTTAAGGTGTTACTTTCTTCATTGTTTTTGTGCCGCTTTTACCAAGCTGTTAATTGTCTTTCATAATATTCTTTCAATACTCATTTCTTTTCACAACTTGTCCTCTATGATTCATTTGATTTTTGAAATAGCTTTAGCTATTCCAGGAATTCTTGTTGGGATTGTGTCCAATTCACTTGGTGTTTTTGTTTTTGTTTTTATTTTTCTTTTGGTTTGTTTTTTGTTTGTTTGTTTCTTATAGCTGTTTGACATTTGTATTCTGAGTTTGTGTCTTATTCTTCTCTATCTTTAATTTAGATTTTTATGGTCAGTTTCTTTTGTTGTCATTTGTTCATTTTTCAAGCTTATTTCTTCTCCTTCTTCTTCCCCTCCTCCTCCTCCTTCTGGTAGTAATTTGAGTTTATTTAACACAAACAAAAATTTGCAAAGCTTTTTACTCATTTTCTTCACTCCTCAGTCTATCATTTGGACTGGTGAGCTTGATGGCTGACTGAGCTTCATTCTCTCAACAATGACTTTCCTATTCTTAGAGGAAACATTGTGAGCAATCTTAGCACACTAAGATTTGTTGCACATCAGGAACACTTTTAGCTTTTTGACATTGTGCACCAAAAATTTCTGAATTCACTTGGTGACATGTGTTTTGTCTTCTTATAGCTTCCATAACTAATATTGGCCATCAAGATCTGGCCCTTGAATCATCTTGGCACTCTGTTGCCAATGCCTCTTGGTTTAAGCCAGTTTCTCTTGATCTTGACATATCTGTTGCAGTGGTGGTGGATAAATTTCTTAATCCTCTTCTTGGCAATTTTAGTCTTAAGAAGGGCTTTGAGGGAAGTCATAGTGCCAGTGAAGATCTAGCAGCCTCTCCACAAGAAGCGCCAACAGAAAGCCCAGACTATTTCTTGATTTTGAACTTTATGTTAATATTCTGTTACCATGGTGAAGGCTGGAGGTGGGGTAGTCTTCAAAGTTTCAGGCATTTTTACCCTGCTGTTTTTCTAAGTTAGTATGATGTTTGGAAGTTTTTGGTGCTTCCAAGGTGGTGTGATCTGGGAGAGGTGTAGTCACTGTTTTTTTTAATGACTGAAAGTAATGCTTCTATTCAGGGCTCCTGCTCCCTTGGACTACAAATAATTTTATCCCTCAGGACCTCTTATCCCTTTTGACTGCAGGCTCTTTTCTCTACCCTGGAACGGAGACCAGGAAGTGAATTTAGACAATGAAGTTGCCAAACTGCTCCCTCCCCTGCACCCAGTGCTGCTGTAGTCTCTTTCTGATCAGTTGTCCAATTCTTTTGCCATATCTTGTTTGAAAGCTCCCTCAGCTACTGCTGCTGCCATGGCTACTTCCAAGGTTTACTGTTCATATTATCACCATATGTGCTCTTGTTCAGCCTCAACGTCCCTGTCATGGATTTCTCCTTCCTACTTCCTAAGGTTTTAGGTTGGGAAAATAACTTACCTCAACATTTTGTTGGCTCTGCCACCCCAGAATTCAATTTGAGGTGTTATTTTAAAATTTGTTTGGAGAAGACTGTTGGTAGAGCATTTCTGTAGTGTTTTTTTTCTACTCTACCATCTCAGCTCTACCCTCAGTAGTCCCTCCATGTATTTTTAAAACACAATGTTATTCCACCTTATTCATATACCACAACTTATTCAGTCCCCAATTGTTTAACATCCTCTTGATTTCCAGGGGGTATTTTTACTACCCCCAAAAGAGCCTCTATACATTTTGCTCAACACAAAAAATTTTTTTCTTCTTTCTTTGATCTTTTAGGATATAGGTCTAACAGTAGTATATATGGCTGGGTCAAAGGGCACATATGGCTTAGGAAATTTTTGTGTATACTTCCAAATTGCTTTAAAGAATTGTTTTGCCTTTTCACAGAGCATCAATGTACCTATTTTACCATAGTCCCTCATTGAAAGACTTATATGCAATGCTGCAAAATAAAATAAGTAAAACCAGAAGTACAATTTATACTATAACATCAACAATATTTTAAAAAATGAACAATTTTGAGAACTTTTATAAACTAACAAAGAATTAAATGAGCAGTACCAATAACAGAAGAACTATTTATAAAAGCAACATGCTAAAATAAGTAAATTTAAAAGCTAAATAACTATAATCAATACAATAAGCATTCATTATTTGAGAGGAATAATGACAAAACATAATATTTGAGAGAGGTGTGGTCACTGCTTTTCTGTGACTGGAAGTGATGCCACCCCCAAAAGAGCTGCCCCTTTGGAGCACAAGTAATTTTACTCCTCAGGATCAAGTTATCCCCTTTTGTCCTAAACAACAAAGATGTAAAAGATATAGGATACAAAATGAGATACATGTATTTTTATTTAATATAGTCATTCAGAGAAGTTGTTTTGTTTGACTATGAATATTTGTGAAAATACATTTTCTCTGCTTTTCTTTTCTTTTTCTCCTAGAAAAAGACAAGATGGAAAATAAATTTGTTTATTTTTTCAAATAGAAAATTATGAAGGTATTATAGATATGAAATATTACATGCACTTTTAGACAAGGTTACTGTATTATTGCTTTACTTAACTGTTTGATTTTGTTATGCAGGACTTCACAAAGGAGGAATAATCTATACATGTAATGTAAAAACAAACACGATGCTTTAATAGATTACAAAAACAGAAAACAGTAGAAGATTAATTTGTGTTCCTTTCTTTGTTGGACATGGAAAACAGTTGGGGTACTATGATGCAATTCAATTTACTTATTTTCCATTTAAATTTACATTTCTCATGCCTAATGCTCACTCAAGTGACCTTTGCTTTTCAAATAGTTCTAAATGCCCCCTTTGTACTATTTGAACATTTACATCAATTTTGGAACAGGTAAGTAGGATATACCTTGATTATGACTCTAAGGAAGAATGTAAACCTCCAAATATTACTACCTATTTATGTCAGTCACTAAGATTGTCAAGTCTCTACCATGACCCTATATGCTGCATATGTTTGTCAATATAGATATAGGTATATAGATGAGGGCTAATGGCTGTGTGAGTGGAAAGAAGGGAATACATATAAGAGATATTGTGGAGGAAGTAATGAAAAGATTTGACTACTAATTGTATATGAGGATTGAGAAATACTGAGCAGTAAAGGGTGTCACTGAGATTGAAAAATTGGAGGATGTCAGTGTTTTTTTTAACAGTAATAGGAAAATTTGGGAGAAGGCAGGTTTGTACGAGAAAGATAAAAAAAGTTATATTTTAGACATGTGAAATTTGAAGTGAATACACAATAACAATGTTGGAAAGACAAAAAAAAGATGTTCATGATGTAGGGTCAGAGCATAGTATCTGGGAATTATGTGAATAGAGATCACATTTAAGCCAATAGGATCTGATAAGATGGCCAAGTGAGATAGTATGGAGATAAAAAAAAAAGAAGAGCGCCCAAGACAGAGCCCTGAAGGACACCCACAGTTAGTGAGTGTCAAATAGCTGATGATCCAGCAAAGGAGACTGAGAAGCAGTATTCAATCAAATAGGAGGAGAACCAAATAGGAGCAGAGTCATGAGAAACCTAAAGAGAGAATACTTGGAGGATAAGGTGAGTCAACAATGTCAAATAACACAAAGATGTGAAGACAGGAAAGATTTGAAAAAATGTCATTAGATTGGAAAATTATGAGAGCACTGACAAATTTGGAGAGTTCAATCAAGTCAGAAGCTTAATATTAGAAGATTTAGAAGTGAGTGAGATAAGAGGAAGTAGGGACACTGAGTATAGAGAAAATGGTTAAGGTGTTTGATTGACAAGAGAAGGAAAACAAGGAGGGATATTAGGATCAAGTAAGAATTTTTTTTGGAGGAATGGGACATGGAAGTTTTTCTAAGTAGCATGAGAAAAAACTAATAGATTTGGAGAGACAGAAGTTGAAAGAGGGAGAATGGGAACGGTAGAGTAATATGTTGAAGACGATGGGATGGAATCAAGGGTATATGTAGAGATACTGACCTTGGCAAGAAGTTGTATTTACCTCTTTATGAAAGCCTAGAGTCAGAGTTCAAATACAGGAAGATTTCAGAGGGATGTACATTGAAGAAGAAAGGAAACAACCATTTTTAAACACCTATTATGTGCCAAGAATATTATTATTTTACTATGCTAAGTATTTTACGATTATTATCCCATTTGCTCCTCAAAATATTCCATGAGGTAAGTGTTGTCTTAATCAGAATAGCTATTTGTCTCACAGTTGATCATTGTTACCATATTTTTGCTACTGGGTATAATGTTCTTCTAGTTTTATTCATTACACTTTGCATCAGTTCATTTCAACCTGCCTAGTTTTTTTTTTTTCTGAAACCATCCTGCTCATTATTTCTTATAGCACATTATTATTCCACCACAATCATAAACAACTTGTTCATCCGTTCCCCAAATGACAGCCATCCACTCCATTTCAATTCTTTATTTAAAAAAAAAAGAACTGTTAAAATATTTTTGTACAAATGTGTCTTTTTCCTTTTATTTCTTTGAGATACAGACCCAGTAGTGGTATTGCTGGGTCAAAGGGTGTACATAGTTTTATAGTTTTGGGGGCATAATTCTAAATTATTCTCCAGAATCTTTGGAGTAGTTCACAACTCCACCAGCAGTATATTAGGGTTCCCATTTTCCCTCAACCCTACCAGCATTTATGATTTTCCTTTTTTGTCATGGTAACCACTCTGATAGGTATAAGGTGGCACCTCAGTTGTTTTAATTTACATTTCTCTAATGAATTGTAATTTAGAGAATTTTTCATGTGACTATTGATAGGGTTCATTTCCTATTCTAAAAACTGCCTGTTCCTATCCCTTGATCATTTCTTAATTGGAAAATTGCTCATTAAAAAAAATTGGCTCAGATCCTTATATACTTGAAAAAAAATGAGGTCTTTATTGGAGAAATTTGCTGGAATCTGCTTCCTACACCCAGTTTGTGGTTTTCCTTTTAATTTTTGCTGCATTATTTTTTCTTTGTGAAAAAAAAAATCTAACCCTTGCTTGGTCATAAACACTTCCCTCGTTCAAAAATCTGACAGATACAAATCTTCAACTTGCTTATGATATCACTGTTTACATTTAAATCATTTCTCCAGTTTGACTTCATCTTTATATATGGTGTGAGCTGTTGTTCTATGCCTAGTCTCTTCCAAATTGCTTTCCAGTTTTCCCAGCAATTTTTTTCTAATGTTGAGTTGTTACCCCCAAAAGCTTGAATCTTTCTGTTTATCAGACACTAGATTACTATGGTCATTTACTATTATGTAATTGTGTACTTAATCTATTCCACTGATCCACCACCCTATCTCTTAGCCATTACCAGATTGTTTTCATGATTACTACTTTGTAATGTACTTCAAAATTGTGTATTACCAGGCTTCCTTCTTATTTTTTTCATTGATTCATTTTCATCAACTTCATTCTATCTCATTGACCTTTTGTCCTTTCTGATGAATTTTTATTTTTTTCTAGTTCTGTGAAATAATGGTTTGGTAGTTTGATTGATATGGCACTGAATAAATAAATTATCTTAGGTAGAAATGTCATTTTTATTATATTGACTTGGCCTACATATGAATAATTAATATTTCTCCAATTGTTTAGTCTTTGTGTGAAAAGTGATTTGTAATCATGTTCATACAATTGCATATAATTGTCTTAGCAGGTTGATGCTCACAAATTTTATTGTGTCTACAGTCATTTTTAAATGGAGTTTCTCTTTCTAGATCTTCCTGCTGAGTTTTGTTAGTAGTATACAGAAATGCTAATAATTTATATGGGTTTATTTTATATCCTGCATATTTACTAAAGCTGCTCAGCATTTCACTGTTTTTAATTGATTCTCTAAGGTTCTCTATATATACCATTATATCATCTACAAAGATTAATAGCTTTGTTTTCTTATTGACTTTTTTGATTATTTGTTAGATTTCTTTTTCTTATCTTATTGCTACAGCTAACAGTCCTAATATGATACTGTATAATAGTGGTGATAATGGCCATCCTTGCTTCACCCGTGATCTTATTAGGAAGGCTTTAACTATATCCATGTGACAGACAATGCTTGCTCTGGGTTTTAGTATGATTTTGAGAAAGGTTCTATTGATTCCTACGCTTTCTCATATTTTAAATAGGAATGGGTGTTGCATTTTGTCAATCTTTTTTTCCGTATCTATTAATATAATGCACAATTTTTTGTGTTTTTGTTATTGATATGGTCAATTATGTGCATAGTTTTTCTAACATTGAACCACCTTTACATTCCTTATATAAATCCCACCTAGTCATTTTGCATGATCTTTGTGATATGTTGATGTAATCTCCTTTCTAGTATATCATTTATTTTTTTTACATTGATATTCATTAAGGAAATTGTTCTATAGTTTTCTTTTCAGTTTTTGTTCTCTCTGGTTTAGGTTTCAAAACCATATTAGTATCATAAAAGGGATTTGGGAGGACTCCTTCTATAGCTCTTTTTCAAGTAGTTTACATAGAATTGGGAACAATTGTTCCTTAAATGTTTGGCAAATTTCATTTTTAAATCTATCTGGTCCTGGGGATTTTTGTTGTTGTTGTTGTTCTGTCATTTCAGTGATGTTACACTCTTCAAGACCCCATTTTGTATTTTCTTGGCAAAGATACTGGGGTGGTTTGCTATTTCCTTCTCCAGCTCATGTTATAGATGAAGAACTGGTGCAGATAGGGTCAAATGACTTGACCAGTGTCCCACACTTATTAAGTGTCAGAAGCCTGATTTGAACTCAGGAAGATAGTCATCCTGACTCCAAGCCCAGCACTCTATACACTGTGCCGCTTAGCTTTTAGGGAGCTCATTTAAGGCTTGTCCAATTTTTTTTAATTTTTTTCTTAGGGTTGCTTAAGTATTCTATTTGATCTTTTGTTAATCTGGACAGTGCATATACATACATATACACATACACACACACACACCACACACGCACACACAAACACACACATACATATTCATTCATTTCATTTAGATTGTCAGTTTTACTGGCATATAGTTACAAAAAATAAATCCTAATAATTGTTTAAATATCACCTTCATTGGTGGTGCATTTACCTTTTTCATTTTTTTTTTAGGCATTTGGGGTTAAGTGACTTGCCCAGGGTCACACAGCTAATAAGTTTGGTCTGAGGCTGGATTTGAACTCAGGTACTACTAACTTCAGGGCCAGTGCTTTATCCACTGCACCACCTAGTTGCCCTGCCTTTTTCATTTTTGATACTGGTAATTTGGTTTCCTTCTTCTTTTAATCAAATCAATCAATTTTTTAAAAGTAAAAAGAGCTCCTAATATTATTTATTACTTTATTTTTTACTTTCAATTTTATTAATCTCTCTTTTGATTTTCAGGATTTGTATTTTATTGGTTAATTGGAAATTTTATATTTGTTCTTTATCTAATATGTTTAGTTGCACTCAAATTCATTGATCTGCTCTTTCTCTTTTGTATTGATGTTCATGACTTTTTTTGTAACTGAATAAAAATATAGGACTATAAGCTTATCTATAGGTTTATTAAAAACTGATTGCTACTATGAATATTACTGTTTTCATCATTACTGCTCACATTATATATTTTGTCTTCCTCAGTGAAAAATATTATCATTCATGTTTTCTTCAATTCAGTGAAGAATATAATCTTAATATAACCTTATTGAAGAATATAATCTTAATAACCAAGATCTAAGATCTGGTCCATGATCCCATCTAGATATTTAAACTCAGACAGGGCATATAGGTCATATAAAGCAACTCTCCTGGGCTAGAAAATGACTGTACACCTATAGCCAATAATTCTGGAATCTTTCTGAACAACAAACTGAAACAAGGCAACTGCCCACCGAGAGCTGAGAAGAGAAGATCCTTTTTATCTGTGGGAAATATGGCTTCAACAAGAAGGTTGATCTGTGTACTGTCAAGAGTACAGCAGGTAGAGAATCCTGATAAGTGGAAGCTTGGAATATAGAAAAGGACCCTTTTTGAGTTAAGATTTGGGAATAATGAAACCTGTGGGTATTATGAGAGAATACTTATCTAACAAGTAGGGAAAAAATGGAAATGTCAGTAATTTCACATCTTGAATAGTCTATTTTTTTCTAATTTTGCTGTTACTATTATTACTGCCATTGCTATTCTTTATCTTAAGAGATGAAATCACTCCTAACACTAGGCTCTGCAAAAAGCAGCTGCAGTCACCAATCAAAGAAGGCTCTTTGTTCTGATGGCACAGGAAAGTTTGGAGGCGGGAACATTGCTAGATACAGATATACCTGAAGAGCTGTTCCTGATGGGAAAATGATGCTACTGAAAAGGAATTCAGTCCTCTTCCAAAGTTGAGCATGGTAATTCTTGGTCTTTTTTTTTTTATAGTGTAGGATTTTGTTATTAACAGAAGAGAAGAGGAGAGAAAGAGAGAGAGAGAGAGAGAGAGAGAGAGAGAGAGAGAGAGAGAGAGAGAGAGAGAATGAATTAGGCAATATGGGAAAACATGCCCATAGATTATGGTCTGATCCTGAATCTATCTGTAATTTGTTAGCTGATTGAGTTAACTAAGAGCAGCTCACTTATGAAGAATCACATTGAGTCAGTGCTCTTTCTTGTCTGTGTGTGCACATGTGTATTAGTGCATGCACACTGAATCCCAAATCCCATGAACCCCACTTTGTAACAGAGTCTGCTCAAAGAAAGAGACAAATGAACCTGGGGTACATGTGTCCACAGTTTAATTTATCTCAAGGTGGCTTGACATGCATTGGATGGGAGTTCAGTCTAAAATTGGGCCCCCCCGAGGGACCCAGTTCAGAACTGGCTTGGTTTGGGATTTTGGGGTACAGCATTATATACCCTTTCAACAGGTATATTAACCTGCCATCATCCCAGACCACTCCCAACCTCCATCTATATGGGCAGTAGTATCAGTCTCCACCCAAGCCTGAGTAGGATAAAATTAATTCAGGTTTGGATTGGGTTTGACCAAGATAAGAATATTCAATGCAATCTCATTATCAGAGATGTCCTTCTGAACAACTTTGGACAGAAGGCTGGCAGGGTGGAACTCTGAGTCTCTAAAACACAGACTACCAAGAAAAATCATTTTTCACAACACAAGTCAGTCAAAAAGGTGATGAGAGTCTGATAAAGAAGTTTCTTTGGAAAGTTTTATGTGGAGAATAGGAAATCTCTATGAGCAGGAGAAGCAGTTACTATGCTTTGTGCCGTGACCTCCTTAATATACCTTTACAGAAAATCTGGGGGCTGAAAAAACAAAAACAAAAACTTAAGGTCATGAACTCTTTCCCTCAGAATTTTAGTAAATTTGATATAAACTATTGTGGAATGAGAGAATCCTATTTATAGTGTAATTGATTTTTTTCTCTATGTTGTTAAAATTATACATGGTTGTTGAAAGGAAAAAAAAAGAGGAGAGAAGAGGGAGACAAAAGGGGAAGAGAAGAGAGAAGAAGAGAGAAAAGAGAAGAACCAAATAGGCAGGAATGCGTACTTAACAGCTATCTACAAGTATTTAAATGACTATTCCACAAAAGATATACTGTATTTCTTCTACTTGGTCTTAGGTAGATAGGTTGTGCTACCTGGAATCAAGGAGACTCATCTCCTGAGTTCAGGTCAAGTCTTAGACACTAAGAAGAAGACCCTCGGCAAGTCATTTAACTTTGTTTGTCTTACTTCCCTCATCTGTAAAATAAGCCAGAGAAGGAAATGGAAAACCACTCTTGTGTTTTTGCCAAGAAAACCCCAAATGGGGTCACAAGGAGTCAGACACTTGAAAATCTGGACAACTTGATCTCATTGGGGGGGGGCTAGAAAATTAGGAGCAATGCATGGAATTTCCAAGGGGACAAATTTAGGCTTGACAGATAAAAATAAAACAAACCAAAACAAAAACAAATAAACAAAAAAACCCCTCAAAATCAGAACTATCTTAAAGTGGAATGACCTGCCTCAGGAGATAGTAGGTTCCATCTCATGAAAGGTCCTCTGAAAGACTAGAGGAGCACAACTCTGGGATGCCATAGAAAGGATTCTTGTTCAGGAATGAATTGGACTTTGATTCTGAGGGCTTTTCCAGGTGTGAAATTTGGTGATTCAGTGATGATCAAAAAGTTAATGTGTCACATCAGAAATTTTTAGCTTAGGAGAGATTTTAACCTGAGTTTTGACTGAGTGTACAGTGCTATTGCCAAATACTAAACTTTCTTTCTGTTGATTATTACATTGTATATCTACCCAAAGTTGTTTGGGAAATGGGAGTAGTCTCTAGAATTACAGTTGTTCAATATAAATAACACCATGATTACATAAGGAGAATGAAATTCTTTCCTTATTTGCTTCATTCCAATGGTGTCCCCTTGGAATAGTGTCAGATCTGCCCAGTGATGTCTTCCTATACCTAGATTAATAGCATTATTGATGGTCTTACAAAAGCACAAAAGGAAGAAAAGGGTTTGGTGACCTCTATGCCTGTTTTGCAAGAGACATTGCCTTTGAATTTAACTACAGCTTCATCTATGAAGGAGATTATCTACAAGAAAATAGACTAATAGACCTTTATTATAAGTTACATACTAGCACATGATTCTTCTGTCTCGCCTGTAAAAAAAGTCAGGCTTAGTTCATTATCTGACTATTGACATTCGACTTTAAAAGAAATAACTCTTTTGGCAATTCTTTTTTTTTTCTTTTTCCAATCACTGATTGAAGCTTTGTCTCTATAAAGCATATAGGACTGAGTTATGTCAAACTAATATCATTGTGTGTATGTGTTTCTTTTCCCTTAAAATGGTATAAGCTGAATTCAATTTAGAATTAAATATTTAAATTTTATCCAAAGGTAAAATGGGAATAAAACTGTAGGGTAAATATCAGAAGCTATGGTTTAAGATTCAATCAAAATAACTTTAAAAAAATCAATTCAATTCTATATTAAGTCCATTAAGATACATGCCCATATCAGCCATTTTCAATGGATTAACAGTTTTCACTTCCTCCTCCCTCAGAAAATAACATGGCTCTGGAGCACAAAGACTGCAGATGTTAAATGAATCATCCCTGATTCTCACCCTAGCTTTTTCTCCTGTCATCCCATTCAGCATCTCATGTGAAAAGCCACTTATGCCAAACATTCCTTCTTCAACAGTCTTCATCAGAATGAGAAGTTTCTAAGGAGAATAAAGAATATTTTAATGCTACTCACTGATTTCTTCCTTTTAAAGAAGAGCACACATTTCAAAGAAGGAACCTTACTCTCCATTTTCACTTATTTAATTTTATTATGGGTCTTCTAATATTCCAGAGACTACTCAAAGATGAGGGGATAGCTGAGCACTGGAAGCCTTTCTGTCTAAGCAGGGAGATTTCTCAGGGAATAAAAACTGTCTTTGTTTTACAGCAATATTATATTATTTGGCAAGATCCCTTTTTTCATATTAGCTATAAATGTGTAATCCTATAGGGGAATTTCCTCTTTGAAAGCAGCTTAACTTGTCAGAATGGGAAAGGATAATTCAGGTCCTGAATCAAAACAATAATAACCAATGTCTAATTTAAAAGGAAGGAAGGAAGGAAGAAAGGAAGGAAGGAAGGAAGGAAGGAAGGAAGGAAGGAAGGAAGGAAG
>NW_020954588.1:10224432-10371848 GCF_900497805.2 Vombatus ursinus | reverse complement strand
CCAGCACATTTTACAGATGGGAAAATTGAGGCAGAGTTAAGTGTTTTGCCCAAGGTCATACCACTTGTAAGTTCAAATCTGTGACTAGATTTAAACTCAGAAAGATAGATCTTCCTGATTTCAGGCCTGCCACTTTATCCACTGCACCATCTAGCTGCCCTTCTGTATCACTTAGCTGCCTATATACTGTATAATGATTTCCCTTTTTTGTGTGTCTCTTCAGTAAGAAGTGAGAAACCAGGGGAATTAGCCTCTCTCTAGATGAGTAAACACATAGAGAAAAGTTCAGCCTTTTTCTCAAGGCAAAAAAAAAAAAGCTGAAATCACAATTTGCCAAACCAGAATTGTCAGTGCTATCAGATTTTAGGATGTTGACATTTTTGTTGGTGATAAATAGAAGTGCTGACTCTTTTTACCTGAGTATGTTAAGGTGTATATTACAGTTGCTATTGCTCTGTGTTGTTTCTATTGGGGACTGTTTTCTCCCATTCAGTTTCTCATACTGGCACTAACATTATACCAACCTCAGTTTTAAGCTAGGTCTAGAAGGGAGGGGTTTCAAAGGTTTCCAAGTTTTTTGTTTGTTTTTACAAATGAGGAAACTGAGGCATTGAAAATTTAAGTGACTTGTCCTAGACTAGAGAGTTATGAAGTATTTGAGACAGAATTTGAACTTGTCTTCTTGACTCCAAATGTAGCCCTCTACCCACCACATCACATGAGTCACATATGATGACTTTCACATGTTATGCGGAGGGCACAGGAGCTAAAACTAAGAGAGGCTCATAGGAATGACACAATGAATCAATTGGGCATATTTCCTGGGAAAGGTAGATAGAAATGTGTATTTGTTCTCTTCTACTTCCACTTTAGACATACCCAGACCTCCTCTCGATGGATCTTTGATTTCATTGTTATAGGACTCCTATGAATAAAAACAAACAAATAAACCAACAAAAACAAAACAACAACAAAAATTAAACATTCATTAAATTACTACTGTGTGCCACAGGCACTAAGGAAATAGACATATGTGAAAGAGTTCCTTGACCTCAAGGAGTTTAAAATCTAGTCAGTGAGAACTGTTATATATAGGTAGCTTCAATACAAGTACAAAAAATATACCAAGTAACAGGGGATGAGATATTAGCAACTGGGGTTCAGATGGCATTTGAAGTGAACCTTGAAGAAAATTAGGGATTTGAAGGGGAAGAGGTGAGGAAAAAGTATATTCCAGGTGTTGGTGGAAGTTAATGAAAAGGGACAAGAAAGAGAGATCAGATGCTATGCATGAGGACCATTAAGAGAGTCAATATCCATTAAGGCCAGAAGCTACATTTGGTCCAGGTTGTGAAGGGCTTTTAATGCCAAACAGATGACTTGATTTTTGATCCTAATCATAATAAGGAGTCACTAGTGTAGATTGAACTATGAAATGATATGGTCAGATCAGTTCTGTGGGAAAATCCCATTGGCAATTTTGTAAAGAGAAGGGAGTCATGAAGTGAACGGACTTTTTATAAGGTGTTGAAATAGCCTTTTAATGAGGGAGTGATGATGAGTGCCTGGAGTAGACAGATGGTTTTGTGATTGGGGGGGAAGGGGATATATACAAGATATGTCATAAAGGAAGAGATGACAAAATGTAGTATCTAATTGAATATGGGCACTGAGTGACATTTAGAAATTGAGGATGACACCCATAACTTGATCCTTGATGATTAGATGATTGGTGGCACTAACATCAAGACAGGAGTCTGAGAGGAAAGACAAATGATTCTTTTTTGGACATGTTGAGTTTGAAATGCCTGTAGGGCATCCATTTTGAAATGTCCAATAAGCAGTTTTATGATGTGGGACTGAATATATAAATCTAGGAGTTATTTGTGTAGAAATAATGTTAACTTGAGCAAGCTAATGTGTTCACCAAGGACATAGACTTGGAGTATACTCATATTTAGGGATGTAGTATGAATTATGATATAGCAAAAGGATTTGGGAGCACTTAGTATGAAGAGAACAAAGAAAAAGCAGAGTCATAAAAATATCTAGAGAAGAGGAAATATACTAGGGGGAAAAAAAAGATGACCAGGAGTTAATGGTGCCAAATATTTTATAGAAGCAAAGAGATTTGGGGAAAAAAAGCAAACAGACTGAGCAATTTATAGATCATAATCATGTACTTTGAGAGTTGAAAGGGTCCTCAGAGAATGACTAGTGCAAACTAAATATAAAAGAAGTCCAAAATATAAGATACCTGATACATAGTTGTCTAGTCCTTACTTGAGGAGTTGTCTACTATCAAAGGAGAGTCCACTATCAATCAAAATCCTTCCACTATTGGGCAGTTCTAATTATTAGGACACCCCTGCCCCCTTTGATATCAAGTCTAAGTTGCCCCATTTGCAACTTCTAATAATTACTCTTGGTTTTCCCCTCTGGGGCCAAACAGTAAAAGACTAGCTCTTCCTCCCCAGCACCAGCACCCTTTAAATGCTTGATCAGAGGTCTGGTATGTTCTCGGGTGCTAAAAAAAAAAAAAAGCTACTTCATCAGCTGATCCTCATAATAAATAAGTAAGTTATGAAACCAAACCATTCATCATCATGGCTGATCTCCAAGAAACATCCTCAAGTCTCTCAAAGTCCTATTTGAACATGGTACCTGAACCAATACAATTTTCTAGTTGAGGTCTGATGAGGGCAGAATATAGTAAAAGACTTTCACCTCACTCTATGCCTTTACTAAGGCAACCTGAGGTTGCATTAGCTTTTTTGATTGCTACTACACACTGCTTAAAAGAGAACACTTATAATTTTGAAAAACTTTTAGATCCTATACAAAACAATAATTTTCTATCAATGTCCCCCAAATTTTATATTATAGAGTTGACTTTTTAGTACCCAACTGCCAAACTTTAAATTTCATCTAATTAGATTCAGTCATGGACCCCTTAGGCAGTCTAATGAAGCCAATTTCTTTTATTTCTTGTTGCATAAAATAAAATATCATCAGTAAAAATGATGTCATCAAAATGATATCAAAGGAAAGCAACTATATTGAAATAGTTATCAGAATATTTTATAGGATCATGACATACCCTAGTACTCATTTTTGGGTATCTGTAGTTGCTGCCCTTTTCTGAAGATATCATGACAATAGCTCTAAAATTCCATATGAAAATTGTTTCACGATGCAATGATGTAGGTTATTAAGGTTAGTGACCTAAATTAAGCAATGACAATTAAGTTCTCTCATTCTATCCCTTTACTTATCTTGGGTATTTATTTGTTTCATTTGTTTGTTTATTCCTTATATTTCCTCCTCATTGAGAATGTTTTCCTTTGTGTCTTCAGAATATTATTCTTAAGTACCTCCTCCTCCTCCTGGACTGACTTCCTCTGAACTATTTTATCCCATTGAAACCTGTCTACTTTCCCTCTGAACCCTGTGAAATCTGCTTTTGCAAAATTTGGAGTATATCAAACATGATACCAAAATTTCTTCTCTTTCCCTATTAGAAAGCCTGGAATCGAGTAGTCATGTCCCTCCCCCCTAAAAGTTCCCACCATTGCTATCCCACCTCTCTTAATAAGAATCAGATTTTTAATATAATTCCCCTTTTTGGTTCCTCTGACTTTCAAAGGATAGAATTATCACTCAGGGAAATCAAGTTATTATCATCTCTCCTTTTGACTATTTAACTAGATGTTTGCTCCTCCTATTATTTTTTTTCTCTTCTGCTCTCAATGGGCAACAATGAAGAGAACACATCCTGTGCCCTTATGTTATTTAATTTCTTGCTCAAGACTTCATGATCATTGAAAACAATTTGTAAGATTCCTCCTGGTAAAGTAATTTGTACCTTCATGGATTGTCAAAGGGAAGTAATTACCATCAATTTTTATTAATTCTTGGAAAATTCTGTTACTTCTTAAATACCTTAGGGTATTGTGGAACCCACAGTGGCACAAGTAACCAAGATAGCCAAGAAAGAGTTAGACACAGCACATTTGCTACACTCCCAAATTTTGCCAAGTTCATTTTAGGATCTACTTCATTAATCACAACTCCTCCAAATCATTGACTCAATACTATTTGACTTAATACCTCCCCCACCTCTCTCTCTCTTTTTATTTCTTTACTCATCTTTAATTTCTTCCTTTGTACTAGTTCATTCCCTGCTACTTTTAAACATACTTAAAATTGTTCCATCTTAAAAAAAATCTCAGTAGACCCTATTATCCAATAATTCTCCATTGCTAAGCTAAACTCTTGGGAGTAGGAATGTGGGGAAACTGACTAAAATTATCGCTTCTGTTCCCTCTCCTCGGTCTCATTTCTGAACCTTTTGCATTCTTGCTTCCAAATTCAACATTCTATGGATATTATTCCATCAAAATTTAGTAATGATCTATTTCTGACTTCTGGGAGGAGAGAGAGAGAGAGAGTAACAAACAATTGAAAAACCCATCATCACCATCACTACTTCTGCAAAAATAGATGGGGCAGATTTGGCCAACAGGAAGTAGATTGCTGACCCCTGTTTTTGATCATACTCTTTTGCCTAAAGTACTTTCCTCAACTTGCTTTAAAAAAAAACCACATCATTCAATGCTGATCTAATCAAAATTATACACAGACATGCATGCATATACACATATAATGTGCATATATGTATGTGTGTATGTATGTATTTATCCATTTATATCTTTTCCTCCAACTAGAATATAAGGCTTTTTAGAGCATAAACTAGTTTCCTTTTTTTTTTGTATTGTTGGTTGGTTGGTTCTTGTCTCCAGTATTTAGCACAGTGACTGGCATATTATAGGGCATTAATAAATGTCCTATTAAACTGAATGATCCCATTTGAACACCATAATGAATTTGGAAGGTAAGTACTTGAGATGGAATTATATTCGTTGTTTAGGTATTAAAATTGATACTTTGATCAAGGTTAAGTACCATGAATATCAGAGTGTCATGTCTTCCTGACTTTAAATCCAAAACTGAAGCTACTATATGTGATGCTACTTTCAGAATTTTCTGCCTTCTAGAAAAAGTACGCTATAGAAGAAATATTACTAGCTTTGGAATTTAAAGACCTATTTTTAAATCCTGATTCTGAAACTTTGCATTTACCATGTTACTCAGTCAAACCACCTAATTTCCATGTCTTCCAGACAAACCAATGGTACTTATATACTAACCATAGGTAGATTATGATATATATTACTGGGCAAAGTTATCATAATGGAAATTCCCTCCACAATAATGAAATGAACAACCTCATGAATTTTTTCTTTTCTTAAAAAAAATCATACTTTGATAACTTTTTAATTTCACATTGATTTCCATTAGTAACCCTACCAGCTTCAAATCCAACTGTAAGCAATATTTTGTAACAAATATTTAAAAGAAAGATGAAAAAAAATAGTTTGGTAAAACTGAACTAAACAATACATCAAGTGTGACTGACAATGTTTGTAATATTCCACATTCATAGTCTCTCATTTCTGCGTTGAACTTGCACTCATTAATTTTTGCACCTCTTTTTCAGTGACAAGTTTGTTCATCATACTTATATAACTTTTAGATTAGTTCTTGTGTTTTTTTTATACTATTGTAGTCATCGTGTATACTGTTTCACTGTTTCTACATACTCCCTTTTGTATCAGCTTATCTGTTTCCCCATGTTTTTCTTAATTCTTCATAATTATCTTCTATTAGATCACAGCAATGTTCTTTTAGATTTTTAAATCAAAATTTGTTTAGACGTTCTAATAAATGGGGATCCACTGGCATGCGTAGATCAAAAGGTATGGATATATTAATATTTTAACATAGTTTCATTTTATCCAGAACAGTCGGATCCATTCATGATTTCATCAATAGCACTTGCTCAAACATTCCAAAATTGATTATTTTCTTCTTTTGTTAAATTTTCTAATATTGGAGAGGTGAGACCTCAGATTTTTATTTTTAAATTTAATTTCTCTAATTATTATACATTCTTTTTCTTTGGTAACTTTTCTTTCATAAAATACAAAGAGAAACTTTTCTAGTTTCCAGAATATTAAAGCATATTGTATTTCCTATCTCATGGTTCTAATAACTTCATGCCATTTAGAAATTTGCTTTGTTTTCAATCAAAATACACTAGAATTGAAATCAACTAAATCTAAAAGAGAGATATACTACCTTCTCCAAATATGTATTTATAAAAAGAGTCTATTTTCCCCATATTAAAATCTCTTTTTTCTTCATATTTTGCTCAATTATGCAGCCATCAATCAGGCTTAACTTAAGCCTTGTATTATAATAGTTGCATGATCACATTGATTTCACAACATGCTGATAATTCTCTAGGTACCACCACCAACAACAAAATAAACTAACAAATTTTCCAATTTAAATCATCCTAACACAATGGAGGAAGATTTAGTCCATTGTATTTTTATTACATTTTATCTTATTTTACTCTTCTTACTATGAGCAGATGTTAAGTAAGCAAATCTAACGGACATATAGTAACACAAATCTAGAAGCAGCATCCTGTTCTTGACATGACTTCTGAGAGCAAGTACATGAAGCATGAATTTAAATAATAATGAAATGGCAGCTGTCATTTTTTTTTTGCAACTGGTTCTTTTTAATGTAATGCGCCTTTAGTTTTTAATGGAAGTCCCCCTTTCAGTAGCTTGCTATTTTCCCCCCAAAAGAACAGCATAATAGGTATAATCAAGACTATAGAAGGGGCATAATAGGGGGAAAAACTATGATGAGATAAGAGATTGTAAAGTGGCTGGAATTCTTCAAATGCAGTAATTTCGTTTTAAATGGCATAGAGCAAAATTTTAATGCCAGGAACGTAGAAACGATTTGAAGGATTGAATACACTGAGGAGTAGTGCTGCCATTTGTGTTAACACCATTCTAAATGTGAACAGTATTCTCTGTGGTGGTTGTCCATCTCCTAATATTGTGCTTCAGACTTTGAATGGTAAGCTGCAGGAGGAAGAACAAGAAAATATTTTTAGCTGGCTGGTGAAAAATAATACCCTTGTTCAGTGAAATTAATCAGAGAAAAGCCCAACTGTTACATTATTTATAGTTTAGCTTTATAATGATAGAGCAAATAATTTTGTGTTGTCTGTATATCCTCATGCTCCAGCCAAACTAAAGGGATTATGGGGACAAACACCAACTTCAAAAGATAAAATGGCTTTGTTTTTAACATATATTGTCATACCTCCCTTATAGAGTTGTTGGAAAGAAAACATTTTGTAAAATGTAAAAGCCCTAGAAAACTAAGTTTCTTATTGTTCACTGTATTTTTTTTTAATAAAAAGTGACATTTACATAAAGCTTTAAAGTTTTAAAATATTTTAAATGCATTATCTCATCTGAGCCACAAAACAACCCTGTGAGGAAAAAATAAAATAAAATTTTATCTCCACTTACAGATGAGGAAAATGAATAAAACTATTTTGCAAACCTTAATATGTTGCATAAATACTAGGCACTATTTTTATAATTAATAGGTACTGTTATCATTATTAAATCCTTTCCCTTGGTTACATATCTATAGTCAGAAACAGGATCTGTACCTATCTCTTGACTACAAGGCCTGTACTCAATTTAATATATCATACTGTCCCAAAGCATTATTATCACTGTGGAAAATGGGTAAATACATTTGCTTACTAACTGTGGGTGAATGAGTCTAAAAATCTTGAAAATTGTGGCTTCAAATTACTAATAATCTTTATCTTCAATTGAAAAGAAAGAAATTTATTGTGCCTAAAATGTTTGGCTTACGATCTTAGCATCAATGTGCCTTAGGTGATAAGAACAATACATTTATAGGTACATCTCTTAGGAACCATTTGGATTAAGGCAAGATTGAAAATGAGAAATGTTAATGAAAATAAAATTGTTTCTTATTCCTAGCACATAGTGTTCTCATTGGGGAAATATACTAGGATTTTGGTATCATAATAGATCAAATGTGGGCATAAAAATAAAAAAAAACTTCCATGATTTAAGATATTAAATGACTCTACCCGTTTATATTTACACACCAGAAATTTAGCATAGGGAATTGGATTAAGATTCAAGATTCATTCAGTCTACATAGAAAATTGGCATCAGTAATTAGCATTTCCTTTAATTCAGTAATCTTTTACTAAAGACCTAATTTCCTTTGCATTCAAATTATTAAAATATTCTCTATGTTCTCTGTTCTCCTCATTGTTGTTGGAGTGTGTGTGTGTGTATGTGTGTGAGAGAGAGAGAGATTCCTAGGAAAGGGATATTTTGGGAGGGATATTTTGGTGTGGAAATTCATGCATATACTGAGCACAGCTACAAGGTAATTGATTGGAATTTTCTAGAAGAGTCAGTGTTGATTTGATTAATGTTTGCAGAAGTAGTAGTGAAAATTGGGTACCCTCAAGGGTGTTCTGGTAAATATTTAACAACCAGCTCTCAAAAAAAAGTGCCCATGACACTTTTTAATTTAATCACCATTAACATTTTCTCCATCATTTTCTTAAAAGATCAAGAAAACAATAAATTAATCCCTGATTCATAGTATTTGTGGATTTCTGAGATCTAAATGTGAACATTTAACATTCAGCTTTCATTAGCTGGTACCTTCTGACTCCTTCATGCCTCTGAGTCTTCTTGTGTGTTTATCACCCCTGCCACACCCAGTTCATTGCAGAGAAAAGCACCTATTAAATGTCTATTGAATTGCCTTATACTTCAGCAGCCTCAGTTTCCTTCTGTGTAAAATGATGGGTTTGTCATTCATTTTATCCAGCAGATGTTTAGTGTGTATCATTCAATAAGCATTTTTTAAGAAACTTTGATTAAACACAACACAACTCTCAAATGCTTTTGTGTTGTCATTGTCCCTTCCCCCCATAATAAGAGATTGATATTTTTAGCAGTATCTTCCTCATTTAGGTTGAAAATCTCTTGAAGGAAATTTTTAACAGCAGTACTACTAATCCAGAGGGGTGCTATTCTTACAATGAGACAGTTCAGTTTTATATCGGCATGATGGAAGTCAAGTCCACCAATTAACATAAACTTCACTAACTCTTCTTGTATGGAGCAGAATAAACACTTAAGAAATCTATTCCAATGTATCCTTTTCCTTCTAAAGAAGAAGTAGCATCTGTTTCACATCATAGAAGAGACAGAGGAAATTAGACAACTGTTAAGACAATTCATGATTCAAAGGGGAATTTGTCATTATTACAATCATAAATCACAACTGTTCTTTTAATCCCTTAGCATTTTGAGATACCACTTCCAGGATGGGTGATATAAAATCAAGTATCTCATGAATCTGAGTTGAATTATTCCATACTTCAGTTCATTTCAAGTCAATTGATTTCCATAAGCAGTTATTAAGTAACTAATTGGTGTCAGGCAGTATACTCAGTTTAGGAGATTAAAAGATGAAAGTTAGAATCATCTCTGCCTTTAAATAACCTATATTCTGTTAGGAGAAAGCAATCTTGTAAAAATATTATTTGTATAAAGAAATACATCAATAACAAGTTATTTATTTAAATAATTATTTATAAGGATATATATATACATATATACATATACATGTATATATTATATATATATTATATATGTGTGTATATGTATATATATAAAATATATATGTGTATGTGTATGTGTGTGTGTGTGTGTATATATATATATATATATATATATATATATATATAATCCTTGTGAGGAAGGATTGTTAAATCCTAGTGAGATCCCTACATAGGATCCCAGAATCATAGCTTTTAAGTAAGAAGATTTTACAAGCCTTTAAGGCCAACCTTCTATTTTTACAGATGAGGAAAATGTGGCATATGAATGTTAAATTAATTGTCTAGGATTACACAGCTGTTAAGTGTATAAAGAAGAATTTGAATCCATGTTCTCCAAGTCCAGCTCCCTAGGTGATATTTGTATGAGATATATAAAATAATACTATAATAATAGTGGAGAGATTGTTGGACCTTGAATCAGAGAACCTGGTTTTTAATACCATCTCTACCATTTGTTACCTGTGTGATTTTGGGTCAGTTATTCATCATTCTACCTGGCAGGGTCTTTGTTTTCTTCTTCATAAAATTAGAAGGTTGGACTAGGCGATATCTAAGTTTTCTTCCAGTTCTAAATCTATGATCCTTTGATTTTTAAGACATTCAGAATGTTAAAAAAAAGACATTCATAATGTAATGTTTAACTTCTCTGTTATTCAGTTTCATCGTTTATAAAATGAGGATAATAAGAGCTTTGCCACAGAAAGTTGTTATGAGAATCAAATGAGATTTTCTATCTATCTATCTACGTCTGTACACACATGCATATGTACACATACACACATATATTTATACATGTACATACATAAAAGTCTTTAAAAGTCTTAGTGTTATATGTGTGGACTTATACATGTATATACATTTATATTTACATGTACATACATACATATGTGTACATATTATCTATTATTATCATTATGTGATATCTATATGATGCATACTAATAACATATATGTAATCAGTTGCAAAGTCTTTTCCTTTCTCCCTTCACAGATCTGATCACTCAGCTGCTTCCCTTGTATACCTCAAACCTGGGCTATTATAATAGCTTTCTAGTTGGTTTCCCTCACTTATCTTTCCCCACTCCAGTCCATTCTCCAAACAGCTGCCTACGTGATTTTCTTAAAATGCACGTAAGAACATCACAACCCCACCTCCACCATACATTCCCATCTCTACCTTCCCTACTCAATAAAATCCAGTGTCTTTTTTATTATTATCAGGGTCAAATATAAAATCTTCTGTCTTTTAGGGCCCTTCACAGTCTACACCATTTTCAATATTTTTTTTTGCACTTTATTCCACTCCACTTATCCTAAGATACAACAGCACTGTCCTTCTTGCTATTTTCCCACAACACTCCATTTTCTGTCTTTTTGATTTTTTTTCCCCACTGGCTATCTCAGAATACCCAGGATCCCCTCTTATATCACTTTTATCCTCCTGTAGTACCGGGCTTTCTTCATGGATTAGTTTAAAGCCCACCTTCCTAGAAGTGTCTCCCTTCTCATGTCCCCTTCCAATGTTATAGCTTTTCCTCTGAAATAACCTTCCATCTACTTGCATATTATTTTCCCCATTATAATGTGAACTCCTTGAGGAGAGAGACTATGTTTTTGCCTTTCTTTGTATTCTCATCCCTTGGGATCACACCCAGCACAAAGTTAAGTGCATAATAAATACTTGTTGACTGAAATAATGTTGATGGACTAATTGGATGGCAGGAAGATGTCATGGCTCAGGCATAGTGAGTTCTGTGGTTATATCAAGCTAGTTGGCTCTCCCCAGTCAGTATAGAAAGGCTCCAGGTTAGGAGTTCCAAAGTTGAGATGGAGTGGCTTAGATCCTCTAGAGCAACACTTCTTTAACTGTAGGTTGCAACCCTTATGGGGTTGTGTAACTAAAAATGCCATTTTGTAATGTGGGGGTTACAAAAAAATTGCCAACAGCAAAAAGTTTCTGAATGTGCAATGACCAAAAATTGATCCAAAATCAAATGTGTAATGAATCCGAGGTGTTTCTGGCAATGCTTGCCCATGTTGCATCACTTGTCCATGTTGCATCACACAAGTTCACTGCAGCCTTGGTTCTGAACACACTACATGAGCACTTTGCACTGTGCATGCCATCACACCATGCAACACCAATGAATGCTGCCAGAAACACCTCAGCTCAGATTTGAGACTTGTATGTTATGAATTGTAGTGTTTTTAATGTACATACAAAATTGTTAAATAAATTTTGGCTTAGGATTAGAACAGAATATCCCAGAATTTCTGAAATGGCCCTGAACAAACTTCTGTCATTTTATAGTAAGAATTTATGTGAAGTGGCATTCTTATCATTCACCATTATAAAATCTAAATATCCATCAAATCTGAAAAACATTGAAGATGCTCTCCTTCTAAAGTATCAAATATTCCACACAATTTAATTCTTTATATAAAAATAACCAAGCACATCAATCTCATTAGTGTACAAATTTGATTTTATCTTTAATAAATGGTAAAATTATATGTATGCCAAAGAACTGTTTTAAAATAAATTTCTCTATGATTTATTATTAGTAAATGTTTGATTTCTATACCTATTTTATATACCTATAAACCTAGGGTCATGTAAAAATTTTTCAGGCAAAAAGGAGTCAGGAGTGGGAAAAGTTTAAGAAACCCTGCTTTAGGGCATAGTCTCTGAAAGGCCACTTTGGATAGTGCAGCAAAAGGGGAATTGACAGTATGTTAGCATGGCAGCAGTATAGGAAGATGGCTGAGGAGAAGCAATTTTCTTATTAAAAACCACCTATCTTAAAAGAGTAGGTCAGTAGACTTTAAGGACATAATCCTGGAAATATGTAACAGTTTCAAAGAATTAGAGATTGGCTATTATCAGAATATTATTAATATTCACCCAGAAATAATGGGGAGAAGTGAGGGAACTGTTCTTGGATTCTTAGATATATTTAATTGTGAAAAAGATGAAGGACTTTCCAGGAGGCATCTGGGTGGGAAGATGGATATAGTGTTAGACAGCATCAGGAAGACCTGGTTTTAGATCCTACCTTAAACCCTTACTAATTATGTGACCCTGGGCAGGTCAGCGAATCTGTAAAGGGGAGATGACACTATCAGTTATATCATGGGCTTGTAGTAAAGACCAAATGGGAGAATATAGCAGAAGTGCTTTGTAAATCTTAAAGCATTTTGGAAGAGGAAGAGGAAGAGGAAGAGGAAGAAGAAGAAGAAGAAGAAGAAGAAGAAGAAGAAGAAGAAGAAGAAGAAGAAGAAGGAAGAAGGAAGAAGGAAGAAGGAAGAAGAAGAAGAAGGTGGAGGAGAAGGAGGAGGAGAAAGGAAGAAAGAAAAAGAAAGAAGGAAGGAAGGAAGGAAGGAAGGAAGGAAGGAAGGAAGGAAGGAAGGAAAGAGGAAAAAGGAGGTGGATGATGATGATTTGGAAGTACATCAGAATGATCTTATAAATGGAGTCCATCACCTTGAGTTAGAAGGAAGCCCATCTCTACAACCTAACCTTTCTAACTCATAAGACTGAGTTAAGTTCCAAAGCAATTAGATACCCTACTCTGTGTGAACCCCAAATGGCATAGAATGAACTCCTGCTAAGAGATCTGAAATCAACCAATCACTAAAATATTTTTAAGGGATTCTAAGGGAATCAATTAATTAGTCACTTGATCCCTTTTAAAGTAAATATTGAGATATTGTAACCTCAATAATGTTTTCCATTGAATGAATCAATCAAGGTATTATATTAATGTATCCCCTGTCATACCTTGTGGATCTTGCATAAAATAACAGGCAAGTTCAAAACACAGCATTTGAGTATCTTACAACTTAGAGGAAAGAGCAGGAAAGGAAACTGCATATGGTACATGTGGGATTTACTGTTAAAACAGGAGTATTCTCTCCTCCACCATTGTCCAGAGGATAATCTTTGAACTTCTCAGGTTTAGAGTAATCAAATTTCTCATTAGCATCCTAGAAGCAACCCAAGACCAACAGTTGCTGCCTGACCAGCAGCATTGTCTGCATTAGACACCAAGGATGAACTAGATGAAATGAGGAAAGGCAGCTTCAGGACTCTACAAGAAGCCCAGCTGAAAGCTACATCTTGCCTAGTACTTCTTGAGAACTTCACGAAGGAGAAGAAAAGAACTAGTAAAAGGGCTTCCAAGAGCTATGGATTATCTTTTTCTGCATGTTGTGGGGCAACTAGGTAGCATGGTGGATAGAGTACAGGTCCTGGAGTCAGAAAGACTCATCATCCTGAGTTCAAATCTGGCCTCAGACAGTTAATGGTTGTGTAACTCCGGGCAAGTCACTTAATTCTATTAGCCACAGTTTCTCATATCTAAAATGAGCTAGGGAAAAAATGGCAAATTATCCAATATCTTTGCACAAAAACCCCAAATGGGTTCACAATGAGTCTGAAATGACTCAACAACAACATCCACTGTAAACTAGTTTACTTACCTCTGAACTCTGTGTACAAGGGATATGAGAATGGTATATATGCTAAACAGTGAAATCTTCAGAGCAAATGAAGTTGAAAGTGGCTGTCAAAGAGTTCTTGTTGTTGTTGTCCTTCATTCTTACAGATGACCAAAATGACATCACTATGTAGAGTCAAGCTACAATGCGTTTGACTGTGGCTGATCAAACTAATAAAAGCTCAGAAAATTCTACCACAGGTTGGGCACAAATAGCCCATGTGACCATTTGGGGTGTGTTCTCTAAATTTGTTCCTCTCATGTTTCTTTTGACCTATTTCAATTCTGCTTTGCTCATAGAGCACAGCCCCTTCTCTAATGAGGGCACACCATGCTGGGAGGTCCTGTGCCAGCGTCTCCCGTGTCACATAATCAATTCCAAAGTTCTTAAGAGAAACCTGTCAAACAGTAGTGGGGGAAAAAATTCATAGCAATTATCTACATGTGACAGATAATGGATGTCTTTCAATAACTTATAGAAGTTTGAAATAATAATAACAAAACAACAACTAACATCTATATAATACCTATGTGCCAAACATTGTGCTAAATGCTTTAAAATATTATCTCATTTAATCTCATTTGAATTGTGTGGCTTAAATATTCACTATCCCAAGAGAAGTAGGTAATCAATGAGTAAACAAATAAACATTAGTGCACTGCATTCTTAAGTTTCCTTGCACTCATTTTGGGTGTATGTGTGTAATTGCGTGTGTGTGTGTATTTATAAATATGCCTTCTTCCCATTTAAAATGAATGATCCCTGAGATCAGAGACTATTTCAATCTTGCCCTTGCATCCCTAGTACCTAGTTTCATGATTGGCTAAGAGGTAGCACATAATGAATTTTTGTTGATTTATTAATTAAAAAGGGAGTGCAGCAGGCCTTCTTAGAAAAGATACTGTCGGGGCAGCTAAGTGGTGCAGTGGATAGAGCACCAGCCCTGGGGTCAGGAGGACCTGAGTTCAAATCTGGCCTCAGACACATAACCTTCACTAGCTGTGTGACTCTGGGCAAGTCACTTAACCCCAATTGCCTCACCAAAAAAAAAAAAAGAAAGAGAAAAAAAAAGATACTGACCTTGGGCCAAGGTGGAATTCTTAACCTGGGGTTTATATACTTCAAAAATATTTATTATAAATATATTTCAATATAATTAATTTTCTTATAATACAATGTGTTTCATTTTAACACTTTAAAAGCACTTAGGGAAAGATTGTGTTTGCAGATTTTATCAGATTACCAAAGAGTTCTACAAAACACAAATAAAAAAAAAAGATTAAGAACCTTTGGGCTAAGGTGAAAATACAGACCCTTTCTGGGCTGAGGAGTGAGTTAATATTTTGAGAGATAGTAGGTTGTAGTGAGGAAAAGTTCAAGTCAGGAGAGACCTGGGGACAAATCCTACCTCTGACATTTAGCTGTGAAAGAATAATAAACAAATCACTTAAATGAACTAACCTTCAATTTATCATCTATAAAGTGGAAATAATTATAACACCTTTCTCCTGGGGTTGCTGTGTGGATCAAAGGAAATAATTTAAGCAAAGTACCTTAAGCATTATAGAAACATCATTTATTATCATAGACTGTTGTGGGACCTGGAATACTGATGGCATTCTCTATTTTCTCTCAACACCAATTACTTTTTGCACAGCTTGTATCTATGGAAAGCTAGAGTAAATGTCTCCCTGCTTGAGTGTAATTTGTAGGACATGCAAAGGTATAGACAACCCAAGAGAGTATATGAATTTCTTAGAATTCCATTTATTGCTTTACTTTGGGTATTTTGTCTTCAAAAGTATTGGAGGAGTAATGCCTTTTTAATCAATAAAAGTTTAGCATGGTTTTATTCATTGGATCACAAATTTAGAGAAGAAAGAAAGCTAAAAAGTCATCAAGTCCAATTCACTCATTTTACAGATCAAGAAACAGAGATCCAGAGACAACAAATTACTTATCCAAGGTCATAAATCATTCACTTAAATAAGTGAATGAGCCATATGTACCCTGCTTAGAAATCAAGTGGAGAAGTTCTTTCTTGGTAATAGAAGTCATATCAAAGTAAGACCAGCAGGTAAACACAGTTTTAACTTCAAAGTTTTGAAAAGTAACCTTCAGGAGTATGAATATAACAAACTGAATCATATATCTCAAAAGCAGTCATTCTACAGCCCAAGATTAAATTCAGACTTCTTTTGTCGAGAATAATACAGTCCCCATTGGTGGAGGGAAAAATAAGTCTACCAAAACAACAGTGTGGCCTAAAATAATTAAATGTTAATGGAACACAAATGGACATAAATAAATTAAGAAGAAAAGAAAAAGAAGTACCACTCACTTTGGAAATGTACACTTTACTAGTTTTATTTTTAAAAAATCCCAATTATTTATAGCAGGAATTGATAGATTTCCCCCCATACTTTTGATTAACTTTTAAATAAACCCTGGAATTGAATGGATAGATGGATTGGGGCAAAAAGATAAGTTCATCTGTGCCTTTAAATAGCACTATAGTTGAGAGTCAGCAAAACAGAGGCAGAGACAGAGAGAGACAGATAATCAGAGAGAGACAGGGAGAAAGAGACAGACAGACAGGAGAGAAAGACAGATAGATACACAGAGAGAGAACCAGAGAGAGAGAGAGACAGACACAGACAGACACACATACACATACACATACACAGAGACAGAGAAAGAATATGATATGGGTGTTTTTTGTAATACACTGATGTACCCAGTGCATAAGAAATGGGTACATCACACTACTGTAAAGTACATCAGATAAGAAGAATTTAATTTGTATATCTTCTTATTGTACTTTGCCATTATAAGACCAAGTATTCAAGTTTCACTTGTTATTTAAAATCAGTAAGAATTAGACAGTGGAGATTTTGAGCATAGGGTCTTAAAACAAACAAATAAACATTTAATACTTCAGGACTTTTGGGGCAGCTAGGTGGCACAGTGGATAAGTACTAGCCTTAGAGTCAGGAGGACCTGAGTTCAAATGTGGCCTCATACACATGGCACTTACTAGCTATGTGACCCTGGGCAAGTCACTTAACCCCAATTGCCTAAAAAAAAATACTTCAACACATTAACTTAGGTGCACTAACATGTTTTGTGTAGAAACTTTTTCAATTTTCTGTAATCAGCATTCTTTAATTTTTGTTACTGCCTTGAAACCTTCTCCTTAAGATGACATTTCCTAGCAGAGGAAAAATGTAGATATACCTTGAACCCAATGAAATGTCATACCTTTTCATCTCAAATATTGATTCTATCTATTTCTTTATACTTTCTTTGCTGATTCATGACAATTTTATTCCCTTATTAGAAGAGTAATTTTTTCAAGATTTTATCACCACTAAGGTGATAAGGTAGGTACATGTGGTGGCCAAGACATGACTGGAGAGTAAAGTGAAATCTGACTGGAGCTAGGCTAGCCTTAAAAAGGGCCTCTAATGAGCTACTCATCAATCCAGATAGAGAAGTCAAGAAACACAATATCGACTGGGGAAAAAAATGAAAAAAAATAATTTCTCCAAAGAATTTTTCTTCTAATGCCTAATCATTTAGAATTGAAACCAGGAGATAAATCAGAAGTCCATGATCCACATATACAATACTGGATTTAGACTGATCACCATAAATCGTTCCATGTTAGCACACATTATTTAGTGTGTATGTTTGTGTGTGTATGTGTGTGTGTTTGTATACACGGCAGCTCTCAAGCTTTGTAGTCCATTAGCCTTGCCTGAATCTCAATATCTAGTCAATTCCAGATGTATAATCTCTGCAATAATTTTTAATGTGATGACCACCTCTACTCACTCCTCCTAATCTCATGGCAACACTTCAATTTTCCCTGGCTCACTTCTGATGATATTGTATTTAGGAGACCCAGGTTATCTTACTACCTTAAACATCAATGATACATGCTAGCCATTGTGCTACTTACAGATGCTCCTAATTCCCCACCACTCCAAGAATTATATATTCTTATTTCTCCTCTCTTCCATATTGGTTGTTCCCATGCATCAAAGGAGAGTGAAGAAACCCTCCATGAAGAACACACCTATATCTATTTTTTCCTGTCATTCCAAGCATCTGACACAAAATGGGGCATGGCAGCTCCTATTAAGCCAGAAAGGTTAAAATAGGGTCCTCAAGGGAGAATGAATCTGTCATGTGAGAAAGAGGCTAGTTAGGGCTTATGGAGTGGATTAGCATCAGTAAATTGTCTCCTTAATAGTGAATTTTTGGTTGTGGTAAACCAAGAAATAGAGGAAAATACATATTGGTCCTCAAATCAGTGTCATCCCCATCTCTTACCACAATGGATATGGAGAAAAGACAGCAGATGGTACTTAGAAGTACACTATTTTGGCAGCCTAAAAACATTAAGATAACAATTCATCATTTAAATGTGAAACTTACCCAATGAAAAATGAGTTGGTACACTACTGAACCACATCTGCATTGACATTCTCATTATAAGATGAAGCCGGAAGGCATGAAGATGTTGTGGATAAATGGAAACTTGGCACATAGTTTCTCCTCTGAGAGGATAATAATTGAGTTGGCAGAGAAGAGCTTCAAAACGCATCAAGAAATATCATTCACTGGGACACTTGGTCATCTTGTTTTACAGTGCTCCTGAGGAATATGGAAAGACTAGGGTTCAGGTAATTGCAGCTTAATCACCAATATGTGTTGCAGAGGATGGAGAAGTTGATCATAATGTTCTGTAGAGATAGATGAGACCTTTTCTAAAAATGTTATTTTCTGTAAATGAAATCATCATTAGTAATGCAAACATTTTAATATGAAAAAGATAGGGGGACATAAAAGAAAATGATGAACCACTAGTATGTACAATCCTTAGTACCCCAAAATCAACAGATATTTTCACACTGAGTGATTTCAGTGTGAAGGTAAACACAGGGAACAATTGCAAGAAATGTGTGGGAAATCATAGGATTTTTAAATGAAAGAAATCAAAGTGTTGTGTATTGATATGAAGTCTCAAATTTGAATACTCTCAATACTTTCTTCAAGAGTAAAGTCAAAAGGTTTAGTGATTAGCATTGAATATCACCCCCCCCAACCCAAAAGAAGTGAAATTGATTATATGCAACATTAGTTGGTGGGAAATTAGTACAATTTTAGAATTCTCAGGTCAGGGCCAGTGATGCTTTCATTGAATGATTCCTTTAATCTCCTTTCTTTTTCTTTCTTTCTTTTTTTTATTAATTTTTTATTATGGTAATTTTTATTTATTTTTTTTGTTTTCAACATTTGCTTCCACAAGATTTTGAGTTCCAAATTTTCACCCCATCTTGCCCCTCCCCCCACCCAAATATGGCATACATTCTGAATACCCCTTCCCCTAGTCTGCCTTCCATTCTATGTCTACCCCCCTTCTCTTATCCTCTTCCCCTTCAATTTTCCTGTAGGGGAGGATGGATTTCTGTACCCCATTTCCTGTATTTCTTATTTCCCAGTTGCATGTGAAAACATTTTTTTAAACATGTGTTTTTAAAACTTTGGGTTCCAAATTTTCTCCCTTCCTTCCTCCCCACCCACCCTCATTGATAAGGCAAGCAACTAAATATAGGTTATATATGTGCAGTTATGCAAAACACTTCCATAGTAGACAAGCTGTGAAAAACTAACTCTATTTCCCTTAATCCTATCCCACCCCCCCATTTCTTCTATTCTTTCTTTTGACTCTGACCCTTCTCAGAAGTACTTGCTTCCGATTACCCCCTTTCCCAATCTGCCCTCTTCTCTATCATCCCCCTACACTCTTGTCCCCTTCCCCCCCATTTTCCTATAGGGTAAGACAGATTTCCCTACCCAATTGAGTGCATATGTTATTCCCTCCTTAAGTCAAATTCTATGAAAATAAGATTCACTCAATCCCTCTCACCTTCCCCCGTTTCCCCTCCACTGTAAGAGCCTTTTCTTTTCTGTTTTTTTTGTGAGATAGTTTACCCCATTCCACCTCTCCCTTTCTCCTTCTCCTAGTATAATCCTCTCACCCCTTAATTTTATTCTCCTGATATGACGTCTTCATCTTCAACTGACCCTGTGCCCTCTATCTATCTATCTATCTATCTATCTATCTATCTATCTATCTATCTATCTATCTATCTATACACACACATAGTTTTTTCCCTCCAACTACCCTAATACTGACAAAGGTCTCATGAGTTACAAATATCATCTTTCCATGCAGAAATGTAAACAGTTCAACCATAATAAGTCTCTTATGATTTCTCTTTCCTGTTTACCTCTTCATGTTCCACTTGAGTCTTGTATTTGAAAATCAAATTTTTGATTCAGCTCTGGTCTTTTCACCAAGAATGCCTGAAATTCCTCTATCTCACTGAATGACCATTTTTTCCCCTGCAGAATTATACTCAGTTTTGCTGGGTAGGTGATTCGTGGTTGTAATCCTATTTCCTTTGCCCTCTGGAATATTATATTCCATGCCCTGCAGTCCCTTAATGTAGAAGCAGCTAAATCTTGTGTTATCCTGATTGTGTTTCTACAATACTTGAATTGTTTCTTTCTGGCTGCTTGTAATATTTTCTCCTTGACCTGGCAACTCTGGAATTTGGCTACAATATTCCTAGGAGTTTTGTTTTGGGGATCTCTTTCAGGTGGTGATGGGTGGATTCTTTCAATTTCTATTTTTCCCTCTGGTTCTAAAATATCAGGGCAGTTTTCCTGGATGATTTCTTGAAAGATGATGTCTAGGCTCTTTTTTGGATCATGGCTTTCAGATAGTCCAATAATTTTTAAGTTCTCTCTCCTGGATCTATTTTCCAGGTCAGTTGTTTTTTCCAATGAGATATTTCACATTCTTTTGGATTTGTTTTACAATGTCTTGATTTCTCATAAAGTCACTAGCTTCCAATTGTTCTATTCTAATTTTTAAGGCAGTATTATCTTCAATAATCTTTTGGACTTACTTTTCCATTTGGCCAATTTTCTTTTTCAGGGCATTCTTCTCCTCATTGGCTTTTTGGACCTCTTTTGCCATTTGGGTTAGGCTATTTTTTAAGGAGTTATTTTCTTCAGTATTTTTTTGGGTCTCCTTTAGCAAGCTGTGGACATGTTTTTCATGATTTTCTTGCAAAACTCTCAGTTTTTCCTCTACTTCTCTTACTTGCTTCTCAAAATACCTTTTGATCTCTTCCAAGGCCTGGGACTGATTCATATTCTTTTTGGAGGCTTTGTATGTAGGAGTTCTGGCTTCGTTGTCTTTTTCTGGTTGTATGTTTTTATTTTCTTTGTCATCAAAGTAAGATAATATAGTCTGACAATTTTTGCGCTGCTAACTCATGATCCCTGCCAATTACTTGAGTTTTAAACTCTTTGTTAAGGTAAAAGTCTGTTTCCAATGTGGGGAATGTACTGTCCCAAGCTTCAGGGGTTTGTACAGCTGTTTTCAGAGATACTTCTAGGGACCTGTAAATTTTCTGTTCTTCCAAGGTGCTATGATAAGAGGGGGGTGTTTACTCTCCACCACCACAATAAGCTCCACCATGCCAGCACTCTTCCTCACCCCACAACTGCCCCTCAGAACAGTGACCTAGATCCAAGCACCTGTAAAGCTAGAGATTCCTGCCTCAGCACTGGCAAAGAGAACCCTGAATCCCCTCTGATCAGCCACTGGATTCCCCCTCAGTCTGTGAGTCAGAAACTCAGGAAACAGCCACAGCCCCGAGGGCAGCTGAGACCTAGCTCATTCTCTCACCCCAGTCACAGACTTTTCCCACTGACCTTCTAAGTTGTCTTTGGCATTTGTGGGTTGAGAAGTCTGGAAACTGCCACAGATGCTCGCGATGCAGCCCTTTGAAGCCTATTCCAGGTAAGCTGTGGCCTGCGCACCCATGCCAAACTGTGCTCCTCTCCCAGCCCAGTGTGAACTATCCAGGTTGTCTTGGGCTGGAAATTTGTTTCACTCTGCCTTTTTGTGGGTTCTGCTGCTTTAGAATTTGTTTAGAGCCATTTATTATAGGTATTTGAAGGGGTTTGGGGGAGAGCTCAAACAAGTCACTGTTTTCACTCTGACACCTTGGCTCCGCCCCCCTTTAATCTCCTTTAAAGAATGTTAGTTATTTTAATTAGCACATTGATTGTATGAATGTAAATACTGTCAACTAGTAGAAAAATTTAAAAAACAAAGAGTGCTTCCCCACTCTTGTGGATAAATATTTCACTTTTCCTTTTGCTTTTTCATTTGCTGATCAAATGCCAATTGATATCATCTAAAGATGCACTTCTAAAGGTTAAAAATAATACAAATAATTAATATAATGTGGCCACTTGACCACTCACACTGCAAGTTATATTCCAGAAAGGATAAAAACTTCCTCTTCTCCTTCAAGATACAAGGGTAACCCTTGGGGTATGTGACTTCCAACACTAACTCCTGAATTCCCATCTGTAAAACCCAATTCTAATCAAAGAGTTTATACCATGGGGCAGAGTCAAGATGGCAGAGTGAAAGCAGTGACTTGCTTGAGCTCTCAACCAAACCCCTCCAAATACCTGTAAAAAATGTCTCTAAATAAATTCTAGAGCAGCAGAACCCACAAAAAGACAGAGTGAAACAAATTTCTAGCCCAAGACAACCTGGATGCTTGATTGGAAAGGTCTGTTGTGCCAGGCTAGGAGAGGAGCACAGTTCAGCATGGGCCATGCTACAAAGATCGGGCCTCAGCAAATCTAGAGTAGGCCTCAGGGGATTGAATCAAAGGGAGAGTGGTGGTTTCCAGATTTTTCAACCTATGAATGCCAAAGACAACTTAGAAGGTCAGTGGGAAAGGTCTGTTGGACCTTGTTGAGAGGAGCATGGTCCAGCCCTCATCCCTGCACATACCCTGGCTGCTTCTTGAGCTCTCAGCCCACAGACAGAGGGGGAATTGAGTGTCTGATCAGAGGGGGATTACAAGGATCTCTTCACTGGTACTAAGGCAAGATTCTCTTGCTTTGCCTGTGCTTGCATTTTAGTCTCAGTCCTGGGTAGTAGCCCTGGGGTGAGGAGAAACATTGGAATGATGGAGCACGTGGCAGGGGTGGAGAGGGAATCCCCCTCACAGTTCCAACACAGAAAAAGCTGCTTGTACTCACTCATAGACCAGAGCACAGGCCAGGAAAAGAGTGAACACCTCACCTTTGATCATACCAACTTGGAAGTACTGAAGACTTATAGGTCCCTAGAAGTATCTCTGAAAACAACTGAGACAAAATCCATGAAGCTTGGAACAGCGCATTCTCCACACTGGAAGCAGACCTCTACCTTAACAAAGAGTTTAATAGTCAAGTAATTGGCTGGGAACATGAGCAAACAGCATAGAAGAAAAAAATAAACTCAGACCATAGAATCTTACTTTGGTGACAAAGAAGATCAAAACTTACAACCAGAAGAAGATGACAAAGTCAAAGCCCCTACATCCAAAGCCTCCAAGAAAAATATGATTGGTCCCAGGCCATGGATGAGCTCAAAAAGGATTTTGAGGAGCAAATAAGAGAAGTAGAGGAAAAACTGGATAGAGAAATGAGAGAGATGCAAGAAAATCATGAAAAACAAATCAATACCTTGCTAAAGGAGACCCAAAAAAATACTGAAGAAAATAGCCCCTTAAAAATAGCCCAATCCAAATGGCAAAAGAAGTCCAAAAAGGTAGTGAGGAGAAGGATGCCTTAAGAAGCAGAGTTGGCCAAATGGAAAAGGAAGTCCAAAAGCTCACTGAAGAAAATAAGTCCTTAAAAACTAGAATGGAGCAAATGGAAGCTAATGACTTAATGAGAAACCAAGATACCATAAAATAAAACCAAAAGAATGAAAAAAATAGAAGACAATGTGAAATAGTTCATTGGAAAAACAAGTGAACTGGAAAATCAGGAGAGATCATTTAAAAATTTTTGGACTACCTTAAAGCCATGATCCAAAAAAGAGCCTAGACATACTCTTTTAAGAAATTATCAAGGAAAACTGCCCTGATATTCTAGAACCAGAAGGTAAAATAGAAATTGAAAGAATCCACCAATCATCTGAAAGAGATCCCCAAAGGAAAACTCCTAGGAATATTATAGCCAAATTCCAGAGTTCCTAGGTCAAGGAGAAAATATTGCAAGCAGCCTAAAAGAAACAATTTAAGTATTGTGGAAACACAATCAGGGTAATACAAGATTTAGTAACTTCTATGTTAAGGGATTGGAAGGCTTGGAATATGATATTTTGGAGGTCAAAGGAGAGAGGATTACAACCAACAATCACCTACCCAGCAAAACTGAGCACTTTCAAGCATTCTTAATTAAAAGACCCGAGTTGAATAGAAAATTTGACTTTCAAATACCACACTCAAGAGAAGCATGAAAAAGTAAACAGGAAAGAGAAATTGAAAGGGTCTTATTAAAGCTGAACTGTTTACATTCCTACATGCAAAGATGATATTTGCAATTTCATGAGACCTTTCTCAGTATTAGGAAGGGAATACATATAGACAGAGGACACAGAGTGAGTTGAATACGAAGGGATGATATCTAAAAAATAAAATTAAGAGATGTAAGAGGATTGTACAGGAAGAAGGAGAAAGAGAGAGGTAGAATGGGGCAAATTATCTCACATAAAAGAGGGAAGAAAAAAGTTTTTACCATGGAGTGGAAGAGGGGGGAGGCGAGAGCAAATGAATAGATCTTACTCTCAATGGATTTGGCTTAAGGAGGGAATAACATACACACTCAATTGGGAATGGAAATCTGTCTTACCTTTCAAGACAATAGGGGAAAGGGATAAGAGAGGGGGGAATGACAGAAGGGAGGACAGATTGGGGGAGGGACTAATCAGAAGCAAATACTTTTGAGGAAGGACAAGGTCAAAGGAGAGAATAGAATACATGGAGGGTGGGATAGGATGAAGGGAAATATAGTTAGTTTTTTTACAACATGGCTATTATGGAAGTGTTTTTGCATGACTACACATGTATAACTTGTATCAAGTTGCTTGCCTTCTCAATGAGGGTGGGTGGGCAGGGAGGAAGAGAGAGACTTTAGAATCCAAAGTTTTAAAAACATACTTTAAAAATTGTTTTTACATGCAACTGGGAAATAAGATAAACAAACAATGGGGTATAGAAATCTATCCTGCCCTACAGGAAAATAGAAGGGGGAGTGGATAAGAGAAGGAGGGATGATAGAAGGGAGGGCAGATCAGGGGAAGGGGTATTCAGAATGCACCCTATTTTGGGGTGGGGGGAGGGGAGAGATGGGAAGAAAATTTGGAGCTCAAGGAAGTGGAAGTGAGTGTTAAAAACTAAAAATAAATAAATTAAATAAAAGTGAAAAAAGTTGATATCAATGAACTGTTGCAAATGAAATATACTGATAAAGTAGAATAAAAAGAGTAGTTAACCAAAAAAAATTCTCTATACTAGATCATAGTCTCTCCTTGAATACATAATATTCCTGGAAAAAGTGGGCTCAAACTTAAGAGTAGAAAAGTATTCAGAGACACATGTACAGAACATATTTGGCCAGTGTTTACCTCCTTGTCCTAGAAGTCTTTTTTTCTATTAATAATTTTTTGACTGAGATTTGGCTTAAGTCTACCACTCATTCTGAAGATCAGTGCCCTGCTAGAATCCATGATCAAATCAAAACACCTCAATAAGCATTTACTATGTGTTAGGTACTTTGTTAAGTGCTGGGAATGCAAGTACAAGTAGAAAGACAAACTTTGCCCTCAAGCAGCTTACATTCTAATAGGCAAATATAGCATATTTTAAAAAAATTCAAATGAATATGTGAATATAGGTACTCATCCCACATGTCTTCTAAGAAAAGTTTCAGGACTCAAGAGTGCAACCCAGAGAAAATGAAGATATGGCTGGTCTGGGCACTCTTCTTAAAATGGAGGTTATAGAAGGAATTAGTCAAACAATTGAGCAAGAAGCTTGTTCTAAATGTGTGAAATCCAGGGGTAGAGTGAGCTTCCATGATGAAGAGATTTCTGAGTCATTTTAGAAAAAATGTCTGGCAAGATTATGATTGTATATTGTAGAGGAATGAGAGCCAGATTGCGACATGAGAGGTCACAATCCTAAAGCTTCTGCCGTCTTTCAGAAAACATCTTTCCATCTCCATCTTCAGGTCCCTCCTTGTAATTAAACATTAACACTCTTGCAACCTGTACTAACTCTAGTTGCTGTGAGGACCTCTGATGGCTGTGATTGTTCTTCCAGGTTCACTGATCACCTGGACATTCCTATTTCTGGATTCTTATTCACCCTTAAGCAGCAAAGAATCCACACTCAAGAAAAAGAAAGACTATGTGCTATGGAACACATGGAAGGTTAATGATAGAGCCAAACAGCCTTCCCCAACTCTGGAGCTCATAAGCAGTCATTCCTACCCCAAAGTAAGGAGGAAAGTTGTCAGAGATTACTGTGTAATAACTATTTGGCCCTGGAACATTTTGTATGTATGTTCAGTTCTGCCTCAGACTCTATTGTCATTAGTACTAGTGGTTCAAAAACCAAGTCATGTCAACAAGCATTTATTAAGTGCTTATTATGTGGCAGGCCCTTAAGAAGAGTATTCATCATCATATTGCACTAACCCTGACTAACCGTAACCCAAAAGACTTCTCAAATACCACTTGGTGTGGTAGCAGACAGAGACTACCCATGTGTACTCCACATAACAAAACAGAAATTGCAAATGTAAGCATACGTCACAGTCTGGGCCCTCATTAGTCAGGCCTCTCACCCCATCAATTACATATTTTTGGCCTATATTAAGGTTTGCTCATCTTGAATATCAGGATTCAGAGGACCAGCGCCTGATCACATATATCTGAATTATTATCACTTCTAAATTAGTGAGATACAAATGAATAAAGATTAACTTTAACAAGTATATTCATTTATGTTGAATGGACAAAAAGTAACCCTGATATTTCATTTAAACGAGATAGTGAGGATATTTGGGGGTGAACAGTGGCCATAATTAACCATATTGTACTAGGCACATCATTTAATCTCTCTAAGGCTCAAGCAAAAACAGGAATTACAGACCATGTCATAAATGGGCTACAATCTTCCTTAGTAGAGGAAATTTCCTACCTATCCTTTGATTAAAATGTTCTCTAGAACAAGCTGCCCCTTGGCATCTTCTTTCACTTGACATCATGTTTTCCTGGAATCCAATTAACTATCAAATTCAGGCTATGCTCCTATACCCTAAACACAGCCTGAATGACTTCCCTGCAGTTGACTATCTAGTAAGACACAGTTTTATTACTGCATTAAAATATGTGACAAATGGTCAGGGAGCAATTTTGTATTCGCCAATGTACCACAGAATCATGCAAAATAGCTCTTTCCTGGAACTAATAGAAATTCAAGTCAGAGTTCAAGTGTTTGGGAGGGGGGGATTCATTGAAAATAGCTTCAAATAAATTAATCAACAGGATAGAAAGTAATTGTAGGCCCAGCCTGATTTGATCCTGCTCTCACAGATGGCCATAAAAAGAAGCAGGTTCCTGTTTTCAGAAATGTGAGGTATTAAAAGCTTTTATGAATATTTCTGATGTTGCCATTCAATCATGCTTGTCAGAATGAAAATAAACACATTTTGAGAGTTCTGCATGAGAAGTTCCCCACAAAGCTAGATTCTTTTTAAATAAAAAAAATGAAAGTCAACAATTGAGGGGCATGCCTAAAGTTGTGTGTTATGTTTCCTTTTTTAATTCTTAAATTAACTGTTCAATAACAGTTACTTTAGTTTGCTTGAACCAATGTATGGAGGGGATTTGATTTTATTGACATGCCAATTGAAATGGCATCATTTACAAGAAAATTTATGTCTGGCTTCTGTTTGCAAGTGCAGTAATGATGCTGGCACAAACTATTTCCCAGGATTAATGGTCAGATGGGAACAGATATCACTCCTTGCCACAATCATTATTTTTCAAATAATGGAGCCTCTGATTGTATACTACTTGTTTGCTGAGCCTCATTCTAAATGCAAATGTCTGAACCTAACTGAATTATTGAAAATATGATAATTACATATTGGGCTTCCAAATAATATCCTGTTTTTTTTTTTAAAAACTGCCCCTTGACCCATATATGGTCCAGGCCAACTTTATTTAATGTCTATTTGAATGTACAAATTGATGCAAGTATATAATTGTGACCTGCAAATTGACTTACAATACTTTATTGCATGGATTTAAGAATACTGTTACTAGTTCCCTGATGGATGGAGAATATATTTTTTCCAATAATCTGGCACAATGGTCGTATAAATTTGTTTTTTTTTCTCTTTACTTGTTTGCTCATCCTTTTTTTCCAGTCCCTGTTTTATTTATTTTTTCAATATATTAAAAAAAAGATTTTCTTGACAAAAAATACTTCTTCCACTAAGAGACATTTCATTTTAGTGGTTCTGTATATCAATACACAGGAATTTTTTTAATTACCTACTTTGTGTTAGTCACTTTGCTAAGATACAAAGACAAAAATGAAAATAATTCCTGCCCTCAATCAGAAATATTCTTATGTAGAAGACAGCAGGACAATGATCTTTGTGTACTGTTGTGGCAGAAAATTCTGTTACCTTATGGCCAAACATCTGGTGAGTATTAATAGTGGTAGCAGTAGTAGTAGTAGTAGTAGTAGTAGTAGTAGTAGTAGTAGTAGTAGTAGTACTAGTAGTAGTAGTACTAGTAGTAGTAGTACTAGTAGTAGTAAGTGCTTATTATGTTCCAGGAACTGTACTAAATGTTTTACAATTATCATCACATTTGATCCTCACAACAACCCTTAGAGATGGATGCTATTATTGTCTCCAATTTATAGTTGAGGAAACTGAAGCAGATAGTGAAATGACTTGCCTAGGATTATGCAACTAATGTCTAAATGTAAATTTGAATTCAGGTCTTCCTGACTTCAGGTCCAGTACAGTATTCACTGTGCCACCTAAATGCCACAGATGTAAACTTGGAAAGTCTCATCTTGGACAGTAGATGAACAAGTACATGATCTGGCTCCATTTTCCATGCTGGAGGGTTTAGCTGGTTAGATACCCTATTCCTCTTCCTACCATAATTCATCCCTCCCATGACTTTGTACTCCACTGGCAGTCTCTGAGAACCCAGGGTTAGGTTTCATGGAAGTCCTTTGTTTCTACCTTCCTTTTATTAACTCATTTTCCATTTATAGGTGGCTAAATGTCATAGTAGAGTGAATATTAGACTTGGAGTCATGAAAACCTAAGTTTACAGCCTACTTCAGTCACTTACTGTAAAACCCTGGATGTCACTTAATTTACTCAGCCTCAGTTTCCTCATCTGTAAAATAGGGATAATAATAGCCCCTACCTCTCAAGGTTGTTTTGACGCTCAAATGAGATATGTTATCTAAAATACTCTGCAGGCCTTAATGTGCTATATAAGTTCTGAGTACTATTGGAAAACAAAATCTGAGGAAAGAACACAAGAAGTCAACTGTCAAAAAGAAAATATCTGTATGATCTCTTTTAGCTCTACATCTATGACCCTATGACCGTGTAGTAAGGATGACAGTGTGTCACAGTGGAAAGCTTGCTGGAGCTGAGTCAGGAGTGCAAGACATAAGCTAGCTATATCACCAGAGAGGAGTCACATCACCTCTCCTGTGAGACAGCTTCCTCCTTTGCAAAATGGTAATAATATTGTTTATACCACCTTCTTCAGAGGGTCATTGTGAGAAAAAATGCTTTGTAAACCTAGAAGTGCTTAATGTTAGCCATTTGTATTAATAATTCACTTATCCAGAGGCTGTTTTTGTAAAAAAAATATATTTCCTGCCTTCAGACAGTACCCCTGGAGATCTTAACAACTTAAATCTTGATGAAATCTTGATTGTACATGTAATATAAACTGATTTTGGGTTTAATACTGCTCTTACTTGTTTGAACATCAGTGGAAATCCCTTTAATGTTACCCTATGGAGCTTGTCAAGTGGTTTAACCTCCTTAGTCTTCAGTGTCCTCATCTGTAAAAGGGAACACATAAAGAAGACACATAAGATGTATTTGGGGGGGCACCGAGGTGGCACAGTGGCTACAGTACTGGCCTGGAAGTCAGGAGGACCTGAGTTCAAATCCGGCCTCAGACCAAACACTTAACACTTACTAGCTGTGTGACCCTGGGCAGGTCACTTAACTCCAATTGCCTAAAAAAATGCATTTGAATAGTCTTGGGAGACACCAATACCTAAGGATCATGGAGTGGATAATGATCCAAGAAAGGATATTGGCAAGAGGTAGCAAGGTCAGACAGGAGGAGAAGAGCATCACGAAGGATAATGATTTAGGCCCACTCCTCTGACCATCTCTATGTGCTGAGATTCTTTTATTAATTTTAAATTTAGTATTTTCCCAATTGCATATAAAAACAATTTTCAATATTTTAAAAATTGAGTTCCAAATTCTCTCCCTTCATCCCCACCCACAAAGCAAAACAAATCCCAATACTAACCCTAACTTCCTTGATATCCATTTTTAATCCATAGGCCTTTTCCTTGGGGATCTTCTGGGCCCTTTTGTAAAAATGGATGTCAATGTTTATAAGGCTCCAACTGAAACAGTATTCTTTCTATTTATCTTAAAATAGGGATACGTCCGGCATGTCATCATTCATATGATGAAGCAATGACCAGAAATTCAGGCAGCTACCATTTCACTAACTCCTGTAGGTCCACTCCTAAACTGCCTGATTCAACTTCTTCCAGTGACTAAATATCAGGTAACTATGGTAAATATGAGGAAGATGTTTTCTAGTGGGAGGTGCCTAGTTAGCTTCTAATAAAAGAAGGAAGAATAACATCTAGAAAGTACTTTCTTTAAAAACAAAGGTCTTGATTTACTCAGGCCTCTTCCTGCCTAGCTCTAATGTTCAGCTGTAAAGGGCAAGTTGTCTGGGCCCTATCAAGCAAAGGCAGACTTGTAGCCCAAGTTCCTTGCCTCACTGTATTTGTCTTTTCTTATTTTAAGTAAAAGAGAGTGTAGATAGCTAAGGCCTTGTAAGCTTTGAAAGGTCTGAAAAGAAAGCCACCAGAAGTCTTGAAGCTGGAACTTATGCTGAGTTTTGCAGACAGATGAGCAGCAAGGCCCCAAGGAAGAATTCTGTACTTTTGTGACATGGCCCAGTAGTAGCTGAGATGTGGATTCACTCATTCATCAGCCATGCCATGTTTGGAAGTTAACATTGTGGGCTAATGCTATATAGAAATTGTGGTAAGTTTTAGACCATTCCTGACAGGAACTGAGGTATACAGGGGAGAGTATGGCCTCAGAAACTGGGTACAAATATTTGTAACTTCTATTCTTGTTAAATCTTTCTATTAAAAATTTCTTTGTATGAGTTAAATTGACAAAATTACTGGTATCTTTACTTTTTACATGATTTAAAATTATAAATAAATCTCTCTTTCATTCCTGTCCTAAGTAAGTTATCCATTTTAATATGGAATTAAAATAAAGGAGAAAAAAAAATTTCAGCAAAACTGATACATCAAGCCACTCTAACAGTATATTTAGTGTTCCATATTCAAAATCCCTGTCCTCTGCAAAAAAAAGTATGTGGTGTGTGTGTGTGTGTGTGTGTTTTGTCTTCTACTGAAGATTATTTCTTACAGTATGTTAGGGATTATCTGTGGGCCCTAGAAATAGCATTTCATGCAAGGTGTTTTGTTTTGTTTTATTTTTCTCCTCAAGTCCACACAGCAAATATTTTTGCAGTTGAGGTCATTGAATGGAAAAATTCTAATGTTGGCTTGAACAATATGACCATGGAAAAATCTTTTACTTAAATCTATAAACATTTTAGTTGACTCTTACACTTATCAGTGCTGTACCCAAGTGGAATGATGTATATTCCTTGGTTCATGGATGAGAAGCTAGAAAAAAAGGAGACTTGGTTTTATTATGAAACAGCAGTGGCCATGACTCTATTTCTCAAACACAAAATGATGAGAGTCCAAATTGTAATCAGAAGGTACTTCTATTGCACTCACTAAATCTCATTCATACTATCAATCTTTCAATTTAATTTACCATATAGTTTGCCTGTTGGTGCCTGGGGAGATAGTAGTGGGCCAGGCATAAATTGAATGGGGTTTTTCAATTGTTGTATAAAAGAGTTGGTGATTGGTCTGAAAATAAAACCCTAGATTCTTGTGTTCCTCTCTAGAATTTATTCTCATCATTGTGGCTCCCCCTTAAATTTTAGGATCAAAAGAACATAGATTTACAGTGTGTGGAAACTAGTGCATGGCACATGGTCTACCCTTGATAAATGTTTGTTGGCTGATTGATTGTTTAGATTTGGAAGGGACCTTACAAGACATCTAGTGTTAGCCTCTCATTTTAGAGATCAGGAAACAAAGACTCTAAGAGATTCACTGATTGGCCAAGTTCCCACAGGGATAAAATGGTAAAAGTAGACTATGAACCCAGGTCCCTTTCCACTCTATTTATCAGTCAATCTGTGAGCAAGCATTGATTAAATACTTACTCTCTGCTGAGAACTGTAATTAGGGCTAGGAATACAATGAAAAGCAAAAACCTAGTCAGTGTTCTCAAGGAGGTCATATTCTCATGGGGGTGATAGCATATAAATATGATAACATGTAAATACTATGCATATAAAACAAATATACAGAGTAAATGGAAGACAATTTCAGAGTTGAGGTACTAAACTGGGAACTGGGAAAGGCCTTGCAGAAAATTGGATTTTAGCTCAGGAAATCCAAGAGAGGCCGTATTCTGCAATGAGGAAAGAAATAATTTGAGGTGTTAGGGAGAGCCAGTGAAAGCACATGTAGTTGAGATATAGGAACCTGTGTATAAGAAATAGAAATATAATTGATCATAAAATACATAGAAGGGAGTCAAGTGTAAAGACAGTGGACATGAAGGAAGGGGATAGGTAGTAAAGTGCTTTCAAAACCAAAGAGAACATTTTATTTTGATTTTCAAGATAACAAGGTGACATCGGAATTTATCAAGTAGGGTAGGTGACATGATCAGACCTGTGCTTTACACAAAACACTTTGGTAGCTAAATGAATGATGGATTGTACTGGGGATCAACTTGTGCCTGGAGAACACTTATAATACTATTGCAACAGCTTAGATTAGAGATTCTAAAAGCCTATATAAGGGCAGTGTCAGTAAGAATGGATAGAAGGAAACAGAGATGAGAGATGTTGTAAAAGTTAAAAACAATGATATTTGACAACAGATTTGTGTGGATAACTGTGAACTTTCATTCTCAATTAGAATGCATAAATTTAAATACAATGCATAAATAATTTTTAAAAACCTCATAATTCTGGGCTATGATCTCATTCTTCTTTTTTAGTCTCCCTCTATATACTGAGCATCTTTTTGAAAAGTAGAAACTTGGCTTGGTTTTAAAGACATCAGATGTTTATATCTCTATAGTCAAAAATCACTTTCTAAAGTGTACCATAGGGCAGCAAATCTATTCATGCTGCAATTGATTCATTGGTAGATATGTTCTATTTACCATTTGCCTGATACTAAGGGATTTAAGGAGAACTGCCTCAGGAAGACAGCATTCATTATAGTTAAGTAGCTGATTTTTTCCCCTGGCTACTCCTCAATCTTATAACTATCTCCTAGATTTTCCTTCCTCTCCTGCCTGTTTCCTCCCACAATTCCATCAGCTCATCTCCCCAAATTATAATTAAACCATTGCTTTTAATGCAAGCTCACAAAGTTTTTAGTTGTAATTGATTTTGAACTTGATGACTCATCAGAAGTTTTTCCTGTACTGGAAGTTCTACCATAGAGAAATAAAACAAATATGGATTTGTGCTCACATTTTCCTCCCCAAATTTAGTTCCAAGTAAATTAAAAGGTGTTCAAAACTTGTTTAAGCCCAGTGATGTGATAATCTCATTCTTACTTTAATCCAACTTCAATGCCTTTTCCTTCAGATTGAGAGTAATGCAGTGCTTCTGATGACCAATTAGGTATTCCCCATAAAAACTGCAGCTGCTTCAGTGAAGGAATATGATTATTGTAACATCTGGTTAAATACTGATAAGGTTATCAAACAGGAACTAAATCTTGAAAATCAGCTGTGCTTTATGACTTGCCTCTTTCAACTCTCATGCAACTATTAATTCTACAAAACATATACTGGATGAGTCAGCTCAGAGCAGAGGGAAAAATCATGCCATACAATTATGGTTCATCTCAGCCATAGCTCCAAGTAAGGTAAGATAGCATTGAAATATAAATTAAACTTTTCACACATTGCAATGAGCTCTATATTAGGCAGGAATTCACAGGGGGGATGTTCTAGGATTGTCTCCTTATAATACACCTCCCAAACAGCACCTTGACTTTTTAGGAGCTTGGTGTGTATCTTTGTGCTTGGTGTGTATCTTCCTTAAAGTCATATAAAAGGATTTCCCCATTAAATTCATTTATTTTGGATTTTTCTCTTATCTGCTTCCAGAAATAACTTCCAAAATTTAACATGATATAAAATGATACAGTTAGTGATAAGAACTTGAGAAATAGCATTGCATAGTAGATAAAGGGCTGGCATTGGCTTCATTCATTTCATTCATTCATTTATTCATTCATCAAGATTTGATTAAATAGTGTGTGTGTGTGTGTGTCTGTGTCAGATACCATGCCAGTCACTTGGAATAAAACAGGACAAAGAATAAACAAACTCTTTACCAGCAAAAGGAGCTTATGTTATACGGCAAGGGGGTAATGACATGTACTTGAATTAGCAAATATAGAATACATACAAAGAAGATACAAAGTAATTTGGTGGACTTGAATATTAGTACCTTAGGGAGCTGACATAAGCTTCATATCAAAGGTCCAGCTTGAGCTGAGCTTTGAATGAAACCAAGAGCCACATGTGTAAAGTAAGTGCTTTCCAGGCATTGGATTTAGCCTTTCCAAAGGCATAAAATGGAAAATTTTATACAAGAAATAAGTTGGCCAGTTTAACTGGGACATGAAGTACATAGAAGTATATGATAATTCTTGAAAGTAGTCTCTAGGGGCAGCTAGGTGGCACAGTGGATAGAGCACCAGCCCTGGAATCAGGAGGACCTGAGTTCAAATCCAGCCTTTGACACTTGCTTGCTACGTGACTTTTGGCAAGCCACTTAACTTAACCCATTGCCTCCTTCCAAAACAAACAAATAACAACAACCAAAAAAAAACCACATAGAAAGAAAAGTAGGTTGTAGTAATATTATGGAAGTTTTTGGATACCAGATAGAGACATTAAAAAGGCCTACCTTCAAGTTCTGCCTCTGATATATACTATTTGTGTGACCCTGTCTTAAGCCCTTAAAAACTTATTACCTCAGGAAACTCTGTAAAACTAATAAAGTACAGTCCATCAGCTATAAACTTTTCCATATCTGTACTTCTCATGAAACCATAGATACTTAAAAAAAGGATAAAAACACAATAAAAATAAAAAAGAGCAAATACTTGTCAATAGATACTTAAAACTATTTAATTTTTATGAGAGAGACTTGAATTTGGCATAGTTTCAGACCACATAGTTTTAGACAAAAGGTTTGCAAATTAGCCCATTGAAATTCATTCATCCTGAAATTAAATTAAGGGGAAAAACGATAATACAGGTCCTTTTATTTTCAGTTCCTGAATCCAATGAGCATTTATAAAATGCCCACTAGCTGTTTGGTAATGTTCCTGCAAAGAGAAAAAAAATGAGACTTTCTTTGCCCTTATGGAGCTTACATTCTATATTCTCCATTCTAAACATATAGGAGGCAATGTGTGTACATATACAGATAATTATCAAGGAAATGCAAGGTGAATTATTGGGGGAGGATACATCACAATAGCCTGATGTATCCAGGAAGGTTTCATGTATAAATGTCAGCTGAACATAAATTTAGAATTTTGAAGGAAATAGAGGACTAGAATTTAGATAATCTCAAACAACCTACAGTTAGCATGTTTATCAGATGATCCATTAGAAGACTATAGGCTGTAACATACCTTTGGCAGGTTTTATGTCAACTAGTTGAATTCTCTAATAAAGACTTTCAGTGAAGGTTTTCTATGTTGCATGTTAAAGTAAAAACTGTTTCTGAAACTTGGCATGAAAAAGGCTGAGCTATCATTCTGTTATGAACATTTCAGAGCCTGACTTGTATTCTTGTACATCCATAGGGCCAAGTCAACTCTTCTAAGGCTATTTCAGATATAAGCATCAAGCATACATACCTACCAGTAAAGTATGTTCCCCTGACCCCCCCCAAAAAGATTTCAATCTGTTAAATACTAGAGTGTATATAAGGTTGAGAGCTCAGTGTTCTGAACCACATAGCATGGAGAAAAGAAATATATATATATATATATATATATATATATATATATATATGTATGTGTGTATGTATATATATATACAAAATACATAAAATCCTGAAAAGTTTACCTCAGTGTCACCAAATGACTGTTTCACCACAAAAGAAGTTTGGCATGGCTTTTATAGGATGTTTAATTTAATTGATTTTTTTTAAGAAAAGAAGATTTTTAATAGATATAGCAATATCAAATACTCATAATCTGTAAGTTCTATAAACTGAAACACATTAAAAATATAGAGACCAGAAGAAATAAAGAAAAAGAAATCAAAATCATGTGGAAACAATATAAGGCACATGTCTTCCCTACCATCTTTTCTGTTATTGGAGTTATGCTGAAGACAATTTCAGTGAGCCTAGAGAAGGTGAACTTTAATTTTAATATTTAGAAAGATGCCAAAAATTATTACCAATAATTATGTGATCTTGAAAATGTCACTTAACCTGTCCCCCCAATTAATAGTATTTTATTTCTTTTCCAATTACATGAAAAGATATTTTTCACTTTTGTAAGATTGAGTTCCAAATATTTTTCTCCCTCCATCCATCCTTTCCTTTCCTTCTCCCCTCCCCAATACAGCATGCAATCTGATATAGGCTATATATGTACAATCATATTAAAACATACTTCCACATTAGTCATGTTGTGAAAGAAGAATCAGAACAAAAGTGAAAAATGACAAGAAAGAAAAAAAAAGAGAGAAAATAGTATACTACAATCTGCATTCAAACTCCATAGTTCTTTCTATGAATGTGAATAGCATTTTCCATCATGAGTCTTTTGGAATTACCTTAGATCATTGTATTCCTATGAACAGCTAAGTCTATCAAAGTTCGTCATCACACAATGTTGCTATTACTGTATACAATGTTCTTCTGGTTCTGTTCCCTTCATCAGAATCAGTTCATGTAAGTCTTTCCAGGTTTTTATGAAATCCACCTGCTCATCATTTCTTATAGAACAATAGTACTCCATTACATTCATATACTACAGTTGTTCAGCCATTCCCCAATTGATGAGCATCTCCTCAATTTCCAATTCTTTCCCATGAGAAAAAGAACAGCTATATTTTGTGCAGGTGAGTCCTTTTCTCTTGTTTATGATCTCTTTGGGATACAGACCTAGTCGTGGTATTGCTGGAGCAAATACTATGCACAGGTTTATAGTGCTTTGGGCATAGTTCCAAATTGCTCTGCAGAATGATTGGATCAGTTCATAACTCTACCAACAATGCATTAGTGTTCCAATTTTCCCACATCCTCTCCAATAGTTACCATTTTTAAATGTCTAATTTTAAAAAGCATTATATCCCATAAGTTTCCAAGAATGCTAGGTAGTAAAATGAGTGTGAAAGGACTTTAAAAAAATTGATCATAACATAGGATAACTTAAGACTATATATTTAAGTACCGAACAAAAATGAACAATTTCAGTAGCATTTTAATTGGATCTCAGCAGTTTGTTCTGAATATAAGGAACTGATAGAAGAATCACAAGAAGACTATAATGAGACGATAAAAAGACATCAACATTTCTTTTTTTCTTTTTGAAATAATTTTCTTGATGTTTTTGTCTTTGTCATTTGTTTCAACATCTCCACTTTATCCTAAATCCTCCCTTCTGACCCCAAAACAAATCCATTAAGCAAAAGTATACAATAACAAAGACTACACCTAAGTATGTATATATACATATATATGCATATATATATATACATATACACAGATACACATATATATTCACACACACCTCTTTGTGTGTGTATGTGTGTGTAAAATTCTATTTTGAGAATTTCCTGCCCCTATGATGTGATGGGGCAGATATAATTCATTGTCTCTTCCTGAAGATATTCATTATTTTTTCAGATATTCAGAGTTTGCTTTATTTTTTAGGGATCTTTTGTTTATGATGTGTGTGTGTTTGTGTGAAAATAATTTAGGGCTCCCCTTGAAATGCAAGGAAAATGTGAATATGAATTTCCAGTCAAATATCTGAATTAGTCTTATACTGCATTGAGAAAAACAATCTAATGCTAGGGTAAAAATTCTGCTGGATTATGTCTTTTTTGTCACACCGCACCTAGCTAGTTAGTGATCATTTATTAGTCAGTCAATTAATATTTTTCAGCATTTACTATGTTTAAAAAAGCATGTCATCTATATCTTCAAGGAAGTCACCTTCCAAAAAGGAGATACTGTATAATAAATATGTACATATATTATGTGTATAGTTTAAATTAAGGTCATGAGAAGGAACTAACCAAGGAAGATCTTTTGTAGAAGGTGAGATTTGAATTAAGTCTTGAAGAAAGCTCCTAAGGTGAAAATAATGACAGAGAATATTCTAGGCTTGAGGTGTAGTCAATGAAAAGCTACTGAGTATGAGATGAGTTTCACATGTGAGGCACAAGAAGTCCAGTGTATCTGGATTATAAAGTATGTGGGAAGGAATAAAACATAAGAAGCAAGGAAAGATAAGAATGACCCGGATTGTAAAAGGTTTTAAATAATAAATAGAACATATGTATTTGACCCTACAGGTAAGAGGTAGCTATTTATGTTTATTGAATATGTCTGTGTGGATGTGTGGTAGGTAGGGGAGTGGCATGGTCAGATCTGAACATTAAGAAATGCGTTTTGGCAGCTGAGTAGAAAATGGACTGGAGTGGGAAGACTTAAAGCTGGGAGACCAACTGGACTATTGAAACAGTTCAAGACTAAGGTGGTAAGGGCCTGAACCAAGATCTACACATTGCTAATGGAAAGAAGGGAATTGATCAGAGATATATTAATCAGAGATATAATAATCAAAGATATAAAATTAGAATCAACAGAATTTGTAAACAATTGTATGATGGTGGGGAATGTGAAAAAGGATTCAATGATGACACAAGGTTGCCAGACTAGGTGACTAGGAGGATGATGATGGTCTCAAAAATAGTAGGGAAATTTGGAAAAGTTGAGGTTTTGGGCATAAAGATAACATACTTAGCTTTGTATTAAGTGCTGGGGATATATATATATATATATATGTATATATGTGTATATACATTTATGTTATATATATATGTATGTATGCATATATATGTATATATATTAAAACAAAACTTATTTTTTTCAAGATGTTCACATTCTAATGGTAATTGCATTCAGTCCTTGATGCCCCATTTTATTAAGGACATTAATAAGCCAAAAAGTCTTCAGACGACAGCAAGCTGGATGGTGAGGGTCCTTGAGATTTTATTATATGAGGATCAATTGAATGTAGGAGAGATTTTAGCCTGAAAGTGAGATAATAGCAATGGGTATAAACAGCAGCTTGTATAATGTAAAGTTGGGCTTAATATAATGAAAATCTTCCTAATTATTAGAGCAAATGAAAGTGGAATGGGCTTGCACACTAGAGTTCTTTTAAAAAAACTGAACAGTTACTTGTTGGGAATTCCATTTAAAGGATTAATATCCAGGTGTATATTCCATTAGGCAACCCCTGAAATCCCTCTATGTATAGGAAGAATCTTCTTGAAATTACATTTCTATCAGACCATTCCTGATCATTCTGATTTAGCAGTAATATTGTGATTCAGGCTTTAAAGAAGCATTAATAATCCAAGATCTGTATTTAAATCATCCCTGACTACAGACTTAAAGGCTGATGAAAATTCAATGAATTCTCTAAATACTATTAAGTTATTCTTAAATGTTTTATTGATGAGATGAAATGGGGCATAACAGTGATCAGTAATGGAATAATTAAGCCTGGAACTTGTTTACTTCTCATTCAAATTATTCTTTTGGAAAATCCAGTTCAAAAATTATTGAAAAGGAAAATGTCATAGATTTTCAGTGTGGTATTCAATAGAATAAATGGTTTATAACTTGACTGCAACTGAAGGTTTTCATTTTGAAGATAAATTAGATTTCAATTTAAGCCCATATCAGGGGAAATATGTTATCTATCCATCAGTATATCTATCTATCTATTGTCTGTCTGTCTCTCTATCTTTCAATCTATCTATCTAGTTATTTAAATGAAATATTCTGTAATGGACTTATAACTTGTCTCTCAGGAATTAAAAAGAAGGTATATCTTCACTTCCGAATTCTCTCACTCCCTCCCCTACCCACGAAGAAGACAAAAATATATATATATATATATATATATAAAAAATATAAAACTCATTATACATAGATGTCATATTTTCATATTAGCCATGTTGCAAAAAAAAGAAGAAAATGCATCAGTTCATGTCTTTCCAAGTTATTTTTTATTCTGAAACTCTTTCCTTCAGTATTTCTTAAAGCACAATAATATTTCATCACAATTATATACCACATGTTTTGCAGCCATTCCTTTATTAATGAGTACGTCCTCAATTGCCAATGTTTTGCCACCACAAAATGAGCTCCTATCTTTTTATACACATGTATCTTTTCCCTTTTTCTTTCATCTGTCTGGAGTATAGAACTAATAGGAGTATTTTTGGGCCATAGGGTATGAATAGTTTTGTAGCCCTTTAGTCATAGTTTAAAATTATTCTTTAGAACGTTTGGACTAGTTCATAGATTTACCAACAGTGCATTAATGCACCTAATTTCCGCATTGCTTCCAGCATTTGTCTTCTTCCTTTTCTGTTGTGTACGCAATGTGATAGGTATGAAGTGGTACTTCAGAGTTGTTTACTTTACATTTGTCTAATTATTAATGATTTAGAGGATTTTTTCATGTTATTATTTATAGCTTTGATTTCTTCTTGACTCAAGGATATTTTGAACAACTGTGGTGTCAGGAGATCTACTCTTAAGATTAGAGTTCTCCTTCTAGGCCTTGTCTCAAAGGAATTTCAAGGCCAGTACCTGTGATGGGTTGTCAGTGAGTTCCATGGTGCTGATTGATGCTTTTCTAATTTGGAGAGGTACTGAGTTGTAAGAAGTCACACAGAAGAAGGAAGGGTAAAGAAACAATAGAATTGAAGCTAAGTAGAGAATTTATATATTTATTTTATTAATTAAAATGTATGGTATATACATGAACTCACCCCAAAACAAAAGAGGATAGCAGTATGGATTAAAAACCAGAATCCAACAAAATGTTGTTTACAAGAAGCACATTTGAAACAGACAGATGCACATAGAGTAAAATAAGGTGGTGAAGTAGATTCTATTACACTTTAGTTGAGGAAAAAATGTGTAACAATCTTGATCTAAAACAAAGCAAAAGCAAAATAGACATAATTAAAAGGGATAAGGAAAGAAACTACATTTGCTGAAAAGGTAGCTGAGACAATGGAACAATACCAATACTAAACATATATGCATCAAATGGGTTAGCATCCAAATTCTTAAAGGAAATTTTAAATGAGTTACAAGAGGAAATAAACAGTAAACCTACACTAGCAAGGGACTACAACTTTCCCTTCCTAGAACTAGAGAAATCTAACTATAACATAAATAAGAAAGAAATTAAGAAGAGTAGTAGTTAGAATGAAGACGTGGTGGGGACTTTCTGCTCCTCTCATGTCTTCCCAATTATTTTTTAGCTGCTTGAAGTGGGGTTGGTCTCATATCTTCTCTCCTGAATCTGAAACCTAGTGTGCCCAAATGATAACCCCCCAAAGGGTCCCTAAAGAGTTCCAGTGGGGGATTCAAAGGGTAATTTTGCTTGGAGAGTCCCCAAAAGGATCTTTCCAATGCTGGAACTACCTTGTACTTTACCAACTCCACCACACCTCCCATATAAGAAAGGGTCTTTATCCTCACCAGTAAGGAGAGAATCCTATACCGATCGATTTTGGGAAAGGGGATACATTAGCATTTACACAGCAAACATATTTTCAAAGTGCTTCACATATGTCATCTCATTTCATTCTCACAATAACCTTTTGGGGTGCTTGTTATTATTTTTATTCTAATTTTAGTGACTTACTCAGGATTATACTGCTAATAAGTGTTTTAGACAAAATTCAAACTCATCCTTCTAAGTTCAAGTCCAATGCTTTATCTACCATGCCACCTACTTGCCTCTTAGTCAGAATCTTATAACCATGGTGTGGTTTATATGAAGGAGATTTATATTAAACAAGCAAACTTCCTGATTTTCCCCAAACTCCTATAATTCAAATGCTACAGGAGAATCAGCAGAGAGACTTTGGCCTTGAAGGAATGGATTGAAATTTGCTGCTGTTTCTCTGATATGGGTCGCTACTGCCTTGTCCATTGCTAAAGAAATTGTTTTTGTTGCTGTTTGTTGTTGTTTCATGATTTGATGTCTTAGTGAATTTTAATGGCAAGAACCATTAGGGAATGGGGAATTTTGAATGGGGCAAGGCCAAATGAGCCAATGAGAGGTCTCAGAGGCTCGGAGAAATAGGAGGAAGTAATTCTTCCCAATAAGGACTTTATAACTCTCCAATACATGTCAAATGTCACAGAACACACACAGATGTATCTGTTCAGTATCCCTTTAATAAGCTGGGGAATTCTATGATGTCTCTCCGAGTCAGCATTACTCCTCTTAACTTCTGTCCACACTTCCTAAAGGCCTACATGCTTGCTTCAAACTACTATAAACTACTCCATAGTTGTTCTTCCTAATGATTCCTAGAATTCAAGATAGAAAAGTGCTACCTCTAGATTCCTAGTTTTGTATCAGCTCATTAAATCATTCAGTCTTTGGTGTTATTGCTCTTTAAGGGACAGGCCAGTTTTTATCAGAGAGATCTTCTGCTTTCATTAATGAAAAGTTATTCCTACAAATTGGCTGTGCAACCTGTCATTGCTCTTATTTCCAAAACCTTTTGCACTAAGTCAGACAGCTGCTTATAAGTGCATTGATTAGGTGGGGGTATAAGGATGTATCACTGGTTCTAAGGGATTGATTCTCGATTGTTATTGTCAATCCTTCACTATTTTTGGGTTAGGCAGTGGGGTTAAGTGACTTGCCTAGGGTCACACAGCTAGTAAGTGTTATGTATCTGAGGCCAGATTTGAACTCAGGTCCTCCTGAATCCAGGGCCAGTGCTCTATCCACTACACCATCTAGCTGCCCCCTCATCCTTCATTTTCAAAGAGGACCAATGACATCATGAGGTTGTATCTTGACTTGTAGGTGAATTGGATTTAAGTGAGTCAGAGTTGCACAAAGACATCAGCCTTCTTTCTCTTCCAAAGTCATCAAATTCCAGTGGCAACGCAAAAGTCAAGACAACTGGTGATGGCCTAGCTATGTAGCAAATTTATGGAAGAAGAGTCCTAATTGAGACTGTGCCGAGGTTTAATTTAATTTAGAGAACTTTACCTTAGCTACTTTTCACATAAATAACCCTCCTATCAGCTTATTCTGTTCTTTTCTTGATCTTTAAGGAAAGAAAATATTAAAATATCTTCTATTGGGGGACAGCTAGGTGGCACAGTGGATAAAGTACCAGCCTTGGAATCAGGAGGACCTGAGTTCAAATCCGTCCTCAGACACATAACACTCACTAGCTGTGTGACTATGGGCAAGTCACTTAACCCCAATTGCCTCACCTAAAACAAAACAAAACAAAAACAAAAACAAAAATAAAATATCTTCTATTGGGAATAGGTTTCTAGCATTTCATTTTATAAAATATAGCATCGCCATCCCCCCAAAAATCATTATACTTCTAAAGCTTAAAACTGCCCTAAGACATTTGTTATGCCCTGTGTAAGTCCTTACCTAAAGGGTGGGCACTTTAATTCCCTTTAAACAATTCAAGGATTATCAATAGAAAGGAATTGATATGAAAATTTAGAGTATTTACTATTAAAAAAATTTCAAAGAAAGCATACATGGGATGATGGGTGAATCTTAATGTTACTATCAGTTCCAAATTACTTGAAAGAACACTGACTTCAAATATCTGCTTTGTATTTTCTTCTATACTATGTCACCCTGGAACAAAAACAATTTCAGATAGAGGCTGATTATAAGTTTTCTTTTTTTTCCCTGATAGAATGGAAAAATTCAATAAAAGACAAAAATACTGGGCAAAAAGTGATCTGAGATTGAATCTGAAACTAAATAGCTAAGAATATTTATGATTTAGTAACATACTTTGCACATCACAAATCAAAACTTTTTGCCCTGGGAGATTTGCAATATGGTGTGAAAGTGCCAACTTCACTTTAATTATATCTAGCAAGTCTCTCACAGGGAGGAGTGGCATATGTTTAAAGAGGCTTTCTTTTGACTCAGGGTGTGAATATTTAGGGGGGGAGGGTGAGGTCACAATTTCATAAATAGGCATATGCTTGCAAGTGACCCCTGAATATTTTAAAATTCTACTTTGAACTTATGAGGACAATAGACTTTTTTGTCAAAACAAAGGAAAATGTTTTATAAAATACAAATTGGCATACATTTATAGAGTATTGTTCTTGGAGAAAGGAGACAGACATATATATCTAAATGCATTAGTGCACATTTATTTCAAGTTATATTTCTAGACATCAAATCAATTAGCATAAAGTTTAAAAAATAGTCTTTTATGTCCAGCAGTATGTGGGATGCATTAAATTAAATTCAACAAACATTATGCCTCTACTGTGTGCAGAGTACCATGCTGGTGTTAGAGAACATACAAGATTTAGGTAAGATCTATTCCCTACTTTTATGTTACCCTTATAGGGTATATAGTGTCCAAATGATATATTGAATCTATGCAATTAACTATACAAAAAGTGCATATAACAAGAGGATATGATCGTAATGAGTAAAATGTAATTTATGGGAGAAAGATCACAACATACATGACACAAAAGTTCAGCTGTTTCAATCTAACATTTTGGAGAATATAAGTATACTGTACTTTCTCTGCTGCCCCTGTAGGAGAATGTAAAACTTTCCACTAGTTTATAAAGCCACTAATAAAATATTGGCTATTTCAATACCCCAATGGACATATGATACAATTGATAAAGATAATACTTCTAATGAGGATGAGCACAAACTTTCCATGTCTATCCATCCTATGAGACTCCTGACTATATCATCACAGGAGGCCCATCCAATGTGCTAGGCATCATCCTGGCTTTCTCTTGACATTATGAAAATGTAGAGTGCACAGACTATCCATCAGTTTTCACCTATTTTCATCCTAAAATGAATCCTTATTTCTTGAAAACATCTTTAATAGTATCCTTTACTGGGCTTCTCTTTCAGAATTTCCTTGTTTGAAATGGGTTATAGCCAGCTCACCTCTACCATGTACCAGTCAATGCATTAATCAATCAGCAAGCATTATTATTAAGTATGTGACATGTGCAGTGTTAAATGCTCTCCATTGCCTTCTGGCTAGCCCTTATTTTCAGTTCTTAGGAGAATAAACTATATCACTGGAAGGAAATTATTATTTGAAAGATGAATTGGGTTACCTGGACAAATTTTAAAACTTAATGTTTGCATTGAAGGTTGTAAAAAAAAATGAGCTGGTTTTTAAAATTGGAAATGTTTCCAATTAATTGAAACACTAGGTGGTATTGCATATTTACAGTAACATTGGCTCATAATGGGAAGACTTCTGTATGTTATGTATGAGATGATTGGATGCATCACTTAAACATTGGAAATTCAAAACTGAAAACCATAAATAATTTAACTTGGAAAGAAAAGGAAAAATTGCTCAGGAACCAAAGATGTATAGGAGCAGGAAATACTGTGCAGGGTGAGAAAGATATATATATATATATATATATATATACACATACATACACACATTTATGTATGTAAGTATATATCTTTTTTATAGACTCCAAAAAGTCCTTGTCCTATGATGCCACGGCAGGAGGTACTTGATACCTCTGTATGGAGTAAGTCATAGGATAAAACAAGCATGCAGAAAATTTACAAATGCAGAATCTTAAATTCTATTTACATTTTCCCTTTACTCCAATCATTTCCTAGAACCTAATGATCCCCGTCTTTTTAAATGTCCTATTCAGTTTTAAAAATCATTTAGTTTATCCATAATGATAGACTCAGTACACAAATGTAATTTCTCCTTCAGATATTTTACTGAGCTCTTTTTAAAAAAAAATTATCTATTTGTTATGAAACATGAAATTAAATATTATCAATAAACAGCTGAGGCAGATGGTAAAACTCAAAATATAACCCAAAATACTTTTAATTGAATTAATAATTTATGAAAATCCAGCATGAAGAATGATTTCTCATAAAATTTTATAATGTTCCATAATTGATCAAAAATTTTACCTAAATAATCTATACTTCACCAGTATATACAAAATTACAATAACATCAAATATTTATAAACATAATTAAATACAGATTCCCATAGTAGGATGATTTAAAACACGTATTATAGCAGTCTTATTCTTATTTCCAAGAAGAAAAAAAATAATCATAACAGCATATTGTCTTTGATCAAATAGCAACACATTTGAAATTTCCTCATTAATAGAAAAATAAGAACATTCAACAACTTCTTGGACTTAGGAATCAAGCCACAACAATAAAAACATAGTCTTTCATAATCAATGGTTAGCTTCTATGCTTGGACTTAAATCTACTCTGATAAACATCCCTTTAAATGGCTTCTGTGAAGACATACCCCATTTTAAATGAATAAAAGGACCTGAAGGCAGGAGAGAATGTTTTCCAAACTTTAGCCTTAAGCAAGGGAAAGAAATGACTAGTAATGAAGTGAATGAAATATACACAAGTAGGGGGCAGCTAGGAGGCACAGTGGATTGAGCATAGGCCCTGAAGTCAGGAGGACCCAAGTTCACATCCAGCTTCAGACCAAACACTTGACACTTACTAGCTGTGTGACCCTGGACAAGTCTCTTAACCCCAATTGCCTTTAAAAAAAAGGAAAAAGAAATACATACAAGTTGATTTTGTGTGTGTATGCACAGTGTTGTTCTTACTTAAAGAAAGGAGACTTCATTTAGGTTTTATGTTTCCAGACATAAAATTAATTAGCAAAATGTTTAAAATAAAATATTACATGTCCAGAAGTATGCAGGATGAATTAAATTCAATTAAATTTGACACACATTTATTGTGTCCCATAATATGTGCAGAGTACTGTGCTAGTTTGCTAGAGAAAGTACAAGATTTAGATGAGATCTATTCCCTACCCTTATTTTACCCTTATAGAGTTATAATAGTCTCCAAGTGAGATATCCAATTTTAAAGTCAAATGAATTGTGCAATAATATAGCATCCTCTGAGGGAGGAGAGAGTTCTTAGATGAAGGAAGATGTCATTCCTGAGGATCAAGAGTATTTGCACATTGTTGCAAGGCGTAGTAGAAATTAGTGTGTAGGGGTGTTCAGGAAACATTAGTATCTCTGCTATGAGGGCTACAGAGACCTTTTCAGGGCTGCTTTCCACTGTTGGTGTCCATCCGATCCACTTAACTTTTACCTGTGGCTCCAAGAAGCTGTAGCATGCCCAGAAGCTACACCCTGGTAAACCATTTCAGCAATGAGCTAAACCAGGTCAAGGGTTACCAAGGGGTTTTAAATCTGGAGGTGAATTAGGAGATTGTCTACCCAAAGCATATGAAGTCTTCCCCTGGCAAAATGGAGTAACGAGTACAATTTGTTCCAAAGCCCATGAAGGCAGCAGAAGCAGGCAATGGAGAATGCTTAGAGTTTGGTTAGACATGAAAGCAACCAAGGTCATCCATTGCATCCTGAGCCAACACCAGTCATCTTATCTTTTATCTTTTATGTGATTTGACTTTTATCAGAGTCCACTGACTCTGATAACTTTGGAAGAGTCTCACTTAAATCCAATTTACATGTGAGTCAAAAGACATTACTCTCCCCCCCCCCAAAAAAAAAAGAAAAGAAAAAAGTAGAAACTACAGTGTGGATGAATTAGGTTCATAACCATAGTCTTAACTAGCAGTTTTAATAAATTGAAAAAGCTTCATTAGGCATGCTTGAGTGAAACAGGAAACAATATGTTCTAAAATCAACTTTTTAAAACAAACTTGATTGAGTAGTAAGAGACACTCGTCCCAGTAGGGGGAGACAGAGACATTGGTACACCCAATGCCATTGTCAGAGAAACTTTCCTGGGAGATCGAGAAGATGCTTATAAGGAAATGGTCAAACCAGAGCTTGTTGGAATGAACCCACTAGACTGAGGAAGCACAAAACTAGTAGCTTGTGATTTAATAATTATTCTTCCTCCTTAGTTTCTATATTTCAGGGGTTTCTGATTCTGATTCTTAAGAGTTATGAATATTATCAGTGCTGTTCTATATAATTTTATTTTCTGGGACAAAGCTCCTCCACAAAAAAAAAGTAAGCAAACAAACAAACAAAAAACAGAAAACCATACAGGGCAAGTCCATAGTAAACAGAAAAAAATATTTCAGCACAGAGCTACTCAGCTTGATTTGAATTTTATTCATCATATATGTAAACTTAAATGGAGACACTTACTGCTAGCTATATTCACCAATAAAATTGTTGATAATTCTATCACGTTTATTCATCTTTGAATTGGGAACTGTCATAAACCAAGTGGTGCTTCATGTTGAAGATTCTTAAGTGTCTAAATGTTATGGTAGTTATATTGTTATTTCTAATTCATTTTTATGAATATATTTTTTGCCAATTATCCCCCAATTTTCCCAACTAGGATTATACATACAACATTTATCAAGTGAGTTTATCATCCATATTTGATACTAAGCTCCATGAAATATTTTTTTCCAATTAAAGTGCTACCATTCTTGCCCTTATGAACTTTTGAACTGATTTCTCTAACATACCCCGTATGCAACTGCTTTCTTTTGGCTAATTGGAATCCTCAGTAGTACAATATTTATGGAAGCCCTTACAAAGGTATATTAGAGTCTTCACTGACTTCCTAATAATTTTCAAGTAGGATTTTAGGTTTTCACCCAGTAATGGCCTATGTTGTCTATATCTTCTCTCCTCCAGAGCTCAAATTTCTCATAATTGTTGACAAAACTAATGGCTGACATCTACTGGAGCATGGTTGCCAAATTTTTGCACTCAAATTTCAATGGACCAGAAACAAGAGCTCTACAATTGAATTACACTCTTGGTTTCACAAAATCAATATCCCAAGTTCACAATTTTAGTTTTGTCTTCTGAATCAAATAGGCTAAATGGAATAATTGATTTCACAAATAGTATCAAAAAGAAAAAAGTATACATTGGTCACATTTTCTGAATAGAACATCAAGTAAAAAATGAAAGATATTTAATGAATAACTTTTTAAAAGATGAAAAAATAGCAAGGAAGGACTTATTTTGTTTAATTATTTTTATGTATGCTAATATGTGATTTAGAATATTTTCTAATTCCTAATTTGGAATTTGAGAGAGTATTTCAATGCAATTGACTCTGACTATATTCTGTCACATGGAGTTGTTTTAATCATGTGTGTGTATTTTTCAATATTCCCACTTAGTTGCTAATGTGCTGTGAATTATCTGTACAAATTAGAAGACAGACCTAAAAAATTGCCCAAACCAAAGTACCTCAAATCTCCTGTGAAATTACTGGTGTTTTATTAATTTGCATTCAAGTTTGACACACACATGCTTTATAAAACCATTTAGAGCATTAAAGACATTTGCTTAATAATACATTTAAAGAAAGTATGAAAAGTTTCAATGGCTTAACAGTGTTTAAAATAACATTTTTAAAGTCCTACAATATATCCTATATCCCAGACCTTTGAAAACTGGCAACTTTTTATTTTTCTATTTTTTTGTTTTGTTTTGTTTTGCACTAGGTAATTGATAACTGGTATTTTTGGAGAAATACAGATGAGAAATGGTTCAATTATCTGCCCCAAATAATTTCTAGGGCTAGATGTAAACAAAGTTGCTCTGCAACCAGCTTTAACCATCTAAGAGCAAATTGTTAAATTTTCATCTTCAACATTTACACCTCAGAAATCTAAAATTTAGACCTAAATTTGTGGTTTTCTTGTTTGTTTATACTTAATAAAGTTATTGAGAAAAAGTTAATAATACAGTCCAAACTTAAAAGTGTGTCATGCCTTACATTTTTTTTATTTTATTTTTTGAGTTGGTTGTTAAACACAGCAACACATGCCCACTTCTAAGTTTAAATAATGAAAGTGTAAGGCTATAAAAAAAAACCCAAAACTTGAGTATGTTCAACTTCAATTTCAATAAATTTTGATCTATTCCTATAATCCACTGTGCAGGAAGTGAGAATGCAAAGATATCAATGAAAGAGTATCTGCATCCAAACAATTTTCAATCTATTGGAATGTGTTCATCATTCATTGACATGACTAACCAATCTATGAAAAATCCCATGATTTCAGTCACCATGACTAACATTTCCTTTTTTTCTTTTTTTAACTTATTTCTTTGTAAATTGATTTAAAAATCATATGATCTCCAAGGGATCTCATAACATTTTAAGTCTCTAGCCACATGTGTGATATAAGTAGGTAGTAAGACTCAATATATTGGGTTTCATTAGGAGAAGCATAGCCTCCAGATGTTATCTACTGAACTGGAAATATTTTGTGCCATTCTGAGCAATGTCTTTTAGGATGGATATTGATGAGCAGTAAACTGTATAAAGGCAGGAAACTGATGGTGAAGCACCTCTAGTTCATTTTCTATTTGGGTCAGTTGAAAGAAATGAGGATTTGTAGTGTGAAGAAGAGAAGGTAGAGGGAAAATGATAGATGTCTTCAAGAATTTTGTAAGCTATTACATTAAAAAAGGAAGAGGCTTATTTTGGTTGGACCCATACAGAACTAAGACCAATGGCAGAAAATTACAAAGAGGTGCATTTAGGCTTGATTTCAGGAAACAAAGAAATGACAAAACAAAACAAAACAAAGCCCATTAACATTTAGAATAACTCTAATGGTTATATTTTAGATGAAACTTTTGTTCATGTAAATGTGCTAGGTTAGATGGTCACTGAGATCACTTCTAATCTGATTCTATTGTGTTGTATAGTGTGTGTGTGTGAGATAGAGAGAGAGAGCGATTCTATGAATCAGTGATTTCAGAATCATAAAATGTTAAAGATATTTTTTAATCCTTCATTATCCAAAATTGACCTAATAATGGAAATTGTCCATAGACTAATGACTAGACCAAAGTTATAGATTTGTTCATTTTGTTTAGACAGTCAGAACAATAGGTTAGTATATGACAATATGTTCCAAGAGGAAAGACCCCTTCCTGTACTTGAAGGCAGGAATATGTGGGCTTAATTCCTGTCTCAAACACTTGCTGTGTAACCCTAGGAAATTCATTTAAATTCCCATGAGCTTGGTTTTCTCTCTGGTCAAGAGATTATAATAAGAATATCCATCTCCTAGGGTTTGGAAAAGTATCAAATGAGATAAGGTATTGCTAGACTCAAATTGAAGCAGAGGCCACTAAAAGCTCCATGTTTCCTCAGAGTTTCATATCTACTTAGAAAATCACAAGTTAACATTACCTATGTTCTATTACATTTTTATTTGTTTTTGACAAGTGTTTCCCAATTTCTTTGGCCTTCACTTAGTAATCCTGTTGGCTGCTAATGGTTTCAGCAAGCCTGAAATGATGTTTGACACCTCTGAGGTATAGTATCTACCTAGTTATTTATATGTCATCTTTACTATTTGGATATATGTTCCTTGAGAGCAAGAATTTTTTTAAAAGATATTTCCAGGTCTAAGAAAGTGCCTGACACATAGGAAGTACTTAATATATGTTAATGGACTGACTATTAACTGACATGAGGCACTATCTAAATGTAATATTTTATTGGTATTTTCCCCAGTGCCTAATATACTTACTAAGTAATAAATGCTTGAACTATGTTTCTTAAATTAATGGTAAAATTAATCAATCAATCTTCATGCCCCAAAAACTAGAAGTCTGAATCCTTTCTGCCTCCCAAAAGAAACAAACCCCCCAAATACGCAGAACAAAATTTTTTCAAATATAAATTGTAAAGAATCCTTTGTTGCATTACATTATGTTCTATGCCTTATAGTGTTTTCTATGCTTCATGGTGTTCTTTGATTTATGTGTGTGTGTGTGTGTGTGTGTGTGTGTGAGTGTGTTATATTTGATGTGTACATAGTCTCTCTCTCTCTCTTGTCTTCTCTTTCCTCTCTCTCTTTTTATGAGTACGTCTGCCTCAGATAGATAGATAGATAGATAGATAGATAGATAGATAGCACCCTTCCTAGGAGAGAAATATTAAAAATTAGTAAGAAAAATCTTCATCTTTTCCTCTCTGGCACCCAGCCAAAATTGATAGGTACAGGAATTGAGCTAAATAAAAAAACTATGAGGCAAGAAAAACTAAACATCTCTGCTCCAATTAATCTGAAACAATAATAATATTATAATATATGGCCTGCCCTTTTAGGAGACAATCAGACACAGTAATATTTCTAGTTAATATGTTACCATCATACAGTTGTACAGTTGTTACTGTTAATATCATGTTTATTACTGTTGCCAGAATGAGTCAACTATTCTTTTTGAGTAAACAAACAATCTTCATTTTCATGAAAGCAATCTTGTCCTGGAAGTTTTCATTCATCAGTTGTGGATAAGTAATTTATCATATTGCTAGAAAGTAAATGACCCATAGTTGATTCATTTTATAGAAGGGACAAACATACATTCTTATAGATGATGATAATTATCTAATAGTAATTTATTAATCACTTGCACATACTACTGTATAGTATATTAATCAAGGAGCAGATTTTGTATTGAAAAGAATTTAAGTCACAGCATTACACAACATTCAACCATAATATCAATTGTGTATCTATAGTTTTGTGTGTGTGTGTGTGTGTGTGTTGAGGGAGCCCTAGGTTTTCAAAGTTTATTCAGTCAAAGAATGAATTCTGAAAAGTTACGCAAGAAAGGCTTTGCATGTGAGTCTAGAAGTAGATTATGTCTGCTCTCTAAGGACTAATCTAGTTAATGATAGAGAGGTTCATTTTCTCTTGGTGATCAGAACATGGTCCCAATATCACCCATCACATGAGGAAAAATGCAAAATATCAGCCTTTACTTCTTTGAGGCTCCCTTCTATTTCTACAATGACAGTAACAAAGTAGTCAAAATGAGGCCAGAATATCCTAAAAATCAAAGTTCTTAAACAGCCTATCAATATTAATTTAACTATTAGTATTCCACATGTGATATGTTTTCAGATACTGAGTAGATGTGTTGCAGGAATTACAGATTCTTATGAATGTTTTATTCTCACTCTTAAGGAACCTATAATACAAAAAGAAGTTATAGCTAATTTGACAGATTTCTCATTGGTCTTTCTTGGAAAGGCAAGTAGAAGTCTCATCACTTTTGTGTCTAAAGGTCATCTTATATTTTAGTTCTCGTGAGAAACATTTATAAAATCACTACTAGGAATGTTATTTGAGCTTATGTCCAAAAATCTGCTGAAGAAGGTTAAGAGGTAGAAGAATCATATGAAAAACCCATTTTGACTCCTTGCCAATGTAAACAATTTTTACTTTAATATTTATCTTCAATAAAATGGTTGGTATATGAAAAGATAGTAAAACATATGTTGGAAGATATGTGTGCAGAGTAAGAAATAACAAAAGCTAAATGTTTGAAGACAATACTGAAACCAAATCTATGAATATATACATATATAATGAATTCTCACTTTAGGGAGTCAATTGGAAAATGCTAAACTTGTCAAGTTCCGATTCATCAATTTATCCATAAGTATTGATTACATACTTACTGTATGTCAGCCACTATGCTATGTGCAGGGGATAAAAAGAAAAAAAATTTTAAAAATCTCAGGGTGCTTATTCAAATGCGTTAGAGAATATGTAAATATTTATGTAATCTAAAACACACACATACACACACATATAATAAAAATAAAATAAATATATGCACTAATATATAAACATATATTTTAAATAAATGTATTATATAATTATATTTATATAAATTATTCATATTAAATTACATATTAATAAGATAGAAACACAAAGAAATTCTAAGGCATGAAGAGGAGAGAGAGCCTTCCAGGAATAGGAGAGTGTTAGTGTAAAGGCATCAAGACGGCAGGAGTCTGAAATAGGAATCACCTTTGCCTTCAGATACTTTATTTCCTTACAAAATAGAATGATAAGATAGCCAATAAGATATAAAAATGTCTTGGCCTTTTCCCAGGCAGTTGCCAGGCCTAGAACACCACACCATTCACTGTTCTTAAAATCCCTCACTTCTTTCAATCTTCATCTTCACTCCTTTGTGAAATATATCCTGACCTACCTTGTTTTATATTCTTTCTGCCTTCTTAAATTCTGTTAAGTGTATTTAAGTCTTTACATCTTATATGCCCTGATATAATATGGATCTCCTTGAGGGTATGGAATCTTTTTTCTTTTTTTTTTAATTTTGGAGTCTAGAATAGTGCTATAAACATAGTAGAGGTTTAGTGAATAGTTATGAGTTAAGATGGACTTGGATCAATCATTCAATCAACAATCAATTATTAAACACTTACTCAGTACCGGGCTCTTTTCTAGGGGTTGGAGATTCAAAGACAAAATTGAAATGTTCCTTTCCCTCAAGGAGCTTACATTCTATCAGGTGCAATAATATGTACACTTATTAGCATATGCACAATTATATACAAACTAAATGCAAGGTGATTTGAAGGAGAGGGGAAAGAAGCTGGGAAACTCACTAAAAGTCTTCTGTAAGAGGCAATATCTAAGCTGACTTTTGAAGAAAGTTAAGAATTCTAACATAACAAGCTGAGAAAGGAGAGCATTCCAAGCCCAAGGCACAGCCCTGTGCCAAGACACATAGGCAAGAAATAGAATATTTCACATGAAAACAAGAAGAAGATGAGGTTGGCTGAAGTGTGTGAAGGTAAGTAATGTGAAATAAGACTGGAAACTGTCAGTCAGTCAAAAACATTTTTTTTGGTCCATGTTTGCATTTTTTTCTCACAACAAGCCTGAGTTTGTCTCCTCAGAATTCCCACCTTGATCCTACTTCTCTCTCATAAGATCATAAGGAATAGAACATAAAATTTGAAAAATTAATTTTGGAAATGTTATTCTCAAATAAGATAAAATGCATACAGCAACTTGTAAACCTTAGTGTTATTTAGATGCTAGCTATTGTAACTGTTATTGTTGTTCAATAATATTATTATAATTTAGCATCAAAATGCCTCCATTGGTGATTTAGGTTGTCAGAAATATAATTAAGTCACATAATTTTTTAAATGAAAGTCACCTTAGAATGTTTGACCAAATCTACAAATTTTGTAATAAGGAAATTGAATTCTGGAAGGGTGACGTGAATTTTCCAAGGTCACACATCTGGTTAGTTAGCAAGAACCAGGAGATGATCCTCTTCCTAAATGCTCTCTGAAATATAAATAGCATACATATCACTACAGTCTTCATGAGGCTGCTTTATAATGAGGCACATCTGTATAACAAGTCTCTCAAATTTATTACTTGATAAAATAATATTAATATGTAAATTAATTAAAGACTTGTTATTATTACAACTCATTATACCTTGTGAAACTTTGTTCAATTCCTGCTTAACTGGGGGATTATCTAGCAAAATAAACCAATAATTTCATCTCTATTTTTACCTTGTTTCTAGTTCTTCAATTTATAGGTCACAAAAATATTATATAGCACCTGAAACATTATCATAAAGAACAGAATGTGAAGCAGTGAAAATTGACACTGCTAATCATTGTTTCTACTTGGAATGACTACTTGTGGGTTTAGTCATATTATTGTAAACATAATTTCCTACTGGGATGTCTTAGCTTCATAGAATTGGAATTGGAAAGAGTTTTAGGGGTTTTCTATCTAGACCAAACACCTTATATTACAGATGAGACCCAGAAAAGGTAAGTGAGTTACTCAAAAGCTATATAGGTAGGAAGTAATAGAGCTCAGATTTTATCCCACCACAGAGGTTGTGTTCTTTGCATCCGTGGCCTTAGGGAAAACTAAGTTTTGATGGGACCTCATCCCTCCCCTCCTTAAATTTATGAACGGCCAGTCCTATGAAGTTAAATTAACTAGGCACCCTTTAAAAGTTAAATATTCATATTCAAGATTTTTAAGTAGAAAATGTATCCTTCTAATTGATAATGGGTCAAATAAACAATAGCAAATGTCTGTTTAGGACCAGAAAAGTAATTAAAATCGTGCAAATCAAGGAAAAGAAGATAAAGGTCTTAAGTATTAAAACAGATTTGTAAACATTTACGTTGCTGTTACTGTTATTGTTCAGTTGTTTCAGTCATCTCAGACTCTCCATGACCCATTTGGAGTTTTCTTGGCAAAGAAACTGGAGTGGTTTGTCATTTCCTTCTCCAGCTTATTTTAGAGAGGAGGAAACTGAGGTAAGCAGGGTTAATTGACTGGCCTAGGATCACATTGCTAGTTCATGAATTATCCTAAGATGATGAGAAGTGTTTATCGAATCAGCATTTAAATTCCTAATATACATAAGACACTGTGATTGACCCTAAGGATATAAAGACAATAATGAAAGTTGTCTCTGCCATCAAACTGTTTTTATTCTATTGAATATTTTTGCAAAACATATAAACAGATAAATAAACATGAGATAATTTTGATGGGAGAGAGGCCATTAACAACCAAGCAGAATCAACAAAGGTTTCTGTAAACAATGGCATCTGAAATATGTCTTGAGGAAACTGAGGATTTCATAGGAATATCCCTATACTACCTCATAACAATTTGGGGTAGGCCTAACTTGCCTCGAATCAAATAATGATTTCTAAACTGAAGATTTAAGATCCTTTACAACTTGATTAAAATCTACCTTTTTAGACTGATTATACATTACCCTAGGGTCCAGGCAAACTGGCCTCTTTGCTATTCCTTAAACATTTCATTCCATCTCCATTTCAGTAAACACTTGATGATAAGGGCCAGAATGAACTTGTACTCAGCACCAGCACTGATAGTCTTATCACAATATGATGAGGAATGAGGTAGATATATCTAGAAGAGGACAGGTTAATCACTTGGTTCCTTTTTATTTTCTACATCTATTTTTAGTACCTTATTTTGATTTCTTAAACTCAGAATATCTGATGACATTCAGAGATTTCCTCTGACAAAGACCCACTTCATCAGGGTTTCTTAATTTTTTTTTTCAGGAACCCCCTTTAGCAGTCAGGTAAAGCTTACAGACCCCATTCTCAGACTAATTTCTTTAAAGTCATGATGGATGGAAATGCTACATTTCACTTGGAGGTTAGTGAAAATGAAGGTGTAATTTTGCCCCATCTAAGTTCACTGAATCCCTGAAATCTATCCAAATACTTCACAATAAGAACTACTATGCTATAGCCTTCATTACAATGACTGATTAAATCGACTTCCAAAAGAACAGGGCAGCAGACTGAGGATTGCACTTTATCATAGTCTGCAAAGCTTTAGCTTCATGCAGATGTCCCCAAAACAGCACCAAGACTTGCAGAATGACAAGATGATTCCAAGAATACAAATACCATTTAGACTTGCAGTCTGGTTAAGGCAATGCTCAAAGCTTAATCTGATAACTGACAGTTGGAGAAAAGAGGAGAAAAATAGAACTTCTTTTTGCCTAGCATCTTTGAGCTGCTTTGAATCATAACATGAACTTCCTTCCTAGGCAAGATATTAGCTGGATATACAGCCAGAATGGAAGAAAGTCAAATGACCTGCTGCAAAATGGATACTGTGAGGTTTCTCTGTGACAGCCTACCATTTAATATACTAATTGCTTACTCTTTAAATATAGTATGTGAAATAAGGACAATTATTGCAGGTTACATTTTCACTGATACAAAACCAACTCTAGTATTCCAGTAATTTTGATGTATGCAAGGGAAGAGAACCTAAAGGAATAGCTAATCTTTTATGACTTTCAATCAGAAAGCAAAATACCTTCCCATTACCTTTACAGATGAGTATCAAGTTAAAAGCCTTCTAGCAAATTACCAATGAATCATCAGACCTGGCTTGAGGCAAAGATATTATTTCTCTAGTTATGTTACTGAGAGTTTTAGCATTTCTTAGGGTTAATTTCTACTAGATATAGACATATATACCTGCATACATTTATACATTTATCCATATGCATGATGAATACCTGTATACACACAGAGGTATATGTTCAAATACAATATTAGAGATGTCTTATAATTTATCTCTATAAGATAATTAGAGATTTAAAGGAAATTTTTATGCAAAAATGGACATCATGAAAGACAAAAAATGATAGCGACTTAACAGAAGCAGAAGAGATTAGTAAGAGGTGGCAAGAATACACAAAATAACTATAGAAGAAAGATCTTAGTATTACCAATAAGCATCATAATGTGGTTACTGATCCAGAGTCAGTCATCCTGGAGAATGAAGTCAGGTAGGCCTTAGGAAACATTGCTAACAATAAGGCTAGCAGAGATGATGGAATTTCATCTGATTTACTTAAAATCCTAAAAAGATGATGCTGTTAAAGTGCTGTACTCAATATGTGAGCAAATTTGGAAAACTCAGCAGTCGCAACTGGATTGGGAAAAATCAGTTTACCCCACAGTCATAAAGGGCAATACCAAAGAATATTCAGATTACTGAACAATTACACATTCACACACCAGGCAGGTTATGCTTAAGATTCTGCAAGCTAAGCTTCAGCGAGGTGTGAACCGAGGATTATCAAAACAGCAGGCTGGTTTTCAAAGAGGCGGAATTAGAGACTAAATTCTCAACATTCCCTGGATTATGGGGAAAGCAAAGGAGTTCCAGCAAAAAAAAAGCTACTTCTGTTTCATTGATAAAGCCTTTGACTATGTAGATCACCAAAAAATGTAGCATGTCCTCAAAGAGATGGGAGTACCAAATCATCTTACTCATCTCCTGGGGAACCTGTATGCAGGCCAAGAAAACAATTGGATCTGAACATGGAATAGCCAATTGGTTTGGGATTGGGAAAGGAGTATGACAAGATTGTACATTGTTATCTTATTTATTTAACTTATATGCAGAGTACATCATGCAAAATGTCAGACTGAATCAATCATATGCCAGAATTAAGGTTGTTGGGAAAAATATCAATAACCTCAGATATACAAATGATACTACTCTGAAGAAAGAAAGTAAAAAGGAATTAAAAAACCTTGTGATGAGGCTGAAAGAGGATAGTGGAAAAGCTGGTTTGAAGCTTAACATAAAAAAAAACCCTAAGATTTTGACAACTAGTCTCATCACTTCCTGACAAATAGAGGGAGAGATTTGGAAGTAGTGTCAGATTTTATATTACTGAGCTCAAAGATCACCGTAGACTTTCACAGACTGCATCTGTGAAATTAAAAAGACACTTGCTTCTTGAAAGGAAAACTATGGCAAATCTGGACAGCATACCTAAAAGTAGAACTACCACCTTTCTGGCAAAGGTCTGTATTGCTGTATTGTCCAAACTATGTTTTTTTCTTTGTTTTTTTTTTTTTTTTTTTTTACGTAGCAGTTCATATCTGTAATAATTGGAGCATACGGAAAACTGAGCACCGCAATGCTTTCAATTTGCAATGCTGGAGAAAACTTTTGAGAGTCCCTTGGACAGCAAAGAGATCAAGTCAACAAATGTTTAAATAAATTAATTAATTCAGACTATTCCTTGGAAGATAAAATACTGAAGCTGAAGATAAAATACTTTGGCCACCTAATGAGAAGACAGAATTCATTGAGAAAAGACCCTGATAATGGGAAAGATTGAAGACAAAAAGAAAGGGTGATGGCAAAGGATGAAGTGGATAGATAATGTCATGGAAACAATGAACATGAACTTGGATAAACTTCAAGAGATAGTGGAGGATAGAAGGGCCTGGTATACTATAGTGAATGGAATCATGAAGAATTGGACATAAGTGAATGCCTGAATAACTCAACAACAACAACAAGAGTAATTTATTACAGACCAAGGCAGCTGCCCATCAAGTGCAACAATGATCATAATGAAGTTTACAATTCAAATCAGGAAACAATCAATTTACTCTTGTGGTAGTGGGATTTAAATACCATAGGAGAAAAGTATAATTATTCAAATCCCTTTTATATGATGACTTCTTAAGACAAGTTGCTATAATTAATTAAACAGTAGATATAGATATAATGTAAAGGTGTAGAGGTTCTATACACCTAACCATCTACCGCAGCATCCTAATGTCCTGGAAGCCTTGTTTTTCCCCCAATCACTATATACTGCATAATTCTTACATTATCATCTGATTTCCCAATGTAATGTATGGATAGATGACCATGACAGGAATGGTTTAGGGGAAACTCACTGTATTGATGCCAAATAATATGGACACTTAATGCTTACCCCCCTGTTGCTCAATTCCCATGTTCAAGAGATCTGCTGGCACAGCTAGGTGGTGCAGTAGAGAGAGCACTGTCCCTGGAGTCAGTAGGACCTGAGTTCAAATGCGTCCTCAGCCACTTGACACTTACAAGCTGTGTGACCCTGGGCAAGTCACTTAACCCTGTTGCCTCATCAAAAAGCTAAATAAATAAATAGATAGATGAATAAATGAATGAATGAATGAATATATAAATAAATAAGAGTTCTGCCAACCTCAGTCTGTCCTGAGTATTTAGGATTACAAGAGTGTAGTTACACTATATCCAACAATTAAAAAAAGAAAAAGCTTTTTCAGTCATTCTTTCAGAAATGTGTATATCTTGAGCCAAAGGAGGCAATTTCTGATTAATAGCGTTTTATGCCTTCAAAAAGTCAATTAAAGGTCAGAATTTTTATATTCCACATTTTAGTCACTGCTGTTAAGTTGTGACCAACTTTTCATGACTTCATTTGAAGTTTTCTTGGGAAAGATACTAGAGTAATTTGCCATTTCTTTCTCCAGCTCATTTTACATGTGAAGAAACTGAGGCAAATAGGGTTGAGTTACTTGGCCAGGGTCACACAGGTAGTGTCTGAGGCTGAATTTGAACCCAGGTCTTCCTGACTCCGGGCCCAATGCTCTATCCACTTCACTCCTAGCTACCCTGTATTCCACATTATATGTATACAGTATACACAAACATAAACACACATATATGTATGTACACACATATCTATATGTGTATGTGGATATCTATAGATCTATGTCTACATATTTCAGAGAAGGAATTGATTTCAGAAATGATGGTGGAAATTCATTACCAAGAGTTTTCTGCATTAATAAAACATAGGTCTGGTTAAGTAAAGATATAAACAAATTTTCTATAAATATAATAAATAAGTATGGAGATGCTGAATCTGCAATTTCTTTTTTATAAAAAGTTTCCAGGTATAGAAACTTTTGCAAATTCAGAACAGTATATTCTCTGCAACACTTAGAGCATTTTCTATTACATTGAGAAGTTAAGTGACTTGTCCAAGTCACACTGCCAAAGTGTATCAGCAGTGGGACTGAAACCCAGATCTTACTGAATCTGAAACTGCTTTTTGATCCATTTGTATCCATGACCATGGTGTTTCTTATATTAACCTCTCTTTGTTTATAGTCATTATCATCACAGTAGTATAGTTTTGTATATGTCTACCCTGAGGTTCAATGAATAAATTTCTCTGACACCCCTTTACTACTCTTCTGGCACTTGGTTTTGGTTCTTTATTTGATCTCTTATTTGTCTTGACCTATTTTCTGTTCTTTGGGCAATTCTTTGGCCTTCTCCAGAGCTTCTTAAATTATGGGTTGCAACTCCATTTGGTGTCATGACCCGTGGTTTAAGAAGTGCTGAAGGGATCACGAGTGGGAAAAGTTTAAGAAGCACTCTGCCTCCTTTCCCACCCATCTAGCCTTCATTATTATTCAATTAGTCCCAAGAAGCCACTATTTCAAGGGCTTTTTCAGTTTGGGCCCATATTTCTTAAGATAAAACACACACAAAAACCCAAACACCCAACCCAGGCACCCTACACACACACACACACACATACACACACACGCACACACACGCACACAGAAAGAGAGAGAGAGAGAGAGAGAGAGAGAGAGAGAGAGAGAGAGAGAGAGAAACCTGCTAACCCTAGCCAGATTATTTCCATAGATGATACAGGGCTCTATTCTTTAACCTGGGTCAATTGCTCTGCCACACTCTAAAATCTTTTACTATCCTGACTTTCTTGTTTCTGTTATTTTCTTTCTACCAAGTTTAAGCCCAATTTTATTATAATTATACTTAAGTCAGTTCTTCATTCCAAAATTAAACTACATTTTACAAAGGTGGAGATTTTAAGGGTCAAATGGAACCAGGGAAAGGAAGGAAATAAATGAAATATGCCACTCCACTATTTTGGCAAGTGGTGGGTATCTAAGTTGGAGGTATTTAAGGATTTAGTTAAGCAGTCATTCTTGTCAGAAAACATAAAGCTTCATAGACAGAATCTCAGAAATTCTTAGGAAGAATTAGATAAAGACCACCAATAGAATTAATTCATCCAATCCTGCATATGTTTAGGAGAATACAATATAATCAACAAATGCTGTTGATTTCAATGAAAAAAAATTAGCTTATTTCACTAATAAATAATGAAGGAATGAACGAATTCATTTGTCACTAGTTACACTTGATTTTTCTTCCCTTAATTATCGTTACGCAGCTGTGCATTGCATGGAGTAAGTGTAACACTGAACAATTGTCAAGTAAGATAGCAGAGAGAATTACAATTGGCAGTGCCTGTGGTGAGATACACATGAATCAAACTATTCACATCCTGGGAGTTAATGGGGAAAAACACATTTTGAGGATTTGGTTAGGTTATCATCTGATGTCTTAAAAGCTCTCGTCTCTTATTTTGAATCCTATTCACTTGATTATTTTTTTTTTAAAATGCACCCAATCTGTAAGCTGATAGTGAGAGATGACATTCTGAGAACTTTGGTCACATCAAGTACAGTAAAGGGTATTGTTGGATCTCCAGTACAAGCCACTACAGAAATGATCATCTTTCACAGTTCCAGAGAAAAGTTGTTTGCTATGAACCAAAATGTCTCCTATTTGTTATTGTTGATTGGATTTTTAAAATGACAGTAATATGACTTATCATCACCTAATCTGCCCAAAACTAGAATTAAAATGTATAACTTTGAAGTTTGTGTGCGTGTGTGTGTGTGTGTGTGTGTGTGTATGTTGTGCACATATAAACTATAAAAAAGAGGTAGAAGAATCAATATCATGCTCAAGTGATATATAAATCTGAGCAACTTCTGGAAAAACAGTGAAAACAAACCCCTTGTCTTGGAGGTATTCATCCAAGTGGTAGCCCATAAATTATAATATATAGTACAATATATCCAGGCTTCAGACTATATTCATAAGATCTACAACATGTCATTTAAACAGAGAAAATGTTTTCAGGTTCATCTGTATCAAGGTGAAGCCTGATTGTTGAAAATACAAATGGTACCAAGGTAATACAAGGAAAGAGATTGGAAAGAATACTGAACTTGAAGCATTGTACTTGGAATCATGGGAAATGAAATTAAATCATTGTTCTAATATATGATCTTATACAAATGTGTCATGTATTCTTTTTTTTTTTTTTTTGGCTAGGCAATGGTGGTTAAGTGACTTTCCCAGGGTCACACAGCTAGTAAGTGTTATGTGTCTGATGCCGCATTTGAACTCAGGTCCTCCTGTATCCAGGGCTGGTGCTCTATCCACTGCGCCACCTAACTGACCCTCATGTATTCTTTTAATGTTAAAATACAAAGCGATGGCTTGAATTGGAATCATTAATTAAGGCAAAAAATAATTGAATGCTGGATTAAAGTTGATCATAGCAAAATTGTACCTTTTTTTCCATCTTGGGTTCTTGTTTAGATTAACATGTTATTAATTGTTATGTTTGATAGTTTTATGAATTACAAATTAAATTTTAAATTATTGAAATAAGCAGTTACAGATATTCAATAATGTATTATCACAAGTAGGAAAGCATGGCATGATCTAGGGTGCAGGAAGGAAGCAGTTGCTCCTAATAACCCTGATATGAACACTAAACTCTTTCTTTTTTCAAAGTGTGCTGTGATCACCTTATAAAAGAGTTAGCCCATGGGTTTGAATCAGTATTTCTTAAACTGGCTTTTATGCTTCAGCGATTACCATTGATAGAAGGGAGAAAAAAGGTTCTTAATGAGGTCTTTTGGTGTGACTTGACCACACAGCTCTTGGGAGTTTGGTTTGCTGGTTAGCAACTGGTGAACCATGTGTCCTGAGAAACAGTGTCCTGCTGTAATAACTGAGATGTTAGTTGTATGCAGCAGTTATACCACATTTCAACATGAACTTGATGGAAGCAAAACTATGTAGGAACTGAGATAAATTGAGCCTACTGCCTCAGAGATAGAGGTAGTGTAAGGGAGACAATACCCTGGTGGCATTGGGAAGAAATATTTTTACTGTATTCTTACAATTTCTTTGAAGTAAATATCCTTTTATATTAACTACCCGATGTTAAGCAGTTATATGGAAATACAGTGCTAGTCACTGGCCCCTAACAATAAGGGGAACTCTATCCATGGTGGCTCAGTCTGATGGCAATATAGAAAATACATTGTAATCCTTCAGGGTTATCTCCTGGATCCTTGAAGAGAGATGTAGCAACCTATTTCTGGGACAGTGGGCCAGAGTGGAAAGATTACAGAAAGGCTAAGCTACTTTTAAAATATGATTACTTTCTATTCAGTAGAATATTAGTATTTAGGCTTAGTTCTCAAGTTCAGCAAGATAATATGATTCATCCCAGTGTTTGGTTGATGACTCAGTGTGAATCAAGCCCCTATGTGGGAACTCTGAGTGTATTAATTTCAGGTAAAACTTATTTTGAATTGGTTTACTTTCCTTTGAACTTCGCAATGAGAGAAATATTAGTAAGTGAAACTAACTTATATGAAGTAAAAAGTGTTTCTTATTTGGTATATTGAAATTCTACAGATCAAATATACATTCTTATAAACTTTTGAAAACTGCCTCAGGGTTATTTCTTGGATATGAAGCACAAAATGCCACTTAAATTTTATTGAGAATTGAAAGAGTTTGAATTTAGTGTCCTTTGCTGCTATCCCCTTCCATTAGAGCCATTGCAACCCCTGAGGTTCATACTTGCTACTGACAACCTAAGGTTCCTCATTTTCATGCTCCAAAAATGTCTACCATTCTACTGTGTTACAGACATCTTTTTTTCTATGTATTCTCTGACTCAATTATCTGTCACTTTGGATGATAGCAGATAAAATATCAAGAAAATGGTCATGACTAATAAAGTCTTGAAATACAACCTTTCTCAGAGGCATTTGATTTTTAAAAGGGGACATTGTTACAACCTATAGTAATCAATCAGGAAGGCTACAAATCCAGTAATTATGATTGGGTGATTTAAGGGCATAACTTTAGGACAGACAATCCTCTGAGAAATTCTTTCATTATAAATGTAAGTGTGCCTTTCTACTTTGCTTATAGAGGTGGTTCTTTTAAATTGCTTGTATGTGCCATAATTATTTGCAATAAATAAATACTGAAAGTTAACATGGTATATAGAACACTGGTCTTGGAGATAAAAGATCTGGGTTCAAATTCAGATTCTGCCTTATTTTGATTGTTTGACCCTGGATATGTCTTTTATCCTCTCATTGTTCCAGTTACATTTCCAATAAGTTAAGGTGAAGAACAAGCACTGATCTTCACTGATAGAAGGTCCTCAAAGGAGGTTCCCTATGTTAATGAAATCACAAACCTGTTTAAAAAGAATAATATTAATCATATCTGGCATTAGATTGTAAGCTCCACAACAGTATGGATTCTGCATTATATAATCTTTGTATTTCACTCAATGTCCTGCTGAACACTCAGTACACAGTAAATGGTTTTTAAATGTATAATGACATTAATGAAGAAACATGTTACCCTTCATCTGACAGAGGAGTGATGGACTAAGGTGGAGATGGATATGTTTTTGGAAGTGAACAATGCAGGAATTTGTTTTTCTTAACTATGCAAATTTGTTATAAGGATTCTGCCCCTCCTTTTTTTCTATGGGGAGAGGGAAGAATAGAAGGACAGAAAATATATATTTTTAATTGAAAAAAATAAGTTCAGCTAAGCCAGCTAATAATACAATAACTGAGAATGACTATTTGTGATGTTCTGGACACATGTTCTCCCATTTCTGCAAAGGATCATGAGTGCCCGGCACAAAAGAAACAGTTAATAAATCCATGCTTATCTGTTAATTAAAAACCAAGATGCTATTAGAAATAGTATAGTTACTGACAAGACTAGAGTAAAACCAAAGTATATGTGCAAATATTTTAGCTTTCAGCTGGTATCTTTTAAAATGGGGTAGAAAATAGGGTAGGAAATTATTTTAAGAATAATAGATAACAATTTTAATCTCATGATGGTATATTTAAAATAGCATATACAACATCAGTGGATTTGAGGGAACTAATTTTTATTCCAGGAGAAATAGCAAAGGCAGTGTCAATAATACACAAGAGAAATGAACCTTAATGGACAGTCAAAATAAGACAACCAAATAGATATGTCTCAAAATAAAGCTGTCCTTCAGTCTACTTCTATAATCACATTTTTTAAATAGAAAAATGCAGCTATTCCCCCCCAAAAAAATCAGTTGGTCTCTGACCAGAATTTATGTGTATATACACATATGCATATATAATCACATGATACATTGCATGTATACATGTGTGTATGTACACACTTGGGCAATACATATGTGCTTGTGTGTGTGTATACATACATATATGGATATATATATATATATATATATATATATACACATACATACATGTGTGTATAATTTCTGTTTGTGTCCTAAACCCCCAAAACAGATGCTAAATAAGAGAAACTCAAAAAGATACATTAAAAAATTCAAGACCATTGCTCTAGTGAATATATGCCTCTCAAATTATCAGTATTCAGCCAGAATTGAATTTTAAACTAACTTCTGAAAACCTAAAAGGACTAAGACATCAACCCAGAAGCTAATATGTAAAATCACCAATTCAAAGCTTAGAAAATGAAAGATTTTACCTGGCAAAGTGGGTTGGAGAATGATATATAGCTGCTCCTGGTCTAGACAAGGTGTTTTGGGTAGGGATTTTAATTACAGAGTTGAACTTCTGATGAATATGAATTAGGTGCCAGGCATCTATATGATGATTTTATACTGTAACATGTCTAACAGATAAATTAAAATCAAATAATCCTTTTGATGACATCAATTTGAATTTATGAACTTTAATGTGTGTCAGCCTGATAAAATTATTTTTTCAGAGTTTGAGTGTCTTTATTACAAGCATAGAGGGGAAAATTGTCTTAGCTTTTCTTCCAAGTGGATACTGTCATAACCCATCCCGTTCTTCTTAAGCCTGTATACTATTTTGATTGTTTGTACAGGTAAGTTATTAGGTCTTAAGGACTTAGGGTTAGTAGTTATATCGGTCTTACTCAAGCCCTGTGCTCTAGGATCCTGTCTTCTCCCCACCATCCCAAAATTCAGTAATGCTTTCATCTCCTTATAAATTTGCCATTCTGATAATCCATGTATTATAGCATCTTACCATTTTTTTCATGTATCTTCAATACTGGTATCCTAAACTTGGAAGCAAGGCCCTAGGACATGAAACATTGCATAACAACCCCTCAGCTTCCCCTTAGGTCATACATATACCCTCTTCTAAGCCCCAGTACTCCTACTGGGCTTTGGAACTGCAACCTTTACATCATAGATTTTTTTTTCACTCTTACTATACCATGCATATCCCCAACCCCAAACATGCACCCAGTTCTATGTTCAATATAGAGACTGCTCCTTTAGGCAGCATGGTATGGTAGATAAGAATTCCAGACTTGGAATTTGGAAGAGTTCAATTTGACTTTACTTCTGGTGCTTTTATTGGCTTGTAAAGATGCACAAATTACTTTACTTCTTGAAGGCTCACCTTTCTTTCTGAAAAACATAATATAATAATAGCTATTTCCTACCTCAGATTATTGTAAGGCTCAAAGAAGATAATCTGTGTAAGATATTTCACAAACTTTAAAACATTGTATATAGGGCAATGGAGTGGATGGAAAGATGGCCTTTAATACAGGAAGACCTGTGTTCAAGTTCTGCCCCTGGGAAAGTCACTTAACCCTTCAATGCTCTGGGAAAACCCTCTAAGACAGATTTCTTTACCTCATATTTGTTATGGAAGTCTTTGGCACTCTAGTGAAGCCTGTTGATCCCTTCTGATAAATATTTTAATGGCATAAAATGAAAAAAGAAAAACATGAAATTACAAAGAAAACTGATTATATTGACAAAATAGTCATATTTGTGCACTTATATATGTACATATATATGTATTTATTTATTTAAGTTTATGTACCTCATGTTAAGAATCACAGTCTAAGACTCTAAGTTGCAGATGTTTGACTTCAAAAGGTTGAGTAATTCTATTAATTGTCAAATGAACCAAATCTCTCTGTTATTACCAATAGTCACTCATATATTAACATCATCCTGGCAGAGACCTTTTGAAAAAGCACTTCATCAAATGATTCAGTCTAATGATGAGCTGGAAGCAGCCACATTCACCAATGTCTCTGGCTTCATTTTATAACTTTCTCAACTCTTCTGGCGCTACAGTTCTAACCTTTGTTGTACATGAACTACATTCTGTTTAAGACAGAAGCAATGACCTTGTCCATCTTTCACTTTGGAGGAAAATTAAGAATAAAAAACTGATCTTACTTTATTTAGAACTTTGCTATATATCATTGCTAACTAAATGTTAGTGACTTCTCCACAACATATGACTTAAGTCAAATAGGAAATATAAGGAACTGATTCATTTGGGCTTCCTTTAGAGATGGTCACTTTTGTTTGCAGTTACCATTACTATTGAGCATGTGCTATACTTCACTGATTGTAATAATCCATTTCCCAGGATTTTTCAATTAATGTATAAATGATCGCCGAGAATGACCTACTTAAATTGCATGGATTCATTTAACTTGTTTTTGTAACATATAAAAAATAATTCCTAGTAATATAACCCACTACTTTTTTCTTTAATAAAATCCTTGATGTCACAGTCTTGACTATCTTTCTTTGTTCTGACTATCAGTAGTTAATTTTCTGTATTAAAGTATAGGTGTAATCTTTTTTCTTCTTGTTGTCAATCATAATGGTTGCTTATTTGTCTGCATTATGCCATTAGTCAGAGCTATTTATCTTCCTTCCAAGTTTAGTTTTCTTGTTTTATTGTGAAGTACTCATTCTCTGAATAATGGTGTCATCTTTATTGCTCCCAAATCTAGACATTTAACTGTGACAGATGATTGGCTGAAACTGTTAATCAAAATATAGCTTCATGGGTAATCAGGGTTCATCTCTTTTATATATGTTTTATGTGGTGTGCTACATGCAAGTTCCTTTATTTAAAACCATTTATAAAATGTATCCTCTGAGCTCATGACGAAAAATTTAATCCTCAATTCTCTCCTTCCACAATAAGCATATTCATGTTTTCTAGCAAACTGGCAAGGAATGAAAAGTTCCAAATGGTGAAAATAAATTATTAAATGACAGCAAGCTATATATATTTATTTTGCTGCATCTCCCCTTTTTTTCCATTTACCTAAACAAGTTTCTAATAGGCTTTTACATAACAACAAGGCCCTTATATTTTAAAGTAAAAATGGAAATCCAATTGAAGTATCTTTTAGGTAACATATCTTTCAACTATTGAAATTTAATTTTTGAAGAGAAAACTCTAGCAATGTAAAGTGGGTAGGGGAACAACCTATTTTGGATGGGGAAAAAAATTAAATACTAACAATTTAAAACTTGCCCACTGCAGAAGTTCAGCATAATGCAAAATGCAGATTGTGGGAGAAGACCAAAACTACAGTAGAGCTCAAAGAATTTCACTTAGGTTTTACTTTAAAAGCCTCCAATATGAATATTATTCTTTATAATTTCATAGAAAGAAACTCATTGCACAAATACAAAATCAGCAAAGATTTACATAATGTTATGCTCTGGTAAAATCTGAGAAAGATGCAAAGTTTATCTAAAATAAGCTCTTTTATTTCAAAGCACTTATGGTCACTCAAGTGATAAGAATGCAGGGAGCAGCAGTCTTTAAGACTAAATAGTAGATGGAATAACAAAAAAAAAATCCCTGATATAAAGAAATTTATCGTTTTCTGGGACATTAAAAGAGAAAGGTAGTATCACTTTTTTAAAAAAAATATTTATTATTACATGTTCTACTCAAGTATTTTACAAAGGGACTGACAGGGACTTTATATGGAAATACAAAATGGGGGGTTTCAATTTTATAAGTACATTATTGCCTGTAACACAGAACCAAAAAAAAATTGATTTTTGTGAGGCTGAAAGGCCAGTTTTATATAGCACACATAAAATGATATAGATTACAATTCTGCCTAAATTTAAAGTCACTTATCCTCTGTGACCTTCAGTTTTCTTGTATAAAAAGCGGGGCTTGGTAGGCTATTCTCTCAAGTCCTTTAAGCTTTATATTCCATAATTCTATTTTTTTTTTACTGCTGAAGTACTTCAGAATTTATGTATTTATTTATAAGTTGAAAAGCATACAAGGAAACAAAAAATAGCAAATATTAAATTTGTTCCACTATGAGGTAACAGGAAAGTTAATGGTAAATGAAAAATGACTGGGAGGATGAAAACGTTTTACTCACTATTTTTTTTCACCCAGCCAAACATTAGTCTTTGTATTTAACATAGGATATATGTGCACATATACATATATGTATGTAATACATGCATATATGTGTGAATGCACCTTGTATGTAGTCTAAACATTAAAGATATCCCACATATAGTCACAATATGAATATATATATATACACATAATACATAGCATGCATTATCATGTATATATAAATATAATACATATCATGTGTATATATGTGGGTGTATGGTCAGTTTCTGTTATGAAGAAAATGCAGGGGGAAGAGTATGTTGAAATGCCTTTAATACAGAAAATTCCTCTCTCTCGTGACTTGCCCAAGAGTAATTCATAATATCTCATTTTTTCTCAGTTACAGAAAAAGAGAAATTTAAGGAAAGAAGCCAATCACAACTTGGTGGCCATTTTGAGAAGACTCCATTTAACTATAAAAAAACATACTTATGTAGTGAATGACATTTGAAATATAACAGAATCATCTTAGCATGATGATTTTGTACTCATACTAGAATAAATATCAAAGTTAACCATCCAAGAGTTTTTTTTAAGTTATATGTGACACAAGAAATACTAATGTAAGCTGGAATTTGAAGCACAGAGTTTATCCAAATGAGGATTATTCTCTTTCTGAAAGGCAATTCGCATGTCTTTGAAAGAGGTGATTATAATAGCTATCAAAATTAAGGTATCACTTGTGGAAAATGTGTATTTTTAACATAAAAGCACAATGATTTTAGAATACAGATTTCACTAGCCCTAGCTTGGCTCACTCCCACTAACACAGAAGTTTTACATTATGGTTTTGGTTTTAAGTTTCATATTCTTAAAAAGCTATTGAGAACATGTTTTCACTTCCAGAATGTATAAAGTAAAATTTTAAGGGGAATTTCAAAAGGCTTGATTTTTTTTCTCCAAGAATACTAATGCTGACATTAAAAAAAACAAACCACTTTAGTATTAGAGTATCTTTATACTTTGCTTATCCAACATTATTATTCAAAAGTCTTTAACGAATTTAACACCATTTAAAAATTTTTTCTTAATGATTCATAAAGCATATACAGACACAATTTTGGATTGAAAAGTAAAGGTAACATTGCTATATTGCAAAATATTAATTAGAAAATAAAAAGCAAGTATTTTAACATTTATTCTTTTATTTTTATCATTAGTCTCTACTTCCTCTAACATTAAAATATAGCTAGTGAGTAATGCAGATATGTTGTTGAGATCTAAGAAGTTAATATGAAGTATTTTTCTTTCTTTTGTTAAGGTACATTTCTACAAAAATAAAGCCTATTGCAGTAAGGATATAATGAGTTTTTTTTTTCTTCTCTCAACATGGAATCATAGAAATTTAGATTTAGAGCTGGAAACAACCTTAGAAGTCATCAAATCTAACACTCCCTTTATAAATGAAGAAACATTATAATTTCCTTCCTTTATTAATGTCCTATGGAGTTCAAAATAAATCAGGAGGGTAAAATAATTGACTTTTGTTGGCATGCAAGTTAATTTTTTGTAGACTCACTAAAAGCAACATTGGGACCATTCTGCTTACAGAGAATGGAAATGATTTCTCCTTCTTCTTTTACCCACATGACTGAGATTTCGCTTACTATATCTCTATATTTTAAAATGTTTTCATTCTATCTATTTCAGGAAGTTATGGTTGTTCTCTATAGCAGCATCTAAAAAATATTCTTAAAATTATGTAGCTCAATGTTATCTCTGGGCATTTGTGGGTGACATTTTTGTTTGTAACAAATCTCTGATTCTAGCCAACCTTATTTTTCACATTGTATAGGATATTTTCAATTATGTAATTGTAGTATGGGGATTTGTCATCTTTTAGTTTATGAAGAGAAGTGAATTTCTTACTTATAATTCTCACTACTCAAATGTACATTTCTAGGTATTTGATCCATGATAACCTTTGCACATTTCTAAAGTTTTCTAAGATAATCTGCATCAATCTATAAGGTCAGTCTCCTTAAAATATACCTTTCATGCATCTCATCTTATATCACTAACATGAAAGTCCTGTATCTGTAAACAAATTTACTCGACTCAGCCCTTTGCTTTATGTTTCTTTGACAGTTTTGTTGGTTTAGGTCATGTTAATGTCACCGGTGGCTTTTTCTTTAACAATTTATTATGCTTCATTGAATAGCAAACCAATATTGGAATCATTTAAAAAGTTCAATAGGAGATAAATGATATCATTCCCTACTATTGCTAATTGACTATTCAGGAAGCATTTCTGTAAAATTCAACTTATCATGCTGTTGGGGGGGGGTTGTGGTGGTGATGCCATTATTCTCTTATTTCCATCTTGGTTAGAGGGAGTACATATGGAAAGTCTGGGGACAAGTCATTAAATGCCATATTTTTCTTTCATTTTAAGATAAAATAATCATTATTTTTCATTGTCTTGATATTTACCCTCATCAACTTCACCATCTTCATTAATATCTTCATACCTGAAACTCTGCCATATCAGCATAGCTTTCACCAATGACCAGTTATATTCCATTTGAAAAACATTTTCTGCCATATATTTTCATTTATGCAGTTAAAGATCACTGTCCACACAGAAACTTGAACAACTCTCAGTATGCCTCTCAATGGAAGATGGGAGGGCCTTAATACTGGCGTGGTTTTACTTTGCTGCTCTGCTATAAAATGAAATTAACAATGTCCCTAAGATTCTTTATTAAGTGAGGCATGCTCTGAATATATCACAGTAGCTTGCTCTGATAGGTCTTTTACTCTATTCGCCCTTTACCTTGACTGGTCCTCCCCAAGGCCTAGGATAAAACAGCATAAGAAAACATAGTAGAGAGAAGGAAATATGACACAAGAAAATCTGAGCCTTCACTAAAATATTGGCTTTGGAAAAACTACTGAGTCCTGGTATAGGGGCTGGAATAGTCTCTGGATTTACTACTGCCTTGATATTTCCTTGACATTTCCTTTGTACTAGTTTGACCAATGGCACATAAGATGGAGACAGTTCAATTTCAGTACTAGAAAAGCTCTTCTTATCCACGAAGGAGCAGTTATGTCTTTGAATGAGAGTATATCTCTCATAAAGACAAGTTGGGTGCTACTTTCTGCCAAAGTAAAAATCAAAGTAACTGAATTTCATATTCTCTCCAGAGAGTAGGGATAATTTACTTTCTTCCAATTTATTTTTATAAGAAATTTTCATCAGTAACTATGTTTTATCTATACAGGCTTTTTAAAAAGCCTGTATTAAAAAGCACTCTCCCCAAGATCACTTGACTATATAATTTGTTTATAAGGCTTCAGTTATTAAATCATTTATACTTTTTTTTGCAAAGACCAAAATAAAAATACCCCCTATCATAAGCTATTTATTCTTCTATATAATAATAAATTTTCTCAGCCAGACCTATGTCAAATGTACTTTCCTTACTAATTAGTTTGGTAGTTACTTATTACATTGAAATTTAAATGTACTAATCAAATGTTTATTTTGTAACAGCATTACATTAACCCTGATTAGGGATGAATTTATTGCTTCAAGGATTACATTAAATTGTAAATTCTCCAGTCTAGGGATGGATGTTAATTGTACCTACCAAGTAAAGTAATTCTTTGTGAATAAAACTACAACAAATCTGGGGCTAATGATCTGATATCCATTTGTGTTATTTTTTCCTCCATAGTAAAGACATACAATTGAGCACGTATACCATTTGAATGATGTCTCCTCTTCCTAGAGTCAATTGACTAGGGTTCAAATCCTGCTTCTGGCAGTACAGAGTGACTTTGAAGGAGTCACTTAATCTCTGTGCCTCAGTTTTCTCATCTTTCCAAAGATGTGTTTGGACTAGATGGCCTATCCCCTCCTATGTTTAATTTATGATCACATTGTCACAGAAATAATCCCATTTCCTTAAATGCATAACCATTCTTAATTGGATCTGTGATCAAATCAATGTGACTTTTCCATCCAGTTCAATTGTTCACATTCATGATCTGTTCAATACAGACTAAAAAGTTAGGTGGTATTTAAAAAAAAGGAAAATATTAGACAGATAGCAAGACAAAGAAGGTCTTGGGCAGTAATGGCTGGAGAAGGTTCTCTCCCAAGAAGATAGTGTGACCAAGGCATAGATTGGAGTGGGGCTCAGGGATATCTCCAGCAGATCTAGGGGTCAGCATTCAGCTAACCATCAATCTCCTGCACCTAGTAAGAACTTGGCCATGGGTCAAAGCGGGTTGGTTGGAGAAGGGATAAGTACATGGCTACACTTAGTTATAGAAAAGAGTACTGGTATAACATCCTATATCCTATTAATTGATTGGATTTCAGCAGGAAGGGAAAGTCACTGACTCCTCAAAAATACATTGGATGAAGGGAAATTCTTCGCCAAATTCAAGCCACAAATAAGGAGTTTTTATTCCAGATATTTTTGAAGTAATTCTGAAAGTTGCTTTTCTATTTGATATGGATATTTTTGGGTGATTCAAAATATTTAAGTCTAGCAGACTTACCTTCTAAAGTCTAACCTAAAACTTGCTATTAAGAAACAGAGATCACAAGGTAGAATCAGTTCACAATATATCTAGGATCATATCATTGTTATAGGTAGAGCTAAAAGATATAACCTAGCACTTGGCCTTACACATGGGAAGACTATAAAGATGATTTTTTTTATAATTTGATTTTTGGAAGCTGGGAAGGCCCATAGCACATCAAATATATCTCCTACCTACTCATTGATGCCTATCAATAGTTTACTAGGTAAACAAAGCTTTCATTTCACTATAAGAGATAAGATTAACATTATGATTCTCCTTAAGAGAAATAACATCATGATTAAAATTTAAACTTAAACCTAAAATTAAATTTTGAGGAAAAAAAGTTTCATGCTGAACTCTGCACATATCAGTTCTCTATGTGGAGGTGGATTGTATTTTCCATCAGGTATCCCTTGGAATTATGGTAGATCCTTGTAATGATCAGAAAACAAAATAAAATTAAGAATTTAAAAAGGGAAAATATTTTTAAAATAGATTTTGAATGGGGCAATGAATGTATGAACTCATGTGGTATTGCATATCTGAAATAGGAATTCATAGAATGACCAAGAAGATGGAAAAAAGGGGAGGGGGCAGACTGAACACAATGAAACTAAATTTCAGCTACTCTGATTTTTAAAATCATTTTATTACTAATTTAACACTGAAAAAGTATACTTTCTCAATAATTATTTACATTTAAACATATATAGTATCATAACATCTTTCTAGTTCGTTCTTCTAACTTCTCAATAGGATTTTTTGTCAGTTTTTATTCCCATATTAAAATTTATCTTGGTCATAATCAAGTCCTAAACTTGAGGCTAGTCCTGACAAGATCTGGAATTAGAATTTATCCTTTCCTATCAACTTTCATTGTTAGAGGCAGTATGGTGTAATATAAAAGTAAATTCAAATTAAAATCAGAAAACTTGCTTATCTTGGCTTACTGGCTCTGTGGCTGAAGAAATTGCTTAAATACCCCAAGCCTTAATGTTCTCAACTATAAAATGGGAAAGATGACAACATTTGTACTACCTACATGCAAGAGTTATTCTGAGGGAAGTACCATATATGTTATGAAGTATTTTAAATATGAACTAATATTATTATCATTAACATTATTGCTCTAATGATACAGTAATGCTGGTAGCAAGTAGACATTTAAGTGAAAATCTTTGTATGATTATAGAAGCAGGCAATTTCCAATAACCTTAGAAAGTTAAATTATGAGAGACCTGTGCAATGTGGGACAGTGGAAAGATAAATATAAAGTAAGAGGACCAGAGTCCTAAGTTCATCTCTGCCATTTGCTTGTTGTTTGACTTTGGGCAAGTCATTTAATCGTGATGAGTTTCAGAATTTCCACCCCTAAGATGAAAAGTTTGGACTAGATTGCCTTTTCTAATTCTAAATATATGATTCTCTGATTTTTCATAGTCCCACTGAGTCACAGTACAAAGCATTGATGTCAGTGCTTCAAAGCCATATATTCCCAATCTGGGAAATAGAGATTTTCAGGTTTTTGAAAGTGACGAAAATAAAATACTATGTCTATTAATTTATTTGCTTTAAGAAAAATGAGCCTACATCTCCCTATTTCTCCCAGGGCTGGAAGTATAATGACCACTCACAGACTTGAACCCACTCCCGATTAGCATGGATACTTTGATGTGCTCCACGTCCAACCTGGTCTAGTTTTTTCCAGACTTTGATAACCAGGTATGCTTCTTTCTTCTAGGTGTTTGCAAAATTAGTTCCAAACTTAGTGTGGACACCTGATCATCTTTAACCTCAATTCATCTCAGCATTTCTAATCTTCAGCTATCTACCAACTCCAACCTCAGCTTTCCCCGAAGCAGGGATTATAGGTGTGTGTCATTACCCCATTTAATATCTTATTCCAATTTTTGAAGTGAAGAGATGTCTGTAACCATGCTGAAGTTCTAAGGAGCTGTCATTTGAGGAATTTTATATGAGTTCTTTGATTCTAGAAGGGAAATGAGGATTAATATGTACAAGTCACAGAGCCACATTTAGGCCTTATTTAAGGGGAAGGGATGAAAGTTCCTCTTTGTAATAACCATTATAAACATGGAATACACTGCCTCAGAATATATGATGACTTTCCCCTCTTGAGATCTTTATGTAAAGAATGGATGACCATTTGTCAGGTATATACAGGCAGAAATTTTCTTCAGATATGGGTTGAACCACATGGCCTCTGGGATCCCTTCCAGCTCTGAGGTCCTAGAATATTTTTAACATGAAAGAAAAGATATTTTGCATGAGAACTAATTATGGATGCATTACAAATGACAAAAGAAATGAATACTTCTTATATAACTACAAAAATATTTGATGTAAACTGTAGTCTACCTTCACAGTCACCAATTCTGTTTGGGGAGAGTATGTTGTCTCAGCTACAGATACTGTTATTAATATTACCTTTACCCAAAAAATCTACAACATGCAACCCAAAAGCTAAAGATTACATAAATATGTCAATCACTGACAGGAAAAAAAAAAGATTGATTGCAAAAGATTTTCAACCCCTGCCATGAAAAAAAATAAAACACTGTGATGTTTGAATTATAGCTAGAACTTTGGAGACATTTTGCAGTTTCTGTAGTTTGAAAGTGATATATTTGTGGTCTAGTGAAGCACAGTGTGTGAACTGACTTGCTACTTACATCCATTAAAAACACAATTGTGTTTTCAAACACAATTGAGTGCTTTCTTTTTTCCCTTTTAGCCCTAGAATATTTGTTTATACAATTTGTATTTGAAACTCTGCTGCAGTTTCATTTTTTTCAAACTAGATATTTCTCAGAAATTTTCAGAAAATACATGAAATTTTTATATCCTAACAGTTACAATGTTTCTCTTTTGTCAATTGCCAAATTTAGAGATGCCCCAGCTGTCCATGAAATCTAAATTGCTTGTTGGCATGAAGCACACGTCTGAGCTGTTTCTCTAAATTCATTTTTAGGGAATCATGCATTGAGATCTCTCAACATATGTGATTTTCCCTACGCCCCCCCCAAGTGCACTCAGAAATATCTTGGCATTATGTTGAGTGTTAGAATTTTTATTAAAAAAAGAAAGAAATCTTTCAATGTCAACTAGAATCATAATGTATAACCACTTTTTAATCATAGCATAAATCTGAAAACTAAATACCTCCAGAATTTTCTCCATAAAGGTTTCTTTTTTTTTTCAGGGCTCATTCCATTTTATTTTATTTTATTTTATTTTATTTGTACTTAATAGTATTTTTTCCAACTGCTTTTAAAGATAGTTCTCAACATTCATTTTTATGATTTTGAGTTCCAATTTTTTCCCTCTCTCCTATCCCTCCCTCCTTCCCGAGACACCAAGCAGTCTGAAATAGGTTATACATGTATGATCATATTAAACATATTGCCCCATTATTCATGGTATGAAAGAAGAATTAGAACAAAAGGAAAAAAATAAAGAAAAACAAACAAACAAAAAAACATGTGAAAATAGATGCTTTGACCTGTATTCAGACTCCATAATTATTTCTCTGGATGTGGATTAGAACTGTCCTGGATTATTGTATTGCTGAGAAGGTTTAAGTCTATCATAGTTGATCATCACAAATGTTGCTATCACTGTGTACACTATTCTCCTGGTTCTGTTCACTTCACTCAGCATCAGTTCAGGTAAGCCTTTCCAGGTCTTTTCTGAAATCAGATTGCTCATGGACTACAACAATATTGTGATTCTCATAATAAACAAAATTAGGCCAAATAGAATAATACCTCATAGGTTCTCCCCAGAGAGCCAAAAATGCCTTTGAGTTAGTTCTATTGTATACCCAATGGCAACATAAAATATAATTTCATGACCATTCCACAATCTTGCTTTGCAGTGTTCAGGATGAGGATGAGCAAAAAAAAAAAAAAAAAAAAAAGACTTCCATAAAAATGACTGCTGCTATGCCAAAACGTCAAGTTATGGTGATAGACAAGTAAAGAAAACTACTGAAAAATTTTGTCTTCACCCTCAAAATTCAAAATATTCAATGATATTCTAATGTAATTGGAATTCCAATTCCAATGTAAAGATGAGCAAAGAAGTTGATAGAAAAAAAGTACATTGGAAAACATAGCTCATATTTAAGAAATAAATGAAATGAAAGGCTCCTAGACCATATATAAGCCTTATTCCAATGTATCAGAAATATATGGTACTGGTCATAATGTGGGAATAAAGTGGAGGGCAGTAAGAATTTATGTAACACTTGCTATATGTCAAGCACTATGCTAAGTACTTTGCAAATATCTCCTTTGATCATTTTATAAAATTCACACAATATCACAGGAAATGACTATGACTAGGCAAAGGATAACTGGCTTTGACTCTATAACCATATCACAATCTGCTCTCTATGTGGTTAGACCATAAGCTACTTAGAACAGAAGTCAAAGTCAACATCAAATTAGAAGAAAGTATAACAGTGAGTAGAAGGCACTCAGAATAATTGCAACAGCACCAGCTTCACCAATGTGAAAATAAAAGTCATTGATGCCACCAAATTGGGAAATGCAAAAGTGGCAAACATAATGAATTTGATTTTCATGATTCCTCTGAAAAAAAAAGTATTTTTTTTAATTGCCAAAACAAGGAGACTAGATTGAACTCACAAAAACAATGCACATTTGATCTCTTTTCCATGTGGAGTGACGTAGTAAGCAAAGATTAATTAAATTCCTACTATGTACCAGGCACTGTGCTAAGTGCAGGGGATACAAATAAAAGAAAAACAAAACAAACAAACAAAAAGTCCCTTCTGTGAAGGAGTTTATCATCTAACAGGAGAGTTAACATATAAATAACCATGTGCAATTGTTATAGAACATTTAGAATAATCTATGACAGAAAGTGATAAAATCAAGGATCACTGAGAAAGGCTTCTTTCCATCTTGATCTGTGACCCTATAATTTCATTTAGGCTTCTTCCTTCTATCTACTCTAATAATGATAAATTCTTATGAGTTACAAGTATCATTATCCCATGTAGAAAGGTAAATATTTAACCTTATTAAATCCCTTATGATTTCCCCTTTCTGGTTACCTTTTTATGCATTTCTTGATTCTTGTATTTGAAAGTCAAATTTTCTATTTAGCTCTGGTTTTTTTCATCAGAAATGCTTGAAAGTCTTCTATTTCACTGAATGTTATGTTTAACCTTGAAAGATTATACTCAGTTTTGTAGGTTAGGTGATTCTTGGTTAAGCCCTCTGATCCCTTAATGTAGAAGTTGCTAAATTTTGTGCTATCCTGATTGTGGTTCCACAATACTTGAATTGTTTCTTTCTGGCTGCTTGTGATATTTTCTCCTTGACCTGGGAACTCTGGAATTTGGCTATAATATTCCTAGGAGAATTTTATTTTGGGATCTCTTTTGGGAGGTGACCAGAGGATTCTTTCAATTTCTATTTTACCCTCTGGTTCTAAAATATCAGGGCAGTTTTCCTTGATACTTTTTTGAAAGATGATGTTTTTTTTTAGTCATGGCTTTCAGATAGTCTAATAACTTTTATATTATTTCTCCTGGATCCATTTTCCAGGTCAGTTGTTTTCCCCATAGATATTTCCACATTGTCTACTTTTTTTATTCTTTTCATTTGTTTAATTGTTTCATGATTTCTCATAAAGTCATTAACACACATTTGCTCTATTTTAATTTTAAGGAATTATTTTCTTCAGTGAATTTTTGTGCCTCATTTTCCATTTGGCCAATTCTGCTTTTTAAGACATTCTTCTCCTCATTGGCTTTTTGGATTTCTTTTGCCATTCAGTCCACTCTGTTTTTTAAGGTGTTATTTTGTTCAATATTTTTTGTATCTCCTTTACCAAGCTATTGATTTGTTTTTCATGGTTTTCTTGAATCACTCTCATTTCTCTTCCCAAATATTCCTCTACCTCTCTGACTTGATTTTCAAAATCCTTTTTGAGCTCTTCCATGGCCTGAGACCAATTCATATTTTCTCATGAGACTTTGGATATAGGAACTTTGACTTTCTTATCTTCTGAGTACCTGTTTTGATACTCCTTGTCCCTACAGTATCTTTCTAGGATAAGAATTGTTTTTCTATTGTTTGCTCATATTGCCAGCCTATTTTTTTGACTTTAACTTTCTGTTAATGTCCCAAGATTCAGGGGTTGTGTGCAAGTGTTTTCAGAGATACTTCTAGGGACCTGCTAGATTTCAGTTCTTTTGATGTGATATGATGTAAGCAGAGGTATTTCCTCCTTTCCTGGCCTGTGCTGTGGTCTGTGAGTGACCACAAGCACTCTTTTCTGCCATGGAATTATGAGAAAGGTCCAACAAGCCACTGCGGCTGCAAGCTTTGTTGTACTAATGCTCCTCCCCACTTTGGGACTGCCACCTAGGACAGCAACCCAGATTCAAGTAGGGGCAAAGCAACAGAGTCCTGCCTCAGTGCTAGCAAAAAGATCACTGTAATCATTTTCTGACCAGTTATTTGATCCCTTTACCATCTGTGATCTGAAGGCTCTGGAAGCAGCTGCTTCCACGGATGATTTAGTGGCTCCCAAGGCCTGCTCTTGGTTTGCCAGGGTCAGTGCTGTGCTGGCATGTCTTGTACTGGACCCCAGTGTGATAGACCTTCCCTGCTGACTTTCTAAATCATCTTTGGTGTCTGTGGGCTGAGAGGTATGGAAACTGCCATTGCTGCCACTGATTCAGTCACCTGAGACCTGCTCCTGGTTTGGCAGGGGCAGGTCCATGCTGGCATGGCCTGCTAGAGTGTGCTCCTTTCTCACCTTGGTGTAAAAGATCTTTCCTGTTGACTTTCTAAGTTGTCTTGGGCTAGAAAACTATTTCACTGTTTTTTTGTGAGTTTTGTCACTCCAGAATTTGTTTGGAATCATTATTTAAAGGTATTTGGAGGGGTTTGAGGGAGAGCTCAGGTGAGTCTTTATTCCTTTACTCCTCCATCTTGACTCTGCCTCTGTCCTCTATTTTTAAAGCATTCTACATAAGTAATAGAATTGATCAATGAATTGAAATGAATAGCCCAAGTACTCTACCCAAGATCTCACTGTGTACTAACTAGAATCATCCAAGGCTTGAACCCAGGAAGGGCCCCTGACTTCAGGCCTTATGTGTTTTCCACTAAACCACTTTGCCAAATAATTAGCTCAAAAACAGAATTTTTAGATAAGTTGAACAGGTATAACTATTTCATTCTCTTAAGGAGACTACAAGGGCTAGTGTAGTGTTGGAAGGATGCATATGGTTAATACATATTTGATGACAAAGCAAATGATTGGCATTTTTGGCTAAATAATTGACTTGAATTTCTCTTCAACCTCACTCTCCATGATAAATTTTATTGCCCTTTCGTATCAAGTTGTACCTTAGCCTTGTAATTGCTTTTCACTTTAAAACAAATAACCCTTTTACAACTATCCTCTCAGCATTTTAAATTCCCCTTCGAAATTGATGATGCAAAATTAAGTATAAAATGAAATCAATAAGTCTGGCATTGACCTTGTTGTCTCAAACACAAAAAGAGAATAATAACAGCCCTATGCAGTCTCAAACCAAATAATGTTATAGAACTATGTGGTGCTCTGTCATTGAAATAAATAAATGATATGAAAAATTCAGATATTATCCATTGAGAAGTAGCTCATTGTAACACACTGAAATATGAAGACTAATTGAAAAATTCTGTTGGACATATTCAATCCTATTGTCTTTAACTTTATTTTTTTTCAGAAAAATTAAAATGAGATTATTTTAAGTGTCCTTCTGACTTCATTTCATTTGTCTGTTCAAGAATTAAATGTACTAAACTAACCATATTGAGAGCCATAACTGGTGCCAAGTGTGATCTCTGAACATGACAAGAACCCACCACAAGGATGGGTCTAGCAGGAGTCAGGAAATCATTTAACATAAACTCCAGGGCTTTTGCCACAGGCAAGATTCAGAAAATCACCTAAATATTTACCTTAGCTCCAGAGAAGGCTTATTATACATATGTTAAAAAGGATCACGGATTGCAAAAAAAAATAATAACAATTTCATAGTGAAAAATTATTGACTTTCTAATGTATAAAAAAGAAACTGGGAGCCTTTCTGGGCAAAAAAAAATCAACCTTTATTAAGGAAGACAAAGGTTATGGTCTGCAGTCCACCCAGTATGGACTATGACTCGAACTTACAAGACTTATAATTATTTATAGTTTTCTTGATTCATGTTTGGTGAGAAAAAGAAAAAAAAACTTACTCTTATGCAAATCAGTTCTCTTTTACTCAAGCAAGCTCTTGCAAAAAAAGAGGGTGCTTTTTCACCAGAACTTCAGAGTAAACAACTACATTTTAATATAAAAATGATTGATATAGTCAAGATGATTAATATAGTCACACAGTCTTATGCTGATTATGTTTACCCTCCTTAGGTCAACAAACACAGGAATTTCCCTGGGATTATATCATAATTTTAGTTACATGGGCTTCCCCAGATCTATGTCTTTTCTCTAAATCACACATTAACTTCTTATCCTGTTAAAAAAGTAATCGCAGAAAAACTATTACAGAGCAAGACTTTCAAGCCATTAATTATTGATTTTTCCCTTTTCACTAAAGAGATTCCTTCTAAACCTTCACAGCAAAGATAATAAAAATAAACACAAACAATTCCATGATCTCACCCATCTCACTCAACAAAGAAGGGTAGAAAATATGTAAAGTAGGAAAATACTTGCAGGCTGGATAACATTGGCATTTCCTTAAAGCTCAAATCTAAAACCTAAAAGTAGTTTTGTTATAATGAGATTTATTCCTTTTTATATCCTATAAAATGATAATAATAAACAATCCCTATTGAGATATGAATAAAAAGGTATGATGGCAAGAAGTTTTACCTGAGGGAAATATAAAATGACTCAAACCTAAGCAGCTTTTTGTGGGGCTGAAAAATACCATTTCCATTAATTTCCATTAAATTTATTATAATACCTAAACCAAGAATGGAATTTTCCTTCCAGTCCAGATGAAAATGATGCCTCCAATGTCACAGCATACAATCAACACCTAAGAAACAATATAAATACTGCTAATTAACTCCCAGTTCTTATTGTGCTAATTAGATGCAAAGGGGTTATTTATTTGGAAGAGAGAAGTCCTCCTGACAAGCTATGTGTGAAGCTCCAGAGCTGAGGTGAAGCTTTTCTGAACTAATCTAGCCTCATTAACCTCATAAGTATCTTTTAAACAAATGAACAAGCTACCTATGAACCTAGGGCCCACTGTTTGGGTTTGAACCAGATTCCAAACACCTTGAATGAAAAGGTAGACACCTACAGTTGCTATTTTGAGGAGGGTATATCATTTTTGCAGATTTGTAATAACAAGAAATGAGTTTAAATTGAACATTATGAAAAATAGAAACTATAGCAAATAGTAATGTCTTTTTTTGAAACCTCACTAGCTAATCACATCACTTTTCTAAAACCTGAGCAGCCAATCACTTTTCCTCCCCCTTAGAATCATGAAAATACCATTTTAGCTCTGCTATTCCTGTTGGGACAGCTTTAAAAAATCCTGCTTCCTCATGGTAGACAGTGAATGAAATAGGGCTATAGATTTCATTAGGAAATAAATGTATAAAACTATAGATGACCAACATCACATGAAGCTGAGTCAGGGAAAAAAAATGAAATGACAACAACCCAAGAAAGTCACAGCGACTTTGGATACTGAGAAATTTAAAGCAACTACAACAACAAAGGAGTCTGGGCCAATTAGGAGTAAATGAAATGAGTGAAATTTTGATCTCTCTAAGATACTGCCAGTAATGATTTTTTTAATCTAAGTAAATCTACTGAAAAGTAAAGTTACTCTCCTTTGTACTATTCTTCATGATCTCATTAAACCTATATACTGACTTATTTTTATCCCCAGTTTTACCAAAGAAACTTAGGCCCAAAGGGCTTAACTTAGCTTAGTAAATAGTTTCCTAAAATTGTTAGATTGCAGAGATAGCCCTGACACATTTGCATAGGATTTGCTTATGTAACCCTCTATAACTTTGCCAACTCCACACAAACTTTCCTTAGCTTAGTGAAAATAGCAGAAGAATGCCATATTCTAGAGAGATGTCTATTTTCTAAATAATTGGTGTTATTTGAGAAGCATGCCCCTCTGGATAAAATTGACCTTATGACATGATCTATAGTGTGGCCTAAACTCATGCTGTTGAAATTGTACTGTTGTAAGTTACTTCTTTTGAGATATTATCTTTAAAAGATCATGAATAATATGTATATGCTACTGATGAGCGGCTAAGGAATTTACTTTACCTTTACCAATGACTTCTTGAATTAGATATCTCACAGACATCTTAAACTAAACACATCCAAAACTCAACTCAATATCTTTCTACCCAAACCTTCCCTACTCTCTAACTTCCTTACCATTTTCACTCAGCCCTGATAACTATTATATTTCCAGGTCCTGTTAATTTTATCTTTATAATATTTCTTATATATGTTTCCTTCTCTGACACTGCCACAAGGCAGGTACAGATGCTTATTACCTCAGACCTAGACTATTTGAATAACCTGATGATTGGTCAGCCAGTCTCAAGGATTGCCCCATTCTACTGTATCCTCCACTCATCTATTACAATGATCTTCTGAAATACACTTCTGACCACATCACCATCTGATATAATAAACTCCATTGACTTCCCCTACCCTCCAGGATCAAATATAAAGTCTTGTTTATCTTTTTAAACCCTTCATAACTTGGCTGTCCCCTACACCTGCAGTCTTCTTATACCTAAATATCCTTCAAATATTCTTAAATTCAGAGACATTGACCTCTTTGCTGTTCCTCTCAAATGACTTGACAATCTATAACCCAGTTGGCATTATTACTTAATGTTCTCCATGTCTGAAGATGTTTTTTTCCCTTTTCTTCCAGATGTAGTAGTCTTGCTTGGATTCTTATAATCTAGCCACTGCTCAGATTTTTACAATCTAGCCAATAGCTCATAGATGCTCAGATTCCTTAAGAGTCTGGCTAATATGGCAGATCTTTAATAAACCTTGTCTTTGGCTGGAAGAAGGCTTGGGTCAAATTCTTTTGGGCAGGACCTGCTTGTTGTGATCTCGGGGTCCCAGCACCCCTAATCCTCTAGACCTCATCATATGGTTCCCTGCACTGGGAAAAACTGCCTGTACCAAGCTCTTCACCAGTCATGACTGGAAGAAGGAGGAATCTTTTAGGAGACAGATGTAGTTGTCTTTTCAGAAAAGAATAAAGAACAAGAGGAAATCAAGATAGAGGGAATTTTTTTGATGACCTAAAGAGGTACATCTAGTACTACTCAAAAAGAGAGAATGTGTTCCTTCATTCTTTCTATTAAATAAATATTTCTTTTAAAAATTTGTTTATAATATGTAAATAGGCATGTTAGAATTTCATTATCTGGTCATTTTTCATGATGATAAAAGAGGATGACATAGCAGCAAGTTTGCTGGATTTGAAATCACAAAATATGAATTCATACCCCATTCTATACTCCTGTATTTACATGATCATAAGCTAGTTGCCTAACATCTAAAAATCTCAATTTCCCCATTTTATAAGTGAGGATAATAGTTCTTGTATTCTATCAGTTCTTATTCTTTGTCCTTTTGTTGTTATTATTTTGTTGTTGTTATTCAGAAAGTGGTAGTGTGTGTAGAATGAAAGCTGAATTTGGAGGTGGTAGAAGACTTTGGATCACAATTGTGCTGCTAAATACCCATGTGACTTTGGCAATATTGCTTAAACTAGTAACTAGGTTTAAGTTCCCTAATGGTAAAAACATGTTGGTTAAGCTAAATGACCTTTGTGGTCTCTTTTAGTTCTAAATCTATGAAAATAATATCTGTGGTTTTAAGGGAACCACTTCCACAGGACAGTCACAACTTTTTATTTAAGAGGATATTTTGCAGTGGAAAAACTAAAACTAAGACTAACCCAATTTCTTGGGCATCAGAGGATGAGAGTTCAAATACTAACTGTAATTTATTACTTATGTAATCTTGGGCAAGTCATGACCTTACTGAGCTTCCATCTTGTTCTTTGTGAAATGAGGGAGTTGCATAGTGGTTTCTAAGATCATTTCCAGCTCTAAATGTATGACCTTATGCTCCAAAAAAAATTTTGCTAAAGGAAGGAAGTTGTGTGTGTGTGTGTGTGTGTGTGTGTGTGTGTGTGTGTGTATTTGAATTGTCTTAGGAAGATTCTGAAGATCATCTGGCAGGATAAGATACCAGACACTGAGATCATTTCTCAAGCTAAACTGCCAAGCATTCAAACTCTTCTTCAGAAAGTACAACTCTGATGGGCTGGCCACGTAGTTCAAATGCAAAATGTATGTTTGCCAAAAAGGTTATTTTATGGAGAACTCAACACAGGGCAAGCATTCACATGGTGGTCAGAAGAACGGATACAAGGATACTCTCAAGGTCTCACTTCAGAACTTTGAAATTGATTGTGTGACATGGGAGACTCTGGCACAGGAACACTTAGCATGGTGTGCCCTCATCAGACAAGGCGCTGTGCTCTATGAGTGAAACAGAATTGAGGTAGCTCAAGTGAAACACAAGATACACAGACTTAGAGAATCCATCACAAAGATTCACAGTGACTATTTGTGCCTGACCTGTGGTAGAACGTTCCGAGCTCATATTGGTCTGATCAGCCACAGTCATACGTACTGAAACTTGACTCTGGCATAGTGATGTAATTTTGGTCCTCTTCAAAACTGAAGGATAACAGCAACAACATGTATGTATATATGAGTATATGTGTGTGGGTGTGTATGTATACATATTTATGTATATATATATGTATGTGTGAGAAACCATATGATTATCTAAATAGATACAGAAAAAGCTTTTGACAAAATACAACACCCATTCCTATTAAAAACACTAGAGAGCATAGGAATAATGGAGTCTTCCTTAAAATGATAAGTATCTTCCATCTAAAAGCTTCAGTAAGCATTATATGTAATGGGGACAAGCTAGAAGCATTTCCAATAAGATTGGGGGTAAAGCAAGGATGTCCATTATCACCATTGTTGTTCAATATGGTATTAGAAACATTAGCTTTAGCAATAAGAGAAGAAAAAGAAATCAAAGGTATTAGAATAAACAAAGAAGAAACAAAGCTATCACTCTTTGCAGATGATATGATGATGTGCTTAGTTAGTCCTAGAGAATCAAGTAAAAAAATATTTGAAGTAATAAGTAACTTTAGCAAAATTGCAGGTTATAAAATAAACCTACATAAATCATTGGCATTTCTATGTATTACTGACACAGTGCAACAGAAAGAAATAGAAAGAGAAATTCCATTTAAAGTGACTATAGACATTATAAAATATTTAGGACTCTACCTACCAAAAAAATCCAAGAACTATATAAACACAATTAAAAAACACTTTTCACACAAGTAAAGTCAGATCTAAATAACTGGAAAAACATCAGTTGCTCATGGGTAGGCTAAGATAATATAAGAAAAATGACAATTCTACTTAATTTACTTATGCAGTGCCATACCAATCAAACTACCAAAAAATTACTATATAGAGCTAGAAAAAAATAATAGCAAGATTCATTTGGAAGAACAAAAGGTCCAGAATATCAAGGGAACTAATGAAAAGAAATGCTAAGAAAGGTGGCTTAGCTGTTCAAGATCTTAAATTGTATTATAAAGCAGCAATCATCAAAACTACTTGGTACTGGCTAAGAAATAGAATGGTGGATGACTGTAATAGGTTAGGTATACAAGACACAGTAGTCAAAGATTATAGTAATTGATTGCTTGATAAACCTAAAGACCCCAGCTTCTGGGACAAGAACTCACTATTTGAAAAAAAGGCTGGGGAAACTGGAAAAGAGTATGGCAGAAACTAGGCCTAGAACAACATCTTACACCATATACCAAAATAAAGTCAAAATAATTATGTGGGGTAGGGGGGCAGAGACAAGATGGTGAAGTAAAAGCAGTGACTTGCTTGAGATCTCCCCCAAACCCCTCCAAATTCCTGTAAAAAGTGGCTCTAAACAAATTCTAAAGCAGAAGAACCCACAAAAAGACAGTGTAAAACAAATTTCCAGGCCAAGACAACCTGAATTGCTGATTGGAAAGGTATATTGCTCCAGGCTGGGAGTGGAGCGCAGTTCGGCGTGGGCGCGGAAGCCTCAGCGAACCTGAAGCAGGCCTCAAAGGACTGCATCGTGGGCAGCTGTGGCAGTTTCCAGACTTCCTAACCCATGAATGCCAAAGACAACTGAGAAGGTCAGTAGGAAAAGTCTGTGTCTGCAGTGAGAGAGAGAAGCATGGGCAATCCCAGCCCCAAACCCAAGCATGGCCCTGGGGAGGTGGCTGCCTCCAGAGCTTCCAGCCCACAGACTGAGGAGGAATTGAGTGGCTGATCAGAGAGGGATTGCAGGGATCTCTTTGCCAATGCTGAGGCAGGATTCTCTTGATGTGCCTATGCTTGGATCTGGGTCACAGTTCTGAGTGGTGGTCCTGGGGCGAGGAGGAGCACTGGCCTGGTGGAGCTTGTAGTGGCAGTGGAGAGGAAATACTCCTCACTGTTCCAAGAGATAAAAGAATGCTTGTGGTCACTCATAGACCAGAGCACAGGCCAGGAAAGGAGTAAACACCTTGCCCTGGAACATACAACCTTGGAAGAACTGAAAATTTACAGGTCTATAGGAGTATCTCTGAAAACAACTGCACAAAACCCCCAAAACTTGGGACAGTAAATTCTCCACACTGGAAGCAGATGCCTACCTTAACAAAGAATTTATAACTCAAGTAATTGACTGGGATCATGAGCAAGCAGCACAAAGAGTCAGACCATAAAATCTTACTTTGGTGACAAAGAAGATCAAAACATACAACCAGAAGAAGACAAAAAAGTCAAAGCTCTTACATCTAAAACTTCCAAAAAAATATGAATTGGTCCCAGACCATGAAAGAGCTCAAAAAGGACTTTGAGAAGCAAGTAAGAGAAGTAGAGGAAGAACTGAGAGTGATGCAAGAAAATCATGAAAAACAAGTCAACAGCTTGCCAAAGGAGACCGAAAAAAATACTGAAGACAATAACACCTCAAAAAATAGCCTAACCAAAATGGCAAAAGAGGTCCAAAAAGCCAATTAGGAGAAGAATGCCTTCAAAAGCAAAATTGGCCAAATGGAAAAGGAAGTCCAAAAGCTTACTGAAGAAAATACTTCCTTAAAAATTAGAATGGAGCAATGGGAAGCTAGTGACTTTATGAGAAATCAAGAGACTTCAAAACAAATTCGAAAGAATGAAAAAAATATAAAACAATGTGAAGTATCTCATTGGAAAAACAAATGACCTGGAAAATATATCCAGGAGAGAGAATTTAAAAATGATCAGACTATCTGAAAGTCATGATCAAAAAAAGAGCCTAGGCATCATCTTTCAAGAAATTATCAAGGAAAACTGTCCTGATATTTTAGAACCAGAGGGCAAAATAGAAATGGAAAGAATCCACTGATCACCTCCTAAAAGAGATCCCCAAAGGAAAACTCCTAGGAATATTGTAGTCAAATTCCAGAGTTCCCAGATCAAGGAGAAAATATTGTAAGCAGCCACAAAGAAACAATGCAAGTATTGTGGAAACACAATCAGGATAACACAAGATTTAACAGCTTCTACATTAAGGGACCACAGGGCTTGGAATATAATATTCTGGAGGGTGAACAGATAGGATTACAACCAAGAGTCACCTACCCACCAAAACTGAGCATAATCCTTCAGAGTAAAAATTGGACATTCAGTGAAATAGAGGACTTTCAAGCATTCTTGATGAAAAGACCAGACCTGAATAGAAAATTTGACCTTCAGGTACAAGACTGAAGAGAAACATGAAGAGGTAAACAGGAAAGAAAAATCATAACAGACAGGTTGAACTGTTTACATTCTGCATGGAAAGATGATATTTGTAACTCATGAGTCCTTTGTCAGTATTAGAGTAATTGGAGGGGAAAAATTATATGTATGAAGATAGATAGATAGATAGACAGACAGTTAGATGGCACAGGGTGAGTTGATGATGAATGGGTGATATCTGGAGAATAAAATTAAGGGGTAAAAGAGGTTTACATGGAAAGAAGAAAGGGAGAGGTAGAATGGGGTAAATTATCTCACATAAAACAGACAAGAAAAGGCTTTTGCAGTAGAGGGAAAATGGGGGAAGGTGAGAGGGAATGAGTGAATCTTGTTCTCATAGGATTTGGTTTAAGGAGGGAATAACATACACACTCAATTGGGTATGGAAATATATCTTACCCTATAGGAAAATAGGGGGGAAGGGGAAAAGAGAGCAGGAGGATGATAGATGGGAGGGCAGATTGGAGGAGGGGGTAATCAGAAGCAAACACTTCTAAGGAGGGACAGTGTCAAAAGAGAGAATAGAATAAATGGGGGGTGGGATAGGATGAAGGGAAATATACTTAGTTTTTCCCAACATGACTACTATGGAAGTGTTTTGTATGACTACACACATATAACCTATATTGAGTTTCTTGCCTTCTCAATGAAGGTAGGTGGGGAGGGAGGAAGGGAGAAAATTTGGAACCCAAAGTTTTAAAAACAAAAGTTAAAAAAAATGTTTTCACAAGTAACTGGGAAATAAGATATATAGGAAATAGGGTGTAGAAATCTATCCTGCCCTACAGGAAGATTGAAAGGGAAGGGGATAAGAGAAGGGGAGGTAGAGATAGAAAGAAGGGCAGATTAGGAGAAGAGGTATTCAGAATGTATGCTATCTTGGGGTGGGGGAAGGGACGAGATGGGGAGAAAAATTGGAACTCAAAATCTTATGGAAGTGAATGTTGAAAACTAAAAATAAATAAATTAATTTTAAAAATAGGCATATGATTTAGCTATAAAGACTGATACTATAAGCAAACTGAGAGACCAAGGAATAGTTTACCTGTCAGATTGATGGAGAACAGAAGAATTTGTGACCAAACAGGAGATAGAGAAAATTATGAAATGCAAAATGGATAATTTTTATTACATTAAATTGAAAAGGTTTTGCACAAACCAAGCCAATGCAACCAAGATTAGGAAAGAAACAGAAAACTGGGGGAAAAATTTTACAACCAGTGTCTCTGATAAGACCCTAATTTCTGAAGCATATAGAGAACTAAGTCAAATTTATAAGAATACAAGTAATTCCTCAATTGATAAATGGTCAAAGGATATGAACAGGCAGTTTTCAGATGAAGAAATTAAAGCCATCTATAGTCATGTGAAAAAAAATGCTGTAAATCACTATTGATTAGAGAAATGTAAATTAAAACAACTCTGAGGTACACATCACACTTATCAGATTGGCCAGCATGACAAAACAGGAAAATGATAAATGTTAGAGAAGATGTGGGAAAATTGGAACACTACTGCATTGTTGGTGGAGTTGTGAACTGATTCAACCATTCTGGAGAACAATTTGAAACTGTGCCCAAAGGATTTTAAAAATGTGCATAGCCTTTGACCCATCAATAGCACTGCTAGGTCTGTATCACAAAGAGATCACACAAATGGGAAAAAGAACCACATGTATAAAAATATTTACAGCACCTTTTTCTATGGTGGCAAAGAATTGTAAACTGAGCAGATGCCCATCAATTGGGTAATGGCTGAACAAGTTGTGGTATATGAATGTAATGGAATACTATTGTGTCTGATGAGCAGACAGACTTCAAAAAAACCTGGAAGGACTCATATGAACTGATTCTGAGCAAACTGAGCAGAACCAGAACATTGTACAGTGATGTGTGATGACTAACTTTGATAGACAGCTTTTCTCAGCAATACAAAGATCTAAGACCTCTCCAAAAGTCTCATCATGGAAAATGCTATCCACATCCAAAGAAAGAACTACGGAGTCTGAATGCAGATCAGAGCATACTACTTGCTGTTTTTTTTTCTTTTGTTTTGTTTTGTTTCTTCTTTCTTGTGGTTCCTGCTATTGGTTCTAATTCTTCTTTACAACATGACTAATGTGAAGATTAATGTGTGTGTGTGTGTGTGTGTGTGTGTGTGTGTGTTCATAGATATAGATATATTCTTTTATTTGTATTCCCAGTGCTTAGGAAAGTGTCAAGAACATAGTAACATAGTAACTACTTAACAAATATTTGTTGTCTAATTAAATTATACCCCAATATAGGTTGTCACAAAAGTCTTGGTGCTGTTTTACACTATTAAAATTTTGCATAGTGCATGGTGCACTTTGACATTACTATCATGTTCTATATACACATATGTGTATATGTATATGCATTTCACACATCTGGAATTATGTTTTACTTTGGAGCCTCTTTTTTCTTTAATTACATATTTGAATGTTTCTTAATTTCAAAATAAAATAAGATCTTTCCTATTCAGATTACATATGCATTTTGAGTTTATTATAGTGCAGTTGTTTAAAGATGTTTGTCTAAAACTAATTTCTGCTAAAATACTTTCCAGTTTTCTTAGCAGTTCCTATTAAATTGGTTGCTCTCCAATTTATTTTCTCTGTTTTATCTAAGCCTGATTTATTAAATTCAATTATGTCTCATTCTTCCTTATTTAGTCTGGTCCATTTATTTAGTTTTCTAAATTTTAAATGGCATCAAATAGTTTTATGGACTGATGGTTCATCCTGTAATGTGAGGTTTGCAAGGACTATTTTCACTAATTCCTACTTTTCTTTATTTTCCTTTAAATTCTACACTCTCCCCCCCCTTACAAATGACTTACTTTTGGTTTTATTTTGTCTGTCCATAAAGTAACTGGTATTTTGAGATTAATTTAAATCTGTAAATTATTTTGTATCATCATTTTTATTTTATTGCGTATCTGCCTAACCATAAATAATGAATATCCCAACAAATTAAATAATACTCAATTCTTTAAAAAGTGTTTTTATAATTTTATTTTTATGCCTTTATTTACCTTCTCAGATTGATTGATATTTGTTTCATTTTAAATTTAATGGGATTTTCTTTTGTGTGATTTAATCTATGATTTTGTTACTTCATGTGGTAACTAAATTGTTTTGGATCTATCTATCTATCTATCTATCTATCTATCTATCTATCTATCTACCTATCTACCTATCTATATATCTATCTATCTATCCACCTACCTATCTGCCTGTTTGTTCACCTATTTATTTACTCATTTACCAACTCATTTATTTTTATGTACTTTTCTAGTCATCTAATTATTTATGTATTTGTTCATTCAATTATGTATTTGCTTCTTGGTTCATTCATTCAGTTAGGTTTTTCATTTGATAACTCATTTATTTTTATTTATTGGATTGTGATTTAATTGCTGTAGGCAATTCCCAGTTAGGAGCTTCTTATGGATAAAGATTGGTGTTATCCCTCTAGTATTCTAACCTTCCAACTTAGAGAAGTGACTGGGGCATTGGGAGGTTAAGTGACCAGAGCCAGTTTGTGTCAAAGAGGAAATTTAATGTTGCTTTTCCTGTTCTCTGAGGAAAGCTCCCTATTCATTATACAAGGAAATGTCTTCAAAGACCCTTATTAAAGTGATTGCTGTAGTTTCTTTTCTATTTTTTTCTGGGGCTTCTAAGTAAATTATCATGAAATCACCAAAAAGGCATAAATTTTTCCCCTCTTTGTCTATATTAGTAGTTTTTTTTTCTTACTGCTCTTTGCATCATTTCTAGAAAGGTATAAAAAACAGTGGAGAATCACTCTTGCTTTATTCCTGTATTTATTAAGAAATCTTCCAGTGTTTCCTCATTACAATATTGCAATGATGGTAGCTTTTAATTTTAGATATGTACTTTTAGTATAACAAGAATTACCCTTCTGTGCCTATATTTGGAAGATGTTTTTCAGCATTAATGAATGTTACTACTCAAAGATTTTTTTCTCCTATCTTTATTGATCTAATCACATGGTTTTAGTTGCCCTTTTAAAATATGATTATATTTAACATTTTTCCAGTGTTGAAAAATTCTCTAACCATGGCATGAATTGAATTTGATCATAATGAATTATTTGCAGTTGTTCCTGTAGTTATTTTACTAGGATTTTACTTTAAAATTTTCAACATATTTGCCACATTTTCACACACACATTTATAGTAGGTTCTGATGATTTTTTAAAAATATCTTCTTTGCTGAGATGGTAGCTTAGTCAATTTTTATTTTTGTAACTTCTTTTTCTTCCCTTTTTGAAAATTAAATTACCTTAATTTTTTATCAGTTTTATTAGTTATTTCAAACAATCTGCTTTTAATTTTATTTATTCCAATATGTCTTTTTGGGGGGGTTTAACTGCTTCTCTAGAGATTTTCAATATTTCTCTTTGTGCTTATTTTGCATTTGTTGTTTATTTGTTCCACCCCCACCTCTTGGTGCTTTATTTTTGTTATTTGCATATGCAATTTTTTTCCTATCTTGTTTATGTGAGTTCAGATATATATGTATATGTGTACATGCATTTGTATGTGTATGTGTATGTGTATATCTATATCTATATCTATTTATATCTATCTATATCTATGTCTATATATAATCTGTATATGTATATGTATGTGTATATACCTGGACTCTTTTATCCACATCCTAGAAATTTTATATGCTGTCTAATTGTTATGATCTGCCACTTTTTTATTAATAGTTATGACTTGTTCTTTGACTACTATATTATTTGATATTTATTATTAAGTATTTAGTATTTCAATATTTGGTACTTTTACAGTAATACATATATACACATAAGCATGGACATAAAGAACATATACATATACATATATATGTACCTAAAGTCATCTATATATAGTCAATTACATGTATATTATATATACTACACAAAAACATATGCATAAATATGAAAAAATCATATATATGACAAAAGCCATATATATGACAAAAGTCACATACACATATGTGTGTATAAAACATATGTGTGTGTGTAATAATCCAACAACGAGGGAATCAAAAGTGAGCTCAAGAAGGAGAGCAAAAAAGCTTCTTCAATGATCACTTATATGTAAAAATGGTGTAAGAGAAATCATACAGGAAACCTGACTGGAAAAGGAGGTAGCTGTTCCTCCAACAGAGTTAGAGGCAGGGATGGCCACAGTACTAAATTACTACTTACAAATTTTAGAAAGGCATATAAGAAGGCCAGGCTTCCACAATGTTGAATAACTGTTCTGTGTAAGATCTGTGAGTGAATATGGAGGGGAAAAACCACCCAGGTTGATAAAGCATATAATGGGTTCAGGTCTTTACTTGTGAGGCATCATTGGATCATATATTTGGAAATGGAAAGGGGAATCTAGTCCTACACCCCTATTTTTAATAATGAAAGAAAAAAAAAAGACCAAGACAAGTTGTATCTGGTCCAAGGTAACAGAAATAAGGAATGGCAAAGTCATTTATCAAAACCCAGGACATCTGATTCAAAATTCAATGTCCAAGTTGATGTAACTAAAACTAGGTGGAATGATATCTGTGAGATAAGAGATAAATCAAAGTATTTGGCATCCTGTAAAAAAAAAAAAATAAGACATTGCAGGATTGATTTCTGGCTTGTTTTCTGCTCTGACCCCTAAATTTTATTTTTCCAGGTGTTCACAAAGCCATTGCTTTCTATTCTGTGTTCACTTCAGCAGCACATATATTAAAATTGATATGATACAGAGATTGGCATTCTACTCTATCATCATCCTGGGTGTTAGGTGCTTTTCTTTCCTGGAGGAATTGCCTCAGACCTAGCCTGATGGACTTCATCCACACACTATACCAACGTGACAACATATTCAGTAGTCCTCTAAGAAGTATGTCTATTGATAGCTAAAACTATTCTTTAAGGAAACTGTTTACCTTAAGGTAAATTTTGGATTTTCACTCTCAATCTCATTTGTCTTTCAGAATAATTTGGGCTTAATGACAGGGGAGGTCTTTTGTCTTGCTGCACATTGACAAACATTTTCCCTCATTGAGTAAAGCTGCTCTTGCATTTTTATCTTCCAAATCATCCCAAACCAATCTTGCTTGTAGAGAAACCCATAAAAAAGCCAATTACCACCATTATTACATTTTTAATTAAATATAGTATCTCTGAAATTAAATCTCTTCTTGTAACTGATCATCTTGATTTCTATTCCTTGAACTCACACTGAATTTGAACAGCCAACTGATCAGCCAGGACTACATAAGCTTTACTGGAGTGCAGAAATAATTGCAAAAGAAACAAATGATAACACTTACTGAGTCTTTATTGATCTTTGATCCCAGTAAGAAATATTTGATGTTAATACTAACATTTCTTACCATAGATAAGCATTATGCTGACCAACACAGTACAATTTAAAGCAATCAACACATAATCAAAATATTTTGGATATAAAAGTTGATAATTTGATTCAAAAATATAAAAAAAAAACAACAGATTGTGTGGGGAATATTAATTCTCATATAATTAATTATCACCCCCTGAGGAAGGGAGGAGAGGTGTAAGATCATAGCTAGTGAAGTTGACAGATTTGTGTTAGGCAGAGATGGATTTTTAATTGTTTAGTTTTTGCTTTTACATACTGCTATGAAAAGATATTGAAAAGCAGAGAAAAAGGAGAAGATAGGTGGTGAAATCTGCTGGAAGAAATGAGAGGTCATGAAGTCAAAGAGGCATGTAGAGGGGCTTCATTGACAAGGAGGAGGCTGTCTCTTTGTCAGAGATTGTGTGCATGATGTCAAGGGGATGAAAGATGAGGAGATAAGAATAAGAAGCTGGGTAAATTACCTCAAGTACTTAGTTATTTCTTTTGGTGAGGCAATGGGGTGAAGTGACTTGCCCAGGGTCACACAGCTAGTAAGTGTCAGGTGTCTGAGGCCAGATTTGAACTCAAATCTTCCTGAATCCAGGGTCAGTGCTTTATCCACTGCACCATCTAGCTACCCAGCAAGTATTGTTTTTTGTTTGTTTGTTTGTTTTTTACGTATAAGGGAAACTCCATCATTGAGAAGATAAAGGAAGGATGAGTCCCATGAAAAGCTAGTGGAGACAAAAGAAGATGAATCAGCTGCTATGGTGATTGAGAAAAAGGATCAAATAATCAGGAATAAAATTGATTTCCTTTAATAAGGATTTTATTGACATTAAACCACTTTTTTTTCGGGGGAAGGGTTATAGAAAATTAGCCATGATGAAAAAGGACTGATTGTGGAGTTGTAGAATCTGGATTTGCACCCCACCACTCACACTTTCTTCATGTGTGATCGTAAGGAAATCATTCAACTTTTCCGAACCTTACTTTTATCTGTAAAATGAAAGGGATAAACTAGATGTCTTTTGAGGTCCCCTCTCGGTTTTGATCTATGATACAATATTATAGATGGAAAATGTAGACAAATCAAATATCTAGCGACTTCAAACTAAAACTTTGCTACTAAAGAAAAAAAAGTCACCTACCCCTCCAGCACCCCATGGTAATTACCTACATTACCTGATATGAGGATTGTCACAGAAATGAGAGGTGCTTCCCCAGTGCTGACATTGTGGAACTGGGGTATTTGGGAGTTGCTGGAAGGAGGACAGTGAGGAGATAGCATTTATTTTCCTGTGGCATTCTCCACTTTGGCACCATACAGGGAGATATTAGGAACCCACAATTCTTACCTCCCAACTCTCACTTCAGGGACGTAATGGAAAGCAGGAATCATGGATTCCGACATGTTTTTTCTGTTGTACTGATAAGAAAAATGATGACTGAGATAACCTGAATGACCCTCTATCAGTCAGGCAACAGAAATTTATTGTTTAATCTGCACTAGGAGCTGTACTAATCTCTGGGGATTCAGGAAAAGTTAAAAAAAGTTCCTACCTGTCAGGAGGGACTTCATATTATAACAGGGGAGACAATATGCAAACAACTTTGTACATAAAAGATATATAGTTTAATGGAAAGTAATTTCTATGAAAAAGCACTAGCATCTGATGGAGGAGGGGACTGAGGAATGGTGAAAGATCCCTGATAGAAATTGCCCTTCATCTCTACCTTTGAGCTGGAGGAAAAGCTATGCCTTTAACCAAGTAATTCCTCCAAGGCCTTTTTCTCCTTTCTTCCCTCAAAAGGGGAGAAAACTAAACAAAAAAAAGTCATTTTCTTCTCCTTTGATTGAAAGTATCTGGCACTGGCTGTTGTAAATCCTATGAATTGTACCTTTTCAACCTTTTACTGTCATCCCCATTATAGAAGCCATTAACCCTTGTCTTATAATCAATGCTAGTTTCCCAGACAGAGCAGCTAGGTGGCGCCAGAGTGCATAGAGTGCTGGCTCATCTTCCATCGTTCAAATCTGGCCTCAGACATTTACTAGCTGCGTGACCCTGAGCAAGTCACATTATGCTGTTTGTCTCAGTTTCCTCATCTATAAAATGAACTGGAGAAGGAAATGACGAACACTCTAATATCTTTGCAAAGAAAACCCCAAATGGAGTCACGAAGAGTCAGACATGACTGAAATGATTGAACAACAACAACAAAGCTTCCCAGGTAGAAGTTGGGGGAATTGGTCAGTCTCGGAAAATCGAGAAATTCATCCAGCATTTAGCAAAAAAAAAAAAAAATACATGGAACATACAAAATAATTATTATACCCCTGATTAGGAGGAAGTCACAAACTTGTTTGGTCACTCTGCAATCTGTATTCATGAAATAGCTCAAAGTAGATCTATGAATAAACATATATATATATACATATATATACATATATACACATATATACTACATATATAATATACACACATACATACATATGTGTATATATGTACATATATTTCATTTTTAATCCCCTAGATTAGAGAATATAAGACAGTGAGTGCAGACAAGTTCAAGAGAAACAGCTTCCTTATTGGTGCACCTTGTGAATAGCACTTTGAGTTCCTTTGTTGGTGCAGACACTATTGCTCATCTACACCTAGCCCTACTTTCAGCATCTTACCAGTGAGTATATTTATCAAACAGGGAAATTTTCCCAGGTTCTTCAATCACCACCCACATTTCCATACTGACATCTTCTAATATATGAGCTCCTTTGAATTTATCATTTTCATGGGTAGTATATTTACATTATAATTACATAAACACTGTGTATGTGTATATACATTTGTGTATGTGTACGTATCATTCACTAGTTACTCATCCCTCTAATTCATCTCTCTGCTATTATAGCCTAAACTTATAAAGTATACAAACTCACTGAATGCAAAAAAAAAAATACAATTTGAGAGTGTTACTTCAGAGATCTGATAGGTCAGTATGTCTCCTGCTTCTCAGATGAGAGGTGTTGTATACTGGAGCCAGATGAGGTCTACATTGTCACACATGGCCCATGTATTTACTGTTTCATTGTATTTAACTATATTTAGAAGACAAATTATTATTGTTGCTTGGGGAGGATAAATCATTAGAAAAAGTTAAAAAAAAATAGAAGTAAGCAATTTAAAAAGTATTTAAGCCTTGCTATATGATTTATGTTGTATAGACTACAACGCATGACACATGTCATTATCTATCTGTCTATCTATCTATCTCTCTCTCTCTCTCTTTCTCTCTCTCTCTCTCTCTCTCTCTCTATATATATATATATATATATATAACCTCTGATATTTTGACATCAAGGCAGTCAGTGACATGATTAAAAGGTAATAGACAAAGAAAGACACTGGTAAATTTATGTCTTATCACATACAGGGCCTTAGGAAATGACTGATTGTGAGTGTGCTTTTCTTTCCATTACATATGGCTTATTCATCTCTATACCATAAAGTTTCATTTACCTCCATTCTATTATACATGTACGGTTTCCTTAAGAGAAAAAGAAAGAATAAGGATAGTTGCCAATGAGCCTTCAGTTACTTAGGCAAGGATTTACCTCTTTATTTGTCATGTAATGCTTGGCAGCATAAATAAATTTCCTCTCATATCAAACCCTACCCCCATCCTCAAAGTCTTTATCTTTCAGTTCTGAATCATTGTAACTGAGATCTCTTTTATTAAACAATCTTTGGTTTATAGTATCAATTCAGGTTAAAAATAAAACTTTGTGAGAAAGTTCCCTGGTCTTGGCAAAGGATTTGGAGTTTGCTTGAAATTCTAGTAGATGTCTTTGATTCTGTTTTTATTGATTCCCCATGACTAAACCCCTAACCTAAGTCACCAAACTGAGCAAGGATTACTGATCTCAGGGAGAAGTGTATTTTGCTTTGTACTTTAGTCTTTTTCTAGATGAAGTTGAATTTGGGTTTTACTTTCCTTTTTCTTGCTTTGTTATTCACAACCTTCTTTGTCTTTTCACTATATATATATTATGTTGATCTTTTTATTTTTTTTAACTAGATGTCTTTGTTATTGCATAAACACCAATATTTATATTCAGGCCCACGTGTGGAACTATGAATTATAATAGCATCCTACCTCCTTGTATATTTCAATTCTAGACTTTTACTGGAAGCTGTATATTCTTCTCAAGATTTATTCTTCTTTTTGCAATTCACCCACAAACGACAAGGTAGTAACCTTAGAATAAATGACTGCAGGGATGTTTCACCTTGGGCCTTGTGAAAGTAGGTTGTTTTGGTTAATGGCAGATATTTGTGTACAATCACATACACACAGAAATATAGCACAAAACCCATCATACATATGAGGTCACTGCAAAGAAGTATATTCTGGCTGAGTAATGGAGCTTGAGAAAGATGCTGTATTCCACCCATGCCTGCTTTCTTCCACAACTCCTCCATTCACCATCGACTCAAAATAAAGTGTTCTGATGTTTACCTGCCAAGCTACACTGCCTGTAATTTTAGTCTTAGCATCTATCTGAACTTAAATAAAAGTTCCTGGTTCTTTCATTTCATTCCTGTTTTAAAGCAAGGAAAATATATGGGGGGAAAAACTAGGAAGGACAAGGGTATATCAAAGGCTGTTGGGGTAGAGAAATGAAAAGAAAAAAAATCAAATACCTCTTGATGTAACACACACACACACACACACACACACACACACATACACAAAAACAAAGATCCTAAAACTGTTCTTGCTGGAGCAAATTAAAAAAAAAAACTTTTCTGCTGAAATTTATTCTGTTAACTTCTTAAGAAAAGTAAAATCATAAACCTAGAATTATCAAGAGAAAAAAGTTACCATAAAGTTTGTTGCTATTCAGAACCATGCTGAAGACTTACAGAATGTGTCTTCCTTGGTAGTATGTTCTATGGCTAAATGTAACCATGTATTAATTTGCTTGCATGGTAAGTTGGATAGAAAAATAAATCTTTCATCTTCTGGAAATTTTTCTTTCTTTCTTTCTTTTTGAATGTGACTACTATTTATTGTAGTATTTATGTATTTCTTTTTTTTTCACCATTTTAAAAAGGCTTTCTTCACAACAGGAAGCTTCTTTTTTAAATTTTAATTTAATTAATTAATTTAGTTTTAGTTTTCAATATTGATTTTGATAAGATTTTGAGTTCTAACTTTTCCCCCTCCTTCCATTCCCCTCTCCCCCAAAACAGCATGCAATCTGATATAGGCTATATATGTACAATGATATTAAACATATTTTCACATTGGTCATGTTGTAAAAGAAAAGTCAGAAGAAAACAGAAAAATCATGAGAAAGACAAAACAAAAAACAATAAAAGAGAAAATAGTATGCTTTGATCTACATTCAGATTCCATAGTTCTTTCTCTGGATGTAGATAGCATTTTGCATCATGAGTCTTTTGAAATTGACTTAGATCATAGCAGTGCTGAGAAGAGCTAAGTCTATCAAAGTTAGTCATCATACAATGTTGTTGATACTAAGTACAGTATTATCCTGGCTCTTCTCACTTCACTCAGCATCAATTCATGCAAATCTTTCCAGCTTCTTCTGTAGTATAACTGATCACTATTTCTTATGGAACAATAGTATTCTATACCACAACTTATCCAACCATTCTCCAATTGATGGGCATCTCCTCAATTTCCAATTCTTGGCCCCCACAAAAAGAGCTGCTGTAAATAATTTTGTACATACGGGTCCTTTTCCTATTTTTTGATCTCTTAAGGATATAGACCTAAGAGTGGTATTGCTGGGTCAAAGGGTGTGCACAATTTTATAGCCTTTTGGGGCATAGTTCCAAATTGTTCTCCAGAATGGTTGGATCAAGTTCACAACTCCACCAACAATGCATTAATGTTCCAATTTTCCCACATCTTCTCTAGTATTTATCATTTCCCTGTTTTATTGTGTTAGCCAATATGATAGGTGTGAGTATCTCAGAGTTGTTTTGATTTCATTTCTCTAATCAATAGTGATTTAGAGCATTTTTTCATATGACTGTAAGTAGTTTTAATATCTTCATCTGAACACTGCCTGATCATATCCTTTGGTCATGTATCAATTGGGGAATAACTTATATTCTTATAAATTTGACTCAGTTCTTCACATATTTTAGAAATTAGGCCTTTATCAGAGGCACTGGCTGTAAAAATTGTTTCCCAAATTTCTGTTTCCCCTTTAATCTTGGTTGCACTGGCTTTGTTTGTGCAAAAACTTTTTAATTTATTGTAATAAAAATTATCCATTTTGCATTTCATGATGTTCTCTCTCTCTTGGATGGACATAAATTCTTCCCTCCTTCATAGATCTGTAAATCACAAACGTTTTTCTTGTCTAATGAGACTCTTATGTATTGATTAGAGGATAGTCATACCTTGGGAGACAGAATTAGCATTTATATGTCACTTACTATGTGCTAGGCATTGTGGTAAGAGCTTTACAAATATTATCTCATTGCAAGCTTAGAAGAACCCAGTTAAGTAGAGGCTATTATTGTTTCTGTTTTGTAGTTGAGGAAACTGAGACAAACAGGTGATTTTTACAGTATGTATCTGAGGCAAGATTAGAAGTTAGCTCTTCCTAACTCCAGGCTCAGTACTTTATACACTGTGCCAGCTAGCTGGCACAAGTCACAAGTGCCATTGTTTGAATGATCTTTATAGACCTCTCTTATGTAGGTTTATCCATGTATTGGCCTATTTAATTCATGAATACATATGGGAACACATCACCAACTTGTGAAAGATGATTCACTAAGCCATGAGCTTAAATCATTTTTGTTATTTTTTCCTACTCTGGATTGATCCAAGGGACCTTATCAGTAGTATGCTAGTGTGTACCTAAAGTCAGGTAACTTGAGTTTATAATGTAGTGCAATCACTTTGTAGCTAGATGATCATGGATATGTCAATCTTTCTGATGTGTAGTTTTCTGACCTTTAAAGCAGGGCAACCAATGCTTATACTATGTGTTTTACACAGTTTTGATAAAAGTACATAATAGACCCTAAAGAATTATAGATATCAGAGAGTTTTGAATTTCACCTCAAGTAAACAGCTACTTATTAAGCCTTACTATGTACTAGAAAGTCACAATATTAGAAAGGCACTGGGAATACAAATGCAATCAGAAAGATATAGTCCATATCCTCAAGGAGCTTACCTTCTAATATGGGAAGATAACACAAAAAAAAAAAAAAAGAATGTGACAAGTGAAGATAAAAGGTTGAATGAAGGCACCCAGTATGGGACATTTTAGAGAAAGTCTGGATAGTCAAGAGTGTAGCTAGATGAAGGACTGAACACTTGGTAAGCTTTTAATAAATACTTATTGTCTTGAATTACAGAGTTGCAAGGGATTTCAGAGGCTATGCCTTCCATAAGACTATCTTCAAAAGGTTCCACAGGTATTTTGAATTTAAATACTATTTGTCATTTAAAAAATGATGTGATTCTTTTTCTTTTCTTATGGCTCAATCATTCTTGATTGCAATTCATTATTCTTATTTCTTTACTCAAGTCCTCCTCTGACACCTCACCATGGTGTGGAGGTGACCCTGGAATGTGGAAGGCTATAACAACAAAATGGAGACTCTAGAAAGTTCTACCTAGCTGAAAAGATTTCAAGTATTGACCCAAGGATGAAATGTTCAATTGCCTGTCATTCAAAAACCCATCTAGCCAAGTTCAAATTACAAGGCTGACCACAGAGTAATAATATTTTCAGTCATAACAACTCTCAAAGATTATCTCCCAAGTTATAGTTGGGTTCTTATCTGCCTCTGTAGAAAGTAACATCAAATTTAAAACAAAACAAAACAAAACCATTGATAGTTGAAATATTAATATAGCATTATTGTTTTTCCTTGACCTAGAGGTTTTGCTTCATTAATTTGTTCAAAGCTTGACTAATTTATGTTTTCTCACATTCAGTCTAGGATAACTACAGAAATCCTCCATCTCTCTCCCCCCAAAATAATAAAAACTTATTTTCTGATATTCTTTGTGAGGCCTCTCTGTTGTCAAAACTACAGGTATGAGTACCCACTAATTAGCTTATATTTATGATGTCAAAAGATTCACTAATTCCACAAAAAAAAAAATGAGTTTAATTAAGCAATATCACAAACTAAGTGACTGGAAAAGATCTACACCAAGAACACATGGGATGTTGTCTCCCACAAGACACAGCACTATTAGTGGGAAAGGATACACATGAGAGATATACATGACCTGAGGATACATATGAAAGATATACAAATAAAAAACACATATGACCAGAAAATACACTTGAAGGGCATACATTTAGGGAACACATATGATCAGAGTATATATGTGAATTGATTCATATACCCAGAACACATATGTCCGTGGCACACAAGGGGAGGATACGTACATAAGGACTCATGTGGCCAGGACGCATGAGTATCAGAGACACCTCACAATGTTGATGATAGAGAATTGTATATGTTCTTTGGCTATATTCATGTACTTTTCTCCTTTGGAAATCTCCTTTTCTTTTCTCCTGGGTATTGCATTACCTTTGCCAGGTAAGCTTCTTGCCTTTAATTTTTCTTGTGCTGTCTCTTTTGCATATCTTTGTTGGCTGTTTCTGCGGCTCTCAGTCGCTGAGTTTCTCTCTGCCACCACTCTCTCTGCTGTTATCACCTCCTGCAGTAGAATAGTCTGTATACTTGTCCTTTGCCTATAGTAACTTCATTCATCAAAGGAGTAGGGGAAATCTGGCAGTAGTTTGAGACTGAGATTTGTCTTTATTTGTCTATCTTTCTCCTACTTCCAACTAACAGTCCTTGGACCCAGTTAACTATCTGACCCTAAGTTAGAGAATTGTTTTTAACTTATTAAAACCTTAATTTGTTACTTTATAGGTTCTTCACATCATTTTGAGGACTCCACTCAACAAAACATCAGAGGAATTTTTTTGAAAACTGGGCCTAATTATCCCTTCTCAACCTATATTTGTACCTGATTAACCTAAAAATAAACCTAGGAGAGAAGAAAAAAAGACTAGGTAAAACAGGTCTAGTTAAACTTTTGCTTTTGTTTTATATTCCTGCTTTTACTATGAGTAGCTTATGAACTACAAAATTACTTGCTGCTTATTTAAAATTCTGAATTGCACAAAACTCCTCATCTCTCTTTGCTAGTTTAAGATGCTAAAAATGTTGACATTCTTGGACACTTAGAGCCTTCGTGCCTTCCTGAAATTTTCTTTAACTTGTTTGATGCCACTGGGCCTGACAGCCTTACAATTAACTCTGCCTGGAGCGTACATCTTGCTATTCTGGCCATTAGAACTCTTCGATAAGAACTGTACTTAGGGAAGAATTCAATCCTTAAGTAGCTCTAGAAGAAATCTATTTTAGCTTTTACAAAACACAGTCTCTCTTAGCTGAGCTTGAAGTCATTGACTGGCTTTCGATGCTCTACCCAGGGCTTAAATGATTATTACCTAAATTTCTACTTCTTCCTCTTCCCTTCAGGTATCATAAGATTATAGGATCACAGGAATTAGAGATGAAAAGAGATTTGCAAATTTCTAATTGAATTCTTCTATTTTACAGATTTTTTTGAAAAGGCGCTAGAGTTCTCATCACTTATGGGGGAAAATGTACCAACCCCATTTCATTGCCAAAGTTCACAAGACATTTCCTTTCTGATACAGCTGTTCCTGGGGCCAATAAGTCCTTACAAATATTGAAGAACAAACTACCACATCAATGGGCCCAGAGCCTACACAACCACCAAATGTTGAGTTGCTATGAGATGAATGAAAAGAGGCAGAAAATCAAAGTATTCACTGCATCTGATCAAGCAGAGGGTCAAAGCCCCTGACTCCTAGGACGCAAACATCACATAGGCCATGCTTTGCAATCACAAGCAGCAGCAGCTCTTTTAAAATTAAAGATGTCACACATTCTTGGAGGGGAAAAGGCAGATTTACACAGAAAATCTTTCTAAATTCTGCCTTCCAAGTTTGCAGTGGCATTTTATGACTGGGAAATCTGTCTGCAGGTCCCAAGGACCAGATTTTTTATTTTTTGATGTGGACTTACTATGTATGTTGTGACTGCCTTCAGGGGTTATGGGAAATAGATATGCCTTCATATCAACACTCATCCTTACAGAGAAGAGAATTTCTCTCAGGTCTTTAAGTAGACCTTAATGAGATTCTCTGGATAGTACCACCTGAGTATGAAGACAAGAGCCTTTCTCTCACATATGAGGTCTATATTACTGAGTTCTTAATTTTGTGCATGTGTGTGTGTGTGTGTGTGTGTGTGTGTGATTGAATCCTTTGTCCTCTGGTTAAGTCTACACTAATTGAAGGAAATACTAAATTTTAGTTAGAGGTTAGTGAAAATAAAATTGTTTATTTTTTTTTCCATCTATATTCACAGATCCCTGGAACGTATTTGTAGATCCCTTGGTGACCCAGATTTAGAATTCTTGATGTTAAATAGTTTTCTGTCTTTTTAGTATAGATTCAGAACAAGTTGTGCATAAAGCTGTGACAAAGTGTACCCCACTTCTAAAGGGAGATACATACATTAAATGATGCTAAGTCTTGGAATAATGGCTGGCTTAGTTCAGGAAATTTGTGAAGTATCTCAAGGTTTTTTAAGTTAGAGCTAAAAATTCTAATCTCAAAGGTTGGAGGTGGGGGAGAGACCCTCTAGCATCTTCCACTGATCATTCCTTAAAATGCTCATGGCTTCTTTTCAGTAGAATGCAAGGTCCTTGGATGTAGAAATTATTTTCTTTTTTTTAAATTTTCATGAATTTACACAATAAATTAACCTAATTCCCTGCATATCCTGTCCAAAGTAACTAGGTTGCCTTAGTGATGTCTAGGTCATTCCACTAGCACAACTGTGGTTTTTAATAGATTGTCCTTTATGTGGGGGCATCACCTAGGTATAAGAATAACCCTTGGGCAGTAGTTCACTGAGCATGCAAATTCTGCCATGTAGTTCTCATAATTTCACATCATGTTGTGCTGTATCTTACTCTGCCTATTTCTGACCCTTAGTTCCAATTATCTGGTAATGCTTTCTGGTTCTCCCTTCTTAATAATCTTGCATTTATCTCTCCACTCCATCATTCCCCAGGGAAGTCTTATCCTTAGGCATCCATCTGGACTCTTCTGAGCATGAACTGTCTTTATCAGCTTAGACTCTTCTCAGTGGCCAAGCTTCAGCCCCATCCCCAGTGGTTCACAATTGTCATTATATCTCATTATTGACTCAGAATTTTGAATTTAGCCTATCCAAAGATTTAGTCAGCCCTGTTAAGAGGTTGAGGTCACCAATTATATTTCAATGGCTTGTATTTGTACTTTGACCTTGTTTTGTTTTAATCATTCAGATAGCTTTCCCATCCTTTTCTGTTTTCACCTAAAGCCTATGTCTATTATATTCTTGTCTAGATTCTGGCCCTATAATGGGTCTCATACATTCTGACTTCTACCCTTTAATCAGGCCTTAGCCAGCTACCTAGCTTACCCCCTGAACCAGTCTGATCTCTGCTTATCCAACCTTATCTTCACCTGCCTCATCTTTGTATAGGTGTGCTTAGATCTCAGTTTTCCATACTTTAACTCTGATTAAATTTTGCCAATTCTCCCTACTGTATTATGTAAGAAACTACACAAATGTCTTCAAAATAAATCTGAAGGAAATGTTATCATTATTTTGCTTAATTTAAATAGAATACTTGCTTCTTTCCAGCCAGTACCAAACACATCTACTATGCAGATGAATCCAAGAAAAAAACCAAAAAAAAAAAAATCAAACAAACAAATAAACATAGAAAAAAACAAAATGTGGTTATTTCATGGTATGGCAAGTGAGAGACATGAAAGAAACAAAGGGGCAAAGGATAACTCTAGTAATTATCTATTTTTTTTAATTTTAGACAAATACTAAAACTTAAATGCATAAGAAAAAAAGAAATATTATAAACTAATATAAAATGAGAAAAAAGAAACAAAAATGCCATGTGCACAACAGAACATAAGAGAGGATTCAAATTATATAGTGATAACTTCATTTCTAGAAAGCCAATATATGAAATACTATTCATTATGTTGAAAGCTGCCCATCTTTTCTTTGCTTCCTTGTAAGTTTTCTTGTGTTCTCTGCTGTACACTTTTTACTTTGTTCTTTGTTTTTCCTTCCCTCTCTACTACCCACCACCCCAATGCTACAGTTGTGCATTGGATATATTTATATATAGGTATTGATATATATATACACATGCATACACATACATCTATCTATCCATCCATCCATTTATCCATCCATGTGTGTGTATATATATATATATATATATATATATATATTTCCCTAAGAGATTCTACTTCTAATCTTTGTTTTTATGTTTGTGTGTATCTCTTTATTTTTCCTATCTACTTTACTTCTACTTGCCACGTTACTCTCCTATTACTTAACCTACCCCCACTCCAGAAATCCCTCCCTTATCTTCCCATTCACCTAAATCTAAACCCCTTTCCAAACCCCCCTTTTAACCTATTCCCATATCTTTCCCTCTAAAGATACCTCCTTTATCCTCTCCCCTCTTCCTATCCCTTTAGACTTGTATTTTTTTCTAAATTTAGAAAACTTTTATACCCTTTTAAATGTAAACGTATTTTCCCCTCTTAAACTCATTCCTGATGAGAGTAGGTTTCCAGAACTAACAGCCCCTCTCCCCCATCTAATTCCTCTGTATTGATTTTTCCTCTTGCACCTCATTTGTAAAAGATAAATACTCTTTTAGCTGTACTTGCATGGTTTCAGTTTTTGAAGTCATATCATACTCAGGTCTATTCCAATCTTTCTCATAAGTTACCTCATTTCTAGTAACAATCTTAGACATAGGTTTTACATTTTTCACACATAAAAGGTAAACATTCTTATTTAGTCCCTTGTAATTGTTCGTTGGTATGCACCTTATATTTCTCTTGGCTCTTGTATGTTAAATCTTCTATTGAGTTCAGTTTTTTTAAATAAAGACCTGAAAGTCTGACAATTGATCAAATGATCATTTTTATTATTATTCAGAATTATGCTTAGCTTTGCTGAGTATGATATTTTTGGATGCAGGTCCAATTCTTTTGCTTTTAGATAAACAGTGTTCCAAGACCTGTGATCTTTTAGTGTTGCCACTGCTATGCCTTGTGTGATTCTAATTGAGGTACCACCATATGTAAATTGTATTTTTTTTCCTGGTGCTCACAATATTTTGTCCTTGATCTGGGGCTTTCAAAATTTGACTATAATATTCCTGTGAGTTTTCCTCACAGGATCTCTTTTAGGTGGTGATTGGTGGATTTTTTTTTCTATTTGTACTTTCTCCTCTTGTTCTAATGCTTCAGAACAATTTTCTTTAATTATTTACTGTATTACTGCATCAAGATTCTTTTTTTGATAAGAACTTTCAGGTAGTTCAATTATTCTTATGTTTTCTCTTTTTGATTTGTTCTCTGGATCTGATGTTTTTCTTGTGAAATGTTTCACATTCTCTCCTATTTTTCATTATATGTATACATATATATATATACACATGCATATATATGTATATATACACATATGTGTATATATGTATATGCATGTATGTATGTATGCATGCATGCATGCATGTATGTATATCTTCATCTCTTATAACTTTGCTGGCTTCCCCTTGCCCAATTCTGATTTTCAGGAAGTAATTTTCTTCCTTAAGATTCTGGATCTACTTTTCTAATTGGTTGACTTTCTTTTCACAATTTTGCTTTTCTTGGATTATTCTTATTTTTCTTTTTAGTTTTTTCTTAGTCTCTCTTATTTGATTTTTAAAGTCTTTTTGAAGTCCTTTAATGAGTTCTTTTTGGACAGGTGACCATTTGATGTTACTCTTTGGGGTAGAAGGTTTCTTTGCTTTGGTATCTTCCTCTGAGGATGAACCCCAATCTTCTCTACTCCCATAACAGTTCTCTATGGTTGGATCCTTTCTTCTTTGCCTGTGCATTTTTTCTGGTAATAATTTAAATTTTATAATCCCCTCTAGTCCTGGGGTATGGGGGATTGTGCCTCTAATCCTCTTCAGCTAATCCTAATCCTTCCGACCTTGAACTTAAACCAAGACTCCAGCCTCCTGTAAGTGCCCACAGTGGAGGTGCTCCCACCCCACTGCTTCTGCATTCACTTGGCATATGAGGAGGACCCCTCTTCTGCTCCTACTCTTATTTATTTTCATGGCTCTGTTTGCCCAGAGGCATTATTTTATCTCTTTTGTGATGGAAAATTTTGAGAGCTTGAAATTTTATGACCTACTCTGCCATCTTTCCAGAATCCTCTCAGTTGTTAACTATTTTAAATAGTGAGTTTTGATCAGAGGAAATAAATTTTCATCATTATGCCAGTGTTCATATTTAAACAACTCTTACAAAGGATCTAGATTTTCACAAGGGCTCTTCCTCCTTCATAAGATTCTATTCAGTTCTATTTTCAAAGTACAGAATGATGAGACATGCCACTTAAGTAAAGATAAAGTTATTATATGATATTTCTGTAGACTAGGGACAAATCCAGTAAATTGTGCATACCGTGGCTACATCATAGTTACTCGGGAACATAAAGATTAGACCTCTCCAGAGTCAGCGCTATAGCCCTTTTCCAATTTTAGTCAAAATAACACCATCCCTCGCTTGCTTCCTACTGAGTAATTATGGGCCAGACCCCTCAATGTTATTTTTAATCCACCATTAGTGACAGTTTAAATTTTGTTCCTTTCATGTTCTCTTATTGGGAAGTAATTGTTTATGCTAAATTTAGAATTGTAAAAGAATCCTGCCTGTCCAAAAATTTATCATTTCTCAAATTCATAGGATAAATCACTGTTAGATTTAACTGAACCAAGAAAGCATAGGATTATGGTAAAGATTAGAAAATTCAATATATTTAGCTTCAAAATAAAGAGTTTATGTTGGATGATTTACTCCCAATACAGAGGTATATCTGGGCAATGTAAGTGCAAAAGAAAGAAATCTAACATAAAAACCAAAAATGAAAAAAAAACATAACAAAACAGCAGCATCTGAGCCTTGCACATAACCCATCTCACCCATCTAACAGTTCAGGTCATTCAGAAAATAGAGAAGGGAGGAGCATACACGTATGAAGAACACTAATTTAACTTTTGGATAACTTTTGGACCATCATAATCAGGAGAGACACTGACATGACTTCAGAACACTATCATTCTTTGACATGCAAGGACATAGTGTTTTGTGCACTGAGATTTAAACATCTGCATAGCTTTCCTCAATGTTTTCCACCCCATTTCTTTTAAATTGCATATTTACCCACTTTTTTAGGCTGATACTAATATTAATACCACTTAACATAGTGCTTTACATATATTTTATTCTATACTCACAATATTCTTTTGAAGTATACCATGAAAATAATATTATTTCTATTTTTTAAATGAACAAAGGTAATCTCAGAAATATAAAGATACTTGTGTACTTATTAAGTGTCAGAGTCAAGACTTAAAACCTGGTACCTCTTCTCCTGAACTATGTTGCCTCCAGTCCCAGAGATATTGTTGTCCTCAAATTATTATTTAATATCCCATCATATATCACATTCTATGTGTTGGAAATAACCTCTTATGTTAGAAAATCATGATGATAAGAGAGGTATTGTAATGGTTAAATTTAATGGAGATCAGTACAAAGCATTCATTGATATTCTCTAAGGTTTTGGGAGGAGACAAGCAGTTTTACAAATTTTTTTTTTTTTGCTGTGTGATGACTGAGATCCCTAAGCTATAATTTGATTGTTATATGACAGGAGTGAACTGCCATTATCTCTCTCTCTCTCTCTCTCTCTCTCTCTCTCTCTCTCTCTCTTTATAAATTCAAATCATGTAGACTTTCTAAGCTACATCTGAAAAATCAGGTTGAGAAAAGTTACCTACCCAAGCTTTTTCCATCCACCCCAAAGTGTCCTTGAGATATGTTCTTCCTAAGTAAGTGTGTGTCAGGAATAAGGCTCCTTTTCTTTTGTATTCATTTTCTTAAAGAGTTGACTTTGTTCTAGGTTTAGAATGGTCTAGAAATCTGATTATGTCATGAGTATCAGTTTCTGGACTCGGTAGTGTTAGCATTATGCCCTGGCAAAATAGTGACAAGGGAATCCATTCAAAGATGGGTACCTGACTATGACTACTTGTATATTACTACTTTAGTCCAAAATCTAGCACGAAGGATCAATCAGTGAATGGCAGAAAAGGCGCATGATTTATAATAGTTTCGCTTTATATCAGTTTGCTTTATGTCAGATCATTGTTAAGAGAACTTTATTCTAATGTTGGGGATTAGATTTCCTTTTTTCATACTGATGGGCTCATTAAACCCCCACCAGAATGTCTGGGAACAGTGTTTTTATTTGTTTGTTTTGGGCCAAGATGATTCCGCTGTATCCACAAACTTCCTGTTGTTGATGTTCAAAAACTCGGCCACCTACTTAAAGAAAGGAAACACAAAAGAGAGAAGGCCCAATCCCAGGTAAAACCTTGCCCAATCAGGACATGTGCTTAAGTCATGGAATTAGACTGGACATAAGGCAGCCACTCATCCTACCCCCAACCCAACTCCCTAGACACAGCTCAGGATAGTATTCATGATACGAAGCCTGAAAGGATGAAAGAGGTGAAAGGGTGGGGGCCACTTTTAAAGATTCCCCTGAGTTAAAAAACCAATTAGGGTACACTTTAGCGTCACATAATGTAAGACCATGTGCATGACCCAGACACAGGGGCTCTGAGCTTTCATTTGGTAGACTGGAAATGGAGAATATCTGTCTATCATCCCTCTGGATGTATATTACATCAGTATTGGAGTATCATCAATTTCAAGAAGGAAAGTAACTAAAGGTTGTAAGTCCAACTTTCTCATTTTACAGATGAGAAAACTGAGGTCCAGGTAAGTTTGATCTATCAATTTTTATTACTAAAATGGTTTTACAACATTAAATTCCAAGGACAACATTAAAGAGAGACTCCAATAAATGTATCCTTTTTGTTTACTTGCTGACATTAAGGTAGTTTCTGCCCCATTCTTAAACAAGAGTAATTGATCTTACTCTCTGGACCTAAATTTTTCCCCTTTTAAAAAATCTTATGTTTTAATGGAATATTCACAGACTCTCATGGCTAGAAAGAACTTCAGAAGCCATCTATTCCAATCCATATCTGATGAAAAAATCTCTACAAAAAATCCTAATCCAAGATCTTTGACAAATATCTGGCAAATAAAAACCATTGAATAAATGCTTGTCTGCATAATGATTTGAATTGAATTGATTACCCAGCCTGGGCTTAAATAAGATCCCTCTTGAGTGAGGGAAAGCCCACTGCCTGCTAATGGAGCCCACTTTGCTTTTGGACAAATCTTGAGTTAGAAAGTCTGGGTTGCCATTGTTCTGTGTCCTTTCATCTAGCCTAACTCTACTTCTCCATAGCAGACACTCTTATTATTCCTTGTTCAGCCCTTCTTGGCCAAGTAGGACAACTGAAATATCTCATCTATGCCAAAGTCCTTCAAATACTTAAGAGAGCTATCTCTATTCAACTTATTTCTTTTCTCACCAGTTTGTTTCTTCTCCTCCTCGAATTTCTGCCAACGGCTCATCTTTTATGTTCTGTCTTATTATTTATTTTATTCATCGATGGCATTCTGTAGTAATTCATGCTAATTTATGTTCAACTACACTGCAGAAGTGCTTTGTAAATAAAATCCATATGTATTATTAGTTAATTCTTTATTCTTGGTCACCAAAAGATTTCCAGTCTTTTCCTCAGGGAGGTAGTCCAAAGATCATATTTCCTTCAACTCATCCTCTGTCCATTTCTCTAGCTAACAGAAAAAGCAGCCAGATGAACTCAAAGATTATCACTGGCTATCAACCTTGCCAGGAAAAATGTGAATTAATTTACTGAACTGCCATATGTATTGGTGGGCTATAGTTCATGTTAAAGTTTATCTCCCTTCATCCCAACCTTTCAAATCAGCTCAAGGAATAGAAAGCTATGTGGATTGAATCTCAATGATTTATCTTGCTTTAAGTTTCTATTCAGTTTTTCAATCAAAGTCCCCATTATTACTGTTAGAGTGACCACTGGATATTTCAAATGCATTGCTCTGCTCTGTTCTTTGTATATGTCTGAGGCTTACTTGAAAAATAGGGTAATCTCAAAACAACAACAACAACTGGAAAATATATCCTAGGTAACAGAACAAAGTTCAGACATACTTCCCGGGAAGGAGTTACATTTGTAATAAACTATAAAAGAGATAACTCTGCCATATTACTTCAGTGGGAAAAAGTTACATTGAGAAAGCTAGAGAAAGAGATAATTTTCTTTTACAATATAATAATATACTTATACATCTGTTTGTATAATTATAAACATGTATGTGCATATGCATACATACACACATATATGCACACATGTGTGTAGATGTGCAGATATATGCGTGCATGTATGTATATCTATCCCTAAGTCTCAGTCTAAATCTATATATCCATATCTATATCTATACTTATATCTATATTTTATATATAGTTATCTATATCTTATATATAGTTATCTATATCTTTCTATATATATGAACCATTCTCATCATTTGGGCAGCTCCCAGTAAGACAACTATTCTGAAAACTTATAGCATCAGAAAATTTATTGAGGGTAGTGAGAAGTTAATAGATTTGCACAGGGCCAAACAGATAATAATGGTCAGAGACAGAACTTAAACTCAATGTTTCTTGACTTCAAGGCCACATCTTTATCCACTCTGGTACACTCACCTTTTGTATATGTTATATGTTTGTGTGTATGCATATGTATATACCTATGTGTGCATGTGAATGTATATATAAACAAATGAATGAAGGGATGAATGAAAAGCATTTATTCTGTGCCTACTATGCATGTGCCAGACATTATGCTTACTTGTGAGGATAAAAAGCAAAGGCAAAAAACAAATTCTAATATCAAGGAGATTATATTTACAGTCTAATGACAGAAATCACATATACAAAGATCAGTACATACAAGATAAATACAGATTTAAAGGAAGTTGAAACATTAAAAGGGAAGGCTTTCCTTCCCTTTAACAACCCTTTAACAATGACAACCCAGACTTCCTACAAATCCTGCCTTTGACCTCTATTGACAACCTGACTGTGGGCAAGTCACTTATCCTTTTGGTGTCCCAGGCAACTCATAAGAATATATATGACTCTTGTGGCTCTATGCACCAGTAGATAAAATTTCCTCATATTGTCTCTTATAGCAACAGGAAACAGTGAAGTCACAAAGAGATATATGCATATGTCTAGGTATACATGTGCATGTATATAGTCAGAGATGCTTTCTTTTTAAAAAGCATTATTTTTACAATTTTTTTTCAATTTTGAGTTTCAAATTCTCTCACTCTTTACAGCTCCTTTCCCATCCATTGAAAAAGAAACAATATGATACCCATTATACATGGGAAATCATACAAAAACTATTTCCATATTAACCAAGTTACAAAAAAGCAAGCAAAATGAAAGTGAGAAAATTATACTTTGATTTGCACTCAGAGTTAATCATTTCTCACTGTGGAGTTGGATAGCTTTTTTTCATTAAGAGTCCTTACAAATTATTTTTGATCATTGCATTGATCAGAGTAATTAAGTCTTTCATACTTGATCATCATTACAATATTGCCATAACTGTATACATTGATCTCTCAGTTCTGTTCACTTCACTTTGCATCAGGTCATACAGGTCTTGCATAGTTTTTCTAAAACCACTCCCCTTGCCATTTCTTATAACACAATAGTATTCCATCACAATCACATGCCACAACTTGTTCAGCCATTCCTTAATTGGTGGGCATCCCATGAATTTCCAATTCTATTCCAGAACAACAACAACAACAAAAAGAGATAAAAGAAATATTTTTGTACAAATAAGTCCTTTTCCTTTTTCTTTGATCTCTTTGGGATACAGATCTAGTAGTAGCATTTCTGGGGCAGGGTGGGTAGTACAGTTGATAGAGCACTTGACCTGGAATCAGGAAGACTCATCTTTCTGAGTACAAATCTGGCCTCAGATACTTATTAGTTTGTGATCCTGGATAAGTCACTTAATTCTGTTTGCCTCAGTTTCCTCTTTATAAAATAAGGTGGAAAAGGAAATGGCAAACCACTCCATTATCTTTGCCAAGAAAACCCCAAATGGGGTCACAAAGAATAGTACATGATTGAAATAACTGAACAACAACAATAACAAGTGGCATTACTGGGCATTACACAGTTTTATAGTTCTTTAGGCATAGTTCCATATTGTTCTCCAGAATTTTTGGACCGGTTCACAACTCTACCAAGAGCTCATGAATATACCTATTTTCCCACATCCTCTCCAGCATTTGTTATTTATTTGGTAGTGAGGTGGTACCTCAGAATTCTTTTAATTTGAATTTCTCTAATCAATCATGTTTTAAAGAATTTTTCCATATGACTATGTATAGCTTTGGTTTCTTCTTCTGAAATCTGCCTGTTAATATCCTCTGATGATTTATCAACTGGAGAAGGGCTCTTTTTTTTTTATAAATTTGACTCAGTTCCCTATATATTTAATAAATGAGACTTTTATCAAAGAAATATACCATAAAATTGTTGAAATTACTTTATTGTCTAAGACACTTTTTAGCAAAATATAGTACCTGCTTATCTTTGCAAATTAGATATATTTTTGCTTTTGTTATAATGATAATAAAGGTTTTAGGAGTTACATGTATCATCTTCCCATAAAGGAATATAAACATTTTAACCTTATTGAGTTCCTTATGATTTCACTTTCATGTTTGCTTTCATATACTTCTCTTGTGCTTTTTGTCTTGTGCTTGAATGTTAAATTTTCTATTCAACTCTGGTGTTTTTATCATTAATGCCTGAAAGTCCTCTATTTCATTAAATATAATGTCTTACCCTGAAGGATTATACTTAGTTTTGTTAGATAGATGATTCTTGGTTGTAATCCTACCTCCTTTTCTTTCCGGAATATTATTTCCTAACCCCTCCACTCCTTTAACTTGGAACCTACTAAATCTTGTGCAATCCTGACTGAGGCTCCATGATATGATATTTTCTAGTTGCTTGTAATATTTTCTCTTTGCCCTGGGAGTTCTGGAATTTAGCAATAATATCCCTGGTTTTATTTTGGGATTTTTTTTAATATAGATGATTGGTGGATTCTTTTAATTTCTATTTTACCCTCTGGATCTAAGATATCAAGGGAGTTTTCCTTTGTTATTTCTTGAAATACATATATGGTCTTTTTTTTCTTGATCTTGGATTTCAGATAGTCCAATAATTCTTAACTTACCTTCCCTCAACCTATTTTCCAGTTCAGTTGTTTTTCTGATAAGATATTTCATGTTTTTTTTGTTTTACTTTTTCATTCTTTTGACTTTCATTGTTTCTTTTTGTCTCACGGAGTTATTAGCTTCCACTTGACCAATCCTTCTTTTTAAGGAACAATTTTCTTCAGTGAATTTTTGTGCCTCTTTTACCATTTGGCCAATTCTGTTGTTTAAGGTGTTATTTTCTTCAATATTTTTTGTGCCTCTTTTACTAAGCTGTTAATTGTGTTTTCATAATTTGCTTGCATCCCTTTCATTTCTTTTCTACTTTTTTCCTCTGCAATTCTTATCTTTTTGTTTAATTCTACCAACAACTCTTGGTGGGCTTCTGTATAATTAATATTTTTATTTTATCTTTGAGACTTTGTTTGTAGCTGTTTTCCTGTGGTCTTCTTCTGAGTTTCATCTTGATCTTCCCTGACACTGAGGTAACTTTTTTATAGTCAGGTTATTATTTTTTTTGTTTTTGTTTTTTATTTGCTCATTTTTCCAACCTACTTCTAGCCTTTGAACTTTATTTTAAAGTTGGTCTCTCCTCACATGGGGGTTGGGAGACACTCTTTCAAGTTTCAGGCTTTTTTTTTTTAGGCAATTGGGGTTGTGACTTGCCCAGGGTCGCACAGCTAGTAAGTGTCAAGTGTTTGGTCTGGATTTGAACTGAGGTCCTCCTGACTTCAGGGCCAGTGCTCTATCCACTGCACCACCTAGCTGCCCCTAAGTTTCAGGCTTTGTTATGCTTCAATTGTCAGTTAGTTCTGGGGGGTTGGGAATTTTTGGTGCTTAGAAGGTGGTGTGATCTGGGGAGAGGTGTAGTCACTGCTTTCCTGGTCTTCTCTCTAATGTTTACCTAGAAAGGGCCACTGCTCCCCAATAACCATAAACACTAGTGCTCCTCTTGGCCCTAGAATTGGGACCAATGCTCCTACTCCCTCGTGAGTGACAAGTGATCTTTTTGACCCTAAAAATGTGACTTTGTCCCAGTTCTCCTGCAGGCATAAGAGTGAGTGTTCATCTCTGCTTTGGAACTGAGACCTGGAACTGTGTATGGGCATTGCAACAGGATGCTGCCTTCAATGTCAACTCATTTGCCCCTGTAATCTCTTTCTGATCAGTTGTCCCATCCTATTACCGTCTTTGAGCTGAAAGTTCCTAAAGCTGCTGCTCCTGCTGTCACAGCCATTTCCAAGGTCCATTGCTACCACATGAGTTCCAGGGAGGCCCCCACCTCAGTGTCATAGACCTCTACTGCTCACTTTCTAAGTTGACTTGGGCTGGAAAAATATCTCACCCTGATCTTTAATTACCTCTGCTGCTCCAGAATTCAATTCGAGGCAGTATTTTAAAGTTGTTTGGAGGGGAATGTTAAGAAAGTTCATCTAGATTGCTGTCTCTATTCCACCATCTTGTCTTCCCCTCAGCCAGTGATACTTTTCATATGTAAATGCCACATTATTCACTTTTGTCCTTGTGCCTCATGAAATTGTTGTATGGATCAAATAACATAATGTAGCTATAGATATTTTTATATCTACATGTTTAGAAAATGCTAAAACTCTATACTAATTGTAGGGACTAATCTATTACAGCATTATTAATAATACCATCATATATACACATCAATGGAAAAAATATTTTGTTTGATTCACTTTCTTAGGCTGAATATTTTACTCTATTCTGCTGGTAATTTTCAAGTACCAACTTCACTTGCAATATACACATTTCAAACTCACAGTTTTTTAAAAATGTTTTTATTTTTTTTTAATTTTTGTGTCCCTTTTTTGTATTTTTTTGTAAAAACGTAAATACAAAATAAGGAAATTAAAAAAATTGCCATGTACACAGCAGACCATAAGAGAAGATGCAATGTAAAACATTATATTTCCATTATGAGACAGTCTATATAATAAATATTTAATTGTATTCAAAAGTGCCTAGCTTTTCTTTGCTTATTGATTTCCTTTTTTCTCTGTTGTACACTTTTTGCTTTATTTTCCCCTCCCTCCCCCTTCTATCCAATCAGTTTTCTTATAAGAGAGAAAGTATGAGAAGGCAGAAGGAAAGGAGATTTCATACCTACCACCTAATTAAATAGCAATATGGTAAGATAAACTTTTAAGTGTGTGAACAAGATGGCCTAAACCCTGTGATTGCATTGAAGTGTGATTCTCTTTCATTAGGGTCAAGAATTTGACAGCTCATTGACTAACCAAGTACTTGAAAACTTCAATTAGAAAATTTTCAGCAGTATCTCAGTCAAATTTTGACCATTCCATTGATTGAGGGTACTAATTTGGAAGTTCCTAAATTCAGAATTTGGGGAAATAGATACGTGTGCTTGTAACACATGAAATCACTAGTTTGATGAGGTAAGCTCAGTTACAAAACTCTCACTCTGTCTGCCTCACCCCAATTGACTATGTTATTAAAGAGACTGAGTATGAGTAGGAAAATCCAGCTGATAGCAGAGAGAAATACCAGAGTATATATAAAATACACGCAAAGATTGGCATATACAGATGCTGAAAGGTAGTCAAATAAAGAGAAAAGCAACTTCAAAGAATGTGACTTTTTTTTGTAGATAAAATGAATGCAAGCTATTAACTCAAGAAAGGACTATAAGGTCATAGAGTACCAAGATCTTTGAGTATCCTCTTTGCCAGGGATGTATCCAATACATTTGCTTCACTACCATTGTACTCTAAGTTTGAGCCCATTCTTTCCATGCATCTATGTTTATTTGTGTGTCAAAGAATTTGGGGAGAATGTTTTGCACTAACTTTTCTTTTTATATCATCTAGAAAGCACAACAAAGGGGGCTTGCAATGGAAAGCTCAAGGAAGATAGGAAAGAGAGAGGAAAGCAGAGAAGGGAGAAAGAGGGGAAGGAAGGAGGTGAAAAGGGGAAAGAGACAGCCAGAATGAGAAACAGACAGAAAGAAGACAAAGAGAGAGAGAGAGAGAGAGACACACACACACACACACACACACACACACACACACACACACACAGAGATTTATTTTCTCTCAACAAGTTGGGATGAGGCAATCTATAATAAATAAGAAGAAAATAAGTCCCTTGGAACCTAAGTTTGTTTAGAGTAAGTTTATAATAAAGAATATTATATTTCTAAGTCATATTCCCAAGTATCTCAAACATGAATATTTAATTTAAATTATATTGTTGATTCAGGGGTGGGACAGAGTAGAGGGAGAGACACTAAGCAATCTCCAGTAAAGCAGGTCATCAAATCCCCTGTGAAAATTTGCCCATAGTACAGAGAGACTAAAGGGCTAACCATAGTCACACAGCAATGTGAAAAAAAGCAGAATGTGAACCCAAGTTTTCTGGACTCAAAGTCCAGCCTGTTGTCTACTATACCAAACTATTTCTCCTGTAGCTAAACAATCAGTTCAAATTAAATTTTATAAATTAATCTTTGTTCCAGTATATACTGTCTTCCACTTGGTAATAATAAAAACAATGTTTAATGCATTGTTCTCATTCTACCCTATTTTTAACTTTTTTGGGGGAGAAAAAAACAAACAAACTTATCCATTAAAGATTTTGAAAGACTTTCACTACAAGAGAAATTTCATAGAGGAAAGAAATAAGTATTTACCTGAGGAAAGAGAACCAAATAAAATATTTTGTCATTGTTGTTATAGTAGTAAAATGCAGATGTTGTTAATAATATTAGTCTAATAACAAGTACCCCACATTTAGTAGAGAGTTTTCTAATTTTCAAAGTGCTTTCATGTGAATGATCATATTTAACTCTCCCGGGTCTATCAGGTATCGGACAAAAGTGAATACTATATTATAGCTCATACCACAGTTCAAAGGTCACAATAACTTTCTTGCTAATAATTTTTCTTTTTTTTTTTTTTTTTAATATTGCATGCCTATTCCAGGAGGCAAATATTTGCCCCTGGAGGAAGGAGTTGGGATTTCAAAGATTTTTTTCAAGGAAATTCCTTCAAGCCACTCTCTAATGATTCTTGACCTACATATGTAGGGTGGGCTTCAAAGTCAGCATCAGCTTTCTATTGTTCTATATAAAGAATGAATGAGTTCTGTTTTTATTTCCTGAGTCATTAAGAAAAATACAGAATTTTTTTAGCTTTATTGGGGACATAAAATGCCTCTGGAGTTCCTCTCTTCCATGAACCTCTCTCTAAATGAGAATGTGACCAGATGTTGTTGTCTTTTCAGACAACCAAAAAGCCCTGTAATAGATATTAAATGACATATTTGACTCACTCAGGATGCACTAAAGACAATCCTGAAAGCTGATTGTTAAATTTTCAGTGTGAGCATTTACACCTCATAAATCAGCCAATTTTTCAAGCAAGTAATTCATTGTTTATTTTGTTTGGCAAGAAGTTAGAAAGAGAGAAAATGTTAGTAATGCAGATTAAATTTAAAAGTGGGTCAAGTATGCAACTGCCTCTCCCCCCCCCAAAAAAAAACTTTTTGTAACATTTATCAACATACCCTTAGTTTTACTTAAACTTAATAGCTATCTTCAAAAGTGAGGATTAATGTACTACCAATGTGATATGGGTCTTAAATTTTTTTTCATTTGTTGTTGTGGCCATTGGTACTTTTGTTTTTTTTTTTTTTTTTTAATAGAGAAAGATGGATTTGCAGTAGAAAGTGGATGTTTTTATAGAAAAGATGGATTTGCAGTGATCCCTTGATAATCTCACCATATCTCTCATATATTTAGAAGATGACTAAATGAGCTAAATGGTCTTCATTCATTCATTCATTCATTCATTCATTCAACACACCTAACCCCTCCCAACCCTAGGATAGTTTTTTCTTCCAAAAGAATTGAGATTATCCTCAAGTCTGAATTAGCTCAAGGGGAAAAGGGTTTAGACAGCTAATGTCAAAAAGCCGTGGAGTTCAGCTCTATGGATGTATTCTTGACTCTTGGCTGGTGAATCCCAGTGGTCGAATCAGGGCTGGCAGCTTCCCTCAGCTAAATCAACTGGAGACATTCTCACCACCTAATGTTGTTGAATATTCTTCTGCCATGGCCAAATATTTTTCCTTTTCTTAAGTGCTGAATAACATTCATGTGCTTCATTTTATGCAAATTTTAAACCTAAACTACCGGAAGACTGGACATAGTCAGGCCTATCTCAGAAAAAACACCTAAAACTGTGGATTTTATTACTGATTCTTTATTTGGATTTTGTCCTCTCAATTTCTGGGTGTCTCAGTTACTACTCTTTCTTCTTTGTGACTATTCTATATAGAAAGGGTCAGCAAACTATGGTCCATGGGACAAATATGGCTCACTGCCTATTTTTGTACACCTAAGTTAAGCATTTTTTTTGTTCGTTTTATGTATATATATATATATATATATATGTATATACATATACATATATACATATGTGTGTGTGTGTGTGTGTGTGTGTGTGTGTGTGTATATATATATATATATATATATATTTGTTTTAATATTTAAGAACAAAATTGACCATTCTTGACTTGGGGGCTGTACAGAAATAGGAAATTCAGCATCTGTAGTTTGCTTGACCCTAATCTACTATATTAGGATTTAATTTAAAAGCTATTCATGTGTAAGGAGTCTTCTCATCTTTTTTTTTTAACTTTAAAACCCTTTTGATTATATTTGCAAGACACTTGGCCAAAAAAAAATGCTCATTAGGTTATTTTGTTTGTTTATTTATTTATTTTTTAGATATACTCCCATCTCTAGACAGGAATCTCTCAACATCTTCTTAGCCAGTAGTTTGCATACAAAAACATGTAGTTTTTTTTCCTCAGATATCCCTTTACTTTAATGAATAGCAGGATGGAAAACCCAATCAGTGCTCTTATTTACTGTCTTTAGGTTTTTTTTTGTTTTTTGGGTTTTTTTGCCCAAGACTTTAAATCTTTGACAATCTTTCTTGTGCTTCTCTGGCAGTCACCCCTGCTCATGTGAATCACCAGAATGTGGTCCTCCTCATGTCTTTTGAAATTTTGTGGGGTCTTTCTTAGGTCTTTAACACATGCCCCCAAAAGCAAATAACACTCTCTAATCTTGTAATCCAGTTGACAAACAGATTCCTTAGTACTCCTAAGCAGAAAATCATTCACTGCTAACATTTTTTATTTCTTCTTCCTATGCCCCTTACTGGGCAATAGCTTCTGTGGCTTTGCTATAGCATTATGGGGAAGACAAGCAACTTTTTCTTTTCCTCCTCAGAGATACTATATATCTATTCTTCAGAAAGAGCCTCAGATCTGTTTTTAAGTTTTAATTACAGCTATCCTCTTCCTTCCCTTACTCCTATGTGTAACACTCTTCTATTCTTCCCCATCCCGACGAGAATTATCTACCTTTCTCAACTAAGAAACTTCCCACCCTCCACCCCACCCCATAGAAACCTGACTTTCATTTCCTTTGGAAATCTTCCATTCTCCCTAATTATCTGGGATATGGTTAGATGGGTCTTTGAATCCCTTCTCCTCTAGGAAAGTAATCACTCTATACTTGGAAAAATAGATTCAATCACTCAGCTGTTACAGAAATACAAGCAATTCACATTCAATACAAGTCACTGCACAATTTCTCCCAATCTACCTAATGGCTGAGATTGTCAGCCCTGTTCCTGAAAATCCCTGTGGGTGTTTGCACCTCAATGCTAAGTGTGTGATTAAAACTTTTTTTAAGACAATGCTATTGAAACTAATTTTATCTTTTTCCTCAAAGCTCCATAGTCATAGGTACACCTACTTCCCCTTCAGCCTTGAATGAATTCCATCACTATTTAATTGGGACACACACACACATTTTACTTAATCCCTTATTTATTCCACTTACCTTTCCTGTCTTACCAACTAATTTCTCCTTATATTCTTCCATTTATCTCTTGAATCTCTATTCTCCAATATACCATAATCCACCTTAATACCTATTTACTGTTCTTAATTGTTATTTATCCTATGATATCTTTTGGATTAGAATCTGGACTTAGAAATTATTTTTCAAATTTTCCTTAGATTTTCCCAAATTTTGCCGACTTTCCCTTCCCCAAAATCAACCTACTTTACCAATCCAAGTCCTTCCCAGTCACTTATAATATTTTATTCTCATCATTTTTCTCAAGCTCCTCTTCCTTCTTTTGTTGCTTTTCCTATAATCTTTCCCCAAGGAAACTAAAAGAGACTTTGTTCAGTGTTTAGACAATATTGAGTACTTAATAAATATTTATTCAATGAATGACTAATTGACTGATTTAATCAGGGTATCTTATAAGCAGGAAGGCCTGATAGGAGTCTATGGCAACAATCAAAGCAGATAGTAATTAGAGTATGTTCTTTCTATAGCGGTATCAGTACAGATAAAAATAAGGAGATGGATACAGGAAATGATGTGGAAGTCTAGTCTACAAACCTTAATATTTGGGATTGTAGAGGAGAGAAAGGGAGAAGGAATATTATAGCTGCAAGGTTTCAAATATGAGTGATAGAGAGACTGGAAATGTTACAGAAAGAAAACAACTTATCTGAGGTCTTAAGTCAGAACGATGCTTAAATATAATATATGTGACAACATGAAACATTTGTCTCCTCATTAGTACCATATTCTAACCACTTAAATTTAAAATCAGGATTGTTTCCTTTTCTTTGAAAAACTGCACATCATAAGACTTTGAAATGGCAGAAGGAACATATATTAAGGAACTAATACTTGACCAACAACTCTGAGAGAAGTGTAAATTACCAAGAATTATCTCTCATAAGATGTTCCAATCATTCAATAAATCTCACAGAACTAATTATCTAAAAAAAATGCAAATTTACTTTAACTATCACATTTTACATAAAGAATTAAGACATATAATTTCTTATATGAAGTAGAGAAAAATTGTTCAGTACACAGCCAGAAGTCTGCTCCTTGACTCCTTACATTACACAGATTGCTGGGGAAAGGCATTGTTAACTCTAAAGGAGAGTTGTGTTTCAGAACTGCAGGTCAAGACGGACATAGTCTAGTACCTGACACTGATTTAACATGCTAGGCAACCAAAATGTCAGTCACTCATTGGATATTATGAAGTTTTGGAGAAGAACAATATATTTTGAGAACTGCCTTTTTCATTCTGTCTGAAAGTTATCTGTTAAAGCTACCATTGGTTGACTGGCTCTATCCATGACCTTCTCCAATTTGACTTCCCCCTTCCACTCCACAGGAACCATACTCATAAGAGTTGGCAATGAACTCCTTCTCACCCATAGCCAAGCATGCTATTCAATCTTTCTATTTCTCTAAATCCCTTCAATTTTTGACAGTGATGATATTAGACATGAATGCCCTCTGTAACCCTTATTTCTCCTTGCTCATTTATTTTCTTAACTCCCAGGTCATTTCTGTGGTTTCTTTCAGAGGCTGTCATCAATTTCCTTCCTGTTAATTGTGAGCTTCTCTAAGACATCAATCTGGTTCTCTGCTTTTCTCCTTTGAAGGGCAGAATACATAGTTGATAACATGCTCTCTTTTGTGTCAGGAAGAGGTGAATTCAAATCCTGAATAAAACATTATATGTACACTGTCAAATTATTTAACTTCAATGATGTTAAATCTAAATTTCTAAGACTACAAGTTATAGATTTGCAAATAGGCTACATGGATGAAATTCCAAGTACTTGATGACTTTTTTTCCTCTACTTAGATTCCAGAAAGAATAAGCTGATTTTCCAATTATATTCATTATTTTTTCCTGTAAACTAATGAACAAATATAGTAATTTTAACTGTATGTCTCTTCATACACATGCACATACCCATATATGCATATATACATATATACATTCATGTTAACAGGTGCACTTAAAGACTTGCTAAATGATGTCATGTTCAGCTATATCATTTCCTTCATTATGTATTCTCCAGTTTCCTCTTTAAAGAAATTGATTAATTTAGAGTCTATCATTTTTATTAATGACTTTCTAATTATATATCTTCTTTTTAAAAGATTAATGTAGCAAGGGGGGGGATTAGTCCTTCCAGCAGTGTAGTTCTACATAGAAATTCATTGAAATTAAGGGATAGGTGTTGGAGAGATAGGGTATTAGTATGTTAAAGAAAAAATGCAAAGACAAGTCTATGCTCAGTTATTCCTTTTCAATGTATGATAAAATTCTCCCTAATGGAATCAGAAGGACAACTTCTCATTCTTTACATTGGCTGGGGAAACAAAAAAACAAAACTGGTTGCGGAGTTGAGGAACATTTAAGGAACATTTAGTACTTCAACAGAGTGCTTGTACAAGATGGGGGAAGATGAAGGAATGATGGGAGGTTAGTTTTCTCTTTGGATAAAAGATGTGGAGAAGAATAACTTTAGTGACCTCAGCTGAAAGACCCACCTTATGGATTCACAGAATCAAACATGCCTGAAACAATTGAATAACAAATAATAATATGGTTCATCCTATGATGTTTAACTTGTCTTCTGTGTGACAATTCTTCTCATCACCTCAGTTCATAATGGGGATGACTTTATCTGATTTTTTTTATGAATCTTATGTCATTGAACTGGTTATTAATTCAACATATGTATTATTATATTATCAATTATGGTTAATAAGTTTGGTAAATCTACATGGACAACAAGGACATCTTTTCTGCCCTTTGTTACCTGGTACAGGGTTAGGTATTATAAATGCTAAATGTAAACCTTGTTGACTGATTATCAGATTTTCATACAACATAAATTGAGAGGGAGAAGACCAATATGTGAGATACAGAGTTAGGATCCAAAAAGATCTCAATAGACTGGAATACTATGCCAAATTTAAATAATAATAATAATGTATTAGTGACAAATAGAAACATCTGGGTTCAAAAATCAACTTTACAATTGTAAGATGGTGAAGACGGCTTCATAGCCTATAGACTAGGGATATGGTAGTTTTAATGTACTACAAAATCAATCCACTAATCCATAATTTGATAAATGACAGACACTGAGTATACACACATACACACACACACATATATAATATATCATATATATATAATAAAATAAAGTGAACTCTTGAGATTTCATTCAAATAGGGAAAATAAGAAATATTATCTCCCTTTCTCCCTTTCATCCTCTCCCTTCCTCCTTCATCTTTGTGCAAGTGTGGATACATGTGTGTGAATATACAGTTATCCCTTCCACATCACAAGGTTTAGGGGTGCAGTGCCCCACAATCTGGAAAATCTGTGTAAAATGTTTTTGCCCTCTTGTGACAGACAAGAAATTTTAATTTTTTTCTTTTTTCTTTTATGGGGTGTTTATAGTATTAAAAAATAAAATGTTGATATTATATAATACTATATATATGTGTATGTATGTATGTATACATATATATATACATATATTATGCATTTCTGTGTTTCTAAACCTTTTCTGTGTCATCTGCTGGCCTTCATGTATCATCTGCAGCTTCTGTAAAACTCCTCAAAAAATCCCCACTTATTTTATTATGCTGTCCCATGATATATTTAAACTGAAATGGGGAATGTTGTGATGTGGAAGAGATAATTGTGTATATGCACACACACACACACATGTGCGTGCATACATATATGTGGTTATGTGGTTATACACATATATACATTTATATATGCATATGTATACATACATGTGCATTTATACACATCACATGCATATGTACATATATTCACAGAATAAATGGAAAATGACTATTATAAATAAATATAAATTAGTTGAGTGAAGGGAGTTTGAGAAAGTCAATAGCAGTTGAGAAGATCAAGAAAGATCACATGGAGGTGACTGAGCTCTGTATTGAAGGACATGAAATATTCTTGAGGCAAAGTTAAGGTGGGCACAGATTCAAAGTATGGCAGACACCCAGTGCAAACCATAGAGATGAGAGAAGAAATGTATGTCACCCAAGTTACTGGCCATTTTGGCCAGATCATATTGTAGAGGATGGTAGTAATTACCAAGAAGATTGGGGCTAGATTGTGAATAGCTTTAAAAGCTAAACAGGGAAATTTCTATTTGATCCCAGAAAAACAGTGTGCCTTCAGAGCTCGATCAATAGCAAAGTGACATGCCATGATTTATATTTAAGGAAAATCGTTTCAGTGACAGTGTGAGGGATGGACTGAGGTTGTAAGCATCTGAAAGGACAACTATTTAAGAGATTATCACAATAGACTAGACTAGAGGTAGTTAAGACCTGAACTAGGATGGTAGCTGGTGTGAATACAGAGAGAAGGGGTTGGGTGAATGAGACATTGTGGACATAGAAAAGGCAAGATTTGGCAAATAACTGGAAATACAGATTGAGGGCAAGTGGAGAGTCATGGTTATTGCTGACTTTATAAACCTGAGCGGCTATAGGAAACCAGAGGTGATTCCTCCTACAGATATAGGGAAATTTTGAAGAGAAATTGTTTTGGAAGGTGGGAATATAGCAAGTTCTATTTTACAAATGTTGAGTTCGAGATTCTGGGAATCCATTTTTTCCAATGAAAAAAACATTTTATTAGGGACTTACTATATACCTAACAATGAGTATACAAATAAAAAGACAAAACAATATGTTTTTGCAAGAATTGCACATTATATTTGGGAGATATAGAGCATATACAGAACAACTCAGTCATGGAATAGATAGAAAATCCCAAAAGTCCTATGGGTGCTACAATGGGCAGATGATAATACCTGCAGGTTCTTAGCAAGTATCATCAGGAAAGATGATATGTCCCAGAAGACCTCAACATTCAATGGTAGACCAGCCAGATCACAGAGTTTCAGAATCTGAGACTAAGTATGGATCACAGAAGTCATCTAGTCTAACCTTTGTTCCTTTGTAAACAAGGGAATGACCAATATAATATACTTAACAAGTGCTCATCCAACCTGTTTGAAGACCTCTAAGAAGTGGAAAACCATAACTACTCAATACAAATCATTCTATTTTTGAATAGTACTAATTGTTAGAAAGCTCTTCTGTTCTGCAATGTCAAGTCTAAATTAACCTCTTTGAAAATTCCACTTGCTGCTTCTGATTCTACCCTGTGGAGCTAAATAGAACAAATGTAATTGTTTTTCTACATCACAACCCTTCAAATCAGTCAATTGCCAAGACCTGTCAATTTCACCTTTACAACATCAGTTGAATACACCTCCTTCCCTTCATTGATACTGCCTCCATCCTGGTGAAATCCACCATCACTTCGTATTTGGATTATTCCAATAGCCTAATGATGTATCTGCCTGCCTCAAGTCTCTCCCCAATCCAATCTATCCTCTACTCAGCTGCCAAAATGATTCTCCTAAAGTGCAGGTCCACCCATGTCACACCCACCAATACTCAATAAACTTCAGTGGCTCACTACTTCCTCCAGAATCAAATACAAATCCTATTTTTGGCATTCAAAGCTCTTTATAACCTACCTTCCCTCCCCACACACACAACTTTCCAATTTTCTTACATTTTACTCTCTGTTGCATACTTTTTTTTTAATCTAGTGCGACCAGCCTCCTTGCTGTTCCTTAAAAGAGATCCTCTATCTCTAGGCTCTGGACACTAGACTGTTCCCTGTGCCTGGAATGCTCTCCCTCATCATATTTTCTTCCTGTGTTCCCTGGATTCCTTCAACTCCCAACTAAAGTCTCATTTTTTTTTAAGGAAGCTTCCCCAAACCCCTCTAAATTCTAATGCATTCCCTCTTTTAATTATTTCAAATTTTTCTGTATAATATCTTATTTGTATATACTTGTTTGCTTGTTGCCTCCTCTGTTTAAGTAAACTCCTTAGAAGCAAAGACTGTCTTTTGCTTCTATTTTTGTACTCATCCTGGTGCCTGGAATATGGTAGGCACTTAAAAAAAATGTTTAACAAATGACTGACTCTTCTTCATTTTAATCCATCTGCTTGTTAGTTGTCAAAGTGATCTTCCTAAAGAAAAAAATCTGATCATGTCACCCCCTCCATTTAATCAACTATACTGTCTCCCTATCATCTCCAGATTCCCCCCCCCAAAAAAGCAAAAATAAAAACAAAAACAATCAACAAAACATCTCTGCCTTGTAAATCCTTTCATAATCTGGCAAACTCTTCAATTTCCAGTCTTTTAACATATCATCATTATCCAGTGACACTATCCTTGCACAAGACCCTCCAGTTTTCCCCACACCAGGCATATCCCCTGACTTCCCCATCACTATATCAAGTTTTTAAAAGAATAATTTGCATTTTCAACAAGAGAAGGAAAGAGCAGGCAATTATTTAGCATCTGCTATGTGTTAGGCACCAAAGTAAGCACTTTTACAGATATAATCCCCTTTGATCCTTACAACAACCTTTAAAAGCAGGTATTGCTATATCACCCCATTTTACACATGAAGCAACTGAGATAGAAGACAATTAAGTTACTTGCCCAGGATCACATAGTAAGTCTCTGAAGCCAAGTTTAGAATCCAGGTCTTCTTGATTCCAGGCCTAGCATTCTATCTACTGTGCCAGTTAGCTGCCTCAGTATCAATGATGAAGGAATAGCTGGTTTTTGAAAGTAATATTCCACAACATGTAACAAAGAGATTCTTAGTTACACAAGTGATTGAAACATATAAGGGATATAATATTCAATTTATATTACATGATGAAAACTATAAAAGAACTTGTGACTTAGAGCAAAATATAACTTTAAAAAGTCTTCTCCTGCAAAATGTCTACTATGTATATGTCAAAATCATATCAAAGTCTTTTAAGTGTACAATTGAGATGTAGAGGGACAGACTCTGTGGCTTATCTATCCAACTACACAACATCATTTGAATTCTTCATCTAACCTCTTTCTCAAGACTTTTCCACAATTCCCACCTCCCACCCCCAAAGCACACACACACACACACACACACACACACACACACACATACACACACACACATACACTTACACACATGCACACACATTTATTATGGACAGACACTTTAGATGGAAAATGATCTGGGCCTAGAATTGAACAGGAGGATGAGTCCCTTCCTATCAGAGGTCCTCAAGCAAAGGCTACATGATCACTTGCATTTGCTGCTGAAAGTCTTCTTTTGTAGGTAGGGGTTAAGTTAGAGAGTGACTGAGGTCTCCTCAAACTGGGAAAATCTGGTATTCTTTTGGTTGCAAGCTCTACAACAGGAGAAACTTTGTCTTAGCTCAGTGCACTGTATGTAGTAGGTACTTAACAAATGTTCACTAAAAATTAAATGTAAGGGAATTGAAATGAATTAATTTAATTCATGATTATTCAAACCTCAAGAAATTATTATATATGTATAAATATGCATATTTGTATGTCAAAGATTCAGTGAGCCTGCTTTATACCTCAGCCAGGATGGTGAAGCATGGTGAGAATTGAATCTGAGGGAATGTATAAGCCAGTTCCCCAGTTTTACAAATAATAAAACTGAGATTTGTAAAGACAAATAATTTAGCCAAGGACACACTAGAAGCAGCAGAGTCAGACACTTTTGACCTCGAATTCAGTATTATTTCCACTCTACCACACTGTATTCCTTACTATCTGTGGGACTATGGTTTAGTCACTTAGCCCATTATAGTTATAGAGTCTGTAATAGCTACTGTGATGCTGTCTAAAGCTTTCCTTTATTCCAGTTATACTAACTCTAGGGAATAAAACAATGATAGAACAATGGATTAAGGTAGTTAGGTAACATAACAGTTGACTTGCTATGGCTATAAACTGTCCAATAATTCCCATAGGGTTACAATATAGTTTTATGTCATTGTTTTTAAAAATAACATTTTCCCAACATCATTAACCTAAAAATCTCAATTTTATACTCATTTTGCGTACAGCTAAGGTGCCCAACTACATAATGGCAATAAGAAGTCATTGATTTATGAGTTAAACCCTGCCTGTTATTTTAATTTCCACTGTGTGAATGGTTTTTAAATAATGTGACCATGGTTACAATCTCCCTCAAATCCATGTTGATTGACTGCAAAATAATCAAAGTTAGGCAGGGTAAGTTTCTGGCATTTTATCCTTCAATCCCTGTGGAATCCTTCATGCAAGGCCTTCTTGTTCAACTATAACTAATAAGGCATTTATGAAACAGTAATAATTTAAATGACAACACAGAATCATGTCTTTAGCCTTGATTTACTACTGGAATTGGAATTACTTTTGTGAGAAAGCTCAGAACAGCAGGTTTTCCACTGATATTCAGGGCAATGAATTCTTGGTCCAAATCAATGGTTCATGGCAAGTGACCTGTCTCTCTAAAGATTCACAATGGGAAACATTGTCCTGCCACGAAATCCTTCACACATCACTTCAATGTGAATGAATCTGTGAGTTTAAGAAACTGTCAATTGCTTAAAAAAGAAAAAAAAAGAGGTAAGATTCATGATTTAATACCAGAGTTTATAAAGTTCTATTTTAAAAGATGACAAAAAACCAAAACCAAAACAAACAAACAGGTAAATCAGGAAATCAAAATATGTTTGCCCATTTTTCATGGCAGCTATTACTATATAACTCAAACTAAAATATATGAAAAGTAGGACTTCATAATACTGATACAATAGGCTATTTCAATATTCAACGTGCTTGTGTGCTGAATTCAGCACATAATTGATTGGACATATTATTACCATGATGTTGATCAGCTTTCTACTCCCCTGCTCTGATTGTAGCCACTGAAGTGACTCTGGGATAGCAAAGATTAGGCCAGCAGAGAATAATATCTAGCCAGACTTACTATATTAATTTTTTTTTACGTACAGGCAGTAGAACGTGTATGTCTGATACCCAAGGATGAATCTATGATATTCAGAAAGAAGCATTGTATCAATGAGTTAGCCAACATGCTATGCATAATATCTCTCTCTCTCTCTCTGTCTCTCTCTCTCTCTCTCTCTGTCTCTCTGTTTCAAATTTGGACTCGGATGTCCTTATTTTGAATCCTAGCACTTATTACCATTGAGACCTTGGGATGGTAACTTCATCTCTGTGATACTCACTTCCCTAGCTATAATATGAAAAAAGGACTTTGAAGGGCCTGGCTAGTTCTGAGTGTGTCGCTATAGTATCTTCTAATAAGATGCGGCTAGGACATCTAGGTGTAGCAGTGGATGGGGTCTGGGTTTGGAGTCAGGAAGGCCTGAGTTAAAATTTGGTCTCAGATACTTCTAGCTGTGTAACCCTGGGCAAGTCACTTAACCCTGTTTGCCTCAGTTTCATCAACTGTAAAATGAGCTTGAGAAGAAAATGGCAAATCACTCCATTATCTTTTTCAAGAAAACCCCAAATAGGGTCATGAAGAGCTGGGCACAACTGAACAATAATAGCAACAATAAGATGCAAAAGGATTGTTAGCTGTGTTAATGGAATAAATACTTACACCAATAAAAATCAAGGATTCTTGAAGTACTGAATTCAACAACACCTTTTTATAGTTGTGCTACTCTTTTTATATTTGGGCATTTTCTCATTCCAGAAAAAAAATAGTATTTACCAATCTTATCCTTAGTGGTATTCATTACCTGAATGGCTGTTTTGAATATAAGCTTATGAGTATTTCGTGACAGTTGGCCAATACTTGGGGGGGGTGGGGGCAATGTTAAATTCCTACCATGGCCAAATATGTATTAATTCATACATGATTTATATCTGTTTTTTAAACCTCATCCCTCTCAGAGGATTCTTGCACTAATCAGAGTAATTGACTTGTAATATAATTGCTCACTCTGCACCTAGGCCCAATCTCATGGGAAAAAGAGTTTTGGAGAATGTCTCCTTTTGTATGAGTCTATTATAATTTAAGGATCTATAATTATTTTGGTCACTGGCAAAAGCAACTTACATTGAGAATGTAAACATCTAAATAATGTTTATTTGTGATCTGAAAACCTTGTACACCCCAGAAGCTTCTGCTCTTTTTTTTCTATGTTTGAACACTTTTGCTGCATACAAGGAATGTGACCTCACAAAAATGAGGAACATGTCTGTATATTTTCTTTATTTAATGCATGGACAAAACCAAAGAATCCATCACCAACTGGTCAGTCATCTACCTCTTACTAGTCAGGTTCTCATAAAGCAGACAATCTGTCACCAGGAGTATACTCAAAAAGATTTTTTTTTCTACTAAAGTAGACTTTGCTAGAGATTGCACTTCAATAGCATTATGTTCAAGGACACAGAGTCACTTCCATGCCTCTATGAGGAACCGGGATAGGACTTTGTGGAGGAAGATGTAAAGGATATTGTCAGAGAGATACATGAAGTGAAAAAAAAGTCTAGTCAAAGAACAAAAGTGAGAGATAATTGATAGCCAATCTTCTCTCTTAGTATCTATATAATATCAAGTGGTCTACAAGAAAATCCTCAACACTTTAGAGGATTCCAAGGGAGGATTTATGGTAGAATAAGGATGATTTACACAGAACAATGGCCTGTTTTTGATAGGATAATTTCAGACGATGGAGAGTTTATCAGTCTTTTATATCATTTCCCAACATTTAGCAGCAAATGGTCTCTATATGAGTGGCTATGTGATAAGTTTTACTACCACAAGACACCTCCCCCACCAATAAAATAAAATGTCAGTGCATATCTGAGTAGTGTTTATTGAAGGATGTAGCCTGTCTGATCAATTCCTAGGTTGATGTCAAATGGTGCTGGAATGTAACTCTCTCTCATATTCCTCCTGGGATGGGTCTTCATGTATGTGCAACAGTCTTGACTGTGAATGAACCACAGACTTCAGACAGTTATTTTTTGCAGCTGTTCTCTTCAGTAGAGCAAATCTTTGGCAGAATGTCATTTGAGACTGAGTTATTTTTCCTTATATGAAGAAAAACTTTTCTGATATCATTCCCTTATCAATGAAGTCCCACTTTATGACTGGCTTTGAAGATCTGTGGATACTAACTGACCAAATGCTGAGATTGTGTGCAATACTTTTTTTCAACTCAGAACTTTCAGAAAACTCAACCTTAGAACATATTCAGTAACTTCAGAAGCTACAAATATACATCTGGCTATTATCTCAGGAAAGGTGGTTGAGTATAATGGGCGGTTTTAATAAATAGATTGAAAATGACATACATCCAGTAATCTTGAGAGGCAACTGTTATCTTAGGGTGGGTGTTCTGTCCAGTCCAAGTATTAATAATTATTCTAAGAATGACCTTGTAAGAAGTTACCATTATTTTAGACTGGGTAGGCAGAAGGATGCAAAGCACTTTTATACTTCTTGCAAAAGAAAGAGAGAGGACATGTTCAACTTTTAATGTGTTAATGTGTGACTAAACAGAAGGTCATTAAATTATAACATGTAAAGAAGATAAAATATGATAAACTCTACAGAAAATATTTTTCCTAATTAGGATATGTATCCACAAATGGAGTTCATTTTTATAATTTCTGCATAAAATAAGTGATAAACTAAACTATTCCAAGATCAAAAGTAAAAATCAGCAATTCAAGTCATGAAGTGAGTCATAGCATATCAAATCTTGGGTTTGGAGAAAAAATTGAAGGGAACCAGAAGACAAAGTTGAGGAAGGAGAGAATTCCAGGTAGGGAGAACAGTCAGTAAAAATTCAGAGTCAGGAGATGGAGTTTAATATATGAGGAACAACCATGACAGTTTCACTGGGTGGTAGAGTACATGGAGGGGAGTCAGGTATAAGAATAATGGAAAGGTAAAAAGGGAACAGGTTATGGAGAAATTTAAAAGCCAAGCAGAGGATTTTATATTTGATCCTCAATGTTATTAGGAGCTATTGGAGTTTATTGAACTTAAACTTTAGAAACAACATTTTGGTAGCTGAGTGGAGGATGAGCTGGAAAAGTGAAAAATTTGAAAAAGAGACACCAACCCCACTACTAAAATATTCTAGTTGCAAGGTGATTCAGACCTGCATCAAAGTTTTAGCAGGGTCATAGGAAAGGAGAAGGCATATTCAAGTGATGCTATGAGGTGAGAACAAAACAAGACTTGGCAACTAATTAGATATGGGGTTTGTGTGTGTGTGTGTGTGTGTGTGTGTGTGTGTGAGCATGCATGTGTGTGTGTGTGCATGTGTGTGTGTGTGTGTGCGTGTGAGAGAGAGAGAGAGAGAGAGAGAGAGAGAGAGAAAAAGTGGTGGATGACACTTCCAAGACTGGATGACCAGGAGGGTGGTGGTGCCCTAAATAGTAATAGGAAAGTTTGGGACAACGGAAGGTTTGGATAGAAAGACAATGAGCTCTGTTTTGGGTATGCTGAATTTGAAAGACATTATTGTACCACACTCTAATCATTTGATGTTATACACTTATGAATCCTTTTGTATTTTAAATCATTATTGTGGTGGAGAAAATACGTGGCTATTTTGTAACTAATGTGATTCTTTTTAGAAGAGACCCTATTCATCTGTTTTGGGGGTATGTTAGAGGATTTTCCCCAAGATTTCAGAGCAGGAACATAATGCATCTGATAGAGCCTTGCTACTTTCTACTTTTCACTCAAGACTATACCTGGGCCAGGTGAATTCAAAACTGGGACCTCTTAATAGAAGAGTCTCCAAACTCTCTTGGATTGAAGGCATTTAATCTATACTTATATAAAATATTTTTTAACCTATGTATAGGACTATAAATTTAAATCTAGCAAGACTCATCCTTTTTATTATGGCCCACCTTTCTTGCCAACCTCCTTTTGAATCCTAATTCTGTCACCCACTATGTTATGTGCTATTCAATTTCGTATCAATGCCTTATTTGTCTTTATCAAAGTCATGTATAAAAATATTGAAAAGAACAGAGGCCAATGAAAGACTATGTTATGTCACTGTATGATTGAGATGATACATTTATCAACACTCTCTCTAAAGTAATTTATTCAGTTATGAATCCAAGCAACTTTAATATTATTGTAGCCTTGCTTTTCTATCTTGTCTACAAGAATATTTAGTAGGGATTTATTTTATGCCCACTATATGCAAAGTATGAAAACAACCAAAAATATAAAATAGTACTGTGTTTACCTTTAAGAAACATGTTTGGACCTCTAGAGTGCCAGGATTAGGAAAAAAAAGTGGGTGGAATATACAGGGAGGTAGATCTTAGATTAAATAAAGAAAAAAATACTAGCAATGAGATACATCTAAATGGAATTAGCTGCTCTGTCTTCCATATTTTATACTTATTATCTAATTCTAATCGTCTTATTGAAGGAGCTCAGATTGAAATAGTCCTCAGATAAGATACTAACCTGCTATTATTCTTTCATATTTAGTATTCTACAGAATGCTGAGCAGGTATATAAAATATCTTTCAGATATTTTGGTTGTTGTTTTCTTCCTTCCTTCCTTCCCTCCTTCCTTCCTTCCTTCCTTCCTTTTCCGTCTGTCTTTCTGTCTTTCTTTTTTGACTTATATGGGAAATTCAGCTCTTCTTTTGCAGACTAACTGAAAACATCTTCCTGAAAGTATCAGTTGCACCCATTATGACAAACATGATGTGTAACTCATCCTATTCCCACATTAAAAAAAAATTTGTTAGATCTCTATGTTTTGAAAACATTTCTTTACACATTCTTAGCAGAATATTAATAATAGTTATGGCAGCATCTGTTAAAATATCATTTTTAATATTTATGCAACAATTTCATTTAAGGGCAATTGTGGATAAGAGTTTAGTCTGTAATAACAATATAATTCCAGGAAATGCTATTGATTCTATAGGGTTTTTTATTCTTATGTACTATAAGAATGTCTATCAATTCTTTTCCTCCTCTTTGATGAAAGAAGTGTTAATATTTCTACATTAGAAATACTTTGTGTATCATTCATATGGTATGTTTTTGTCAATGTACTTTTCAAATTATTATAGTCCATTTTATAGTTTTGAAATTGTATATTAAAACTGATATTAAAAAGATATAAAATGCTTTAAAAATTTTCCATTCAACTGCACTAATGTTTGCTAGGTACATTAGGTCTAATCTAACTGCTTTTCTTTGTTCATTTCAGTTTTATAAGGTTCTATTGTTCATGATCTAACCAAGATTGCCATTGACTACTATCACGTTGCTCTTGGCAAGTAAGTCAATTGTATTTTTTTTTTACTCCCTATAGGTCTCCACATTATGTTGTTAATTATGGATTAATATCACTACAAAAACCAGAGGCTTCACATTCAAAGTCATAGAATGTAAAGCCTTTTTGCTTTTCTGTGGTTAAAAAAAAATCATAAGAATGATGTTATTGAAATGTAGTGGGAAGACATTGAATTGAGAGTCAGAAGGCCTCAGTTTAAATCCTGGCTCTGATACTTACTATTTATTTGACCTTTGATAAGTCACTCAATATCTGCAAGGTTGAGCTTTTTCATCTGTAAAATAAGAACTATGAACTAGTTGTCCTCATGGGTCCCTTTTGGTTCTAAAACTGTGACTACATGATCTTTTTAACTAATTCTCTTGCTATTATTCTGATTTGTATTGTGCTTTCTGATCCCAAACTGCTAGAAACTATTCATTATTTTTGTTTGTTTTCTCAACTGAGATTATTTGATATAGTCTTTCTACAGTACAAATTGAAAATTTGTTTTAAATACTTCAAATGTGAGAAACTGACTAAGCATTGGAGGTCTGCCCTTGTGACCCGTATAAGAAGTCCATTCCTCCAAAATATGTCCTGCAAACTTTCTGTAATTCTTTATTTCATATCATAGGTAGAGTGGCAGAATCCCCTCCCCCATTCCCCAGAAAAATATCTGTCAGTCCCAGTAAAATGTGAATTTCTTGAGGGTAAGATTTTTTTATTATTATTATTTTGGTTTCATCTTTGGATTCCTTCCATCTAACATGGTATCTTATATATATATATACATACTATGGACTCAATAAATGTGTGTTGAACTGAAAAGATCCTCCATTCCTGTGAGGAAAGGGAGGCTCCCAAAGGTGAACTTGTTGAGATGTAGATGGTAGGGGTGCTGGGACCCCGAAATCACAATACACAGGTCCTGTCTGGATGAATTTGACCCAACTCTTCTTTCATCCAAAGACAAAGTTTTATTAGAAATGAACCATACAGGCCAGACTCTTAAGGAATCTGAACATTAGTGACACCCATAAGGATAAGTGGGCATGAGGAAATCTCAGCATTTAAATGGAGGTCAGGATGGATCTTATATACAACCAAGTAATTTTGGGGTGACTGGAGGAGTTTAGGGAGAATCCAGATGGGAGTGTCTGGGATGTTGGATGAAGTCATCCTGGAATAGACAATGGAGGGCTAGGCTTTATTAGGGTAACAAAGAACTGGAAAATAGGGAAGGAAGAGGTTGAATGTGGTCTGGATAAGATCAAAAATGGAAAATAAACTAGGCTTCATTAAGGTATTAAAAGGGAGATTAGACCTAGGAGATAAGGCCAGTTGATAAGAATAAATATAAGAGACAAGGAAAGGCCAGTTGAGTGGATTATAGTCTCAGGAAACCACTTGAGAACAAGTAAATGAGTGAGGTTACAGAAAGTTTAAGTGTTTTCTGGGGCCCATAGAGAAATGAGACTCAAATTTTTTTGGGGGTAATGGGCAAAGGACTCAGCTTGGGCCCATACCCCATCAAACTGATGTATCCAAAGACACATGGTTACCAAGGGGCAGAAACAGAATTCAAACTCAGAGCCTCTGACTCAAAATCCAGTACTTTCCCCCTGTATGATTAATACTAATAAACTATGAAATACAGTCCCCGGCACTATTTCATAGAAGTGATGAGGTCTAGCGGTTTAGGGGTGCTGGAACCCCCAAAATCTGAGTATCTTAAGAGACAAGATGGACCTTATGTACAGAAAGACTATGGGAGGGATCTAGGAGTGGCCAAGTAGTCTATGAGGTAATATAATTCCAGGGACCTGGGCTACAGGGCCATGGGAGAGTGGAGCCTAGATAGGATTAAGGGTGGGAAGTGTCAGGGGACCATAGGGAGATAAAACAATGGAGAGCCAGACTAGGTTAATTGGGAGATTGGGTGTAGCCACAATGAAAGGCCAGTTGATGGGATTATAGCCTTAGGTGAAAGGCAGAGATTTGGCCTTGTGGGAAAGTCCAGGGTTTTTCCTTTCTGGGATCCATATCCCATCCTCATCAGAAGCATACCAATCAATAACAAAAAATGTTTTTTTAATTATTTATTTAGTATTTTATTTCCCCCCAATTACATATAAAAACAATTTTAATGTGAGATTTTTTTTTTTATATTTTGAGTTCCAAATTCTCTCCTTCTCCAACACCCTCATTGAGAAGGTAAGCAATTTCATGTAGGTTTTATATATATATATATATACATATATATGTAGTTATTAAAAATATATTCCACATTAGTCATGTTGTAAAAGAAAATATAGAAAAAAAAGAAGAAAAAGAAAGAAATTAAACAAAATAAGATGCCTTCATCTGTATTCAGATCAATTCTTTCTCTGGAATGGATAGAATTTTTAATGCTAAATCCTTCAGAATTGTCTTGGATCATTATATTGCTGAGTCTAGCTAAGTCATTCACAATTGATCATCTTATAGTATTGCTGTTACTGTGTAGAGTGTTCTCCTGGTTCTACTCATTTCAATTGCATCAGTTCCTATAAGTCTTTTGAGGTTTTTCTGATAGCATCCTGCTCATTTCTTATAGCACAATGGTATTCCATCACAATCATATACTACACCTTGTTCAACCATTCCCCAGTGATGGACATCCTCTCAATTTCCAATTCTTTGCCCTTAGAAAATAGCTGCTATTTTTGGTGAATATAGATCCTTTTCCTTTTTTTATATTTCTTTTGGGATATAAAACTAGTCATGGTACGACTGATGACCAAGCTTTTCTTAAGCAGTATCTGTATGGCAAGAGCCTGTAGGAGGCACTGCAGATACAATTACTAAAGTGAGACAGATCTTGCCCTCACAAAACTTATTTTCACCCAAGGAAATATAACACATTGATTGATAAATTAATGCAAGAAATATACAAAATAATTATCACAGTGAAATACTATTAGTATAAATGAAGAGGAAATTCTATTTTCTTCCAATTAAAACAGCAATTCTTAGTGTATTTTTAAAGGAAGGACCATCTGTCTTTTAACATTACAAATCATCTATAAATGAACCTGTGACAACCTTGAACCTTTGCCTATAGGGTAGGGTAACATTATCTCTATTTTACAAATGAGGAAATAGAGGCTCATGAATGATAAGTAATCTCCCTGTACTTATAGTATAAAGTAGCACAAGTAGGATTTTAACCCAGTTTATTCTTACCCCACTCTACCTTCTCTAGAAGATGAATTCAGAGGACCTAGGTTTGGGACTTATCTCCACTACTTGTTACCTTTTGACTTTGAACAAGTTATCTACCCTCTGGAAATCTTGTTTCCTTATCTATTGAGTGATGGTGTTGAAGATCTAATGGAAAGTCATTAGATGAGGAATGGAAAACCTAGGTTGTGCTTGTCCTAGGCATGTTGTTTTCAAACAATGCAACAGTTGAGAAAATTATTTAATCCCCTAACTCTGTTTCCCCACTCCATAAAATGGGGATAATAATATCTACCATGCCTCTCGGAATTTTTCTGAGAATATCAAAGGAGACAATGCATTTGAATGTGCTTCCTGAAATCTAAGTAATATGTAAATGCCTAGTAGTATTACTATTATGCTCAATTAGATTATAGAAACAGAAAGTCTTCATTGCTAAAAGCCCAAAATAGAGGGAAAAAATGTATATAAAACCTGGATGAAGTACAAAACCTGTTTCCATGGGTACAGAGCCGTTAATATTTAAAAGTAATACTGGAGATCATTTTTGTAGCTAGGTTCAAATAAAAGCACAAAAACATTTATCAGTATATCACAATCCCTTGTCAAGTCCTAGCAGGATAGAAGATTGTAGCTCTGAGATTCTCTGGCCTAAGGTTGTGCAGTGTCACTGTGGGAGCTACATTTCTGTATAAAAATGATACTCACTCATGTATTGTCGACTTTCTGACCTTAGATCTGAGCTAATATGAAGTATTTGCTATATAGGCAAAGGGAATTTGTGCAAAATGGAGGTCACAGTAAAGCATTTCTAGTTATTTGATCTCTACTGGTGTCAAAACTGAAACTTAACTATGATTGCTATTTCTTGTTCTTATAATCCATTTGAAGATTTTATAGTCTGTTAGTATCTATTCTAGAAGGAAAAGAAAGAAAAAAAGCAAAATAAACTCTTTTAAAAATTAGTTTGCAAGCTTCTTCAGTGTTGCTTGAAACAGATACTATATTTTGTTTTGTTTTGATTTGATGTTTTTATTTTTTCCAAGTAATTAAAAAAAATAGTTTATTTTTCATCTGAGTGGAACGACAATTCTCATTCAATGATCATTTTAGTGTTGTGTGAAATATTTGGGATAAGCAATCATTCTGATACGATTTCATCTTTTGACTGATGGGATCATCTGTGTATGTTCTACTGACACAAGAATAACTCAGAATCTCTCATCTTTATTTTTTTCTCCTATCAAATAAATGCTTGATTTAATGCTGTAAATATATTTCATTGCTCTTTTTTGTAGTAATTTCAATCCTACAGTCTTTTAAAATGGGTATAACTCTAGGGGAACATGCATCACTATAGAACTTGAGTTACATATTTTAAATGGCTCTTAGATTGCATTGGCCGTTGGCATGGGGAAGTCAAACATTTCAAGGATATTCAATAACACAGTGAAATAGGATCAGACGTAGAAAAGTGCATAGTATTAATGGTCACAAAAAAACAGAGCTAGGAATGAACAAATTATGGTCAAATAATAGTTTAATTAATTCTGAGATACCTAACAAAGACCTTGAGAGGAATCTGGCAGTGGTGGGTGCCATTCCTGATTGCTCTAGCGTGTCCCATAAGCTTCTTGAAGTTGGAATAATTATCAAAAAGTATGTTTAAATAAAGCAAATAACAACAGCAGCAACAAGAGCAAAAACAGCTGTTGGTTGTTACTGTCATAAGAAAAATAAATGCTTGTCATTGGCAAGACAGTAATAACTCATAATTGGGGTAACTAATTTTTACTTATTATCTCGCTTCTTCATTTGTGGATCTTTCAAAACTGTTGTCAGAAGCAACCTATTTGAGGCAAAATCTGAACATCTTCATCAGATTCTAAACCACCCACACCGCACAAAAATATTTCAAAGATTTTTTTTTTCAATTGTGCTCCTATTGAGTGAATGGTGAATGCTAATCGGTTAATACAGAAGTATAATCATTCTGCAGTGACACCAGTTTTTCAATAGAAAGGCATCATGGCAACTCAAATTTGTGCCATTCCATGTATCAGAAAAGATTAAGGAATTTTTCAAGGAAATAAAGATAAACTTGAATCAATAACCTGGAGCCCCAACTGTCTAAAATTCCATTACACAACTATTGGTGATAATCTGGGCTAGAAACTTTAAAAACTGAAGTGATCATTAAAGGTACTCATAAAATGAAACATTACTGTGGTTTCATGTTATCTTAAAGAATATGCATCAAAATCTCGGGAACAAAGTGCTAAATCACCTTAAAAAAAGAACAAACAAAAAACAAGTGACTAGTTAAAAGGAGATATGTTATATATTAAACATTTTAAATATATAAAATGTTTTAATATTCCTGACATAAATCAGCCAATAGTTTTTTTAAGCTTATCCCAATGAATTAAAGAAATATATATTGAACATTATTTGAAACTATATGTATTTAGATGGTCCTTAAATATTCCATATACTAATCTCACTGAGAAGAATATCATAGTCATATCATTTTAGAACTGGAAGGGACCTTAGAGAACATTTATTAAAACTCCTTCATCCTAGAAATGATTAAATTGAGATCTAGAGATGTTAATAGTTTACTCTATGTCACAAAATGTGGTATTTGCTTAATTTCTAATACAATAATCATTGCCCTTTTTGAATTCGTGATCTTACATTTTTGGGGATTAGTCCCTACATTTAATTATTTTTAAATTTATTTTATGCCTCCTATACTTGCCACATAAGGTGTGCTACATAATTTATATTAAACAAATGATTTCTAAACATTTTTTTCTGTAGTATTATAAAAACTGAAAGGTCCTGGAACACCCTTTGAGAAACATCACTTTAAACATTATAATTAGCTATAAGTTGAAAATAATGTACGTGGAACTTTATATGTAGATAATTAAATCTGAAAGGGAGTTTCCAAGACCCAGTTCTCTATCCACTGCACTAACTAACTGCCTTTATATAAAGCCTTTTGCAAACCTTATAGGATTATTAGCTGGTAAATATGGCAGTAGTAGTAGGAGGAGGAGGAGAAGTAGTAGTAGTAGTAGTAGTAGTAGTAGTAGTAGTAGTAGTAGTAG
>NW_020954588.1:10221800-10224422 GCF_900497805.2 Vombatus ursinus | reverse complement strand
AGTAGTAGTAGTAGTAGTAGTAGTAGTAGTAGTAGTAGTAGTAGTAGTAGTAGTTTTGTTGGTTGTTTAGTCATTTTCAGTTGTGTCCAAATCTTCATAACCCCTTTTGGGATTTTCTTGGTGAAGATAATGGAATCGTTTGCCATTTCCTACTCCACCTCATTTTATAGATGAGAAACTGAACAAGAATAAGTGACTACTCATGACCACACAGCTAGTAAGTGTCTAAAGACAGATTTTAACTATTTCAGGCTTGGCAGTCTATCCACTGTACTACCTAGCTGCCCCCAATAGTACTAATAGTAATAGTAGTATTCCTAGAAGTTATGAGTTTGGACTTAGAAAATTTCTAGTAGGCTAAAATGACTCTAATTAGGTAGGAATAAAGGAGTAGGGAGGTGGTAATCTTTACAAGTATTGGTAAATTATAGGATCTAGATCTGGAAAACACATAAAAAAAATTCTAGTCCAATACTGATTTTATAGGTGAAGAAATTGAGGTAGAGCTTAAGTCTTTGCCTGAAGATTTCTGGTAAGGTGGAGGGGGGCACACTATGTTCTGAAAGTAGCCATTGCCCTTTGCAGTGGCTTTCATTCTTAGAAAGGTTTTCATTATATCAGACCTAAATTTAAGTCTTTATAATTTCCTATTTTCATTCAGTTTTGTCTTTTAGAGTGAAACAGGGTAACTCTAATCTGGCTTGACATGATAGCCCCTCAAATAATTGAAGATAGCTATCATGTTCCAAATTGTCTTCTTTCAGCCCCACCCCCAACTCCCAAGGCTATGTGAATTTATTGGAATATGTCCATTTTTGTCTTTTTGTTCCCCCAAATTAGCACATTCTCTGATATGTAGTGTTTAATAAGTGCTTGTTCAGGTGACCAGGTGGTGCAGTGCATAGAGTACGAAGTCTGAATTTGGGAAGACCTGAGTTCAAATTAATTCTCAAAATTCACTAACTGGATAACCCTGGCCAAGTCATTTAACCTAATTTGCCCCAGTTTCCTCATCTGTAAAATGGAAATAATATTAGTACCTGTCTCACAGGATCAAATGAAATGATGATAATTATAAAACAGCACATAGTAAGCACTAAATAAATGTTAGCTATCTCTAATTGTAATATGAAATCCAATTGAACAGATTTTAATTGAAATCTTTAACCTCTGCATCCTGAGTTTCTTTAACCAATATTATGATGCCACAATGTAAAGGCCATTCACCTCCCTGGCTGCCTTCCTCTAAATTGTCTCTAGCTTATATATAGCTTGCTTAAAATGTAATGCCTCAAACCACAACAACAATTATTTCAGGTTTGGTCTGACCACAGTAGAGCACCACAGGACCATGACTTTTCTGCTCCTAGTCTGACTGTCTTAGTATGGCCTGAGACCACAATATAGCTACTATAGAGATCATTAGTATAATTACATTCACTTTATAGGCTACCACTTCATATTTCTGCCTCATGAAATTTTCATTTCACTAAAATCCATGGATATTTTGTTTTGTTTTGTTTTTCTCTCCAACTAAATGACTATCTAGACATAATTCCTCCATCTTGCATTTGTGCGGTAGATTTTTTGATCCATCCAGGGAATCATATCTTCATCAGCACTAACAAAAAAATATTTGTAAAGAGTATTTTATGTAAAAGCCACTTTGTTTCACCTCAGTATTTGCAGATACAAAGAGGCCTATGCCATCATCACTGTCCTTGAGGAGCTCATTACCTACTTGTAGGGACATGGCATATAACAGAAAGACAATTCCCAGTAGAAGGAATATATGCAGACAATCCACACATATGGTTTCCACTTTTTTGGCTATCATGAATAACACTCCTTTAAATTTTTTAGGTCTCTTTGTTGTTTTTCCCTGCCATTGGCCTTTTTATCACATTGGGAAAATGGGGGTCACAGATTTTAAATATCATTCTAGGGTAACACAGTAAAAAATGGGTTATATTCTGAATTTGAATCAACTTTGAACTCCAAGTCAGTGCTCTTTTTATTTTTCTTAATTAGAATACTATATTGACGTATTAAAACAATGAACAAAACAACCCATGTGAAAAGAGAGCTGCAGTCTCTATATTTCAAAAATAAGTATGATTATCTTCCACAGTGTCCCTGAATAACCAGCATGAAAATATATCCTTACATCGGCTATCCTAATGTTTCTTGGAAAATGAAAGATGGACAGTGTCCATATTTCCAAATGTTTTCAGACTTTTCAATGTCATTGCCAATGATGCTTTGAAAGTGTTTATTGTGGATTGAGAAAAAGGGAGGCAATGGATTGTAATAGGCATAAAATCTATTATTTGATGAGCCTGCTCTTTTTGTTTCTCTGAGATCCATGAGCTTCTCTCCTTGATCTTCCTATCTTTGATAGATGGGTATGTACTTCAGCTAGAGAAATAGAATGCCTTGCCTGTCATGTTCATAATATTGGCTCATTGCTCTGAAAAATATTTTGCATTGTGCCTGGAAACTAGAATTCTTCAATAATAAATGAGGAAACAAAAATCTATACTCATATGCTGTGTGTGTGTGTGTGTGTGTGTGTGAGAGAGAGAGAGAGAGAGAGAGAGAGAGAGAGAGAGAGAGAGAGAG
>NW_020954588.1:10173945-10221790 GCF_900497805.2 Vombatus ursinus | reverse complement strand
GAGAGAGAGAGAGAGAGAGAGAGAGAGAGAGAGAGAGAGAGAGAGAGAACATGTGTGCATGTATTTCCCTTTCTTTTTCCCCCTTGGGAAATAAGTGGAGGAAAAAAACCTCTGTTTTTAAAATTACATATTGTAGTTTTCAAAACTTTTCTATCAAAGTGTGTTGATCTGAAATTCAAATGTTCAAATGGACCCATTATCTCATGACCTCTTTTGTTTCTTTTGAGTTCTAGCTAAAATCTTTGATTCTACAGGAAACCTTTTTCAATCCATCTTAATTTTAATGCTTTCCTTCAGGTAATTATTTCTTATTTGTCCTGTATATAGCTTGCTTTTGTATTTATTTATGTCTTGTTTTCCCTATTTGATTGTAAGCCTCCTTGAGAGTAGGAACTGCCTTTGCATTCTTTTTTGTAACTCCAGCATATAACACAATGCTTGGCACATAGTAATTATTTAATAAATGTTTACTGATTGAGATGAAAACCATAATACCGCCATGCCTGCTGATCCTGTGATATTCTTGTCAATATCCTCCCATAAATTCCTGATAAGAAGTCACCCCAAGGTGCTATAATGGATTGTTCCCTTTCTGAATATCACAAAGATAACAATAGAACAGGGAGACTATCTATTGATTATTCCTCAGTCTTGTCACATGACCCACCCATCATTTTTTTTTATCATGGATTTCTTTGATAACATCATTTACCCCAATTCTTCTTTGTAGCTGTTTCTTTGTGTATGCCAATCTTCTCATACTCAATATATGACTATTGTGCTCTGATTTTTATCTCCTTTCATTTTTTTTTCTTTTATGAACTATGGTGTTCCATGACTTGTTGCCATATAACCACACCAGTAGAGTGCTGTTATCAATTATAAGGGTCTTTGTTTCAAAGGGAAGAGGGAAATTTGGGGTCATTCCAGGAGCTTCACAAATTCCCAAAGACAATCCAACTGACTCTCACATTTAAATGTTCCTGTCAACAGACAATTTTGAATAAAAATAATTAAATCAAATCTTCATGAACAAATTTACACCCTAGGATTTAGTCACTTTTTTTTTCAATTATCATTGCCTAAGAGGATTCTTTGCATAAGGACTGAGACCCAGGCTCAGACATGTTATTTTCCTGTGGGAATGTGGACAGGATGAAATAAAAAGAAGTGTAAACTGTGAAGTAGTACATTTTACAAGACTATATTTAGTCATAAGCCTGCATGTGCGTTCTAAATTATATGCTTCTTTTAGAGATATAATCTCCTATTTTCACTTTAAATAATTCTCTTCCCATATGACATGAACTGTTAAATGCAGAAAAAGACCCAAACTTGAGTTTGTTTTTATGCTCCAAATGGAAAATGAGTCAATATTTTCTACTAAAATCATAGACAAGTTTTCAAAATCTTTACATTGCTTTAATTTGCAGAAATCTTTTAGATAACAATTTGCCAAGGAGATAGGCCAGAAGAGAACTTGCATTATTCTCACTCTCAAATGCTAAAATCATTGATTTTGTCTCCAGCTGAAGATGTTGATTAGATTCATTAACATTGATTACATGAATTTGAATTTGATAAAGTTGTCATTATATTCACTTTGTTGACAAAAATGTCAAAGGTAGTATTAAAACTCAACATCGGCACATAAGTAGGATAGGAACAAAAATGATACAGCTTCATTGATAAGATGTGTGGTGAAAGTTTGGTTTTTGAACATGTGACATAGCCAAGGCTACTCTTATACAATATAAGAGCTATAAGGCTACTTTTACACTATATATATATATATATGAATTCCCAACTTATTCCCCACTCCTCAGATGGAATGAGTTAAGCCTTGTAGTTTAATACCCAATAATAATTTCTATGACATGTTTCTCCATTGTTAGCTTTCTCTAGAAACATCAGATTGTGGCTTGGGGACCACCCCCCTACTCTCACCCCCACTACCATACAGGTCATTTATGGCTCGTGAATCTCTTGAATAACGGTTACACCATTTCTTACTTGTGGAACTTTATTGCTAATCTGATGCTGTCTATTTACTCCTATCATATGTCTATCCAACAGCCTTTGAATGACCTTTTTTTTCTTTATAGATTGTGGATAAGGCAGTAGGCACTGACCGCAGTGTGCAGAGCAGTCCCTAATTCTGGCAGCCTGAGCTCCAGTCATGGCCACAGCCACAGATGCCCTGTAATCACCTCACCACCATGATGGCTCTTTCCAGCAAACTGACCTTGGACAAGGTGGATCTAAAGGGGAAAAAGGTCACTGTGAGGGTGGATTTGAATGTCCCTATGAAAAACAAAGAGATAACCAACAACCAAAGAAGTGAGACTTCTTTTCCTAACATCAATTATTGCTTGGATAATGGAGCAAAGCCCATTGTTCTGATGAGCCACTTAGGCCTACTTGATGGTATCCCCCATGACTGACAAATGCTCCTTGGAGCCAGTGGCTGTGGGGCTTAAATTCCTGATAGGCAAAGATGTTCTGTTCCTGAAGAATTGTGTGGCTCCACAAGTGGAGTAAGTCTGTTCTAAGTCACCTAACAATTACATCAGATGGCTAGAAAATCTTTGCTTCCATGTAAAAGAAGAAGGAAAAGGCAAAAATGCTTCTGAGAACAAGATAAAAGCTGAGCCAGTCAAAGCACAAGCCTTTCAAGTACCCCTCTCCAAGCTGTGGAATGTCTATGTGAATGATGCTTTTGGTACTGCTCACTGAGCTCACCGTTCCATGGTGGGAGTGAATCTGCCCCATAAGGCATGTGGTTTCCTCATGAAAAAGGAGTTGTCTTATTTTGCCAAGGTCCTGGAGATCCCAGAGAGGCCCTTCCTGGCCATCTTCAGTGGAACTAAAGTTGCCAACAAAATCCAGTTGATCAACAACATGCTAGACAAAGTCAATGAGATGATCATTGGTGGTGAGATGGGTTTTATCATCCTCAAGGTCCTCAACAACATGGAAGTTCTCTGTTTGATGAAGAGGTGGCTAAGATTGTCAAAGACCTGATGGCCAAAGCTGAGAAGAATGGTGTTAAGATCACTTTGCCTGTTGACTTCATCCCAGAGGACAAATTTGATGAGAATGCCAAGACTGGCCAAGCCACATTGGCCTCTGGCATCCCTGCTGGTTGGATGGGTTTAGACTGTGGTCCTGAGAGCAGCAAGAAGTATGCAGAAACTGTGTCCTAGGTAAAACAGATTATGTGGAACAGAGCCTTTGGAGAATTTGAGTAAGAAGCCTTTGCTCAGGGAGCCAAAGAGCTAATGAACAATATGGAGGAGGTCACCAAGAGGGGCCGTGTCACTATCATAGATGTTGGGGATATTGCCCCAGATTCAGTCAGTCATGTGAGCAATGGGGGTGGTGCCAATCTAGAGCTGCTGGAAGACAAACTCCTCCCTAGGGTGGCTGCACTGAGCAATGTCTAATGGACACCGCTTTCCTGCCGGCTGGTTCCTGTGCACAGCCCTTGAAACGTGATACTGCAGGGTTTCCTGACCTTTTCCTTGGCATTAGGCGTTTCTCTCTCAAGACTCAACCAGTGGCCAGAAGATGGGACAATGAGAGCCCCAGAAGCAGCTCAACTCACATTTGTGTTTCCTGTGTGTGCCTGTTATCAGATGTCACTTGAATTTATTTAGTGTGTCTAGACCGTTGCTATAGAGTATATCTCTGTGTGTGTGTATGTGTGTGTGTGTGTGTGTGCGTATTGCCTTTAGAGAGAAAAAAAAAGCTCAAGCCACTGTTTGCCATATTCTCTTGAAATAGTTTGTTCTGTTCAGCTTTGTCAGCAGCTGTTTTTGTCATTACCCACACACAGTATGGAAACAAGAAGAAACTCCAGTTTGGGGGAGGGAAGGAAGGTTGACCTGTTAAATAAACATTTCATAAAAGTGCCAACTCAAAAAGAAAAAAAAAAGATTATGGAAAAAAGGACTAACAGGTGCCCTGAGAGAGATAAATCACCAAAGGGAGAGGATTAAGGGATCAACAAACCTCCTGTTCCATTGATATACTCAGATATTAGGAGTTCTAGCTGAAGTCTCTAACATCATTGAGGAGACTGCCCATAAGGGATTTATGGGAGGACAGGGGACATAGACAAGAATAACAAAGTATGGGCAAATGTGGATAGGTGGTGATTTCAATATTGGAAGGAAAACCAACATCCATGCAATCACAGTTTCATCCAAGTATAGAAATAAGATTATGCTGTTACATGACTCATAACCACCTAGCATCAAGAGAAGGACATCTGTGTACACAATAGCTTTATTATTGTTTTGTTGTTATTGTTGTGTTGTTTTGGGGAATATCTCAGAATCTTTGAAATCACCATACAACTTCTCTAAATTATTCCATTTTCCTGTCTTCTTCCAATACAATTCTGATTTCAGTTCATGAAATATCTGTGTTGTCCATCCAACATATATGTACTGATAGACCAGTTCAATAAGTTAACCTTCTTCCTTTTACATGTCTTTCCTTTTTCTGTGTATTGTTATGTCAAACCTTTGAATGATTAGAGAATTTCTTAAGGAGATTGTACTACTTAAGGAGGCCAGATACAATCATCACAATATCATAAATAAATATAAACATCTGAACTCTAGTTGTTTGTCATGATGACTGGGCTTGTTTTATTTTTTTTTCATTGCAATATCACACTATTGCCTCATTGAGCTTGTATCCCTATAACACCTTAAGCTAGGTTCAATGATTTAAAAAAATGTCTTGGACAGAATAAGGTAAAAAATATATCCCTTTTGACATATCACTGGAGTTTTTTCCAGTGGCAATATCAACAAAACATTAAATCACATTGTTTGTAGTGTTGGCCATTTTCTGAGATATGACCACCCACACTGGAAATTTAACAATAGGCTCTTGGGGAAAAGTTTAGAGCTATACCCAGCATGCCTATACAATGGAAAGATGCCAGTATATGTCATGATAGGACTGTGGTTCAAATTCTGGCTCAACTATTTTCTATGTCCATAGTCTTGATTGTGTTATTTAATCTATTTGTGCCTTGGTTTTCTTATATGAAAAATAAGGACATAGGGCTAGGTGGCCTCTAAAGTCAGGCCCAGTTCTAAATATGATCTCAAACTCTGACTATACATTTATTTTTTTTTTTGCTCTAAGCATAAAGATTTTAGTTTCAAATAATTTAAGAGATAATAATATAAATCCATATTTAGTAAGCATGAATCAAGATTTGGCATGAGAGATAGCAAATACATGTCATTATGCATTTCATAGGTAAAGTGTGACTTCTAGGAATTCTAACTCTTCTTTACAAATTTGTTCCTTTCAGTGGCCCACCCATCATCTAGTATTTTGACATTCTTTCCTCTTTTCTAATATCTCAAAAACTACTCTTAGCAAGCAAACAGAAAAACAAATTAAGAGATAGTGACGGATTGGTGTCAACCATCTAATGTGTAGCTGATTCTGATGGAGATCTTCAGTTTAATAAGGAAGCCATTCTTTACTTAGTAGTTCTAGATTCTTCTTAAGTAAAAGATCTAGGACCCTATATGCAGGTGTATTGATTTGTACTACAACATAATCTGGTCCATATGGTTTCCTTATTGCCTGGAAATACCCAAAAAGTTTCATGTAACAGACTAATACTTCATTTTTTAAAATGTTGATTACCTCCTTCAATGAGACTAGGCTAGTCACTGCAGAGAAAGGAAGAGATGAACTAATTAAGCAAAAATGCATCCATCATGACTACATTCTTTCAAAATCCCATAAAATATGGTTTTATGGAATATACATTGGAATCCATTGTCAGAGGGAAAAGTGAGCGCTCAGCCAATTTCTGTACAGAATAAGTCATCAAACCTCAAAACCATGATTTCCAAACCACTATTAATTGAGACTGTTCTTCACTTTTCCATTGTGGAGAGTGTGACTTGGTTTTATACACATTTGATTTCTCTGTAATTTCTATTGTCCTAATTTGATTGAAATCTGTAAGTTTTGTCCATTACAACACTATGTTTGAGTTTTCACAAAACCTAATGGCCCTCATTGTCTTAATTTCTGTCATCATTTTGCAGGATAAGGAAAATTTAAATGTCATTTTCAATTTTTAAAAATGGTTCTTGATTTCTGCACAAAGCAAAAGACTGAACTAAATGTAACTCTTACTATTTTTCTTGGACTGGAAAGAAATCACATAGACCTCCAAAAATTAAAATGCCTTAATAAAACATACCATCCAAAGAATATTAAAATGATTTTGAATATAAAATGCCACATTTTTATTTGAAAAGTAGACTTTTCCAATTCATAATGCTTCTGTCTTGGGCTTGTAATAGATCCATATATCATGTGGGTGTTAGTTTGCCAAATAACCTTGCTACACTTTGTGTGTAATGCACTTGGTGAACACATTGGTATATATTATACCAGAAAAGAAAGAAAAGAATTTTAAAAAGCGGAAAGAAGCTTGAGAGACTGCAAAAACATGTTTGATGTTATTTCTTCTCTAATGTGTTGTAAGTTTTGTTTCTATTATTCATGAATTTTAAGAATTTACTCTCGGACTTTCCTTTTCAATGTCAGTTATTCCCTCAGATGTTCCTTTATAGCCCACATTATGGGGTAGATAGTTGATATAATCCCAAAAATGATCAATCAACTCTAGATTTCTTTAGGAAAGGATAGAGCTTACGGAAATGATCATCACCCTCTAGTTTGGTCTAAATCATGTCCTTCTCCTTTTTTTATGTGTAGAAAATATTCTTAGAAATAATGAACTATCTCTGCCTATACTGGGGCAGTAAAAAACAGTACAAAACAAAACAAAACAAAACAGCTTCTTGTTATTTTTTGCTTGTGTTTGTTTTGGATTCTACTCTCCAAACTGCTGCTGTTGTTCCTTCCGTTTTTTGCTACTACTATGACGACGGCGACAGTGACGATTACTATGACGACGGCGACAGTGACGATTACTATGACGACGGCGACACTGACGATTACTATGACGACGGCGACACTGACGATTACTATGACGACAGCGACAGTGACGATTGCTATGATGATGATGATGACTTTCATATTTCTATAGAATTTGCATCCTAACAACACCATGACGTTAATAGACCCGAGAAATGAGACTTAGTCAAGTTGAATATCTTGCTCACAGAATCATGGCATTTTAGAATTGGAAGATACCTTAAACGCTATCTAATTTGGGAGTTCTTGACTGTTTTTTGTGTCATGGACCCCTTTGTCAGTCTCTTGAAGGCTTAAGGACTCCTCACAGAATAAAGTTTTGTTGCCTACTTTCATAATTGGAAGACATGATCATTTCAGTTAGAAGGTACTAAAAATAAAGATTTCATTTTTCCCCATCCAAGTTTACAGATCCCCCTGAAATCTATCCACCAAACCTTGGGGGATATATAATTGGGAGAATCAGAACCTTTGATCTAGTCCAACCTATAAAGATGAGACAGGACTAGAACTGTGATTTCTTTGGTATAGGCATCTCCTATTGATGTAACTATATCAGTGCCCATCGTACCATCTCTGCCATTTATGACGTTAGAAAATTTTTTGAGGCACTAGAAGTGGGGGAAAATGATTCTGAGCTTATCTTTCTATTTACTATGCCATGTTCCCAACCTATAGCTAAAAAAAGAAATCTACAAAACATCTCAAACAAGTGAGATTTCTTATTACAATTTCTTAAGACCTTCAATGAGAGGATAAAAGTTCTGCCACTAAGTCTTCTCATTCCTCACTGTGGTGTGAATATAAATAATCCTGGCTTCTAAAGACTATGCCAATGAACCACAAATTATGTTGGGTGCTACCAAGTTACCTAAAATGACTTATAATGAGCACATCATGGTCTCAGACGGTATGCCCCTTTTTGCGTGACCAATTCATATTGGCAGCTAGGCAGCTAGGTAGCACAGTAAATAGAGTGCTGAACTTGGAAGCAGGAATACCTGAGCTGAGGTATTGACCTCAGATATGACCTCAGATACTTAAAAGCTGTGAGACTCTGGTAATATCACTTAATTTCTCTATGACTCAGTTTCCTCATCTGTAATATGTGGATATTAATAGAACCTACCTCCCAGACTTATTGTGAACATCAAATTTGATATTTGTAAAGCGCTTTGCAAACCTTAAAGTGCTATGCAAATGCTAGCAATGATAATGTTGCTGCTGCTGCTGCTACTAGTAATATTAGTACTACTACTACTACTTATTTTTAAAACAATTTTTATCATTAATATTTATTGTATTACTAGAATCTCATCAATAGATGGGCCTAACAATGTGAATGTTTTTATCAAAGCAAAGCAAATGTTTTTTAGCAAAGCAAATCTCAAAAAGCTTCTACTAAGTCATTAAGAAGTTATAATGTACCATTGTAGACAGAGTGCCCATAGGAATAAGATCATAGACTTTCACAATATTGAAGCAAAACAAACAAACAAAAACAAAAAAACAAAAAACAAACAAACAAACAAACACCAAAGAGATAACTGGTAGCCCTCACTGATCTATTGAGACAAACACAGCCTAGATTTGAGTTAATGCTATAGTAAGAAGGTAGTCTGGTCCCGTGGATAGCATGTTGCCTTAACTTCCTAGAGGCACCTTCTTCATTCAAAAAATAGGGACAAAAAGCAGCAAAGTGACTAGAGAATCAGCCTAGAAACCAGGAAGACCTGGATTCAGGTGCCACATCTTTACACATACCATCTGTGTTACCTCAGTCAAGTGACTTAACTAACCTCTCTCTTCCTAAGTGTGCTCCATACAATGGAGATGACAAGCAGCATTGTATAACAGTTTTAGAGGGAACCTTAAATACAGGAAAACCTGGATTCAAGTCCTGCTTCTGACAGATGATGGCTATGTGACCTTGGCAAAGTCATTTAAACTCAGTACCCCCAGGTACTCTCTAAGACTATACTTTTCAGAAAAGTTGTAGACTCTTATTGGTAGAAAGACTTTTCTCACATGGGAGCTCCCAATACCAATAAAATCCCAAGCAGTTCCTAATCCATTAAGGAAGATAAGGACACTGGGTAATTGCTAGAATTTGATGAGAATATATATATATACATATATATATATATAAATCATGGAAAAGATTGTCTCTATATAAATCATCATTTTATGATTATCAAATATATTATAATATCCTAGAATCATTAGATATTTTTTAAAAACATCAACTTAGCAATGTTCTTGCTTGATATATTCAGCGGTCATTTTATCACTGAAATGATGAAGATTAGATCATTACAGTGAGTTATATGGAATTTAAAGTGTAATAATATTTTCCATTTTTATCTTTGGAATCTAGTATCATACCTGGCACATAGCAGATGCTCACTACATGATATTGCATAATTGATCACAAGTTTTGTCTTTGAAATAGTTATGAATAAGTCCTTCACAGAAGTCTACCAAAGATAAGTTGTCCTTAAGCCAGCTTTTACCATGAGGACATACTCCCACATCAGGCAGAAAGAAAAATAATACACATACACCCCCCCACACACACATACATGTGTATGTATATATGTATGCCTGTGTGTATATGTGTATGTGTATACATGTATACACATATGTCTGTTTATATTTATATTTATCTATATCTATCTATATATATCAAGGGACCTGTTATTTAAATAACTGAACTCCTTGGAATATAATATTTGTGTAATTCGATGGCCAGGGCAGTAGACCTGTGTGAGCAGGAAGATGGCAGCTGTTGTTAATCAATATAAAAAGAACATGAATCTCTCCTTATTGGATTAGTAACAGGTAGTAGATAAAGAGAGACCTGGAACTACTGTCCATCACATATGTAACTAGGGATATCTTGAGGCTGCAAGGTCTATTTTTCATTCACAGGGATCAAAGATTTGGAGAAGGAGGGGACCTAAGAGATCATCTAGCCCAAACTTTTCATTTTACAAGTGAGGTAATTTAGGCCCAGGAAAAATGATGTGACTTCCCCAAGGTCACAACATTAGGTAATGATGGCATTAGCACAAGCCATGCATTATTTCATTAAAAGCCAGTGCCCCTTTTGCTCAATCACGTTGCTCTTTATAATAAAATAATATAGTCAAGGAAGATTATTGTTACCAGAGTTGTGAAACTTTGGAGTGGGGCTTGGAGAAGAGGTGTCTTATTCTTGTTCCATTTCTCTGTATTTTCTTATATTATATGTGATCCTGGCAAGTCTTAGAATTTGGATTTTACTCATGCATACCTTTTAACCCAGCAAGACCACAACTAGGTCTGCATCCCAAAGAGACAAAAAAAGGAATAAAAAGGAGGAGGGAAGATCTATATTTACAAAAATGTTTATAGTAGCTCTTATTGTGGTGGTAAAGAATTAGAAACTTAAGAGATGCCCATCAGTTGGGGAATGACTGAACAAGTTGTGGTATATGATTGTGACAGAATAACATAGTGTTATAAGAAATGATGAGCAGGATGCTTGCAGGAAAAACCTGAATTTATATGAATTGATGTAATATGAAGTAAGCAGAACCAGGAGAACATTGTACACAGTAACAACAATATTATATGATAATCAGCTGTGAATGGCTTAGCTATTCTCAGCAACACAATGATCCAAGACAGTTGCTAGGAACATATGATGAAAAGTCCTCTTCACATCCAGAGGGGGTAAAAAAGATGGAGTCTGAATGCAGATCATAGTATATTCTAATGCTTCCTTTATTTTTCTTGTTTTTTTTTGGGGGGGGAGGGTATGTTTTCTTTCACAAAATAACAAATATGGAAATATACTTTGCAGAATGGAACAAGTATAAGCTATATAAAATTGCTTACTGACTCAGAGAGGGGAGGGAGAGAAAAAATTTAGAATTCAAATTTTTAAAAAATGTTAAAAATTGTTTTGCATGTAATTGGGGAAAATAGTAAATAGTTAAAAAAAAAGATTGGGTTTTGCTTCAAGCTTTGAAACAAGAAGCACCAAAAATTTTGAGATGGATGATGCTGTTTTACAAGTTCAGTACTTTGGTCTTTCTATTTTTCTTATTTTTTTGTGTTTTTATAAACTTACAGCACAATCAAAAAGTCCTTCCAGAAAATCTGAATTTATGGACTGTGGCTGCAAAAGAGAAAAAAAATGCTTTCTTGAAATCTAACAAATAGTATCACAGACAACCTATCGCAGAAAGTTTAGTAAAAGGAAAGCAAAGGTGATGAAAAAAGAGATGGCAGTTCTGATAAAAAAAATCAAATGAATCAGAAAAAAATGTAAACCTTTCAAAAATTAATAAATACTTCAACATGGTAATTTTGTGTGGCTCTTCTAAAATTTTATTCAGAGATAATCTAATGTTCTAGAAAGCTAAGCCAACTTTTTAGCACAAACTTTTTAAGGTTCTATCAAGTTGGAAAGGCTTCAAGATGAGGTCTTGGCATTGTGTTTCTATTGTCTTAGTGTCAGCCTAAGTGTGGGGAGGCTCATCACTGTCATGTCCCCCACTTTGTTTTTTTAGTCATGGAAACTTCCAAAGACAGTTTATTGAATTTTAATGGTACTGCAAATATTTCAGTTGTTTTAGGTAGGAGGTGAAACCACCCTGAAATCAAGAATTCTTGAAATATTGAAGTAATATCATCTGATAAGTTCCATTCTCTCCATATACATATATGTGTGTGTATATTTTGAGAGAATAAAATATATTTCATTGTTACAGATTTCATTTATATATATATAATTTCATTATATATTAATTCATATATAATTTTATACAGAGCTCATGTTTAGGTGTATGATCTATATTTGTTGGGGGGGGGGAAGCCAATATTCTGGCCAATATAGTAATTTAATTTAACATTTCTCCTTCCATTACTTTTATAGAGAGAGTACATACATCAAAGTAGATGTGTCAAGTTCAATGTAATATAAACTGTTTATATACTACTGAGAAATCAATTAGTCAACAAGCAACTATTAAGCACCTACTATGCACTAGGTACAGAGTTGGGCTCTGAGGAAGTCACAAAAAGTGTCCACCCTATTTTTAAACATACCAAAGTAATACATGTCAAATCACCAGGAAGGGGTAAAATTTCATTAGTCTTTTCACTGGACCTGTAGACATTAACATATTTTCAGATCACATCATTCAATAAAGGTTTAAAACATTGTACATAAATGCCAATTTTTGAAAATTGGTATCTAATGGCATGTACCCTGGATATTCCAAGGATTTTGACAACCTGTCAATCATTCTGACACTTGGATCATTAACCTAAGTTATCTGGTGCATTAAAAGTCCATGTAGAAGATTAGTGAAGATGTGCTCAAGATCTGTATATATGAAGAAAGAAAAGGGAGAGAAATGCAATTGTTGTGCTTCTTTTATTGATTCTTCATTTGCATGTCTGAATCATAATGCAAACTTATGGAGATTTAGTCTGAAAGTAAAGGTACCTAAGATGCTGGAGCATTAGCTTTGTCTGGTATTACTTAAACAAACAAAGAAGGTGTTAAAATAAAAGAACCCAAAGATGGATGCCATATGGTCCTGACATTCTTTTTCAGCTCATGAAACTCAGCAGGGAGAGAGATTATTTGAATAAAATAAATGATGTCTCTTTAAAAAAGAGCACTTCCCTGATAGGAAAAGTAAACTCACTGTGGCCAGTTTCCCTGGCAAAGAAAAAGATTGTTCCATTCATCTATAGAGGAACTGTAGTGAGAGACATATGTTATTGTTTAGATGTGTTTGTGGTGGCTCCACATTAAAATAATGCATTCATTAACAATGAATTTTAAGTGGGCTTCAGGGAAAAGTGTTTGGATAAGAAATAAATTAGAAAGTCTATTGTTTCCCTAAAATCTCGATTTGCCCATTTCCCTCCCCAACTCCATTTAAAATATTATCAATGCCTTAAATGGGAAAGAGGCTGATAAAGTCCTTGAAATTACACAATAACTTTCAAGTACCATCCTATCTCCAATAGTTTATATTCTCTGTAAGTCAGAATGCAAAATAACAACGACAACAGTAGATGAGTAAAACGTGTAGATGGCAGAGACCAGAGAAAAAGAGATGGGTTAGAGCTGGACTAGCCAGTCTGAATCCCCCTGGAATCTGTAGAGTAAGAAACTGACCTAAGAAAGCAACCCTCAAAACTTCTGACCCAAAACATCAAGTCTATTAACTGCATGACTTCATCTTTTTCTCTTTGGAAACTGCTGTTCAGCAAACTCTTCAGCAGAACTAATAGGGTCCTGGAGAAGAGGAATTGGCAATACTTGATAAAGACTAATTCAAGCAATATCTATCTGTGGGTGAAGAAATTACCTGAAAATACATGAATAGTTTCAATGGCTCTAAGCACCTGCTGACTCATCCTCACTGGCTAGAAACCCAGCTGAACTGTGCTCCTTTTGGGGGTGGGGAGGGAGAGTGAAAGGATGATGCTCAGATCTTGCAGACAAGATAATAATGAATTCACAGACAACAGAATTAATTAAAACAACAAAAAAAAAAATCTTTGCCATATATAGCAGCATATAAGCCAATTATTTTAAAATTTAAAAAGGTAGTCATTCAATTGGGGTCAAGTTATATGCCCTTCCCAAAACTCTTGACAGTTCCAGCAGGTTCTCTATGGCTATGTAATTAGCAGTTGTGAAGGAGGAGGTGGTAGATTGTGTTTTGAAAGGAAGAGGAAAGTAGCAGTGGCCTAGGCTGATCTGTGCCCATTAGCAGCTACTTTATACCTAAATTAAACAGCTGCTAATGACATACAGCAGCAGCCTGAGGGAGGGTTTGGTATCCCACTGGGTGTAGCTTTGGAGAACAGTAACCCAATAAGATTGACTTACATAGTGAGTATAGGTCAAAAACTTTAGGTGTAGACAGAAGAATATAGATGGATCTATATGCCATAAGCAAGTAGGAGCACAGACTTAGCAGAGCAAAGTGGTTTGTGCAACTGAGACCTTTTTGTGAATGGGTAGAAGGTGAGATCAGACACCCCCAAAAAAAGACTTTAAAGAAAAGGCAGCACCTGAACTGATCCTTTAAGTAAAGTCAGGGTTCTGAAAGTCATAAATGATAAGGAAACTATGGACAAAGAGTCAGGAGGACCTGAGTTCAAATCATAATTAGACACTAGGTGTGTATCCCTAGGCCTATTCTTTAATCTCTCTAAGACTCAATTTAATAATCTATAAAAGGAGGTAATAATAGAACTCTACTCACAAGGTTGTTTCAAGAATCAAATGAGAGAATAAATGTAAAGCACTTTGCCTTACATGTGTAGTAGTAGTAATAGCAATTGTTGTTGTAGTAGTAGTAGTGGTAGTAGTAGTAGCAGTAGTAGTAGTAGTAGTAATAGTAGTAGTAGTAGTAGTAGTAGCAGCAGCAACAGCAGCAGCAGCAATAGTCATCATCATGATCATAGTCTTAGCCATAGTTAGAAGAAGCAGCAGGTGTTCAAAGGAAAGATTTCATCCTAGTTCCCTTGACTTGAAGTCTAGGAGATGAATTTGAGGCCAAATAAGGGTTATTTTTTTTAGTCCACTAAATAGCTTTGTTTTTCATGGGAGTGAGGTGGAGTGGGGTACATTGTGTGACCCCTAAGATTAATTGTCTACTAGAGTAGACAATAGAGTCAGTTACTATGCTGTGAGAGATTGTGCTTAGCAAGATTCTCTATATATACACACACATACATATATACATATTTATGTCTATATATACATGTTTCTTCATATATATCATATGTATGACATTAATTTTAAGGTGTTTATAGCAAAAATAAAATGCTGTATCACCATGAAGAAAATTGTCAGTCAAAAATTTTTTTAAAGTTAATATCACATATAAATAAAACGCTTCAATATTTAGCAATTTGTGAGTAATATATTTACAATGGTTAATGTGATGAAGAACAATTGGGTGAAAATTTGGAAGGAGAATGGCAGAAACAAATGGATAGGCATTTTTCTCAACAAAGAAAAATCTGAGTAATCAACAAAACAACAGCCATTGACATTATATGCAACATTTTATTCCCAAGGTCCCTAACCTCTTTACAAAGAAGATGGAACTATATTTCCCCTATCCCTTAGGACCAAAGTTGACCTTTGCAATTTAATTTAATTTAATTTAATTTTTTTTAGCATTTTAATGCATGTTTTCTGTTTACCTTATTAGAATTATGTATCGTCTTCTCTTGGTTCTACTCTTTTTTATCTAATTCAATTCATGAAAGTCTTCTCATACTTCTTCAAGATTTCTTTTTTTTTCTAAGTCATTGATGGTGAAATTTTAAAAACACAAATGAAAATTAAATTTAGGAGCTTAAAAGGAAAATGAATACTCAGTACTTTATAAGAAATAATTAGCCTAATATTTTTCAAAGGATTCAATTGTATATATTTTTCTTATTTCTGATGTATTAGAAAGATAACAACCTGAATTTATAACCTGTCATTATTTGTTTTATTTATAACATAAATCACAAGGATTTGGCTCATAAAGAGTAGAGAGTTAATTTAGGAATGTTCAAATTAGGATTTGACTAATGAGCTAGTAAATTTTCTTTTAATAACATACTATATGAACAAAAAATGTATCCTTAGGAAAATATCTTATGAAGTTGTAAGCCTGTACAAAAGCCTGAACAAAAGCAGCTTTTGTGTTTTGTTCTATCCTTCATTCAAACTGGTCAGTTAGGTTTTTTCTCCATGGGGACCATGTTCAAAGTCTATAGATTTCTTTCCTGATAAAATGGGATTATGGTGATGCACCCTATAAAGCTAAAACAATGCAAGTTAGGATTGGGAAACATAATTACGGGGTTTACTTAGACATTAAGAGCTTAAACGTATATATTAAGTAAGTAGACAAAAGTCAGGCTGAGTACTACCTAGACTTTGATTTATAAGATTTAAAACCCCCAGATTCTGTTCTCCATTTGCCTGTATAGCTCTGACTCCAGGGTGGGAACTATGTGATAGTAGATTTGAGACAGAAGGTTTTTAGCCATCATGTAATCCAACTCTTCGATTTTTTGATGAGTAAACAAGAAACAAAGTAGTTAAAGTGATTTGTTCAGAGGCATGTCTTCTGAATTCAAATTCAACACTCTCTCCACTGTTCCATGATATCTTGTTCCAATTTCAAAAGCTGTATTATTGTATAATTAGATAGATTAGAGACCAGCTAAGGTGAGGCAGCAGTTGGAAGAAGCATAGTCTAACTCCCCCCCACAGCTTCTCGAAGATCTAAAAACACTATTCAGATTAAATAGTAATTGGGAAACCTAAAGACAAAATACAGAGGGACATTTTCCAGTCTAAGACCACACATTTAACTGACAGGCAAGTGATAAGGACAACACCTATGGTAACTAAGTGAATCAGGCTTTCTGATTCAGCCCCAGCCCTGGGAAAGCAACACAGAATATCCCAGAGGATCCAGAATCATTCATGCAACTTGCCAGAGTTCTAATCAGGTAACAAGTTGGGGTCACCTAGTACAAATAGTGAGTATAGCCTTAAGGTGAGAACAGAATTGAGCCAGAAGGATGTCACCCTGCACTGATCTCTTAGAGCAGATCTGTGACTGAACCTAGAGCAGAAAATTGACCTAGCCCAGAATTGTGGGATGTCCAAAATTCACAGCAGGCTGGAAAGTAGCTCAAGACCTCCCAAAGAAATAAACGTGGTAATCTGTCCTTATATCTCCGAATAAGGTTAGTACAGAGCTCAGAATAGGATCAATGTAGAATGGGTTGAGACTTATTTCTAGGTCCAAGGAAGCAAAATAAAGTAGGGTTAGATGGGACAGATCCTGAGCCCCAGTGCAGTGGAGCAGGCAAATGCCAACACCAGGACCCACCACATGCCTTGGCATAGTCAGGAGAATGGACATGTGGAAGTATGGCTGCTGGAAGCTGCCTATTCACCTGAGGAATGGTCAGACTGCATTTCCAAGTACTGGCACCTGTTTCAGTGTAGCCCCTGGGAAATGCTACAAAGGTGGAATCAACAAATCTTGACAACAGATTAAATATTAAGGGTGAGATAGAGTGAGGAGCTGAGTATGGCACCTAGGTTGTAAGTCTACCAAGACTGGGTAGATGGTGGTTCCCCTTACAGTAATAAGGAGCTTAGGAAAAGAAGACTTTTGGGAGGGTGGGAATAGGAATAAGTATAGCTTTGGGCTTATTGAGTTTAAGAAGTTAGGGGGACATTGAAAGAAAGGCAATAGGAGATGCAAGACTAGAGGTTAGGAGAGGTTAGGTCTGGGCAAGTAAATCTGAAAGCAAGTAGATCTGCATAGACATAGTCATTAAAACCATGGGAGATGATGAGATCATAAAGTTAAGTAAAATAGAGGGAGGGGAAATGGACCAGGTCAGAACCTTGGGCAATACCTATGTTGGTTCATATGATATTGATTAAGATCCAGTAAAGGAAACAAACCAGGTGTAGTCAGACAGATAGGAGAACCCAGAGATAACAGGGTTTCTGAAACCTAGAGACAAGAAGATCCAGGAAAAGAGGGTGATTCATGTCAAAGAGGGTGAGAAAAAGATCCATTGGATTTAACAACTAAGGTAACATCAGTAACTTTGAAGGAAAAATTTTGGTAGGATAATGAGGTTAGAAGTCAAACTATAGGGAATTAATAAGAAAGTAAGAGAAAAGGAAGTGGACAGAATATTGTAGGCAGCCTTCTCAAGGAATTTATCCATCAAAGAGAGGGGAGAGAATAGCTTTTAGATATGGATGAATCAAATGAGAGCTTTATGAGGATGAGTCAAGGGAATGTGTGTAGTTAGTAAGCATACAAGAAACAGTGATTGAAGATTAGTGGGAGTGTAGAGATGATAGATAGAGAAGTCTGCCGGAGAAGATGAGATAGCATAGCATCATTTGTTCTTGTAGTGGGGAATTTGCTTTGTCAAGGAGAAGAGCCACCTCTTTATGTGAAATGGGTATAAAAGGAGATAGCACAGAAAGCATCTTAGTGATGTGAGATGAGAAAAAGCTGAAAAGAGGGAATGGTCTCATATTTTTAAGTGAAATATGAGTCAAGGTTCTCAGCTGAGAATGTGTATGAGGGTGTAGGACATATGGAAGATTTTACAAAAGAAAGAAAAGTGTGAAAAACTCACTTTGGTGAATAGGATAGGGAATTGATTAGAGATATGTAAAAAAAAAATCACATTGCTTCAGTGAGGACCCAGTTGAGATTATATAACACAAGATTAATGTTAGTCAGCAAATTATTTTTTGTGATTTTCTCCAGCTTCATTTATAGTACATAAGTAGGAAGAAATAAGTAGATGATGGGAATAATCCAAAGTTGGGGTTTTAAATGTCAAGATCTTTGATAGATAAAAGAATAAGGGACTTTTAGTGTGAGGACAGTATAAGACAAACTGTTTCATCAAGGGGTCCATATAAGAAAGGGAATATATTATAGTCTGTGCAGATGTGAAGGCATGGAAATAAATTAGAGTTATTTTGGAATTGTAGAAAAAAAATTAGTTTTCCAAGGCAGGGGGAGAGATGGAATGATAACATATTATAATCAGATAAAGGAATTTCAGAGTTCATGAAAATGGTGGTGGAACAGTTGTGGATCAAGGGTTTGAAAATCTCTGTGATTAGCCACGGTGGAATGGAGGAGTAGGTCATGCGAAATGAGTAAATTGCAGTATTTGGAAGTTAAAGTATTAGAAGGAATATCAATATGTGTGCTAAAGTTCCTTAGTATGGGGGCAGGAGTTGGGAAGGAGAAAGACTATGAGCCAAGACACTGACCTCATTGAGTAACAAAGGATAGTGTCAGGGAGGGACTTAGAAACCAGTGATCAGAATCTTTATTGGATGATAAATATGGATTGAATGCACTTCAAACAAAGAGTGGTTACTGAGTTACAGCAAGAGAGGGAGAACCTGCAATTGTAAATAAGGAGCAAAGGTTATTCCAACTTTCCACCATGACCAGAGAACCTGGGTATGAAAAACAGAGCAAACAGTTCTGGAAAGGGTAACAAGGGAAGCTATGTCATCAGAAAGGAAGCAATTTCTCAGTGATTTCCAGAAGTGAAAGGGAGCAGAAAAGGGAAAAAGGTTTAAGATGAAGTAGTTTGTTACCTCTGAGGCAGGTATGTCAGAGATCATGGAAGGTTTGGATAGCTTTAGAGTGAGACATTAGAATGGTTGGGTGGAGGAAGATTGGAATAGAGAAGCAGTCATTCTGGAATGGAGAAAAGAGATGTGAATGTGAATACTGGCAATCTGGGGTTTGGAATCACTGGATGGAGTATATGACATGCACTGAGTATGGAAGAATGAATTCAGATAGTGTTGGTTTGTTTTTGTTTTTGTTTTTGTTTTTTTAGGCAATTGGGGTTAAGTGACTTGTCCAGGGTCACACAGTTAGTAAGTGTCAAGTGTTTGGTCTGAGGCCGGATTTGAAACCAGGTCCTCCCGAATCCAGAGCCTGTCCTGGAATGTGCTCCCCTTTTACCTGAATGAAATGGACTTTTCTTGCTGATCCTCCAAGTTTCCCAGGATAAAAGACTGCTCTACCCTGTCTTTCTGCTGGCTCCAGTGTTCCAGGATTTGTTGTGGTGCACTGTTTTTTTTTTTGTTGTTGTTGTTTTTTGAGGTGAATATGGGAGAGAGACAGCAACTTATTGTTTACTCCACCATCTTGACTCCCCAAACTGGCCTTAGACACTTAATAGCTGTGTGACGGTAGGCAAATCACTTAACCCCGTCTGTCTCAGTTTCCTGATCTGTCAAATTAGCTCAAAAGGAAATGGCAAATCACTCCATTATCTTTGCCAAGAAAATCCCAAATGATATCACTTACTCTCTGATAAGACTGAAAATGACTGAACAACAACGCTCTCTCATTCTCTTTTTCTCTCTCTGTCTCTCATATATATATGTATATACACACACACATGCATGTATGTATATATATTTGCATGTGTGTGTATGTGTGTATCCTCAGTAGAAAATAAGTATCTTTGAAGCAAAGATTGCTTTTTTTCTAATTTTATTTTGTCTTTGCAACCCCTTTTGCCCAGTATAGTGCCTTTCAAATAATATGTATTTAATCAATATTATTTATTGAACTTAATCTCACATTTAGAGAAATCAGCTATACTATCCCTTATAGCAACAATAAATAGAAATCTCTGCATGTCTTTATCAGATCATCCCTGGCATGACATTTTAGGTTAAAAAAAATCCCATGAAGCCTCAATTACCATGAATTAGCATCTATAAAGATAAAAGCCTAGTGTTAATGTCATATTTTTTTGGTTCGGGGGAATTTGGCTGATCCCAGTAGTGCTTTCTTGACTTTTATCATGAAAACCCCGCAATCACAATTTCATCTCAAATTGTGCCTGACAGGCCAAGCTTTTGAGAAGCACTTAGGCAGTTAATTGCCTCCTAGTTATCTGAATTCTAAGGCTGCCTGAATGTCATTAGTCACTTAAAAAAAAACTCAGTAAATGATTCAGAGGATATAGATAATGACCCCCTCACCTCTATGATGTGTTCATCCTTCATTCCCATGATGATTTCCATGCAAATCCTGGGGTATCTAAGATGCTCAGCCACTGTAATTTCCTTTTGAAATTTTGTGTCATTCATTTTAAGATAATCTTTCCCCCTCACAGACATCATAGAGCCTGCAAACAATAACACATTTACCCATCTAGCATATTAAAAAGCCCAGTGTGATTTTGAGGGTGTGAGGGCCATATAGGTGTAGCTTCATGTACATAACATTAATTTTCCTGAAAATTTGCATGTAAAACAATCTGTTCAACAATTTTACCAAACCAAATTTTAATTTCCCAAAACATTATCATTTCTGTTGTATTTCATGTTGTCAGTGCTTTATAACCCTCTGGCTTCAGCTTTTTTTGTTTGTTTGTTTTTTCTTGTTTGTTTTGTTTTGTTTTGTTTTATTTTTTCTTGTGCCTCTCTCTCACACTTCAAGAATCTGCACACACAAACTAAACACCTACCAGTGACCTATCACTGCACTAAACACCGAAGATGTAAAGATATTAATATTAGTAGTTACAACAGTAACAACAACAACAACAACAACAATCCCTGCTCTCAAGTAGCTCACTTTCAATCAAAGAACTGTAAAACTTGGATGGATTTGTACTCTCATCAATGTGGGTACTCTTTAGAGGGTACATAATAAAAGAAACTCCATGTCTTCTCACCCTGTGTGATACTTATCTATATCATTCTATAAATTTTGGGGTGGGGAGGCAATGGTCCAACAAATTAATAGCCATTCCTCTATTTTTCTTGGCACTACATATATAGCAATGGTTCATGTGAGCTGTCTGGTGATTGTATCCCACATTCCCATTATATGATCAGCCCATTTCCTTTATTAGTCAATGGATCTCTATTGAGATCCTATGCATAATTGGAAGTACAAATATCACTAAAATGAATCAAACAAACAACCAAAAAAAATATGCAGTGCTTATTTGACCAAAAATTTTGGTCCTTGAATAATAAGTTTGGAACAATTATTCTTTCCATTTCTGTCTCCACTGCCTTTTGGGCAAATCTCGATTTCAAATCTTTGGAGACTCTGGTAGTGAGTAGATTATGTTAATGCCTTTGAGGACAAGAACTGTCTCACTTTTGTATTTCTATCCCTGGTACATTCCTCAGTGTCCAACCTATGCTGGATGTTTAATAAATGCTTGTTGATGGTTGATTTATATTCAAGGCAAAGAATATCAATACTTATGTAGTGGCACTTTTAAAATTTAAGCATTTCTTTTCTATTTCAGGGAATAATAAATAGCTACACAAATAAAATACATTTTAGTCCACAAACAATAAGTACAGTAGAATTTCCCTTTATCCTTTTCAGGCAATTGTATTACTATAAAGATATGGTTGTGGCAAAATACTGTACTCTTCTCCAAAATTTACCCCTTCCCTTCTCTCCATCTTATTCCCTTGATAGATTATCCCCTCCAAAATTTTCTAGGAGTAGGAAAGTAGTCATATGAGATAAGAAGCAGTAATTCTTGACATTCTTTTCATTAAAATGAGCATATGAAAAGGAGTAAATGGATGCATAAAGATTCTTAATACTTAAAGGGACATTTTTATCTATTTTTAAGGAGAAAAATATCTCAATAGATGAGCCTGTGATATGTTTTATAATTTCATGTTTTATCATATGTAACGAGAAAGTATATATTTACACCCATAAATTTTAACACTATATACACATATATACATATACATATGTATGTATTTATACATATGTGTGTATGTATGTGTATATGTATATATGATACTTTCTGTAAAAGGAATTCTCAGTAAAAAAAAAAAATTCCCTCTATAAATGCAAATAAGAACCCTTCTGCAATTTACAATTCTAGAGCACTGTCTGAAGAATTGAGGAGCTAGGTGACTCGTGCAGAATCACATAGCTAATAGCTGTCTAAGGTGTGACTTGAACCCAAGTTTTCGAAATGCATACAGGAACACACAAGACACACTTTTATCTGAAAATATTTGTTGTTATTCATTTTTGAAGAAAACTAATGACATCACTTTTGAGTGATATCTTTACTTGCGCGTGAGTTGGATTTAAGTGCGACAGAGTTGCCCAAAGTCACCAGCATCACTATCTCTTCCAAAATCTTCTATGTTCAGTGGCAAGACAAAAATTGGAACTACTGGTGATGATCCACTACAGTGGATGACCTTGGCATCTTTGATGTCTGATGGAGCTTTAAGTACTCAGTAGCACTTGGTTTGGTTGCCTTCAAGGCCCTTGGAACAAAATGTTCTCATCTCACCATTCCCCCAGAAGAAGACTTCACATGCTTGGGGTAGGCATTCTCCTAACTCACCAATGGTTTTGAGACCTCAACCTTGTTTAACCTGTCTGCTAAAACGGTTTTCCTGGGGTAAAGTAGCTGTGCGTGCTACAGTTTTTTGCAGCCATAGATGAAAGTTGGGTGACAAGTGGAAACCAAAGTGGGTGAGCAGCCCTGGAAAGGCCTTTGGCAAGCTTTCCTGCTAGAGAGGCCATGGGGAACCTGCAGCCTCGAAGGTACAAGTGGCCTTCTAAGTCCTAAGTGGACTGAGTCCAAGTTTTACAGAATAAATCCTTTTGTTGAGGGGATTTGTTCTGTGAAGTTTCAATTCAGTCAAAGGGCCACACTTGAGGACCTAGAGGGCCACATGTGGCCTCAAGGCTGCAGGTTCTCCATTCCTGTTAGAGGTTCTAGTCCTTCCTGAACACCTGCTTTGGCAGCATATACACTAGAATTGGAATGATACAGGAAAAATTAGCTTGACTCCAGTGCAAAGATAAAATGCAAATTTGTGAAGCTTTCCATATCTGAAAACATTTAGTAGGTAAATAAATGTAGCTTGATCACTTCAGGAGGAATGTATAAAGCTTGGATCATTGTTTCACTTGAATAAATGTGAAAATCAGTGGTATCTTGAGTCTTCTGACACGTGCCTGTTGAAAACTTACACATGCTGTAAGCACCCCACTATTTGGGGGCTTTTTATCCTATGTAAATGGATTTTTAGAAATGGCTCCATGCTAAGCAAATTTAGAAGTTAAAAAAAAAAACAACCTAGCCCTTATAGGGGTCAAGAGAGTACATTTTTAGCCTATTGTTGGGAGACCACATACACATCTTTTATAGTAACCATAGTAATTGCATGCTTCCTGGTCCCAGGCTTTAGAAGCACTGCCCATAATATCTCAGCATGCAACAGAATTAACTTATACAATTTTCATAATCTATTTCAAGCATCTCATCTGCCAAGTTGACCTCCTACTGTAATCAACCCAAATTGTATATTTTTGCTACATTTGCATTTTATTTTTCATTTCCAAATGCAGACATTTCATTCATTCTCAGAAATAGCCTTCCTGTTAGTAGGACTCAATAAATGAATTTCCTCTTTGCAATATCCACTTCAGCAAAGAACATGAAAAACCAAAAAGTTGAAAGTAGCCTAGAATGATCAGATATATTTCATATTTTATTTTAACAAAATGCTATCTGTTTAAAGCACAACTCTCTAACTTTTTCCCAAGGCATTTTCGTTGTCTAAGAATCCTGAGTATATTTTGTCAAACAAGGCCAAGTCTTCAAACCCTTTTAAAAATACATTTCACTATTGGAAATCTATAGGTTCTTTAGATTTTTTAATCCCTAAAGGGGGTCTCCAGTCTCAGGCATGTATGCTTATTTGTGAATATTTATTTCCTTATTTGTTATAGTTAATTTTTTTTATTTAAATTCTAAATTCTTCATAAGGAAAAAAAAACAGTTAATCAATTAGTTTAATATAAAATTCACTATCTTCCCCCTTCCAACTTTAAGGAAAACACTACTAATTCATGAAAGGTTCAGTAAGCACACAGCAAATACTGATGTATACATATGGACTTTTGTTGTTGAGATAACAGTGAATTACCTAGGAATATTGATTGTTGCTTTTAGGACTTAAGTATGTAATACATGTGGTGCTGCCAGGTGGGTTTAGATGGTTAGGAGTGATGAGATCTAGAGGTTAATGGTCCTGGAATCCCAAAATCACAACACTCAGGTCCTGCCCAAAAGAATTTGACCCAAGTCTTCTTTCAGCCAAAAACAAAGTTTATTGAAGATTAGCCACATTAGTTATACTCTTAAGGAATGTGAGCATCTGTGGGCTATTGGCTAGATTGTGAAAATCTGTGCAGTGGCTAGATTATAAGAATCTAAACATCTTAATGGAGACAAGGTAGACCTTATATACAGAAAGATTGTGGGGGGGACTTAGGAGTGACCAGTAAGCTGGGGGCGAACAGAACTCCTAGGACCTGGAAAGGAGAATGGAGCCCATCAGGAGGTCAGATTTTCTCACCAGCTGTGTGTATGTGGAGACTGTCTAAACTTAGAAGTACTATTTGAAGGGGAAAGAACAATGAGTATTCTTTTGATCATTGTTATCTAATTTATCTTTCACAGCTGGTGTTACCAAACCTATAAAATGGAAATATTTTCCCAGCACCTAAGGGGTGAAGTTGATACCTAAGACAGCTTATGATTTCCCCACATAATAATAATTATTAGTATTACTACTACTATCACTACTACTACTACTGATGGGGTTGGGTTCTGGGTCCCAGAAAGGAAACACCCTGGACTTTCCCACATGGCCAAATCTCTGGTGTTCACCTGAGGCTATAATCCCATCAACTGGCCTTTCATTGTGGCTACACCCAATCTCCCAATTCTGTTACCTTTAACCTAGCCTGGCCTTTGTTTTACCTCCCTATATATGGCTCCTGGCCATTTCCCACACTTACTCCTAGCTAGGCTCCATTGTCCAGGTCCCAGGAGTTCTGTTCACCCCAGCTTACTGGCCATTCCCACCCAGATCTCCTTTATGCCTCCTTTATCTCCTCCCTTCACCCCAAACTACTTGGCCACTCCAAGATCCCTCCCACAGGCTTTCTGTATATAAGGTCCATCTTGTCTCCATTAAGATGCTGGGATTCTTACCATATAGCCACTGCACAGACTTTCTCAATCTAGCCAATAGCCCACAGATGCTCAGATTCCTGAAGAGTATAGCTAATATGACTAATCTTCAATAAATCTTGTTTTTGGCTGAAAGAAGGCTTGGGTGGAATTTTTTCAGGCAGGACCCACGTGTCATGATTTTGGGACTCCAAGAACCCTAACCTCTAGACCTTATCACTACTACCACTACTATTACCACTACTACTACTACTACTACTACTACTACAAACATTTATATAGTGCTTTAATGTCTACAAATAATTTTACATATAACATTATTGATCTTCCTAACAACCCTGTGAGGTAGGTGCATACCATTTTACAGATGAGGAAGCTGAATCTGAAAGAGATGAAGTGACTTGTCTTGGATCACACAGCTAGTATGCATATTTATCCCATATTAAACTTCATGTTTATCATTCTGTACATTTAATGTTTTATCTAAACTACAGTTATGTGTCAAGGGCTTTGGAGGTATTTAAGGCTCTTTGCATCTCTATTAATGATTCCTTAGTTCAATTTTTTTTAAATATCCTTTTTGGAACAAAATTATAGAACCTCTGCCTACAATTTTATTTATGATCCTATCTATCTAGGTCCTATCCTGGTCACATCCATGGCTCAGAACTACGTGTTGTTTCCAAGTTTTCTCACCGAGTTCCTACTCAGCCCTGCTTAAAGCAGCCCAGTCATAGAAGAGAATTAACATTTCATTTTCATTCTTTTAATTTTTATCCTTTTTTCAAACTTGCACCTGTTAGTTCATCTCTGTAGAGAAGTCTCAAGGTAAACTCTATTTTGACCAAGGCAGAGAGACAAATAATTTGGAGACTTATGTAAGTTGGGAGTTGAATATGGTTAACATCATGGGCAAATCAACTGCTCTATTTTATTTCCTCAGCCAACAGCTCAGATACCTTCCCTATTTGTTAATAGTCTCTCTCTAGGAATTACATTATAATATTGTATCTATCTTTCTATTTACTCATTCTGGTGTTGTGTCCACCCAGTAGTATGCAAACTCCTTGAGAACAGAGAATCTTCCATTTTTTGTTTATATTCCCCTAACAGATAATAGATACTTAGTACATTGTTATGGGGTGGAAAATAATTCCTCACTTAGTTACCACTAAAGGAATTTGACATAAGATGGCATGAGTATCCTGAGAAAATGTAGCATTAGTGCTGTTAATAAAATTGTTTTTTTCAGGGGAGAGTTATTCCTCTTGAGCACAATCCCTTTTGGACCTTTGAAAATGCAAATAGCCAAGTTGCCTTGCAAAGTCCTCATTCATTCATTCATTCATTCATTTATTCATTCATTCATTTATTCTGAGTTTTTTTATTAAGTACCCCCCAAACACACAGGGAACTGAGCTAAATTTATAAAATTAGAGCCACCCCAGTAGATAAATGGTCAACATATATCAACAGGTAATTTTCAGAAGAAGACATTCCTGAAGCATCCATGATGAAAAATGTTATCCACTTTCAGAGAGAGAACGGATAAACTCTGACTGCAGATTGAAGCATACTTAAAAATAAAACAACTTTATTTTTCTTTTTTTCTATGTTTTCTTTTGAAACATGGCTAATGTGGAGATGCACATGACAGTGCATGTATAATCAATCTTAAATTGCTTGCTTTCTCAAGGAGGGAGGAGGGGAGAGAAGGGAGAAGATTTTGAACTCAGAATGTTAAGTTGTGAATGTTAGTTTTTTAAATAGTATTGGGAAATATTTAATGAAAAATATTTTAACATTTTAAAATGAAGTAGTATTTGTAAAATGCTTTGCAAAATATAAAACATTATACGTGTGTGTGTATATACATATATATATACACTGTGTATATATAGACTCTATATATACACAAACATACATAAATAGTATATATATATATACATATATATATATACATAGAGAGAGAGAGAGAGAGAGAGAGAGGCTTTAGGGGAATAGATTTGTATTAAGTATATTACTATTTATCTAATTAAGTACTTCTTTCTAAAACCTGTTTGTCTGGCTAACTAATTGATAATCAACCATGTTTCATCCTCAACAGTACACCGTTTGGGGGGGGGAGCATATATAGCATTAGAAAAGAGATATATTAGCCACACTTTGAAGAGTCATTTTCTTACTATGAGTGATAGGTGGAATAATCACCTAAGAACAAGCCTTACAACATTGAAATTATTTATCTTTATGTTATCATACACAGTAATAGCAATGTTGTAGGGATGATCAACTGTGAAACAATGTGGATGCTCTGATCAATAAAATGATCCAAGACAATTCCAAAGGCCTCATGATTAAAAAAAAAATTTCTATCCACATCTAGAGAGAGAACTGATGAACTGAGTGTAAATTTAAGTATAGTTTTCTCACTTAATTTTTTTTGCATTTTTTGAAATGTGGCTAATATGGAAACATTTTATATGATTTCACAAGTAAAATTGATATCACAATTGCTTGCCTTTTCTGAGAGTAAAGGAGGGAGGGAGAGATTTTGGACTCAAAATTTAAAAAAAAAGAATGAAATAAATAAATAATAAATTAAAATATAAACTAAGAAATATGTGGAGAGGGATCTCTGTTATTACTTTGAGATTTATTGTACTATTTTTAATTTAAAACCTTACTGTTAAGTAAATAAAATTCATACCTTTTGTTTTGTTTTGCTTTCAGTTTAACAGCATAATCCTTTTTGAAATTCACTGGAAAGTAGCTTACTAAGGAATGTCCTCCCAATTGGGATTAATTCTGAACTCCAAGAAGAGAAAAGACATTCAAGATCACAGATGAATTGCTATCCACAATTGAATGGTTTTATCTAAGACCAAAATTATAAATAAACTTCAACTTATGTATAAGTAGATATTATAATTTTTTACATTTATCTATCTACCTACCTATACCTTGTCTTTTTTTTTGTTTATAGCTTATTGCTATTTTGATATTGAATTCCTCTTGTTCTTCCCATTCTTCTGTTTTTAATGAACTTGGCTCTTTTTTATTTGATTTATCAGTTTTGCTGTTGCATAAATGAGTTATTTAGGCTTGTGAAGAGATCTGTGAATCAACATAATTCTATTACCTGCTTCCTTCTGGGAGGAGGTTGCATGCTAAATGATATCAATAAGCTTCTTTTCAGATTCTCACTGAGCAAAGATTGAGGTTCTTTCTCTAATAGCACTGTATCCTTATTTACATATCCCCATAGCTGATTTTTCTACCAGCCTAATTTTACAGATGAAGAATCAGTGAGGTTAAGTACCTCACCTCAAATCTCTCAGTAAGTGAACTTGGAGGTGAGATCAGAATTCACAGGTTTAAATCTATTTGGAGGCTGCTGAGCCATGCCTTGCACAGGATTAGAAGAATTTCTTCCCAATTGTTTCAAGATTGTGAGAATATATGCATGCAGAAGAATCTCCAATGTTGTCATTTAGGTCCAGTAATGGTGCACTTTAAAATTTAGCAGTGTCTTTAATTAACTGATTTATAGCATAATTTTGGAAGCTAGGCCTCCTTATTTCTTGCTTAATTCAAAGTACCTTTTTTTTTTTTTTTTAAGAATCTAAAGCCCTGCAGAGTTTTAAGCCTTTTTGTTTGTAAAATAATGTAGAATTTTTATTTCTTGTGTTTGGGACTTGATAACTAGGGGAATAAATGTCTTTTTATTTTTGCACGATTAACTATTGTCACATTGTTGTTAAGCATATTAAAAGCTGATTAAAGCTCTGAAAATAAGACCTTAGGTCTGATGAGGATTGTAGCTTTTTAGATTGGTAATGTGAATCTAGTCTCCACACATAAAAACCTAATGGATTAATAAACCCAGTTATAAACTCATGACCTCTAATTAAATATGAATCATGCATTATGAAATACCATTTAAAAGCTATTGTGCAGTGAATCCAATTACTTTATTTTTCTTTTAATGATCACCTTCTAAGTGATATCTTAATGATGTGTGATATTATTTTGATAAACTTCACTATAGTATACACATTCACAGAATCATAGAATATATGAGTGTCTTCTACTTTAATCAAGGTCTTTTCTAAAACAGTACTGTGTTTTTGCTTTTGTAATTATTGTTGTTCTTGACCAGGATCCATGAGTTTATTCAAGTAGTAAATTCCTGGTTTTTGAACACTTTCATCCAATATACTCAGCAGGAACTTAGGTTGTGATGGATTTGGCTGGGTCAGTGAAAAGTTAGATAATTTGCCTAAGGTCTCACAAACTTAATATGTCAGAGATAGGATTTGAACCAAATTCTTCCATACTTCAAGGAAAGCCTTCCATCCACCATATCACAGTTGCTCTCTCTAGTAGAGGTTAGACAAGGCGCATCATACCAACTCATTCTTTTAGGTGGCTGCTTAGACTCCTTAAACAATCAATGAAAAATCATTTATTATGCACTTAATATATGCACTATCTTAGAGTCTTTCCCAATCTTTCTTTAGACTTTCTTTTTTATTTTTGTAAATATTTATCAATTTCACTTAGATTATCAGATTTATTGGCATATAATTGGGCAAAATAGCTCCTAATAATCACTTTGATTTCTCCTTCACTGGTGGTGAATGTACCCTTTCCATTTTTGATACTGGTAATTTGGTTTTCTTTTTTAATCAAATTAACAAATGGTTTATGTATTTTATTTGTTTATTCATAAAACTAGATCCTAGTTTCACTTATTAGTTTGATTTATTAGTTTACTTTTTTTTTTAATCATGGCTTTCAGGTAGTCCAATAATTCTTAAATTTTATCTTCTCAATCTATTTCCCAGGGCGGTTGTTTTTGCAGTATTTCACATTTTCTTCTATTTTGTCACTCTTTGATTTTGTTGTATTTTTTTTTTTTTGATGTTTCATGGAATCATTAGTTTCCACTTGCTCAATTCTACTTTTTGTTTTGTTTTGTTTTGTTTTGTTTTGTTTTGTTTTCTGGTTAGGCAATGGAATTAAATGACTTGCCCAGGGCCACACAGCTAGTAAGTGTTATGTGTCTGGGACCAGATTTGAACTCAGGTCCTCCTGGATCCAGGGCTGGTGCTCTATCTACTGCACTACCTAGCTGCCCCCCAATTCAAATTTTTAAGGAGTTATTTTCTTCAATTAGCTCTTTAACCTTCTTGTTCATTTGACTAGTTCTAGTTTTTAAGGAGTTGTTTTATTCAGTGAATTTTTGTGTCTTTTTTTAATTTATTTTTTGCTTCCTTTACTAAGCTGTTGATTTTTTTTAAATGATTTTTTGCATCACTCATTTCTTTTACCGTTTTTCCTACTACTTCTCTTATTTGATTTCTAAAATACTTTATGAGTTCTTCCAGAAATTCTTTTTAGGCCTGACAGCAGTTCACATTTTTCTTTGAGGCTTCACATATTGCCATTTAGAATTGTTTGTTGTCGTCTGAGTTTGTGTTTGAGCTTCCCTGTCACCATAGTAATTTTTTATTGCCAAGATCTTAATTAGTTAGTTAGTTTTTGCTCATTATTTTAGCTAGTTTTTTGAATTTTAGTTTTATATTAAAGTTGGGCTCTGCTCCTGAGTGGAAGGGACACTGTCCCAAGCTTCTTATACAGGGGCTACATGACTTCATTGCTGGCCATGGGGCATCACTTCTGGCTTACACTGAGGGCATGGGCCTTGCTGCTTGCTTGCTGGGGATGGCCTACTTCCGGCTTGCCCAGATGCAACCTTTGCTTCATTGCGCTCCTTTTTTATCCCAGTGAGGCAGACCTTTCCTACTAACCTTCTAAATTATTTTTGGCTAGAAAAATGTTTTATCTCATCCTTTCATTGGTTCTGCTGCTCTGGAATCCATTTTGAAGCATTATTTTATAACTGTATAGAAGTGAATTTGGGAGAGTTCAGGTGAGTTCCTGCCTTACTCCACCATCTTGGCTCTGTCCCTCCAATCCTCACAATCAAAACTCAGGGTGTAATTGTTACAAGGTGGACAAGGCAACCGATGGAATGGTTGAACAGTTCAGAAAGTGAGGGAAGAGGAGCATAGACACATACTGTTTATTTTTTAAATTAATTTATTTTGATTTATCAACAATCACTTCCATAAGATTTTGAGTTTTACATTTTTCTCCCCCTCCCTCCCTACTTTCCTCCCCATCACGGTGCACAGTCTGATATAAGCTATACATGTACATTCCTAATAAACAGATTTTCACATTAGTGATCTTCTAAGTAAGAATTAGAACTAATAGGAGTAACCATAAGAAACAGGAAACAAAACACAACAGAAGAAAAAAAATAGCAAATAGTATGCTTCAATCTGCATTCAACTCCATAGTTCTTCCTTTGGATATGGATAGCATTTTCCATCATGAGACCTTTGGAGATGTCTTAGATCCTTGCATTGCTGAGAAGGGTTAAGTCTATCAATATGAGTCATCATACAGCGTGGTTTTTACAGTGTACAACGTTCTCCTGGCTCTGCTCACGTCACTTAACATCAGACCATAGAAGTCTTTCCAGGCTTTTCTGAAGCCAACCTGTTCATCATTTCTTATAGCACAATAGTATTCCATTATATTCATATACTATAACTTGTTCAGCCAATTCCTAGTTGATGGGCATCCTCTCAATTTCCAATTCTTTGCCACCACGAAAAGAGCTGCTATAGATATTTTTGTACATGTGGGTCCTTTTCCCATTTGTATGATCTCTTGGGGATACAGCCCTAGAAGTGCTATTGCTGGGTCAAAGGGTATGCCCATTTTTATAGCCCTTTGGGCACAGTCCCAAATTGCTCTCCAAAATGGTTGGATCAGTTCACAACTCCACCAACAATGCATTAGTGTTCCGATTTTCCCACATCTTCTCCAACATTTATCATTTTCCTGTTTTGTCATGTTGGCCAATCTGATGGGTGTGATGTGGTATCTCAGAGTTGTTTTGGTTTGCATTTCTCTAATCAATAGTGATTTAAAGCATTTTTTCATATGACTATAAATAGCTTTAATTTCTTCATCTGAGAACTGCCTGTTCATATCCTTTGACCATTTATCAATTGGGGAATGACTTATATTCTTATAAATTTGACTTAATTCTCTACATATTTTAGAAATGAGGCCCTTATCAGAGAGACTGGTTGTAAAAATTCTTTCCCAATTTTCTACTTTCCTTCTAATCTTGGTTGCATTGACTTTGTGCAAAAACTTTTCAATTTAATGTAATCAAAGTTATCCATTTACATTTAATAATGTTCTTTATCTACTGTTTGGTCATAAATTCTTCTGTTCTCCACAAATCTGATAGATAAACTATTCCTTTCTCTCCCAGTTTGCTTATGCTATCAGCCTTTATATCTACAACATGAACCCATTTTGACTTTATTTTGGTATTTGGTGTGAGATTTTGGCCTATGCCTAGTTTCTGCCATACTCTTTTACAATTTTCCCAGCAGTTTTTGTCAAAGAGTAAGGTTGACACATACTCTTAATTAGACAATGTGCCTCCACACATTTAAAGAGAAATCAATATATGAAAATATTTCAAGAAAAACTCAGCAGCTTTCAAAGGCCCAGAAGACTAAATTCACTGTAAACAAACTTTATAGCATAATTAATAAAATATATCTTTCTTTTTATTGGGTTAGAGGTGATAAAAGGAATTTTGTTTGGATTTTGTAACTTTATTTTTAAATTTTGTTTTTATTGAAACTTCTTTTTTGTACATTAATTTACCTTAATTTTCATTTATTCTTTATGTTTAGACTATGCAGTCATTGTAAGAATATGAATTACAAATATCATGAGAAATATACTTCATCAAAAAAGAGAATTTTAATAAGACTTTTAAAGTTGACTCACTTCAGTTTTAGTCAGCATCATGATATATGTAGTTGTTTTTTTTTTTTCTTAACAGATTGGACTCAAAGATTTCTCTTGGCTTATGCATCCATTTATGAAATTTAAAATTTTACATAGATAGATAGGTAGATAGATTTGAAAGTATCAATGAGCTTTGAAGTTGAAGTGCCATGGAGGGACACACTGAGGTTTCTGGTTGGCCTACAAACATCACCAGAGCCAGGGTCTTTTGAATCTGATGGATGTGTAACATAGAGATGAAGGTGAGAAGTTTGTATAGTAATGGCCCTGACTCCTTAACTTTGCACATATTAGTATATGGTTTCTATTTCTCCTATTTCCTCTCAGATGTTTAAAAGAAGTCTACACATTTAAGCTCCAAGAGCTTTCTAATGCTAATATGCTCTAGGTTTGAATTAAAGTTTTAAATACTTTCCTTCAAATACATCATCTGTAAGACTCATACTAAGTGTAAGCACACATCTATGTGGTGAAATTGAAAAAGTTCTGGGCCTGGAGTCAGGAATTCAAGTGTGGCATCAGACACTAATTAACAGTGTTACCTTGGGCAAATTTAACTTCTGTTTGACTCAGTTTCCTCATCTGTAAAATTAGAAAAATAACAGCACCTACCTGGCAAAGTTATTGTGAGGATCAAGTGATATAATATTTATAAATCATTTAGCACATAGTGGGTACTATATAATTATCATAATTATCATTATTACATAACATGTTATTTTATAGCATCATATGAATTATAAATGACTCCATCCTCCCACCCCACCAAAAAAAAAAACCACAACTTACATGCATCGGATCATCCTGATCTCTAATTTCAGCATAAAGAAATACATACACACACACACACACACACACACACACACACACACACACAATGGTCCCTCAAAATGTGTATCCTGAAATAGAGAACCTCTGGCATCACCTCTTATACATGTGTCCATAGAAAATCTATGTGAGGTTCAAAATACTATGCAGTTTTGCATTCTCTTAAAATCATAGCTCAATCACCTTCATCAAGGTTTTCTTTTTGTCAAATTATAAAATCATCACTGTAGAATTTTAAGAGACCTTAGTAGTTATAGTCCATCATCCTCATTTTCTAGTCAAGAGAACCAAGCCCTAAAGGTATTGAATACCTTCCTTGAGGCCACAAAAGCAGTAAGTGATTCTGGATTTGAATTTGGATCCTCTAATTTAAATTAACCTTTCTTCCTATTTCACCCCTACTCAACCAGAGGACATCATCAATTCAAAGAAAAGCAGTTGATGTAATTGTAAAGTTTTATGATTCTCTTTTACAAATGAATGTTTACTTCAAAAAGTATAATTGCATATGTACAAACTTATTACAAAAATATGAATGCCTTAGCCTGCTCAGTTCCTATCAAGCACAGTCTCAGTTCTGAGTGCAACACAGACACCCCAGGCTTAAATCTCAGCAATCTTGGCTTCTCAGGGGTTCTATGTCCATCTCCCTGGCCACATCTTCCCACCTGATATGCTGACTCCAAGGCTGTCATGATTTGGAATCTTTTATCCCTTGGGGATGACCTCCAGATCCAGAAACTGAGAAGGACAAACAACATTGAACATAAATAAACACTCCAAGGCCCATCTCTTTCTCTCTCTGTCTCTTCTCTTCTCTTTTCTTCTTCTTCTTCTTCTTCTTCTTCTTTCTTCTTCTTCTTCTTCTTCTTCTTTTTCTTTTTCTTCTTCTTCTTCTTCTTCTTCTTTTTCTTCTTCTTCTTCTTCTTCTTTTTCTTCTTCTTCTTCTTCTTCTTCTTCTTCTTCTTCTTCTTCTTCTTCTCACCCTCTCTCTCTCTCCCCCTTTCTCCTCCTCAAACTCTCTTTCTCTTCCTCTCTTCTATTTTCACACCATTAGAATGCAATAAAATACAGCTGGCACTAAAATATTCTGAGTATAAATAGATTTACTTCTTGATGGCTTCAAGAAACTCCTTTGGGATATTGCAGAGACTTATCAAGTGCCATTAAGAAAGTCCATTATCATCATATTATAAATATTAAGAAGTTTTAGTTAAAACAAGAGTGTTATCCATATATGCCTGTCTGTAGCAGACTTTAATATTTGATGAGGAATAAAGAATACAACAGAGCAGGAAGTGGAGAAAATGTTTTACATGAGCACATTTTTCTTTTACATTTTCAGGTAGGCCTTTATCCCATCAAAGAATACTAGAAATACTCAAAAGATTTGGATTGGAGTCTCAATTTCATCATAATTTCTCTTTTACCTTGTTCTATTAATATTAAAATATATGAAATATTTTATATGGTATATAGATGTATAAAATAAAAACTTACCTTGATAAATTAAAACCATTAAGGTATATTATATAAAATATAATAAATATAATATTTTATATATAATCAATATACCATATATAATATAACAAACTTACATAGGTAAATTAAAACTCCCATTGTAAGGGCTATATGTAAATATATTAAAGTAAGTATATGTGTGTATACAAAACTCTAAAATAACTGAAATGGATGACTAAAGCATTAAGAAATTACCATGTGCAAAGTACTGTGATTAGTCAAGATCTGATAAGATAGCCTGTAGCTTCCTTAATTGAATTAGTTACCTGCTCCAGATAAGATTACTTTATAAAGCACTAGAATAACTTCAGGGTGTGAATACTAAATAACTATTCTTGATCTCTGAGGAATTATGAAGAACAGGATAGACATCCAGGAACCAGACAGAGCCAACTGTCCTATTTTGCAAAGGAAGGAAGAAGGTAGATTTTTTCATGTACATTGAGAAAAAAAGTATATTCCTTTCAATCCCAATTCAGTTTTTTTCCAGAGATCTACCATATCTAACTTCTCTAATATTCTATTCACTTCCTTAACTTCTTTCTTGTTTATTCTGTGATTAGATTTATCTAGTTTTGAGAGGGAGAGGTTGAGGTCCCCCACTAGTTATGGTTTTGTTATTTATTTCTTCCTATAACTCACTTAACTTCTCTAAGAATTTGGATGTTATACCTGTTAGTTCATATATGTTTAGTATTGATATTACTTCATTGTCTATGATAACTTTCAGCAAGATGTAGTTTCCTTCCTTATCTCTTTTAAGTAGATCTATTTTTGCTTTTACTCTGAGTTCAGGATTGCTATTCCTGCTTTTTTTTTTAATTCAGCTGAAGCATAATCTATTCTTTTTCCATCCTTTTACCTTTACTCTGTGCATAACTCTCTGCTTCAAATTCGTTTCTTGTAAATAAGATATTGTAGGATTCTGGTTTTTAATCCACTCTGCAATCTACTTCTGTTTTATGGGAGAGTTCATCCCATTCACATTCACTTATGATTACTAACTGTGCATTTCCTGCCACCTTTTTTTTTCACATTTATACTTTTTTCTCTCCTTTCACCCTGTCCATCCTCACTGGAGTTTTGCTTCTGACCACCACTTTCCTCAATCAGACCTCCCTTCTCTTGACTCCACCCTTTTTCTTTCCCTTTTCTCTTCCTATTTCCTTCCTAGGGAAAATAGCTTTCTATAATCAATTGAGTGTGTATATTATTCCCTCTTTGAATCAAATCCAATGAGAATAAGGTTCAAACAATGCTCACCCTCTCCTTTCTTTCCTTTTACTGAAATAGGTCTTTTATGCCTCTTCATGTGATGTAATTTACTCTATTCTGCCTCTCCCTTTCCTCTTTTCTCAGTAATTTTTTCACTCCTTGATTTTTTTTTTTATATCATAATATCAAAGTCAACTTATACCCATATTTTCTGTCTATGTATACTCCAATATAAAATTTCTATGGTCATCAATTATTGATTTTTGAACTCTATGTATTGGTTGGAGTGAGATTTTTATATGGCAATCATACAATCATAAAATTTTAGAGGGAAGAAGGGACCTCACTGACCATCTAACCTAATCTATGTTTGAAAAAAGAAAAACAACATGAACATTATTACAGAATAGCTGACAGATGACCATCTAGCTTCTGCATGAAGGCCTCTCATAAAGACGAACACAGTTTCTCCTGAGACAGGTCATTCCACTTTTGAATAGTTCTGAATATAAGAATTATTTCCCCCTTGAAATCCTAAATTTAGCTCCTTACAACATCTAGACATTGCTCCTAGTTCTATCTTCTAGAAGCAAAGAAATGAATGAATGAATGAAAAAAAATCATTCATTCATATTTGTCAAGCACTTCATTAAGGACATGAGATTTAAGCAAATGACAGTTTCTAATATTAAAGTTATATGCTTTGAACAGGATTAATGGGGTCATAGAACAAATTATTGAAATATCCTTTTCAGGAATGTTTATTTTGATTTGATTTTTATATTCAGAGTTAGAGTTGGACATTCAGAGATGAGTAGGGGGAGGTTCTTGTAGCATGGAGATGGAAATGGCTGGCAAGTGAGATGGTGGGTCTGAGATCAGACTACAACAGGTTAGTGGAGCATGTGTACCACTGAGGGTCCAGAGTCACAGAAGTAGAGTCCTTATCCTGAAGAAACTAATAGTTCAGTAGGAGAATGAAACATGAATACAAGGAGACAGTAATGAAGACTATCCTGGGGGTGGGTGGTGGGAGGCAGACAGTGCAGAAGAAAGTACTTAAAGGCAATATAAAAATGATGAAAGAGGACTTCCAGTGTCAAAATGGCAAAGTGAGGAAGGAACCCTCTGAAGGCCTCCAAATTTCCTCTCCAAACAACTAGAAAACTACCTCAGAATTGATCTAGGAGCAGGGAAGTAGCTTACCAGCATAGGAGGTAAAGTTTGACTCACTGGGGTGGGAATGGAGCAATGACCAAGAGCAGCAGCCGTCAGCCTCATAGCAGAGGGCCTATATCAAGGCTCCAAGTATGGGGCATCCACCAGCCAGACCTCACCCTTCTGAAAACCAGCAGCCCCCTGGAAAGTAAATAGTTTGTGCAGCTCAGCAAGGTCCCACCCCAGTGACCCTACCCCCAGCACATGCAATTAGTCAGGACTTGACCCCATCTCTGACCAGTAGTGAAACCCCCCACTCCAGGGCTGGCCAATAGTGAGACCAAACCCCTGGGCCTAGCCCCCAGAAAGACTCTGTTACCATAGCAATCAAGTAGTAAGGCCCCAACCTCTGGACAGGCCAGAAACTAAACCCCACATCTAGGTGAGGCCAATGGGAAGGCCCCATCCCCCAGTACAAGCCAGAATTCCAGTGAAAGCTAGCATTAAGACCCTGAGCCCCAGAATAAAAAAATAAATAAATAATAAATAAAACTTAAGACACTGCAATACCAGAGAGGCACTTTCACACAAAAACACCAAGTCATGAAAAAAAAAGGCAGAAAAAATGAACACAAAAATAAAAATAAAGAACTTGACTATAGAAAGTTACTATGGTGACAAAGAAAATCAAGGCATAAACTTAGAAGAGGAAAATAGTGTCAAAATGGAAAAACGTGAAGCCTCAAAGAAAAATGTAATTTGGTCCCATGCTCAAAAAAGAATTCCTGGAAGAGTTAGAAAGGATTTTCAAAAGAAAATTAGAGAAATAGAAGAAAACTGGGAAAAGGAATGAGAGTAATGTAGGAGAATCATGAAAAAAGAGTCAATAGCATGGGAAAAGATATACAAAATATTTACTGATGAAAATAAGTCCCTAAAAAATTAGAACTGGCCAAATGGAAACGGAAGTACAAAACCTCACTGAACAAAATAATTTCTTAAAAATTAGAATTGAGGAAATGAAAACTAAGGACTTTATGAAAAAAATCAAGAAACAATAAAACAAAAGCAAAAACAAAACAAAACAAAAAAAGGAAAAAAAGTGTGAAATTTCTCATTGGAAAAACAACTGACCTAGAAAATAGATCCAGGAAAGATAAAGTAAAAAAAAATATATTGGACTACTTGAAAGTCATAATCAAAAATAAAAATAAAAGGCCTAGATAACATTTTTCAAGAAATTATCAAAGAAAACTGCCCTGATATATTAGAACCAGAAGGCAAAATAGAAATTGAAAGAATCCACTGACTACCACCTGAAAGAGATCCCAAAATTAAAACTCTCAGGAACATCATAGCCAAATTCCAGAGCTCACAGATCAAGGAAAAAGTACTGCAAACAGACAAAAAGAAACTATTCAAATATCACGGAGCTACAGTCAGTATTACACATAATTTGGCAACTTCCACGTTAAAGAACTGAAGGGTGTGGAATATGATCTATTGGAAGGCAAAAGAGTTACAACCAAGAATCACTAGCTCATCAAAATTGAATATAATCTTTCGGGGGGGGGGAAATGGATGTTTAATGAAATAGAGGATTTCAAGCATTCCTAATTAAAAGAGCAGAGCTGAATAAAAAAAAATGACCTCCAAATATAAGAATCAAGTGAAACATAAAGAGATAAAAAAGAAACAAGAAAGAGAAAACATAAGAAATTCAATAAGATTAAATAAAATGTTTATATTTCTATATGGCAAAATAATATTCTAATATTAGAACTAAAGCTGGAATTTGCACACTATCAATTAATGTCAGAATTATAACTAGTTACTTGGCATGCTTATCCTAAGTAAACAGAGATAGTAAAACTGAGACAGGAATTCTCTTATCATTAATCAATTAATCCCCAGAGCTAAATTTTGAGGTCAGCTAAATTCTGCAAGTCCCTCCTAGCTTTGTGATTAGTTATCTTAAAGAAATGATAGTCACAAAGCAAAAACAGAAAAAAGAATCTCTTACCATAAAATAAGGGAAGGCATTATGGACAAGGTGGCACCAAAACTGGGCCTTGGAGGAACAAAAAGATCTCAATGGACAAAGATGTAGAAGTAATACATTCCAGACACAAAGGTGAGTCTGCATGAATTCACAGAAGTAGATGAATATAACACTGGACAGGAGTTGGGGGAGGGGGTAGGTAGGTGAAAAATTGGGTTTTGCTAGAATAGAGAGTGTAGCAGGGGAACATAATGAAATGAAGTTGGGAAGGTAGATTGGACACAGATTACAGATTGCCATAAATACCAGGCTCTAAGGATCTAATGCTTTAATTCTGTGAGACAGCAAAGGAACTCTTGATTCCATGTCTAAAATTCTATTAATCTCTAATTTAAATTTCTGAATTACAGGGTGACAAATTTTAATTCAATATAAAGGACTTAAAAATCACTATGCTAAGACTATAGGAAATTGGAAAAGCCTGCCTCATCAAGATTATATATTTCATTTTGTCTTTTTATCTCTAGCCCTAGCACAATGTCTTTAACATGGTGGGTATTTCATAAAATCTGGTTATTGTGTTAAAGCAGTTATTGGACTCCAAATCATGAAATTAAAGGATTGTAGATTTAAAGCTAGAAAATAAATTGGAAGCACTGTAATCTAATCTAATTTTAGGGGTAAAGACACTGTGTCACAATGCCGTTTTTATTGTTAAATAGAAAACCCAGCACTTTCTGACTTCAAATCCAGTGCCATAACCACTATGTCAGTTGAACTTAATTACTATGAAAATTATTTTTGGCCCTAAGATTCTATGATCTTAAAATAACTTGATGTAATCTCCATAACTCTTTTGATTATGTTGAAAAGATAAAGTTTAGTCTTTGGAATAGTTCATGTTTCAAGAAAAAGAAAAAGAAAAAGAAAAAAACATTAGTAGTGAAAAAATTAAATTGCTGATGATATTAATCTTATATTAATTATTTTATAATTTTTATTTGTACTTCACTCCCATTTTCCAATATATCCATCTGTCCCCACCCAGAGTCATCCTGGAAGAAGAAACAATTGAACAAAATTAACAAGACAGCAACCAGATCTGATAGTACATGTAGTGTTGTTCATATGATAGTTATACATCTCTGCAAAGAGTCAGTAGAATCACGTTCTTAGATCTCTTCTTCAGAGCCACATTGGTGATTATAATTGCAGGCTTTGAGCTTTCAATTTTTAGGAATGCCTTTTCTTTTACTTTATAGTAACCTTTTTGCATGTTGTTTTCATGGTTTGGTTTAATTTATTTCATATCAGTTCATAAATTTCTTCAAATGTTTGTCAGTAATATTCATATTCATAATTTCTTATGGTATAGTAAAATACTATTGTATTAATGACCGTAATTTATTTTGTCAGCAAGACAAGTTTTAATAATAAAAATCAGTACACTCTGAAATTTGGTTCCCTATCATAGCTCTTAGAATGGAAAAAAAATGTACTTGTAGCTACCCATGGTTAAAGTATTTGTCAAAAATTTTTATGTCTTTGCCTTATTAAGTCAGAATGGCTATATTAAACACAAATAGATTTTCATTACAATCAATGATAAATTCATGTGAATAATTTACGACGGCATTTGCTAGGCTTTGGTGATGGGGGATTTAAAGGACATGTTTATTCCAACTGACCTCAAATGATTAATTTTTCTCTGATTTTCTTTCCATGTAATTTACAGAGCTAAAACCTACAACTAACATATGATCAAAAAGGTTGTTTTTAATTGAATTTCTTTGACTCTAATAACCTGAAGCACTGAATTTAATAACCTCAAGTACTAAAAAACGTCCATCAAAATGTCAATGTAATTGCCTATTAAATCAGACATAAACAAAGCACAGAGTACTGTGTACAGCCCAATCATGATAAGCAGCCACTAAAGGAAAGTTGGCACTTCTATATTGACTTTCATCTGAAAATCTCAGTGCCCTTTAGAAATAGTAATTTAGTCTCAAGACATCAATTTGATGGGAATATGAAAGAACCAAGGATGACTCCTTTATATAGATAGGCACTGCTAGGAAAAAGCTATGCTTATAAAAGCTACATGGCCATGACCTATAGAATCAGAATGATTCAAAAGCTAGAATATAATTTGGTGAAATGAGTAAATAGACTGTGCATTGAAGTCAGACTAAGCTACCTGGAAATTCAAGATGGGTCTGTCTCAAAGATAGAATCTAGTATTTACCAAGGAAAACTATTATTGCACTGGATTGTAGGAAAATCTATACCTATATCTATATATGTATACATATATACAGAGATATGCATATATACATACACACACATACACACACACACACACACATATATATTATCTATATCCTATATTAGTATTATAAGACCAGTATCACTGTATTTTCTGTAGGGGGAGGGGAACAGAGTGAGTAGTTTGGTAACAGACATTTGTTCAATGCTAGCTTAGAGAAAATTATGAATTAAACAAAATGTGTTTTATGCATCCTACAATATTCTCTTGCATTTCACTCCCCCATGTTTGATTAAGCCCATTCTAAGCTGTCAAATATATAATATGCTCATTGTCTACAACTGTAACCCACTGTGTCCCTTATATTTAGCACTCTGTGATCTAATGTTGACTATCACTTATCTCTCTGATCCCTTTAAATACCCAGTTCTTTCAACTTATGGATTCCAGAGATTTTCTAGGAAAACAGCAGACAGTGGTAAATAGAGAGGCCTGGAATTTGAGTGAGGAAGCTTGATTTCATGTGTAGGGTCAGATTTTGTGGCTGTATGACTTTGGGCCAGTCACTTCCAATCTCTGGTTTTCAATTTCCTTTACCATACAAGAGGCTCTGATTGGTGTGAATAATGAATTCTGGGAAGTTGTTGAATATACTTGAATTCATGCTATTCAAAGTTATAATTATGTAAAAGATGGTAATTCATTTCAGCTCAATGGAAACCTGTATTGTAGATTCAAATAATGTTACCACTTCCTGGGATTCATTATTTGCACTAATTTGAACTGAGCTGTAAAATGAGGGCAATAGATTAAGTGTTATCTACGAGCACCTCCAGATCTAAAAGTCTCTACTACCCAAATGTATACTATTACTAAAGATAAATAAGTAATAGCCTAGCAATGCAGTTAATCTTCTCAACATTATTTGAATTTTTGATGAGGTCTCTTTTTAAAACAAGATTCCAAGGGATAGACTCTCAGACAGTAAAGCACAGTTTAGTGAAGAGGCAGGTAGTATGAGACAGACAGACAGATAGAGCCACAGAGGGAGAGAGCGGGAGGCAGATAGAGTGAGTGAGACAAAGAAACAGAGAGGGGGCAGGGGAGAAAGAAGGAAAGCACAATCAGCTATTATAGTAGGAGATGGCATGCAAATGACTATGTACATACATGATATGTACAGAGTAAATGAAAGTAATATACAAAAGAAGGCATTAGTAGTGTATTTTTCAGAAAAGGGTTCATACAAAAGGTCAAATTTGAGGTGATTCTGAATGGAGGTCAGAGAAGCCAAATTTTGGAGGCAATGAAGATATGTGAAAAGAATTGAATCAAAATGAATTTATCAGGAAAAGAATGTACAATATTTAAGTTGGCTTTTGTTTTTGCAATGTGTGAGAAAGTGCCAAAGGGATGAGGAGCCTAGAGTACTTTGCTTACCATACCATGACCTGGAATTTCATGCTTAATGAGCCTGAGACTACCAATGGGAAAGGAGCTAATTGTTCACATTTTAGGGGATTGCTAAGTCTAGATATTTTATTAAGTGTGCCTTCTGGCCTGAGTTACTGATATTCCCAAAAAGTAAATTAAAATCTTATGCTTACAGAAATAAGTCAATCTATTTTCTTCCCCGCTCTAAAAAAAAGAAAAGAAAAAAGAAAAAGAAAAGAAAAAGTTCACTTTTTTATGTTTAGAATTTCTTTAAAGACAAAAGAAAAAGTCACCTGAGTTCCTTTAATCTTCATTCAAGTTAAGCATATAATAGAGCAGGTCTGGAAGAGATATTTGAATTAACTATTTGAGTTTATTCAAATATTTTACTGGTCTGCTTGGCAAGCTACAAATGATTCCACATTGGGTTCTTACAACAGGCCTGGACCATAATGGCAAGAACAGGAGCTGTGGCAATGGAGGAAGGCACCAGAAGCCCTGCATCAGGAATGTGCTCTGGACATTCTAAATAATCCTAGGTCCAAGAAAAGAAAAAAAAAAGATTCTGATGAGGTCAGTGAGAGTGCATAATTTTCAAAGCAGGCCAGTGCTTTATGAGATTGATTCACAGAACACTGTGTGGGTAAGTGTGGGAGAATGTATAGTACAATCCTGGAAGATATGTAAGGTTTCAGAGAACTTTCTTGGACTCAGCTGAGTTGGTCTGGTGACTTTCTCCATCCTATTAGTTTTATTCTTTGTGTCACTAAGAGCCAACTCTATCAGTGAAGCAATCAGTGGGTCACCCCTCTTCTCTGTGCCTTTGTTTTCAATCAGGGCATGTGCTGAATGTAAGAGTACATCAGACAGGGGATCTCATCTATAATGATTTTTCCTACAGATTTGCACAAGAGCTACTGTGTTTCAGGCTTAGGTCATCTGTGCCTAGAAAGATAACCCAGTGCCCAGCAATAGAATATAATTTTGACTTTGTTTTTGATTTTCTCAATATGATAACATTCAGATTAACATTCAGATGCCATATATCTATCAGATCAACAACAATTTCCTATCAATTTGATCTCAGAAATTCCATCCACGTTTATCGTCTTTTTTATGCACTTTTTATGTTCTGTGTCAGGCCCTAATTAGGTCTCACCTAGTGTACTACAATAAGTTTTTAACTGATTACTCTACTTTTGATTTCTGCTCCTCTCAAATCTATTATTCCTCTTCTTTCTAAAACAAGGTCTTTCCAATTCAAAGATCCAAACTTTAGGAACAAAATCTTCTGGAAAACTGAAAAACAGTATGGCAGAAACTAAATATAGACCAACATCTCACACCATATACCTTATAAGGTCAAAATGGGCACAAGATTTAGATATAAAGGATGATATCACAAGAAAATTAGGAAAGCATGAAATAGTTTACCTATCAGATCTATGTATAAGGAAAGATTTTAGGAACAAACAAGATATAGAGAACATTACATAATGTAAAATGGATAATTTTGATTATATAAAATTTTAAAGATTTATGCACAAAAAATACAATCAAAATTAGAAGGAAAACAGAAAACCAAAGAAATCTTTATAGCAAGTATCTCTGATAAAAGGCTCATTTCTCAAATATATGTAAAAGTGAGTCAAATTTGTAAGAATACAAGTAATTTCCCAAATGGTAAGTGATCTAAAGTATGAAGAAGCAGTTTTCAGATGAAGAAATCAAAGCTATCTATAGTCATATAAAAACAATGTTTTAAATCACTATTGATCAAAGAATGCAGATTCAAACAACTCTGAGGTACCATTTCACACTCATTAGATTGGTTAATAAGACAGAAAAGGAAAATGATAGATGTTTGAGGGGATGTGGGAAAGTTGGGACACTAATGCATTGTTGGCAAAGTTGTGAACTGACCCAACCATTCTGAGAACAATTTGGAATTATGCCCAAAGCTCTAAAACAACAACAACAACAACAACTGTGCATATCCTTTGAATCAGCAATAACACACTAAGTCTGTATCCCAAAGAGATCATAAAAAGAGGAAAGGATCCACATGTACAAAAATATTTATAGCAGCCCTTTTTATGTTGGCTAAGAATTGGAAATGGAGGGGATGCCCATCAATTGGGAAATGACTGAACAAGTTGTGGCATATGATTGTAATGGAATATTATTGTGCTATAAGAAATGACAAGCAGGATGATTTCAGAAACACCTGGAAACATTTACATGAAATGATACAGAATGAAGTGAGTAGAACCAAGATAATATTGTACACAATAAGAATAGTATTGTACAATGAGCAATTATCAATAACTTCACTATTTTCATCAATACAATGATCCAAGACAACCCTAAAGGACTCATGATGAAAAAATGCACTGATGGCATCTGAATACAGACCAAAATATACTATTTTCACCTTTCTTTTTCCTTCCTTCCTTCCTTCCTTCCTTCCTTCCTTCCTTCCTTCCTTCCTTCCTTCCTTCCTTCCTTCCTCCCTTCCTTCCTTCCTTTCTTTCTTTCCTCTCTCTCTTTCTGAGTTTTCTTACACAAAATGACTAACATGAAAATGTTTTACATGATTGCACATATGTAACCTATATCAGATTGCTTAATGTTTCAGAGCTAGGGAAGGGGGGATGTAGGGATAGAATTTGGAGCTCAAAACTTAAAAACAAAACAAAACAATGAATGTTAAAATAGTTTTATTTCATGTAGTTAAGGAAAATAAAATATAATTAAAAATAATAATCTTCCTAGTATATGAGTCTAATATTGTCACTTGTCTGCTCACAAACCTTTGGTAACTCTCAATTGCTTATAAACTAATTTAAGAAATGGATGACTTTGGATTCCCTGCTTTCATGCTACCCCTCCTCCACATATGAGCCATGTTTACAGCATTCCTGGAGCAGAATTCTCTGTCATCTCTAATTAGTGACATTTGATATTCTTCTTCTTTAAGGCCAATCTAAAGTGTCACCTTGTCCATAATAAATATTCTCCAATTCTCTCTTCACCATCTCCTACATCCATTACTACCACACATAGCTCAGCTGAATCTTGACTCTGGTCCCTCTTTTTTTTTTTAATTTTACCTCTATCATGTTGAGTAATTTTTAATTCCTATTACCACAATTTCTATGATGTTTCACGCTCCCACTAGACCCCTACAGAGACTGTATGATTATTTGCTAATTTTCCCCTTCTTTGTAATCCTAAGGCCAACAGTGATCAAATGAGATATTTTTAAAGTGCTTTGTAATAAATGCTAGCTATTATCATAGTGCCTTGCACGTAGAATCATAAAATGCACTTAATGAGTGTTGATTGAATTCAATCTGATCACTAGTCTGCTTACCCAGAAAAATACAAAGAACTAAAGTATAGGATCAGGTGGGAAACACTGATGATGCAAATACAAGCATGCAAAAATGTCCTGACAATTCATGTAGAGGTTATCAAGCTAGCTAGAGGCTGATGAAGTATCACTAGTAGCCCGAATTCTGCTGTCAGACATCAAACTATCTATCATCTCAGGTAGATTCATTTATAAATGGAAACTGAAATAAAAACAACAGCAACAAGAACAGCAGCAGCAGTATCTACTCTGACTTACTTTCTCAGCAAATCTTCCCATTATCCACTAACCCAGCTCTCCTTATTCTATTCATTTGAGAAATGGCATTGGCAGACTCTCCTTCACACTAGTATTCCAATTAGAACCTTGGGGCCAATTTCATTTACAAGCTTCTCTGCCCACTTGATATTTCCCCTAATGTATGGCTAAAAAATAAGTAAGTAAGTAGATGGATAGATAGATAGATGGATAGATAGATAGATAGATAGATAGACAGATACATAGATGGATAGAT
>NW_020954588.1:10097085-10173935 GCF_900497805.2 Vombatus ursinus | reverse complement strand
AGTTACCATCTGCCTGTTACCTCACCTTGTAATATATGGTCATTACCTCTGGCAATTTACCTGGTCAGAGGGATGTTAATAAATGATGACTCAGTACATCCTAATGAATAAATTGAATAGTTCGCTAAGGAGGACAATTCTCATTGGATGATATTTTTAAGTATTTTGTTTATTTAAAAGAACACATTAATTCATTTTCCAAATGAAACCTAACTACATGGTGATGTTGGAAAATAGAGAAACAAGAGTTGATTCAAATACTAACATTTTTTTCTGTTAATACTTTTTTTAAATCTGTATAATAAACCCTTCATGTTTTTCTGTCATGGAGGGTACACCATCTATACATACACTCACTAAAGTTGCCAAATTCAGTCCAACTTCATGACATTTACCTTCAAAGCTGAAGATATCTATTCCCCGTGTTCTGTTCGAAAGAGTGCCCCAAGTGAGTAACTCTTTATAGCAAAGAAAATCTTGTTATTATCTGAATGAAGTAGAAAACCTGTGTAAAGTCAGTAGTATGAGATGATTCACCCAAAGTGATTGAATATATATTTTCCTTTCAAAGCATTACATGAAGTTGTTCTGTTAATTTGAAGGCTAATTCATGCTGCCAATCAGTTATGGTTCTCCTTGAAAGAGGCAGTTGTTTGTACTTTGAAATGTTATTGGCGGGGTGAAGGGGGAAGGGTGATGGTCCAATCATCCTACAATTTCAAAAATGCATTCTTTCACAAATTCTGTGTCACTGAATGGCTTCCTTTCCCCCCCCCCCCGAGTATATAAGTTATTTTATAAGTTGCTTCAGTGGCATGATTTTCAGGTCTTATTGCTGCTTGAAAGACTTGTCTTTGCTGTTCATCTTTTAATATCTCCAATACAACCTTTTATGCCTCTCCCTCTAATTTAAAATATTTGTGGTCCTTATGAGTGTCATAATGCTGTTAAGTATTGAATTTTTTAAATGTTGATATTGCAGCATCACAAAGCAAGGAAATTATCTTTAGTAGAAATATGGTAATATTGCAATTCCCAATCCTCATTTAAAAAATCTGTTTTCTTCCTTCAGCTTTCTCTTGGTCTTCTTTGACATGATGGGTTCTTCACTGGAGGTGTGTTTTCTTCAATTTCCTCACCTTCAACATCATCATCATCATCATCATCACTATAGATTCTTGCTACCAATTCCAAGAGCAGATTGTTTGCCAGACGTATTTAAGAGTTTCATATAATTTTCCTCTTCATCATCTTATTTTGCATCTTCTTCCAGTGCTATTAGGTGCTGGGCACTCACATGTACCAGCTCTGAACCACATTTCAGTCTCAAAGCTTCTGGTGGTGTAATCTCAAAGTCACCTAGAGAAATTGTAGGCTGAACAGACATTTTAAAAGACGCCAGTGTTACTTAAATTGGATTGCCTTCATAGTTCAGTGTCTCTGCTTCAACAATATGCAATTCATCCTTCGCACCAGCCCCTAAACTCACAGTCCTCAATGACAACTGGTGCTCATTTTCATCATCTACTTTAAAATGATAATCTTTGTCAGCCTTTAGTTCACAACCAAAGAGGAAATTCTGGGGCCGGAGGGGGCTCATATCCATTTCCATTGAGTCCTCCATTTGAGCAGCGATGCTGAGCAGAGCAGAGCAGTTCAGAGAGGAGAGCGGCAATGCAGATGGACAGGATGAGATCTGCCAAATACTAACATTTTTCAAAGGGGATAGAAGTAAAAGATTATGTAACTGCATCCTCTTCAGCAGTTAGATATAGCTCTGGTAGGATGCAGCAGACCCAGATTGATGGGAGCTGGTTGTGGGTAGCACTGAAAGCAACCTTGCTTAACCTCTTTTCTTCTGGATCATGTGGAGGAGAGCCTTGTCAGTATCACTGGAAATGGACATATGGAAAGAGAATTTTCTACTGTCTTTAGGAGATGTGAATTTTTCTACTAAACATTCTCCATCTCCCTTCTCCTCCTTGTTCACCTTGCCCTCTGGACCACCATGCCTTTGGAAGGACACAATTAGTAGAATAATTAATTACATAGTTTACAATTTTTCTTCCTGTCCTAGAAACCATTGTGTCTCCTCTAAAAGGGGTCCTTGAGTTAAATAATAGCAGTGCCTTTCTTTTTTTTTCTTCAGAAATTTGTAATTCTGCTAGTAACCTTTTGAGGGAGAATTTGAACTCAGGTTCTCTTGATTTCAGAGTTGGTGCTTTATTTATTGTGCCAGCCCTTCTCTTTAAACTTCTCCAATTTCTCTAATTCCTACCCAAGATACAGAATCCTGGGCCTAGAACTAATACCGTCAAATTCCCTCATGCTTCCATGATTCAAGAAAGACTAGCTAACACATGTTCAAAGCTTCCATTTTGTCACCCACCTAGTTATGACTCAATAGCAAACAAACTGGTTTCTACCCTGATTTCCTTACTGAAACCACTCTTGACAAGTTCCTTGATAGCCTCTTCACAGTCCTCATCCACTTTGATCTTTCAAGAATATTTCCTTCGACCATCATATCCTTCTTGGTTAGACAGACGCAAGTTAAAATAGTGAAGCTGAAGTGAAAAGTGAAGGGCTATCCATGGATAATAGACTTCAATGTTAAAGGGGAATTTGAGGCTATTTGGAAACTGAGGTCCAAAAAAAGCAAGTTACTTTTAAAAAACAAAACAAAAAAAAATTAAGTAACATACCTAGGGTTAAAGGTAAGCTCTGATGAGTCTAAGTTTGGTGCTTTTTCCACAGGTTTTCCAAATTCTCTTCCTTCTTAATCATACTCCTCTCCCCCCCCCATTTCCATTCATATTGCCACTACCTTAATTCCTGTCCTTGTTTTTCCTTAGCTGACTGCAACCAATAGTTCCTTTAAAAAATCACAATTCTTTTATTCTTTAGGGAAACCCAATATACAGAAAATAAAAATAAATGCTCATTTAATTCTATGATCAATTATGCCAAGTTTCTTGATTAATTTACCCTAAAATGTTAAAAAATCACCGGATACATTGCTCTAATTCAGTTACATAGCCTTAAAGATTTGCAAAACTCATTCCTCCAAAAAATAAAAATGGCTTCTGGTCCTAGTTGACCTATCCTTGGAATAACTAGTCACCTGGGGCATGTACTACAATCATTATGATTCCAATTTTTTTTAAATAAGGTAATTAAGACTCTAAGAACTTAAGTGACTGACTTGTCCATGGTCACATGGCTAGAATTTTGCAATGGAGAATTCAAATTCAGGGCTCCCAACACCAGACTCAGTGTGATATCCATTAAATCATTCTGCCTCTCAGGATATGTTATATGATTCCTTAAACAAAATCAATTAAAGAGTCAATTCTTTCCTCTTACACATTTTATTTTTTTTAAAACCTTTAAAATGGACTATCTAGCCATATAATTATTTTCAGCCGTGACAAAGAATAAATTGAATTGCAAATTCTAACCTCTTTATAGTTTTTAAACAAAAGATATGAAGCAAAGTAAGCAAGACAGGAGGAAGGAACAAACAAATAAAAAGGAAGAACCTTACAATTACAATCATTTGCTCTAAACTAGAAGCAACCACTTTCTCGTAAATGTCATTTTTATTATGGAATTACTGAAATATTTATCAAGTTGAACCTTAAGGAATTTGCATATATGAGCTTTCTTAATTACATTTGCATATGTGTCACTCTAATTATCCCACTTGCTAATATACTGAAAGATCATTTTATGTTATTTGTGCCCTTCAGAAAACTTTGCAAAATTATGTGGTGAATTTCCTTTGGAGTTAAATACATTTTAGTATGTAGACAAAAGTCTAAGCATCTTTATTATTATTTGTTTAGTAGCCTACAGAATCCCAGAAGGTATGATAGGAAAAGAAGCATGAGTTCCTCTTTTCTTTTTCTCTATTTTAATATATAAACATTATGTGATATATAAATATTAAAAGTATATACATAATATGAATACTGTATATAATATCTAAAATAAAATATATTAAATATGAAATATTTATATATAACGTTTTCCTGATTTTATAAATGTTCCTAAATGAAATATCTTAACTTTTTTTTTTGTACAAGTCCCAACAAACACATTTTCTTCCTAGATTCATTTGATATAACTAAATAGGAAATCTTGACCAAATTTGCCTATTGAAACAAAAATATTCTTCTGGTTCACATGGTGTTTACAAAATTTGAAGAAAACAAATGAGCAGAACAATATTTTCACTGAGGAAAAAAGTAGTGAAAATGGCTAGTGAGAAACAGAACTCTAATATACGTGAGGAGATATTCAGAAATCACATCATTGTCCACCATTAGATCATTTCATGAGGCACAAATTACATCATAGAAGTAATCACTAAAAGTAGTGATAAGATTGCTGAGTTGCTTTCAATTATCTTTCAATCATTCTTTATAATTTGAGAATTGTGAGAGGATTTAAGAATGTTACCTTAAAAAAAAGATTGTGAAGTCTGCAAATATAGGCAAGCTAACAACTTCTATACAAAACAACACAAAACAAACAAACAAAAAAACCAGAGCACATAATAAAAGGGATGGTTTGTGAGTGCCTAGAAACAGAAGTAGTGATCAGTAAAAGACAGTATGACTTCATCAAAGATAGTCCGAGCATCCTAAAATAAGTTAATTTCCTTTTTGGAGAGGTTCAATAGATTGATAATGGAAATGCTGTCAATATAGCACACTGATTTCCTCATTGCCTTTGATAGCCATTGATGTCACATATTCTTTCCTTGTGGATAAAATGGAAAGATGAATGTCCAATGATATTGGAATTAGATGGCTCCCAAAGTTGTTGAAGAGCTGAACCCGAAGCATATTCACCCCCAGGGCAGTGACAACTTGGAAAGAAGTTGCTAATGAAGAGACTTTCCCTTGTTTCTGTGCTATTCAGCATTTCCATAATACCTTGGATAAAACCATATTTGGCTTGTTTACAAAATTTTGAGATAACTTAATGATGTAATGGATTCAAACACATTTGATAATAGCATCAAGGTTTAGAAAGATCTCACAAGACTCAAATTACAGACCAAATTCAATGAGATGAAATTGAATCTGGGTGAATGTGAGCCTTTAATCTTTAGTTTTAAAATTTAATGAAAAAGTGTGGGATGGAGGCAATTGAACTAGAAATCAGATAGTTTGGGGAAAAACAGGGTTTCTGGTGATCTACAAGCTCATTGAGAGTTAACAATCTGTATGTTGGACTAGCTGATTTCTTTGGTCTCTTCTAATTGAGATTTTGTGATTCTGCAATTCAGAGGCCCAGATAGTAACCACTTCAAATTCTTTAAGGCGGCAGAGAAGCTGCTCTTTTGGTTACTATAAGCCAGAACAATCCATCATTATAGAGAATTACTATCCACTTAATTAACAAGTATTTACTTAGTAGCTATTCTTCAACAAGAAGGTGTGTTACAATGTACTCTGTAGTTGGATAAAAAAGAATGAAGCCAAGCTGCATCAACCTCTCCCTTTTAGACTGTCTTAGCATTTCCCCCCCGAAAACTAGACATATTTCAGGTCAGCAAGGAGGCATAGTGGATAGTGTGTCAGGCCTGGAATTAGGAAGACCTGAGTTCAAATCTGACCCCAGACACTTACTCTCTGTGTGACCATGGGCAAGTCACTTAACCCTGTTTGGCTCAGTTTTCTTATGTGCAAAATGAGCTGGAGAAGGAAATGGTGAGCCAATCCGGTACCTTTGCCAAGAAAACCCCAAATGTTGTCCTAAAAGGTTGGATGTGACAGAAATATGTCCTTTATTCTCTTTATCACCTCCCTATGAAATTCTTACAAGTGCCACCTTCCTAAAATGTTATTTCCTTGCATTTCATCTGATAATGAGGAAGCAGGAGAATATTAAAGCTTACTGAAGAAAGAAAGAGAAAAACAGATCTTTGGATTCAAATATCATCTTTGACCATAAATGGCTTAAGGAATCAAAACATATAGTCTTGAGGAAGCAGAGTACACAGAAAGAAATATAATAAAGTTGCAAGTACTAAACGTAGGGAGGAAGTATAATCTATAAACTATGAAATATCAGTGATTTTTTTTCATTCTTATTCATTATTCTTAATCTTTAAAAAACAATTCTAGGCTGTCCATTTAAAACAGGAACTTCTGACACAGTAATGAAGTCAGAAGTTGCATTTCTCTCTTTTGAAATTCCTTTTACATTGTCTTTGTTTAATGATTCTTATTTTCCTCTGGTATGGGTGGAACATTAGTACTTTGGGGAGTTTTACTCATTTATAGAATGTTATATGAAAGGAAACTGATTGAATCAATAATTTCAAGGAACAATACAAAGAAGATAAAGCACATTATTAGTTATGTCCCTATTGAAGCTGCATCAATACATTATATTGTCCTTTTTCTTTAAATGACATTTCTCATGTATCCAAAAGAAAACCAGAATAAAAGATTATTGAACCTGATGTTGTTGTGGATTCAAATAATTTCTCTGTGTGTGTGTGTGTGTGTGTGTGTGTGTGTGTGTGAAGCACATGGAGCTCCAATTCTTAAATAAAGGAAAAGAAAGGAAAATTATGTTTTCCATTGAAATTGGATTTTTATAGTTTAATAATTTCTCCAATTTTTTGACATTTTACACAGATATTTGACATGTCTGTAACAGGAAGTAACCAGAATGTAAAGTAACATGAAGTTACACACATAAGATAACATATGACAACAATCTATGATATGCATCTCAGACTAGGAAACAGCCCAATTCGTATTCAGTAGATTGAACATGATGAAAAGTTCCCAAAAGTTTGAGAAAAAAATAGTTTTAGAAATTAGATATTAGACTCTAATATGTGGAATTAGATTAATGATTATATACACATTCATATACACATGTGTTTTCCAGTCATAGACAACACCACCATGGTGTTATCTTAGCTTTCTGTGAATGATAAAGAAAATAAAAACTACTTAGCCATTTGGCATTTGCCTTCAGGCATGTCATTCTCCAGGATTCATAATAGAAACATCATGAATTGATTTGTAGGAATGACCTGAAGGCTGAGATTTAAAATGGCCCCCATTCACCATCGACTAATACTTAAATCAAACAAAATTGTACCTCTGATCTTATTTAAAGGGTTATTTCCCACCTTTCAAGAGGTCAGATTGTAAACTAGTTTCCCTTGTGTGTCCTCTGTGATTCTTCTCATACATTTCTTTCCCTAAGTTAGTTACAGGCATAAACTCAATGTGTTAGTGCCTTTCCTTGAGTTTTCCTTTCTTCCTTACAATACCAGTGGAGAAAGACAGCTGTCTATTGGTTATTTCTAACTCATGTCCGTATACCATTCCCCCTTTTTCAATTATTCTTTTATATGGGGACTTTTTTCCACCACTTTTACCTCAGGGAAAACTAAACAAAGGTGGAGAAAATTATGCAACTGGTCTGACTGGGTCCACTACAAGTTTGTGTTATACAACCTCAACTGTACCCTTACTGCAGCTGGAGAATCCTACTATGCCTCCTAAGTAGCCCACTCTTCACTGGAGCTCTTCCAAAATCATTCATTCATTCTCAAACTTTTCTTGGCTTCCTCTCTCCCACACTCTCAGCTGAGAATCTTGTCACATATTTTGCAGACAAATTTGATATCACTCACCTTGAACTCCCTCTTCTCCATTCTTCATCTTCTATCACTCTTGTGCCTTCTGCCAATATGTCCTTCTTATCCCTGTCTTACATGATGGGATATTACTACTTAACAAAGCTAATCCCTCTACCTGCTGAAGTCATCTCATCCCATTCTATCCCATCCCATTTCTTCCAATGCATTGCCACCTACTATATTTTTTTTCTATTGTAAAAATTGTTAACTGACTCCTTCCCTGCTGCCTACAAACATGCCTATGTCTCCTCCATCCTCAAAAAAAAAATTCTCATTTGATCTTTCCATCTTTGTTAACAATTTTTTTTCTTCTGCTCTTTGTGATTAAGCTCTTTGAAAAGACTATCTATAGTAGGTGCATTTATTTTCTCTCTTCCCATTTTCTTCATTACTCCTTACAGTCTACCTATGAACAGATCATTCCATACAAAATGCCTTTCTCCATGGCTACCAATCATTTTTTTAATGGTCAAGGACAATGACTTTTGCACAATCTTCATTCTTCTTGTACTCTCTGCAACCCTTTATATTGTTTTCTCTCTATTTTGAGAACACCACTATCTCCTGGTTCTCCTCCTCCCTATCTGACCACACCTTCTCAGTCTCCTTTGCTGGACGTTCATCCAAATTATTTCTTCTAACTGTAGGTGTCACACGGGTCCTTTTCTCTTCTTCATCTATTTCACTTGAGGATTTCATCAGCTACCATGAATTTAATTATCATCCCTCTCTATGCTGATTATTCTTAAATCTACCTATCTTGCCCCAATCTCTCTGTTGTCTTCCAATTTCAAATTTCCAAAATGTCTTTCAGATATCTCAAATTGGATGTCCACCTTAAATGCAATATGTCCAAAATGGGACACATTATCTTTTCCCCTAAACTATCCCTTTCCTATTAGTGTGTGTGCGTGTGTGTGGGGGGGTAACATCCTTTTCCTTTTCCCCCAGGCTTGCAACCTAGGAGTCATCCGGGACTCCTCACTATCCCTCATGCCCTCCATATCTAATTTATGAAAAGGTCTGGTGATTTTGCCTTTGCAACACCTCACATGTGATAAATGATTTCCAAAGCTCAAATATTTTGTGAAACTGGTTTTCCCCTCATACTCTACATCCTTTCCCTCTCCAAAGATTTTGAAACTATTTAATTACAATTTTAATGAATAAATACAATATATTTAATTTAATAAAAAATAAGTAATACCTCTTGTTTTTCCCCAAGAAAGGATAGGCATTAGGAAAGAGGAAGTTGCAATAGTTAGAAAAGAAAGTGCTGCTTCCTTTACTAAATAGCTACTTATCATATCTACCTTGGGGCAAAATAGAGAAATGTAAATGTATTTACTATTTATAATAAGTGTTTTAATGAATTCTTCTCTTCTCTGACACTGCCACCACTCTAGTGCCGACCTTCATCACCTCACTCCTGGATTACTGTTATAGCCTGCTGGTGAGCCTGCCTCCTTCAGATCTCTCCCTACTCCAATCTATCCTCTATTCAACTACTAAAGTGATTCTCCTAAAGTACAGGTCCTACTATGTCATCCCCAACGTGCCCCTAAATAAACTCCAGTGACTTCTTAACCTCTCCAGAATCAAATGCAAAATCCTCAATTTGGCATTCAAAGCTATTCCTCCTACCTTTCTAATATTCTCATGCCTTACTCCCTGATATGTACTCTTTGAGGCAGAAACACTGAACCTTTCTCTTGACCTTTCTTTGTCTCTCTTCCAAGATTACTGTTCAAGCATTTCCAACAATGTCTTTTCTGTCTGCCTTCCAACAGAGTAAAAGCTTTTTTTTTTTTAATAATTTTAGTACTCTTTATCTTGACTCTTTTCCCTTCTTGTTAAGGAAGACAATAAAAGATTGGTTCTGCATTTCTGTCTCCCAACTCTCATCTTTGTCATTCTGTCTCTGTCCCTATGTCTCTCTATATCTATCTCTCCACCTGACTGTCTCTCTCTGTGTGTCTGTCTCTGTGTCTCTCTCTGTCTTTCTGTTTCTCTCTCTTTCTCTCTCTCTCTCTGTCTGTCTCTGTCTCTCTCTCTGTCTCTTTCAGTTAGGTGGTACAGCAGATCACTAGGACTGGAGTCAGGATGACCTGAGTACCTTTTTGGCCCCTGTTATTTATTAGATGTGTGACCCTCAGCATATCACTTAAGTTTTTCCTGTCTCAGTTTCCTCAACTGTCAAATCATAATAATAATAGATTTTACCTTCTGAGATTCTTTTGATGAATACATGAGGTAGTATTTTGTAAATGATTAGCATGGTGCCTAAAACATAATGCATCCTTAATAAATGTTTATTTCCTTCATTCTCTCTCTCTTCTCTCTTCTCTCCCACCCCCCTCCTCCACCCCCGGACAAAGCATATCTTTTTTCAGTTAACCTCATGTCAAGCCTCAATGGATGTTTTATAGACTCTTTCGTAATATGTTTTTATCTTCCTTTCAAGAAAAAAACACGGATGCCTTGTACTTCTAGGATAATTGTCAGAAATCTATTTTCTAGTTGGAGTCATTTCTGTAAGTTTGTTCCAAGCAAAGAATTGATATGTTTGCACTGAGAAAGGACTTTCCCCTGATACATCCTGTGCTTCACGGTCTCCATTAAAACTTCTCTTTCAAACAAAATTGAGTTTTTGTTCCATAAGATTTAGTTTTCCAAGTGCCCTCCTGGCTTATGTTTGGAGGATTCTGAAGGTCTTGGTCTTCAATAGAATTGTGTCTGAACCTTCAGCATAGAGAGTAAAGGAGAAATTGGAGATAGTAGACCCTGGAGGCAGAGAGAAAAGTGAGGAGGATGTTACAATGGTCCACTGCAGTGCATAAAGAGAGATTGGTGATAAGCAAAATTAGGAATGCATTAAAACAGTTATTACAAATAGTAGATAAGCTAACATTTCTCTATTTTGCCCCAAGGTAGATATGATAAGTAGCCATTTAGTAAAGGGAGCAGCTCTTTCTTTTCTAACTATTGCAACGTCCTCTTTGTTAATACCTATCCCCTCCTGGGGAAAAACAAAAGGTATTACTTATTTTTTATTAAATTAAATATATTATGCTTATTCGTTAAAATTGTAATTAAATAGTTTCAAATCTTTGTAGAGGGAAAGGATGTAGAGTATAAGGAGAAAATCAGGTTCACAGAATATTTGAGCTTTGGAAATAATTTAGTTTATTTGTCTCTTTTTTTGTTAGGCAATTGGGGTTAAGTGACTTGGCCAGCGTCACACAGGTAGTAAGATATTATGTGTCTGAGGCCTGATTTGAACTCAGGTCCTCCTGACTTCAAGACCAGTACTCTATCCACTGCACTATTTAACTGCCCCTGGAAATCATTTAGTTTAAACTCAATTTTGAAAGGTTAGGAAATTGACACCCAAATCATGAAGTGATTGAAACAAGGAATCAATTTTTCCAACTTTATTTTTCTTAAGTTTTTTTTGTCTATATTTTCTTTCACAACATGACTATTACGGAAATGTTTTCCATAACTATACATGTACAACCTATATCAAATTGCTTGTCTTCTCAATGGGAGGGGTGGGAATTGGGAAGGGAGAGAATTTGAAACTCAGAGTTTTATAAACAAATGTTAAAAATTCTTTTTATACATTACTGGGGAAAATAAAATACTAAGCAGATAGTTTTAAAAAATGGTAGTGACAGAAAATTGTTAACATGAAAAGTAATACTAACTGACAACATCCTTTAATCATCCTTGCAATGTCATTAATTCCAATAATGTTCTTGCATTCCCCCCCTCCTTTGGTGCAGCTAGGTGGCACAGGGGATTGCATGCTAGCTCTGGAATCAGAAGAACCTGAGTTCAAATCTGACCTCGTACCCTTACTAGCTGTGTGACCTTGGGTAAATCACTTGACCCCAATTGCCTCCAGAATAACAACAACAACAACAATATTTCTACCCTTAAGTTAATGTCAATTAAGTTGAGCAAAATCAGGCCCTAAATCCCTACCCTGACATTTTGCCTTGTAAAGAAACCAAACTGAAGCTGAATCTATGCCTGTGATTCCTAACCCCTTCAGTTGGGTTTCATGTCATGCAGGGCAATATAGAGAGAATAAAGCAGTTCTCCTTGCTCAGATTTCTGGGGCAGGCTTCATCTCATGACAAGTTCTTGTTATCTTACATGAAACCCTGCTGCCCCCCTTCCCAAAGGGATGAGAAACTTTGCATGGGTCTTTGGGTTGAAAAATCTATTGTGCTCTGCACTCATACGACATCCTGGGGCGGGGGTGTAGATTCACTACCTTGTTCCCTCAATTAAAGACACTTTAGTCCAAATGTAAGAAAGAAAGAAAGGAAAGAAAGAAGGAAGAAAGAAAGAAAGACAGACAGACAGAAAGAAAGAAAGAAAGAAAGAAAGAAAGAAAGAAAGAAAGAAAGAAAGAAAGAAAAGAAGGAAGGAAGGAAGGAAGGAAGGAAGGAAAGAAGGAAGGAAGGAAAGAAGGAAGGAAGGAAGGAAGGAAGGAAGGAAGGAAAGAAGAAAGGAAGGAAGGAAGGAAGGAAGAAAGAAAGAAAGAAAAGATGAGCAGGATGCTCTCAGAAAAACTTGGAAAGACTTACAGTAGCTCGTGCAAAGTAACATGTACTTTTTACAAAGTAATAGCAATATTGTAAGATGATCAACTGTGAATGACAGCTATTCTCAGAAATATAATGATCGGAGACAACTCTGAAGGACTTATGATGAAAAATGCTATCTATCCCCAAAAAAAGAACTGATGGTGTCTGAATACAGATTAAAGAATCCATTTTTTTAAATCTTATTTTTCTTGAGTTTTTTTATCTATGACTTCTTTCACAACATGACAAATACGGAAATGTTTTGCACATGTATATTTATTTTCCATAAATGATATTTATAATCCATATAGGTTATACACACAACCTGTATGAAATTGTTTGCCTTCTCAATGCGGGTAGGTGGCGGGGGAGGAAGGGAGATAATTTAGAAGTGAAAGTTTTAAAAATGAATGTTAATTTTTTTTATGTGTAACTGGGGAAATAAAATACTAAATAAGTTCTAAAAATTTAAAAGGAAGAGATATTAAGAGATAATCTATATAAAATAATTCTAGACAGTATAAAATACCTGGGAGTACACCTGTAAAAACAAACCCAGGAGTTACATAAACAAAATTATATTAAAAAAAACTTCTTTTACAAATAAAATCAGATTTAAATAATTGGAGAAGTATTAATTGCTCATGCATAGGCAGGGCCATTATAATACAAATGACAATTTTACCTAAACCTATTTATATATTAATTCAAATCAGGCCTCAGACACATAACTGTGTCTGTGTGACCCTGGGCAAGTCACTTAACCCCAATTGCCTAACCAAAAAAAAAAAGAGAGACAAATAAACTAAATTATTTCCGAAGCTCAAATATTCTGTGAGCCCAATTTTCTCCTTATATTAATATATTATAATATATATATGTTAATGTGTATATATATATATATATATATAAAATTATATATAATCAATTGCCCAAAATCACTTCACTTAATTAGAAATAAATAACAAAATTCATTTGGAAGAACAAAAAGCCAAGAACATCAAAGGAACCAATTTAAAAAAATCTAAAGGAAGGAGCCTTAGCAGCACCAGATCTTAAATTATATTATAAGGCTGTAATTATCAAAACTGTATGGTACTGCATAAGAAATAGAAAGGAAGATCAATGGAGCAGGGTAGACAAATTACAGCAACAAATAAATATAACCTTGTATCTGACAAGTATAAAGACTTAAGATTTTAGGATAACAATTCATTATTTGGTAAAAATTATTAGGAAAGCTGGAAAGTAGTATGGCAGAAACTGAGCATAGACCTGTATCTTACACAATTTACAAAGCGAAGGTCAAAAGAGATACATGACTCAGATATAAAGTGAGATATAACAAGAAAATTTGAGCATGGAACATCTTCCTTACTAGATTTATGGATAAGTGAACAACTTATGCATAAACAAGAGATAGGGAGAAGAGTAAAGTATAAAATGGACTATTTAGATTACTTCAAATTAAAAAAAAGATTTTTTTACAAATAAAACAAATGTAGCGAAGATCAGAAAGAAAGCAGAAAATTGGATTACTAGACAGTTTCTCAGATAAAGGGTCATATCTCAAATACATAAAGAAGTTTTTAAAATCTAGAATAATACCACCATTTCCAAATTTATAAATGGTCAAAGGATATGAACAGGCACTTTTCTGATGAAGAAATAAAAACAATTTATAGTCATATAAAGTGCTCTAAATTATTATTGATTAGAGAAATATAAATTAAAACAACTTGGAGATATCCTTTCACACCTATCAGTTTGGCTAAAATGATTGAAGAGGAAAGTGACAAATGTTGAAGAGAATATGGAAAAAATGGGATACTAATTCATTATTGGTGAAATTGTGAATTGATCCAACCATTTTGGAGAGAAATATGGAATTATGTGCAAAGAGTTATTAACTGCCTATACCCTTTGACCAAACAATACCACTACTAAGTTTATTTCCAAAGCTGATTAAGGAAAAAGAAAAAGAACCTATGTGTTTAAAAATATTTATAGTAGCTCCCTTTGCAATTGCAAAGAACTGGAAATTAAGGGGATTCTTGTCCACTGCAGAATAGCTGAACAAGTTGTGGTATATGGTTGTGATGGAATACTACAACGCTATAAGAAATGATGAGCTAGATGATCTTAGTAAAACAGGACAGACTTGCACAAAATAATGAAAAGCAAAATGAGCAGGACCAAGGGAACATAATATACAGGAACAGCAATATTATTTTAAGAACAATTTTGAATAACTAAGTCATTTTGACTATTATAAATACCCAAATTAACTACAAAAAACATGAAGATGTTATCTGTATCCAGAGAATTGATAAATAGAAGTATGTATAGAATGATTTTATACACGTGTGTGTGTGAGTGTGTGTGTGTGTGTGTGTGTGTGTGTGTGTATGTGTGTATGTGTGTGTTTCTAATGATAGTCTTCTCTAGGGTTGGGAGGGTAGCAAAAAAAAGGAAAAAAAATTACATGATAATTTTATTGTGTGTTTAAAAGCAATGGCAAGTTGTGCGTAATAGAGTTGTACGTAATTCATGTGCAATCATCTTTTTTTATTATACTATGTTATGGAAATGCTTGTTTCATTCCATAAATTAAAAATTAAATATATTTTTAAATGTAAAAATTAGAGAATATATAAAGAATGTTATTAAGTATATGAAAGAATTCAATTTGTATTTCTTCTTACATGTACTTACTTTACAGGAGTGGAAGAATATCCCATATTGGGGCTTTGCCTTTGTGTGTGCATTAGACATTTCTCTTAGATTGCAAGGATGAGTGGTGTATACATACAAACAAGGGCCTGTAGGCATCGTAAAAGGGGTTTCTAGCACAGGGACATTTGCCCTTGGTGACAGATGAAATTTACAAAGTTTTCATGATTCTGGGATAATCTTTTATATACTAAGCATTTAATAAGTATAGATTTGTGTGTTGTTTAACCTAATAGACAGACCTCTATACCCATCCCAATATAAGTCCTCCTTTTCTGGAGTACAATTCTAATGTCTCGTTGTGATATGGAGGTGACACAGAATTCTCTGTCAATCAAAAAACATTCCATGAACATCTGCTTTGCTCCAGACACTGTGACTGGATCTAGCAACACAAAGGCAAAAGTTAAACAGTCTTTGCCTTCATGGAGTTTACAGTCTATTCAAGGAGACATAGGCAGACATAGACAAGGTAATTTTGTAGAGAAAGATACTAGTTGGAGAGAACATGTAATACAAAAGGTATTGCTTCCAGGACAGCTTTCTTGGCTGTTATCCAGGGAAAGAACTTTTGTGGAGAAAGATACAGCCTTCACCACCAACTATCGTCCATATGGCGGACAAGCCAGCTTAGCTAAAATAGCAATGCAACCTCAAGGAGAGGGAGAAGGCAGAATGTGCCAGGCAAGTCAAATCACAACCACCTACACCACTGTCCCTCTTTTAATCCTCATGGGAACAGTCCAGGAACTGAACCCAGGAGTCTTGAGAACATCAAAGCTTCCGGTCCTATGCCACAGATATTATCCTGGAAAGCAACCCCTGTGGAGATATAGCCTGGCAAGTGCTCCTGCAGGTGCTGTGGTCACAGCTACTGAAGACCGAGAAAATAACTTTCTTGCCACCAAAGCCTTTGACACAGCCACATGGTATGCCACTTACACTGCAGGACAGCCAGGGTTTATGTCATCAGAGGAGAAGAATGTTTTGGACACGTATCTAGCAATTGACTGAAAAACAGGTCCATCGAGTTTGGAGAGGATTATTACCAAATGATTTGCCACCAGGAAAAGAACTAATTCATAATCTCAGAATCCAAGAATTTCAGAACCTCAGAACTGATGTAGGAACCTCAATGCCCATGTAGTCCAACCCACATCTGAAAGGGTCTATGATGGCAGGGAGTACTGACACAGAGGAGATCATGGATATTCTGAAGTGTTATATGAGAATAATATACATATAGTCTAAAGTGAAAGGGGTAAGGGTGTGGAAGGAAAATTATCTTTTTTTTTTAATACAACAACTTGGCTTGCCATAAAATTGTTTCCTCATTTCATTAAACATGTGTCCCACAAATCATAAACTCTAAGCTAAGTAGAATTGTAACAATATAGCAGGTCAGTGCAATTCTAGTGAAGTATTCGTATGCATTCCAATGGAGCATAAATGTTCTTTACTTAGCAAAGTATTCTAGATAACTTTTTTCTTTTCCCTTTTAATTAAAAAAAAAGAAAAAAGAGGAAGATTGTCTGATTTCTCTGGATTTGTATGTATGGTACTTTTCTGATACATTTATTGAGGTCATGAAATTCACTAAGATATTAGGTGTGATCAAAGAAAGTTGGTGAGCCCACACTATAATGTGAAATTGAGCACTGGTTATTTTAATATTTTATCTCTATTGTTTTAATTCATATGTATTTTTATGTTTATATAGATATGCTTGTCTATATTTTATCTATATTGTTTTTATTATAACTGACTCATTATTAGTATGTCAGTTTGATCTGGAATATTAGACTATATGTCTGGATATATAATGTCTATGATCACAGGCTAATGGAGTCTCAGAGTTAGGAGGAATCTTAGAGGTTCTCTACTCCAATGATAAGGGGCAGCTAGTTGGCACAATGGGTAGAATACTGAACTTGGAATCAGGAAGATTCATCTTCATGAGTTCAAATCTGGCCTCAGACACTTATTAGCTCTGTGACTCTGGGCAAGTCACTTACCCGGTTTGTCTCAGTTCCTCATCTGTAAAAGAGATTGGAGAAGCAAATGACAAACCACTCCATTATCTTTGCCAAGAAAACCCAAAAAATAGGGTCACAAAGAGTCAGACACAACTGACACAACTGAATGACAACAATCTAATGAGAACAGATCTTATGTAATGTGTCTCAAGACCCACACAACTTTCATGCCACAAAGCTGTTTCAAGTTCCATGACCACTTTCAAATTGGCTTCATGCAATAACTTGCTTTTTCTTGCACTTTTTTTAAATCAAAGAATTCTTTACTTAGAACAATTCTAGGAAGTGGCAAAGTAAAGGCTATTGATATAATTGCACAAATGAGAAAACTGAAATTTAGAAAGAAGAAATAGCATGCCCAAGGTCATATAGGTAATGAGTTTCAGGCAAAAAATTGAACCCAGGTTCCCCTAAATTTAAATATGAGGGTCAGGCTTTCCACTCCAACATGAATTCAAGCAATTCTGAACTCTTGTTTCTGTACTCAAATTTTACAGATGTATTAAACTGACTGGACAAAGATGAACTATTGTTCAGAATATATGCAGATAATGGGTAGTTCATACAATTTCACTATAAGTTTATATACATGAAATAGAAATAGTAAATAAACAATGAATTCAACATAAAAATGAATGAAAGGAAGAAAATGAGTTGAACTCCTTTTTTTGTTTTTGTTTTGTTTTGTTCTGGAAAATTATGTATTTCTACATTTCTACACTTATTTTTAATACACAGGTTTTTATCCCTGAAAAAAAGTACTGATGTTTTAAATACCTATATTCTTCCAAGGATATTGCATAGTTGTGATACATAAAAGGCTACAGAATTAAAACTGAAGGTCACCTAAAACACAAAGGAGAGGCACCCAACGGATGTGAAAAAGCTTTGGCACTTACCTCATAAGGAATGACTCAGCACAAGTGGTGTAAAGGATAAAGGGAAAAATCTATAACATTAAAAAAATGGATGGGCTCGTCATGTAGTAAGACTAAGCATCAACTAGTGAGCTCAAATGCAGCATGTTATCAAAATAAAATTTATTACCTTTCCCCAAAAACCTGTCCCTCTTGTGAAATTTCAAGGGTATCATCATCCTTATGTTCAACCAGATTTACAAAATTGTTTTCATCCTGGACTCCTCACGTTCATTTATCCCAGATACTCAATTAATTAGTAAATGTTGGCATTTCTAACTTTGCACTGTCTCTCACATCCATCTCCTCTTCTCTACTCATGGTCCTAATTAACTGTTACCTAGAATAACATTATAGTAATTAGCATCCCTGCATATAATCTCTCCTTACTCTTCTCCATCTACAATACAGCTACCGTAATGATTTCCATAAAGTTCAAGTCTGACTGCATCTTCCAAATACTCAGTATGCCATAGTTGTTTCTAATTAATTCCAGAATTAAATATAAATCCTTTATTTGAAATTTAAAGCACTTTTAAACCTGATCTTTTCTTATCTTCCACCATTCTTATCATTGCTCCTCTTCATACAGTCTATAATCCAACCATACTGGCCTACTTCTTTTAATGTGTGCTTTACACTCCCTCTCTAGTCTTTTTTTTTTCTTTTGCTCTGGATGCCTGTCATGCTTAGACTGCATTGCCTCCTCAAGCTCACTTGTTGTAATTTCCAGTTTTCTACAAGAATCAGATGTTGCCACCTTCTTTATGAAGTCTTTTCTAAAACAACCCCTACTCCAATGGTTCATGCAGACCACTCAAATATATGCCCTTTATTGGGTATATATTTTGCACATACCTATTATTTTATAAATTTATCTCTTTGGGCAGAATGTGAATTCCATGAACACAGGGACTATTTCATTTTTTAAAATTATTTTTATTTTAATGTGTATAAATATGCATATGCATATACATATACCTACATATGTACACATATCTAACTATCTATCTATCTATCTATCTATCTATCTATCTATCTATCTATCTATCTATCTATATGTTGTTATTGTTGTTGTTGTTTTCTCTCCAGCACCTAGTACAGTGTCTGGCACAAGATACGTGCTTCAAAAGGCTTCATAATTAAATGATCTATGGGAAGTCTACTTATTTTGTGTAGGCTCCAAACAGTTAACTTATTGGTAGACTAAGATGGGAGTCATAAAAGGATTAGTGTAGATAGGTCATAATCTGTATCTCTGAATGTAGCACACACATCAATGAAATTGCAGCTCCATTGTGGCAATGTAGTGTTTCATAGTTTGTGTATTTGATATAAAACAAACAAACTAACTAACTATATTTTACTTCAGAGGCAGGTCTTACTACCCTGTGCTGCTCAGGGCATGGATGGAATGTGTAGATGACTCATTAAATGGTTCCAAAATAGTACAGCGGTTGACAGTATTAAGCATTTAATTTACACTGTTTTTAAAGCTGTCTAAAAATGAATTAGGTAAATACTTTGGTTTTTCAAAATTATCTTCTGTGCACATTGATGTGGTAACATGAAACAGTCCTCTGAGACTTGGAGAATTCATAGGTTGTTTTGGGAATTCTTTCCATAGCTATTGTACTGCCACGAATACAAAAGAAATTTCACTCAGTCTTCAAACAAACCAAGCCATATGATTTCTTTTTATATAAACAAAAGTTATAGAGCTCAGAGAGATAACATAAATTCATGGGAAAATATATAGCAATAATCCTACTCCTCAGTGCATAAGCTAAAGAAATGCCACTAAAATCTCATTTCCTTAGGACCTAGTAGTGAAGAGACATTTGAATGGCCTCCATACATGCAACAAAGTTTCCTAAAAAAATGCAGAGGATGTCCTGAATGTAATAGTTTATTTTTCCCTAAGTGCTCATCACCAGAGGATGACATTCCCAGGACTGCTGTCTCATCATCTTGGCATGATGAGCCAGATTCTCCAAGTCATCAATGAGTCCCTAGGAACATGTTAGTTACCTTGGTTTTCTCGTTAATTGCAATTCAAGAAATGGAACCCTAGTGTCCTGAAAGTACTAAACCACCTCCAAAAATTGCCTTCCATGTTCTCACCACCTGCTAGTTTCAGTGCACTGGAAGAATCTGGAAATATATTCATTGAGTGATGCCCCCAAACGTACATTTCTGGGTGCCACACAGGTTTAATGAATCCACCCAAATATTATTTCTAGAATTGTACAGCTAAAACTTGCCAAAATGTCTAGTGGATATGCATTTTTGTTTTTGACATACAATCAGACCAAGAAAGGAGAAAATTGAATGCCTTCATATGCAGCATAATATTCCTGGTGCAAGCCAGATGTGTTTACTTAAGAGGCAATTATAATTCTGGACCATGTGACTTGGAGTCAGGAAGACCTGAATTCAAATACTGCCTAAACCATTAGCTCACTGGATGGCCCTGAGCAAGTTTCTTTGCCTTGCTCTACTCAGTTTCCCTAACTGCAAAATTGAGATAATAATAATACTTGTCTCATGAGATTATTGTAAGGATTGAATGAGATACTACATGAAAAACACCTTGCAAACCTCTGAATGCTATTCAAAGGCTCACTGTTACAGTTAGCATTATTGGTTTGGAGTTGAGAATAACTATATATTGTTTACTGAGTTTCTAAGGGGAAAAGCAATATGTCATATACATATATATATATATATATTTTTTTCTATGTTACATAGCAGTAGGGCACTGTAGAAAGTGCACCATTATCATTTCAAGCCTGTTTTCCAGTACTGAATATGGAATCTGGAAGCCTGGGTTCATGTGCCAGCTAGGTAAGTTACTAACTCTGTGATTATGGTCAAGTCACTTAACCACCCCAACCTCAAGTTTACTCTATAAAATGAGGGCCTTGGACTAGAAGGGCTTTAAGCTCTTTTCTGGCTTTCAATCTTTGATCCAATGATATTATTAGATTTATTAAATCTAATCAGATTAGACTTAGTAAATCTATTAAATTAAAATTCAATTTATTGAATTAGAATATAAAAATAAAGTAATACAACATAAGGCAGGGAGATGAAATACAAGGGTATCAACAAGAAGCGATGGATGAATGTTATCAAGCCAAGTCAACAACTTTTTTATTAAGCATTCATTATGGAAGAGGCATTCTGCTAGGCACTGAGCAAGCTAATTAAAATGAAAAAAAAAATTCATACCCTTAAGGATCAAGGGGGATACAGCATATAAACAGAGAAGAATATGCATGATAGTGGAAGAAATGATAGGGTACTAAGTGACTCAGAAACAATTTCCCCTAAGCCAGGGGTACATGAATAAAGATAGAGATTCAAGAAGTAAAATGTATTTTTTTACATGTGTATTTACCTAGATATTTAATACATGCACATGCTTATAGTTTGGTTGACTATAAAGAAGAATGAATGGGGGTTACAAATTTAAACACATTTAAGATAGGATTGCTGGAGTTAGCAACAGAACAGAAGTTGAAAGGAGGAAGAAAATCAATGTTACCTGGTATTTAGCAAGGAGAAGCTGCTGTCATTGGGCACTGAATGTAGTTCTGAGCTTCCTGGAAGCTGAGGCAAAAATGGAAACATGTCTGGTAATATCATTCTCATTATCCAAACAAAGAAACCATCCAAGTTCATCTGACATTTTTTTTTTGTTACAACCTTAGAAATAGAATTTATGTAGTTCCTTATATAAGCATCAGTGGGTAAGCTAATGGACAATCTGTTCGCCTATGGTTTTGCAAAAGGCACAGAAACATTCTTCAAATGCATGTTTCTTATAACAACACTCTATAAGATTATGTTAAATATTAACTCAGCTAATGTATTTCTACGGAGAGTTGAGATAATCTTACTTGATTCAAGGATTTAATTTAGTGAACATACAAGAATGTTAACATACTCATTAGAAAAATCTGTCTCAGATATCAACTGTTGCCTAAACAAATACACATGCATATATCAGTGAATATACATATATATAAACACACACACATATAAATATATATATATATATAATGTGTATATTCATACAAGTATGTATTTCAAAGTCTATATAAAATGTTTTAAATTGAAACATATCACTGAATATGTGTGTATTAAAATATACATATATGACTTTATACATATATGATTCTGTATATTCATAGATGTGTATTGTTATACATATACACATATATACACATGCATGTATAGAAAACATGCATTCTCAGGGTGAATTCTACAGGTTGTGTGTCCAACTGCCTAATGTAGTGTAAGTTATGGGCATTCTTCAATTGTTGAACCACTTTATTTTTCCTGTGTGGATAATTAAGCTAGACTTTTTTGAATGATGATGGATTTAATTTTGTAGGTTCTACCATCTTCTAAAAGACTGATGCTACCTTGCATAATGTCATCTTCCAACTAGACCATATGGAAGAGCTCCTGGAAACAGAGGGCCCATATGTTTCACACCAAGATTCTCTCAGTGTTGTTGTATGGCTGTGAGTCATGGAACACTACAGTTTCCAAAGAATGGTAATTGAAGACAACTCAAAGGGCTGTGAAGAAGCCTGTGATGAGGATACATAGGTTGTAACACATCATGAATAATGAACTTCAAAGAAAGACCAAATAGGAGATAGAGAACATTTTGAAATACAAAAGGGATAATTTTGATTACATTAAATTGAAAAGTTTTTGCATAAACAAAGCCAATGCAATCAAAATTAGGAGGGAAGCAGAAAACTGGGAAAGAAATTTTACAACCAGTATCTCTGATAAGGGCCTCATTTCTAAAATATATAGAAAATTAAGTCAAATTTACAAAGATACAAGTCATTCCCCTATTGATAAAAGGCCAAAAGATATGAATAGGCAGTTTTCAGATGAAGAAATTAAAGCTATCTATAATCATATGGAAAAATGCTCTAAATCACTATTGATTAAAGAAATACAAATAAAAATGACTCTAAGGTACCACATCACATCTATCAGATTGACTAACATGGTAAAACAGGAAAATGATAAATGTTGGAGAAGATGTGGGAAAATTGGAACACTAATGCATTGTTGGTGGAGTTGTGAACTGATCCAACCATTTTGGAGAGCAATTTGGAACTATGCCCTATGGCTATAAAAATGTGCATACCCTTTGACCTAGCAATAGCACTTCTAGGGCTATATCCCAATGAGATTACAAAAATGGTAAAAGGACCCACTTGTACAAAAATATGTATAGCAGCTCTTTTTGTGGTGGCAAAGAATTGGAAATTGAGGGGACGTCCATCAACTGGGGAATGGCTGAACAAGTTGTGGTATATGAATGTAATGGAATATTATTGTGCTATAAGAAATGATGAACAGGCGGACTTCAGAAAAACCTGGAAAGACTTGTATGGATTGATGCTGAGTGAAGTGAGCAGAACCACAAGAATGTTGTACACAGTAACAGCCATGTGTGTGATGACTAATGTTGATAGACTTAGCCCTTCTCAGTAATTCAAGGTTCTAAGACATCTCCAAAGGTCTCATGATGGAAAATGGTACGCACATCCAAAGAAAGAACTATGGAGTTTGAAAACAGATTGAAGCATACTATTTGATCTTTTTTTTTTTCTTTCTGTTTTGTTCCTTCTTTCTTGTGGTTCCTCCTACTGGTTCTAATTCTTCTTTACAATATGACTAATGTGAAAGTATGTTTAATAGAAACATTTATGTAGAGCCTATATCAAATTGCATGCCATCTTGGGGAGGGAGGTAGGGAGATAGTGGAAGAAATTTAAAAATCAAAAATCTGTGGAAGTAATTGTTGAAAACTAAAAATGAATACATTAATTAAAAAAATCTACAAAGGCATGAATTGATGCCTATGTCTTCACCCAGAGAGAATACTGCCAGATGTATATGGAAAATAGATCAAAGAAAGAAGAAAAAAATTCATATGTACAAAAATTATATAAGCCGTTCTTTTTGTCATGACAAAGAGCTGGACTGAAGGGAATACCCATCAAATGGTCAACAGCTAACTAAATTATAGTATGTTTATATAAGAAAAATTGGGCAGTTAGAAATCATAAAAAGAATGATTTTAGAGAAACTTAGAAAGGCTTATATGAGTATATATACGTCACATACATACATAGATACATATCTTTGTGTATGTACATTTTATAATGCATATACACATATATATGTATCTATGTATGTATGTATGTATGTATGTATGTATGTATGTATACAACATAGTAAAGTAAGAGCAGTCTGAACACTGATCAATAAAACAACCAACTAATGTTCCAGAGGACTGATGATGAAGTCCCTTGACAAAGAGATGATTCAATAAAGATGTAGAATTAAACACACACACACACACACACACACACAAGCATGACCAACGGGTAGATTCGATCTGTTTGCCTATGCATATTTGTTATAAGGATTTTGTTTTACTTTTTTTCTTCTCTAATGTGGGGAAGTGGAGGGAGAAGGAAAAAAAAGATAGCTAAAGAGAGAGACAGAGAGAGAGACAGAGAAAGAGAGAGAGACAGAGAGACAGACAGAGAGAGACAGAGGAAGAGAGAAATCAGGAAAGAAAGAGTAAGGAAGGATTGAAGAAAGAAGGGGAAGGGAGAAAGGAAGGAGAGAAGGAAGGAGGGATGAAAGAAGAAAGAGAAGGAAAGAAAGAAAGAAAGAGAGAGAGAGAAAAAATCTGTGTCATTCTCAGTTCCTCAATTTCACACACACCCATATCCAATCTGTTACCAAGGTCTGACAATTTTGCCTTTGCAAAGTCTCTTGAATATATAACCACTTCTCTCCTTTGATGGACTTCTAGTGCAGCCCCTCATAACCTTATGCCTGGATTATTGCAATGGCTTACTGGTTTATCGCAACAGACCCTCAAATTTCTCCTCACTGCAATCCATTCTCCTTTCAGCCACCCAAGTGATTTCCCTAATGAGTAGGTCCAATCATGTCACTGTCTCACCTCCACAGACAGTCAATAAACTATAGTGGCTCCCTCTTACCCTCAGAATCAAATAAAAAAAAAACATCCTCTATTAAATGTTCAAAGCTCTTCATAATATAGCTCCCCTTTCAAATCTTTTTTTTTTCATTTTTTACATGTATACCTTGCCACATACCTCTAAATCCAGTGATCCTGGTCTTCCTTTAATTTCATATAAGGGAATGAGGCACTCCCTCTCTCATCCCTAGACATCTTCTTTGGCAATCCCCCTTACCTGGAATGCTCTCCCACTTCATCTCTTCCTACTGACTTCCCTGGCTTCTTTCAAGTCCCAACTAAAACCCCATCTTCTCCAGGAAACTGTTGCTAACTATTTTGATTGCTTGTCCTTTCCCTCTTTTAATTATTTCTTCCTTGTACGGAAAGAAGCCTTATTGGGTATATGTATTTGCCTGTTGTTTACCCATTAGATTATGAGCTTTGTAGGACAGGGAATATCTTTCACCTCTCCTTGGGTTGATAATTATATTAAGGATACTGTTAATGTGGTACCCTCTACCATCCCCCTGCCCAAGATTTATACTGCTCAATATTAACATAAATAAAGGTATAGATATTGCATATTTAGTAATTTTGCAGATTGTAGAAGCCTAGAAAAAACAGTTTGGGTGACAGAATCAGGATATTAAAAAAATCTTGACAGAATGATGGGCTAAGTCTTATAAAATGTGATTTGATAGAGGTTAATTTAAAATGCTATAGTTGACTTAAAAATAATCTTCACACACACAGGATTGGGGATGCACAGTTAGACAGTGGTTCCTGGGTGTAGGAGTAGTGATGTCTCAGAGTTTTAGTGTATCATAAGCCTAACATGAGTCAAGAGTTGGTCATGGGAGCTGAAAATGTTATTGTCCTTGTAAGGGAGTTGGCATTTTCTAGCCCTATTCACAGAAAAGTGGGCCAGACAAAAAAAAAAAAAGGTTTAAGTTAACTATTAAATATAGCTATGTCAGGTGATTCTTTTATAAGATGTAAATTAGTCCATTGAATAAATCAGAAAGAAAGAAGCAATGCTTTATGATAGAGAATGATAAGCCATGCCTCTGAGAGGATCTTTAAAACTAAATTCACTTAGTCTAGGAAACAGACTCAAACAGAAGCCTAGCTCTTGACAAAATGAGCAGATAACACATGGAACTGGAGACAGGGTAGGTGTATGATAAAACATGGAACCGGGATAGCAGCATCACAAACAGACCCAATGAACAAAAAGAATGGGGCCAGGACTCTGGGCGTAAGGCTGATTGAGCCTAAAATGTGCTAAGACGAAAGCATGCTTCTTAAACCTCTACTAGTCTACATCATGAGGATGTATCTTCTTATCCCATATCTCCTTTTATCCCCATTAGTCTGAAGCCTTTTCCTTTGGACAAGAGAAATGTCTGTGTACTCTTTATTTATTTTAAATATTTACTTTATCTTTATCAGTAGTTTTAACCACTGTTATTTGCTAATTTTGGTGTACCTATAGGAGATATAGTTAGGAAGAGGCATCGGAAAGGAAAATATGACCAGATCAGAAATATAAAATTGTAAAACTGAGATATCTTACCAGAAGTGCTTTTTCTGACCAGGGACTCAGAGTTATCAAAATTATGAAGAAAATACTGTACCCTTTGATGTGAAATTTCTAGAATGGAGAACGATTTTATAATAAGAAACTCATTTGGACAATAAATAAATAATAGAATGAGAAACAAATAAAAATGGTTCAATAAACTTCAACACCACTCCATCCATCCCTTTAGCACTGCTAGTACTAAACTAGTCAATATTTCAAGAAGCATGATTTCTCAAAAAGGGGATACAATGGTTTCAATGTGCTTTGCAATATATATGTATGCATGTGTGTATATGCATACATACACAGCACACAAACACACACAGACAAACACACACACACATTTATACTTCTGTGTAGCATGCTTTATAAAGAACATCATCAATCTGGAGTGTGTCCATAGGAATGCAGTAAAGATTTTTTTTAAAAAGAGAATATTCAACATGAGTTAACTAAAATAATTGGAAATGCTTATCTTTAAGAAGCCAAGGAATAGCTCCCTTTAAGTATTTGAATGGCTTTTATGTAGAAAACTGTGTTATACTTGTTCTCCTTAGTTCAAGAGGGAAGTACAAGGAACACTAGGTGAGAATAACAGACTTAGGATGGATAAAAGGAAATGTTTCTTAATGATTTGAATAATCCCAAATTTGAATGGACTGCTTTGAACGTATTAAGCCCTTGTCTCTAATGTCTTCAAGCAAAACCAAAATATTAGTTGCCTTGCATATTGAAAAATAACTTTTGACTAAGGCACAGGTTGGACTAGATATCTTTTAAAGTCCTTTCTATTTCTAAGGCTGTACCATTTCTGAAGGACCAAACTCATTGCCTCCATGGAAGCATAAGCTATTAATAACAACGATTACAATAATAACCTAATTCCTCAACCCCTTTTCAGCTTGTTACACATAAAAGGTTATTCTGAGAAACAGTAATCACTTCTACATTTCCAGAAAAATGTAATTTATAAGTGTTAGTGATATTTTAAACTTTCATTTATATGCTTCCTGCATTCATCTTCTGGAAAATGAAATTACAGGAAGCTGACCCAAGTTCTTAGGTTGTGTGTCCTATGAGTGCACATGCCCTCATCTTGTTGACAATTCCTCTGCTATATAGGGTGTGTATCTTCCTCCACTCTATTTATTTCATCCTTTGACATCTCAGCTTCTCAGTGCATTCCCCCCGCCTACATTTTTTCCATTCTCATCTCATCAAGTCATCTCTGGCCTTTATTGCTTAACATTCTGACTGTTCTTCAAAGGTCTCTTATCCTTCAATTGAATATTTATATATATATACATATATATATATATATATATATACACACACACACACACATATATATGTATGTATACACATACATTTGCCAGAATAATATTTCTTAAGCACTATTTTGATTGAGTCATTATTATCATAAAATATTTGGGGATTCTAAATTTTAAGTTACCTAAAGTGTGATTCATAGCCCTCTCCATCCTGGGCTACACCTGATCTTTCCAGCCTCAATTGTGAGTTGTTTCCTTACTTGAAACATCCACTAGGGAACACTCTTCCTGGAATCAAACATCTTTTTTCCTTGCACATGTTTTTCTTCTGGTCTGGAATTCCCTCCTTATTTCTATCCGCCTTCATGCATCTCTCTCATTTATAAATTCCCTATGTAAATACAATATTCTGCAAGCAACTCTCTAATCTTATTGGTTGAAAGTGACCGCTCCATATTCTAAACTTTCTTGTGTTCATTGTCTGTACTATTCATGTAATACTTACTAAGTACTCCCTCCCTCATTACTCCTTTCAATAATATTAAAGTTGATGATGGTATTGCAGATGGTAATTAAGAGAACTGGTATTTAATGGAATATTAATTTGAATATTGAAAGAGGCTTTAGAGGTCATCTAGTCCAAAACAAAGCCCAATATGGAAGCCCCATTATAATATACCTCATAGGTGTTCATCTATCCTCAATGTAGTGACCCTTGGGTACTACCCCCTTTCAAGGCATGATAGACCTCTGGAGAAAACTGAATGCAAATTTAAGGGATATAACCTTTTTTTTTCTCAGTTGTATATGTCACCTTCACATAAATGACCATATATTAGTGCATAACAACCTCACAAAAATATAAAGGAAAGCATATTAAATGTATCCTTTTGGGACCATATTATAATAAATATTACATTCAATAAGGGGTCTTGGATGCATAAATTAAAAATTAATCAGAAACTCAAGGCATCTCATTCAACCTTCAAAAAATACTCAAGTACTTAGACCCCCTCCCCCTTGATAATAAGTGTACATAAGTCTCCCTACTACTTACTTCTTCCTATTGCTCTGGATTCTGCCCTCTGGGGAGGAAAAAAAAGAAAATACATTTCATATATTGCTTACTGGCTTAATGTAGCATTTAAAGTTTGCAACGTGTATTATATATATTGTCTAATTTGAGACTCTACAACTCTGTGAATTATGTAATATAGTTATCACCACTCCCATTTTGTTATTGTTCCATTTTTCTTTTTTAGTTTCTTTAGATTTTATTTACACTTTCAAAGTTATGGCCCTCTCCTTTTTTCTAACAGTGAAACTTCTAATCAAAGAAAATTAAAAAAAAGAAACTAATAAAAAACCAACTGACCCATTGTACATGTCTGGCAGCATGGGTAGAATTGTGTACCCATACTCTTCCAATTCCTAAACATATGAAAGGAAGTATTTGCACCACACACTTTAGCAATGAAAATTTGAAGATTAAGATACTATAAATGACTGTCCCATTGCCATATGGTTAATATGAATCAGAAGTAGAATTTAACCTAGGTCTTTCCTAAATTCAGATCCAGTACACTACCAATAGTGTCACACTGTTGTATTTGTATTGCTTGCTTTTTTTTATAGACACATCTCTCTTTGACTAGCTTACAACTTCTGAGGGCAAGACTGTGGCAAATTTACCTTCATGTCTCCCCCAGTGAATAGCAAAGGGCTTTCTCAAAAGTAATTTATGAATGCTTATTGAAAAGAATTGTACAGACTTTGGTGCCCAATAAAAGTTTATTTAATTGAATTGATTTATTTTTAAACCCCAGAATTATTCATTCATCTTTTGTTGTTGTTGTTGTTGTTGTTATTCATTCCATGCTCTTTAAAAAGCATAACCAATTAAAGGCTTCAATGTGACAAAAATGAAATATTTTCCTTGAACTGAATATAAACTGCAAACAGATGAATTTTAATATTATACACTGCAGTTTACTATGGCTCATTAAATTAGACTCATTATCAAGCTGGAATCACATAATTTACCATTTTCTAGTCTTCAAACAATGAGCCAGATGTCTTCCCTTTTTCTCAGACGTTCCTTTGCCTGAAGCCAGTATGTAGTGAGGGTCAAGCAAAGCTTTTCCAATAAAATTATCATCTTCCTTTTCATCAACAACGGGAGTTGTTCATATTAAATCAGAGCATAATAGATGGGATAAGATTTGGAGGTCATAATCATATGACAAATACTGGCATAATTTTGGCAATATGTTAAAATGTGTACAAAACCCCACAATCTTATGAGAGTGCACTCAATATTTTCAATTCTACAAAATTTGAATTTCACCCATACCCAAATAAAAAGTCAATGTGGAATCAACTGGAAAAAAAAGCATATTTTGACATTCATTCCAAACTGAGTGTGTCCGAGAAGATGTTTCATATTATCAGTAACAATGATCACAAAATTATTTTCTGATGGCAAAGCTCATGCCACCTCTGTCCACTGCCACACTATTATTTTATTTTACTTAAACAATGTATAATTCTTTTAAATAATTCAAAATTGGCAGAGCCAAGATGGCAAAGTAAAAGCAGTGACTTGCTTGAGCTCTCCCTCAAACCGCTCCAAATACCTGTAAAAATTGCTCTAAACAAATTCTAGAGCAGCAGAACTCACAAAAAAAGACAGAGTGAAACAAATTTCCAGCCCAAGACAACCAGGATGGTTGCTTGGAAAGGTTTATTATGCCAGGCTGAGAGAGAAGCATAGTTCTGTGTGGGCCACATGGGCTGTGAAGACAAGGATCAGGCCTCAGCAAACCTGGACCAGGCCTCAGGGGATTGAATCAAGGGAAGCTGTGGTGGTTTCTAAACCCAAAAACAGCAAAGACAACTTAAAAAGTCAGTAGGAAAAGTCTTTCAGACCATGGTGAAAGAGGAGATTAGTCTGGCCCCAGTCCTGATACAACCGTGGGGCAGTAGCCATTTCTGGAGCTCCTGAGCCACAGATGGAGGGGGAATTGAATGGCTGAGGAGAGAGGGATTGCAGGGATATCTTTGCTGGTGCTGAGGCAGGATTCTCTTGCTTTGCTTGTTCTTGGATCTGGGTCACAGTTCTGGGTGGTGGGCCTGGGATGAGGAGTGCTGGCAAGTGGACCTTGTGGTGGTGATGGAGAGGGAATCCTCCTCACAATTCCAAGGCAGAAAAGAGTGCTTATGGTCTTTCATAGATCAGAGTGAAGGCCTGGAAAGGAGTAAACACCTCACACTTGATCGTACCAACTTGGAAGAACTGAAAATTTACAGGTCTCTAGAAGTATCTCTGGAAACAGCTACACAAAACCCCTGAAGCTTAGGACAATACATTCTCCACAGTGGAAGCAAACCCCTATCTTAACAAAGCATTTAAAACTCAAGTAATTGGCTGGGATCATGAGCAAACAGTGCAAAAAAAAGTCAGACTATAGACTCTTTCTTTGGTGACAAAGAAGATCAAAACATATATCCAGAAAAAGACAACAAAATCAAAACTTCTACATCCAAAGCCTTCAAGAAAAATATTAATCAGTCCCAGGCCATTGAAGAGCTCAAAAAGGATTTTGAGAAGCAAGTAAGACAAGTAGAGAAAAAAACTGAGAAGAGAAATGAGAGTGATACAAGAAAATCATGAAAAACAAGTCAACAGCTTGCTAAAGGAGACTCAAAAAAATACTGAAGAAAATAACACCTTAAAAAATAGCCTAACCCAAATGGCAAAAGAGGTCCAAAAAGCTAATGAGGAGAAGCATGCCTTAAAAAGTAGAAATGGCCAAAAGGAAAAGGAAATCCAAAAGCTCACTGAAGAAAATACTTTCTTAAAAATTAGAATGGAATAAATTGAAGCTAATTACTTCATTAAATGAAGAAATTATAAACAAAACCAAAAGAATGAAAAAAAAAAACCAGAAGACAATATGAAATATCTCATTGGAAAACAACTAATCTGGAAAATAGATCCAGGAGAGATAATTTAAAAATTGTGGGACTACCTGAAAGTCATGATAAAAAAAAAAAGAGCCTAGACATCAACTTTCAAGAAATTATCAACAAAAACTGCCCTGATATTCTAGAACCAGAGGGTAAAATAGAAATGGAAAGAATCCACCAATCACCTCCTGAAAGAGATCCCCAAAGGAAAACTGTTAGAAATATTGCAGCCAAATTCCAGAGTTCTCAAGTTAAGGAGAAAATATTTCAAGCAGACATAAAGAAACAATTCAAATATTGTGGAAACACAATCAGGATAACACAAGAGTTAGCAGCCTCTGCATTAAGGGAATGGAGGGCTTAGAATATGATATTCTGGAGGTTAAAGGAGATAGGATTATAACCAAGAATCACCTACCCAGCAAAACTGAGTATAATCTTTCAGTGGAAGAATGGACATTCAGTGAAATAGAGGACTTTCAAGCATTCTTGATGAAAAGACTAGAACTGAATAGAAAATTTGACTTTCAAATACAAGACTTAAGAGAAGCATGAAGAGGTAAAACAGGAAAGAGAAATTATAAAAACCTTATTAAGATTGAACTGTTTACATTCCTGCATAGAAAGATGATATTTGTAACTCATGAGACCTTTGTCAGTATTAGGGTAGTTGGAGGGAAAACTATTTATATAGACATAGATATAGACATTGATATAGATATAGATATATAGATATAGATATAGATATAGATATAGATATAGATATAGATATAGATATAGATATAGATAGAGGGCATAAGTTGAGTTGAAAATGAAGGGTGATATCTAAAAATAAAATTAAGGAGTGAGAGAGGATTATACTGGGAGAAGGAGAAAGGGACAGGTAGAATAGGGTAAATTATCTCACTTAAAACAGAAAGGAAAAAGCTTGTACAGTGAAGGTGAAGTGGAGGAAGGTGTGAAGGAATGAGGGAATCTTATTATCAGCAGATTTGGCATAAGGAGGGAATAACATACCTCAATTGAGTATGGAAATCTATCTTACCCTACAGGAAAATAGGGGGAAAAGGGATAAGAGAGCAGGGGGATGATAGAAGGGAGGGCAGATTGGTGGAGGGGGTAGTCAGAAGCAAACACTTCTAAGGAGGGACAGGGTTAAAAGAGAGAATAGACTAAATGGAGGGCAGGATAGAATGAAGGGAAATGTAGGTAGTTTTTCACAACATGACTACTATGGAAGTCTTTTACATGACTATACATGTATGTCCTGTATCAATTTGCTTGCTTTCTCAATAAGGGTGGATGGGGAGGGAGAAAGGGAGAGAATTTGGAACCCAAAGTTTTAAAAAACCAATGTTAAAAATTGTTTTCACATGCAACTTGGAAATAAGATATACAGTCAATGGGATATAGAAATCTATCCTTCCCTACATGAAAATAGAAGGAGAAAGGGATAAAAGAAGGGAAGGTGATAGAAGGGAGGGCATATTGGGGGAAGGGGTATTCAGAATCTATGCTGTGTTGGGGTGGGGGAGGGGAGAGATGGGGAGAAAATTTGGAACTCAAAATCTTGTGGAAGTGAATGTTGAAAACTAAAAATAAATGAATTAATAAAAAATTCAAAATTACATTCCCATGTAGTCTTTCCATGACAGGAAAATTCTAAGTATAACATTCCATGCTTCCCCATTATCATACAGAAATTACATCTGATTATAATGTTTTAATTATGTTACAATTTAGCTGTCTAGGATTTTCTATTATAGACTGTTTTGAACTCCTCTGAATATCAATCTTGTGAGGGGAAGTGGATCTGACACACAGATTGAGGATGCACTGGATAGAATATAAGACTTGGAATCCAGAAGACCTGAGTTCAAATATTTACAGCAGATTCAGGATTCAGAAATAGAAAGACAGGTGGGCATATAGAGACATGGAGAAGCAAAAAGAGACACAGAGAAGGACAGAAAGCGAGAGAGAGAGAGAGAAAAGAGAGAGACAGAGACAGAAAGAGACAGAGAGACAGAGAGAAGAGAGACAGAGAGAGAGAGACAGAGACATATTTTAAAAAGCCAGGCTTGACTAGTGAATAAATAGTTAAATAACTGGTCTTCAAGTCAGGGAGTCCAAGGTTCAAATCTTGCTTCTGATACTTTGTGGTACAGGGCAAGTCAGTTAACCTCCATGTGCCTCAGTTATTTCCCTAAGACTCATACACTAATCATCTAATATAAGCTGCATTGATAGGGAAAGTTTCTACACCGTAAGTTTCCAAAAACTGGTTTGACCTTTTGAAAACAATGCTTTTCACAAAATAAGAAAGAATCCAGTTAAAATGTCAGACTCTCTAACCTTCTACATTACTTTATGAGAAATATGAACAACATACTTAGCTGATAAGTGATAAATGACAGAATTTCATAACCAATAGCCTCTTTTATTTTTTCCAAATTTTCTAAAATTGTAGACTTTCCTTTTGCTTTCCTGTGCAGACAAATCTTCATACCTTATGTTCAGAACTGTGCTGAAGCAAGCTTTTGTATGTTTGAAGGACTCAATATTGTATTCCTAACCAAATAATAATGAAATAAAGCCCATGCCATGGGCAACTACTCAATAGTTTAATGTTCCTTATTGGCTTCAAAGTTTCCAAAGGACTCAAAACAAGAAATGTACTTTGAAACAATTCCACCTTTCTCTTTTTGATTATAAAGTTACATCTTGTTCAGTATCCAAAAGAATTCATTAGTGTCCTCTAAGAATCTCACTTTACTGAACTGCTCTCTGGTGTGATTATTCTAGCCAACATTTTGAGTTATAAAATTTGATCTATTTCAGAGTCTTTGGTTCAGGGAAGTTTTCTTTGTATTTATTGTCATAATTCAGTAGAGAATCATTGCTAATTTTCACATATACTTGGCCACTATTTCTAAGAACAATGTCTCTATATTTTAATTTAAAATGAAAAGCAACAATATAAATATTAAGACATGATTTGGTTTATTACTCCACAAATGAATACAATAAAAACAAAAACAACTCATATATATATACATATATGTATATGTATACATATATGTGTATATATATATATACATTACATCTAAAACTATTATTAACACATCTTTTCCTTTGGGGACTATGGGATGAGAATCTAGACTTATATTTTCATAGTATCTATAAATCACTTATGCTATGTGTAAATATAGCATCCACTGTGGACAGGATATGTCACACACACACACACACACACATACACACGCACACACATTTTCTTGCACGGTTATTTCTTTATATATCCCACTGTCCCTCACTGAACTACCTTTTGTAACACTACTTGAGCAAAACCTGAGAAAGTGATCATATCTAATAGAACTTAACATATTCTGTAACATGAGCAGTTGCTTAAGAGTTTATATTTGATTGAATTGACAAAAATAATAATAACAGATAGACCATGAAGTGTTAAGCCCTTAAATGAAAGGATTTGTTAATCTTGCTTAGAGTTCAATCTAGGTGTTTATAATATGAAATTACACACACACACACACACACATACACACACATACACACACAGAAATTCAACGTAGGTTATTTCTTTTCAATTTACACATCAATCAATGTATTGTTGTAAGGTGTCACAGTAGATAGAGTGTCAGCTCTGGAGTCAAGAAGACTCATCTTCCTGAGTTCAAATCTTGCCTCAAACACTTACTAGCTGTGTGACCTGGGGCAAATCACTTCACCCTTTTGTCCCTGTTTTCTCATTTGCCAAAATGAGCTGGGGAAGGAAATGACAAACCACTAGAGTATCTTTGTGGAGAAAACCATAAATCAGATCACAAAGAGCTGGACATGACTTAAACAACACAACAACAAAATGTGATTGAATTGGCAAAAAGAAGAAAGAACAAATAATTATATGAATGAAGTGTTAAGGCCTTACATGAAAAGAGTCCAGTCTAGGTCTATATAGTATGAAATTAAACACACTTACATGTAGACATCTACTGTACATTATTTCTTTCCAACTTGATGATTAATCAATTCTAATTTTTATTTCAGGCATTTGCATCCATGGTTCTTTTCAGCCAAATCCCATTGCATTAATTTCCTCCAGCATTTGATTATTCCTCATCAACAGAAGACACCCTTTCCAGCTTCTCTTGACATATGATGTCCAGTGCTCACAGCTGTCTCTCTCCAATCTCCCCTTCTTTGCTGCCTCTTCTGGAGAATCCACCTGATTTTCCATCACTCCTTTACAAGGCAAAACAGGAGTCATTTATGCTTGGTGTTGAGTGAGTCTCTGACCTGAATACCTTCTGGTCATTCATAGGAATTTTGGACTAATAAAAATTCTTTATGACAATATACAAAGTGCTCTTAACGCTTACTAACCCCAAACATTATTAGAGTTTAACTATTTTAATAGAATTTTAGCTTTTTTATTTAATACAATTTGATTCTTATGGACCATAGAGATAGGTAGGTATGAGTCATATTGAACAAGATCAAGAGAACACATGGTAGAAGAAATAGCTATATACCTGAATGTGTTGTTAGTCAACCTTCTGTGCCAATGAAAACCATCTTGGATACATACACTGGATGAATGGTGGAAAAAATAATGTATTTTGACTTGTTACCAAATGTTTGATCAGGTATCCAGTTATGTTCTACCTAAATCTATATACATTCACATAAACATATAATATATGTATATACGTGTACATACATACCTATGAACATTTATGCACACGCATAAAATAGTATGTTATGCACACATGTGTGTGAATATAAATAAGTACATATGCACACATGAGTATGTACATGTATACACATATGCATATACACACATTTATTAACTGTGTGCCAGATACTGTACTAAGTTCTAGGAATACAAAAGAGGCAAAAGACAGTTCCTGCCCTCCTGGAGTTTATAATCTATGAGTATGGTTTATGTGTGTGAGTGCTTCTATTATATAATAGCACTTTAAGATTTGCAAGTTGCTTTTAAATTATTCTTTCATTTGACCCTCAACAACACTAGGGAGTAGGTGCTATTATTATCCTTATTTTATGGATGGGGAAACTTGGGTTAAGTTACTCAAGTTCACATAGACAGTAAGTGTATGGGGAAGGATTTGAACTTACTACTCTGTTCATTAGCTACTTATTGAAATGAGGGAAGGGATAGAATCTGAGTAAAAATTGCATACAGCCAAAGCCATTCTTCAAGCTCATTTTTTATTCTCAATTCTTTTGAGTTTTGCTGTCAAAGTCTTTTCCTGCACCTTCACAAGTGATATTAATATATTCATAAAAAATAATAATCATGCACTGAAGAATACTCTGGTGAAATATTTCCCAAGGCTGCCAAAAGAAAACCCAATAAGCAAGAAACTATTGTAAATGGAAAACAGCACACATGTGTGCACTGGTCTGGATTATCAAACTCTACATGTGAGGGAATACTATCGTGAACATAAATATTTTATATTCATGCATTTTACTTTACTCTGAACTTTCTCTGGAAAGACTGTTTCTGAGGGAAAATACTCAATGAGAGGAATCAGAGGAATCAGTGAATGAAGCCATGAATAGCAAATACCTAATTTTAAGAAAGCTCCTATTTCTAATGGTCTGTGCATTCCTAAAATTGTAGTCTAATTAACAATAGGTAGAAAAGCACATGATTTTTGTGTATCTTGGTTCCATGCATCAAAGTATAAAACACTGCATGAAACACACTGTACAAACAAAGCAGAATGTTTTTTTTTTCTGCACACATGATCTTTTGCCAAATAGAAACAATCCAGAATATTGACCTTCAGATACTTCAACAGTAAAGAGAATCATCTCATGAGTATTCATTTCCCATTTTAGCCTCCCATGACTGAATTGTTCTGGAGTAGGTAAATAGACTTGTATATGAGTTCATGATTATGCTAATATGGCATTGTTTCAAATTAATCTCACTTTCAGGAGAAAAAAAGTTAACCTCTTCAATGCTTCATAAACAAACAAAGCAGAACCTGTACAAACTTAATTATTCTGTTTTATCGACTCCATTACTGCAGTGAGAAGCTTTTTCCCATAATTTCCAAGCTCCTATAAAATCACTAAACTTGATTACTACATAAATATTTAGAAGATATAGGGTAGTTAAAGCATTGTCAATGTACCATAAAATTGCTCTAGGAAAGGATGGGTTACTTAAAACAATTTGCTTCCACTAGTCCTGAGAAGATCACTTCAAAACATAATAATTGATTGGGAGCAATTAGTCTAAAACCAATAATGGGGGAAATGGTGATAAACCAAAATCACCACAGCTGTATAGTAGTTATATTTAGTAAAAGCAATACTACTGCATAATATATATCCTCAAATGCTACATGCTTAAAAGCAAAAATAAAACAATGTCATAAATATTATTCCAAGAATATATGACAATCCAAGTATCTTTAAAATAACTTAATATCACTTATTTGAAAATATGTTTTCTTTTAAAGGGTAAGGGAAACTACCATAAGCCAAAGGTTGACTTCTTCACTGGTTTGCTGAGAACCATTTTTAAAAAATAGGTATTGTCCTTAAGACCTAAGGGGTTTTCTTAATCTGCCCATCACTGACAAAAGATTAGACAGGCCAGAGGCACCTGGACAATGAGTTCAGTCCATTCTTTAATAGAAGGGATTTCATAAGATCATTATAGTTGGAAAGGCTTTTAGAAACCACCTTCTCTAATCTCCTCTTTTCCATGTGAGGAAAAGGAAGCTAGACATGTTGTGTATAGCCAATATAAGCTCCACAGATTTTTATCCCAACTCCCATTCAGATCCTGGGGCAAAAACATATATCTCCCTTGTAATGCTCTAGGGGTACACATCATGAGCTGGGGATTTGATTAATTACATCAGTTAAGTCCTCCCAAGGTACTTCATCCTCAACATTAACATTTGAGAATCAGTTAGCCAACTTTAAATAACATTTAGAAAAAGGGTATTTACTAACATGGTAAAGAAGGAAGAGTTGACACGAATTCACTGCTAAAATCTTTGTAACACACTCTCCCACAAGTTTATACAGAGTTCAGAAGAGGATGGGCTCATGCTGAGAAAGCATATGTGGCAAAGGGGTAACAGCTCTCCTAGGGGGAAATTTTTTTTCCCGCCCTCTAGTGGAATACTAAAGAAATTCCCATTAAGCACAGCGTATCTGCATCTAGTTTATCCTTGGTTCTTCATGTCTGGAGTAACAGTACTAGGATTTGATGGATAGAGGGTAAGTCCAACATCCTCTAGTCCCTTTGAAATTCACATAATCATCCTCCAACCAAAGAAGGTTGGGGAGAGGAAACCCTAAGCCAGATATGTGACTTTCCCTTCACCATTAGACAATACTTCTTTAGAGCACAGGCTATCAAAAAATACCAATTTACTTGGTCTAATTTATGGAATGACTCTTCTCCTTGATGAACCTCCACACACCACCATCCTTAATGCTTTTCTACAGAATCTTGATAGTATAGTGAAATCCCTTAGCCAAATGGAAAATACTTGTTGTCTAGGATAATTTCACCTTGTCCAGTGGCTTTCAAAACTTTTCATTCTTAGTCAATAGCCTATTAACCAATCATTCATATATCACTTTTATATCACTTACATCACATTAAGTAGGGTGGGATAACTTGGTTGAGTGAATATTAATCAGTTCCATTCTTACAACTATTTTGCCTGAAGCCACACAGGTAGTAACAGAGACTTATTCTATAAAATCACATTTCGAAAAACTGCATAATGCTTTCAATAAGTCTATAATTTTCTATCTTTTTTTCAAATCTTCAGTTCTTTGAATAGTGCTTATCATGGGGTAAGCACTTATTAAAAAAAACTTTAATGACTGACTGGTCTTCATGATTGTTCAAAAGTCATCCCCATTAAGCCCAGATTCTTCTAGTATGATCATGATAAATGAAAACCAGGATCTCAGAAGAAACTTTCAGGTGACTTGGGGCATTTGAAATAGACACACAGAAAGACAGACAGACAGACAGAAAGACAGACAGAAAGACAGACAGACAGATAGATAGATAGACAGACAGATAGATAGATAGACAGACATAGAGAGAAAGAGAAAGAGAGAGAGCATTATAACATGTTCTCAATGATGATTTATGAATTAAAACTTATATAAGAGATGTTAATAGAGTTTTATATAATGAGAAAAGAAGGTTAGTAGGTCATATATTATGAATGAGAGATAACAGACAAATATCCCAAAGCCTCCAGTATATTGAGATTATAAAAGACCACAGCAAGGTCTCCAGAGTAGTAGGTAGAATGTTTGTGGAGGATTTATAGCAGGACATGGTTGAAAATCTTAGATGATGAGATATCATGGAGATCTTGTTATGTCATATCTAGAGGGAGCACCCATACATTTATAGATAGATAGATAAAGATATACGCACACACATACACACACACACACACATATATATATGAAAATAAAATACATTAGCATTCTATTTTCCAAATTCAAATTAGTCTTATTTTTCCCAATTCATTATTTTCCAAAGTCAAAGTAACAATATAATTTGGACCTAAAGCTTTCTTTCTTAAACTTCCTGCTTACAACTTTCCTGTCTCATTTATGGTAGGTACAACAGTTTTTCTTCTTTTTTCTTTCCTATTCACATGAGTGTAATGAAAATACCCACTTTGGAGTGTGTCATTGGTTTATAGATAGAAAGGAACATTAGACATCACCTAATGATATTATTTTAGATCTGGATAGGGTCCTCAAAGATGTAGCCCAGCTCCATCACTTTACAGATAGAGAGACTTATGGAGATTAAGTAACATGCCCTGTGTCACAAAGGTAGCAAATATCAGAGGCAAGATGTGAATCTAGGTTTTCAGAATTCAAACTAGGCAATCTTTCTCCTTTTTCACACTGCTTTCTTAACTTATTTAATTTTACAAGTGTGGAAACTAAGGTCCAGATAGCTTAAATGACTTGCTCGTGGTCATATAGATAGTAAGAGCTGGGATTCCATTTTAGTTTCTCTGACTCCAAAATCAGTGCTTTGATCATTGCACACTGTTTCAAAATGACCTGCTGTTTAGCATAGCTTCTTCCTAATTCTCTCAGGATCAGTTATTAACAGTGTTGATCAGCTGCCACATTAGTAAACTTAATTACTGATTTAGCTGCCATGGAAAATGTGAGAATTATCTTCATTTCAGCACCTATACTTCTCTAATTATTCTTCTTTCAAAAATGTTATAATGTTAGTTATTTTTCTCTTTCTCTCCCAATTGGATGAGATTGAAGTGAGACATGGAGGTAATTGTTGGCAAAAAAAGAGAAAGAAATCCCTAGATGACATATAATGATTCTGTTAAATAAAAGGCATGAGTCACTAAAGAAGCTGTTTTCTAGAACCTATACTATTTTTAGCTTTGATTCTTATTTCAGAGAACAAATACAGAATTAGGAAATGAAGTTTTGATTCTTGTGCTACTACTAAAAGAAAATCATTAAAATTATCACCCCATCAATTGTCTTACCATACTCCAAATTCAAAATTAGAATGCAAATTATATTACCAAGACTTGACAGTTTCTTTTTTAAAAAACTAATTTATTTATTTTTAGCTTTCAACATTCACTTCCACAAGATTTTGAGTTCTGAATTTTTCCCCATCTATCCCCACCCCCACTCCAAGATGGCACAGATTCTGAATACCCCTTCCTCCAATCTGCCCTCCCTTTTATCACTCCCCTCTTATCCCCTTCACCTTCTATTTTCCTGGAGGGCAGGATAGAGTTCTATACCTCATTGCCTCTGTATCTTATTTCCCAGTTGCATGTAAAAACAATTTTTAACATTCATTTTTAAAACTTTGGGTTCCAAATTCTCTCCCTTCCTTCCTCCCCAACTACAATAATTGAGAAGGCAAGCAATTCAATATAGGTTATACATGTGTAGTTATGCCAAACATTTCCATAATAGTCATGCTGTGAAAGAATAACTATAATTCCCTCCATGCTATCCTGCTCTCCCATTTATTCTATTCTCTCCTTTAATCCTGTCCCTCCTAAAAAAAATGTTTTTGTTTCTGATCAGACCCCCCAATCTGCCCTTCCTTCTATCAGTCCCCTCCCTTATTCCTTTTCATGCTGTTTTCCTGTAGGAGTAAGATAGATTTCCATACCCAAATGACTGTGTATGTTATTCCCTCCTAAGAGAAATCTGATGAGAGTAAGATTCCTTCATTCCCTCTCACCCCTCCCCTCTTCTCCTCCACTGTAAAAGTTTTTCTTGCCTCTTTTATGTGAGATAATTTACCCCATTCTATCTCTCCCTTTCTCCTCCTCCCAGAACAATTCTCTCACCTCTTAATTTTATTTTTTACATATCATCCCTTCATATTCAGCTCACCCTGTGCCCTCTCTCTCTGTCTCTCTCTCTGTCTCTCTCTGTCTCTCTGTCTCTCTCCTTCTCTCTGTCTCTCTCTCTATATATATGTATATATGTGTGTATGTATGAATATATAGATATATGTGTGTGTGTGTGTGTGTGTATGTGTGTGTATTCCCTCCAACTACCCTAATACTGACAAAGGTCTCATGAATTACACATATCACCTTTCCATGTAGGAATGTAAACAATTCAACTTTAATAACTCACTTATGATATCTCTTTCCAGTTTACCTTTTCATGCTTCTCTTGAATCTTGTATTTGAAAGTCAAATTTCAAATTCAGCTCTGGTATTTTCATCAAGAATGCTTGAAAGTCCTCTATTTCACTAAATGTCCATTTTCCCCCCAGAATAATTATACTCAGTTTTGCTGGGTAGGTGATTCTTGGTTGTAATCTTATCTCCTTTGACCTCCAGAATATCATATTCTAAGCCCTCCAATCCCTTTATGCAGAAACTGCTAACTCTTGTGTTATTCTAATTGTGTTTCCACAATAAGTGAATTGTGTTTTTTTCTGGTTGCTTGCAATATTTTCTCCTTGACCTGAGAACTCTGGAATTTGGCCACAATATTCCTAGGAGTTTTCCTTTGGAGACCTCTTTCTGAGGGTGATCAGTGGATTCTTTTGATTTCTATTTTACCCTCTGGTTCTAGAATATCAGGGCAGTTTTTCTTGATAATTTCTTGAAAGATGATATCTAGGCTTTTTTTTTAATCATGATTTTAAGGTAGTCCCATAATTTTTAAATTATCTCTCCTAGATCTATTTTCCAGGTTAGCTATTTTTCCAATGAAATATTTCACATTGTCTTCTATTTTTTTTCATTCTTGGGGTTTTGTTTTGTAACTTATATAATTTTATAATTTTGATTTATAATTATAATTTATAATTATTTGATTTCTCAAAGAGTCATTAGCTTCCATTTGCTCCATTCTAATTTTAATTATTTTCTTCAGTGAGCTTTTGGACCTCCTTTTCCATTTGGCCAATTCTGCTTTCTAAGGCATTCTTTTCCTAATTAGCTTTTTTTAACCTCTCTTGCCATTTGGCTTAGTCTATCTTTTAAGGTGTTATTTTCTTCAGTATATTTTAGTTCTCCTTTAGCAAGCTGTTGACTTGTTTTTCATGATTTTCTTGCGTCACTCTCATTTCTCTTCCCAGTTTTTTTTCTCTACATCTCTTACTTGCTTTTCAAAATCCTTTTTGAGCTCTTCCATGGCCTCAGACCAATTCATATTTTTCTTGAAGGCTTTGGATGTAGGAGTTTGGGCTTTGTTTTCTTCTTCAGGTTGTATGTTTTGATCTTATTTGTTACCAAAATAAGAGTCTATGGTCTGACTTTTTGTGCTGTTTGCTCATTATCCCAGTCAATTACTTGACTTTTAAATTCTTTGTTAAGGTAGGCATCTTCTTCCAGTCAGGAGGGTGTACAGTGCCATGCTTTGCAAGTCTTGTGCAGCTGTTTTCAGACAGCCTTCTAGGGATCTGTAAATTTTCAGTTCTTCCAAGGTGGTTTGATCAAAGGAGAAGTGTTTACTTCTTTCCTGGCCTGTGCTCTGGTCTATGAGTGACCACAAGCAGTCTTTTCTGCCTTGGAACTGTGAGGAGGATTCATCTGCAGCCACTGCTGGCACAAAATCTGCCATGCCAGAGCTCCTCCTGTGCCCCAGACCACCACTTAAGACTGTGACCCAGATCCCAGCATGGGCAAAGCAAGAGAATTCTGCCTCAGGACAGCTAGGTGGTACAGTGGATAGAGCATTGCCCTTCAGTCAGGAGGACCTGAGTTCAAATATGGCCTCAGACACTTGACATTTACCAGCTTTGTGACCCTGGGCAAGTCACTTAATCCCTTAACCCCATTATCTAGCAGAGAGAGAGAGAGAGAGAGAGAGAGAGAGAGAGAGAATTCTGCCTCTCAGCACCAGCAAAGAGATCCTTGCAATCCCCCTCTGATCAGTCACTTAATACACCCACCATCTGTGAGCTGAGAGCTTTAGAAGCAGCTGCTGCCACCACTGCCTCAGGACTGTGCCAGGGCTGGGACCTGAATGAGATCTTATCTCACACAGGTCCAACAGACCTTTCCCATTGACCTTCTAAGTTGTCTTTGAAGTTTGTGTGTTGAGAAGTCTGGAAACCACTATAGCTGCCTTGTCATTCAGACCCCTGAGGCCTGCTCTGGGTTTCCTAGGGCCCCAGCTTTTCCTGCTCAGCCCCTGCTGAACTCTCCCAGCCTGGTGCAACAGACTTTTCCTGTCTACCTTCCAGGTTGTCTTGGGCTAGAAATTTGTTTCATTCTGTCTTTTTGTGGGTTCTGCTGGTCTAGAATTTGTTTAGAGTCATTTTTTATAGTTATTGGGAGGGGTTTGGGAAACAGCTCAAAAGCCACTGCCTTTCTCCCCCATCTTGGCTCTTCCTCCTCCCCCATTTTCAGTTTGAATTGAGAGATTTCTACAGAGTAACAACTGGGATTTTGGTCCAGGTCATCAGCATTTAGGATATATCAAAATCTCTTCCTTTCCATTAATGCAGAAAAGATGAATCTAGCATACATTTAATATATACTTAAAATATGAATGTTATCAGATGTTATAGTTCCTTCCCCAATTATTGACATACCAGCTAAGTGCTTCCCCATATCAACCTTCCCTATTTTTCACACATTTCCTCCATTAACTCAACTGAATTCATCTTTAAAAATTTATCTGTAAGCACATTTCATGCTACTTGTCTTGGTATCAAAATGTGTGGTTATGGCTGTGCCTCACTAAACAAAAAAGTTACAAGATGCAAATAACATTGTTGATATAAAGCAGGCAATGCCTTATTTCTTGTCAGCTTAAAAAATTTACAGTAATTGAAAACTGGAAAAATATATACTTCCTTATTGGTTGAAATATATTTCATTTAATAATTCAACAAATGCATGGAACACCTAAGCTATGTAAGTGGGATGCACAATTAGATGTTAAGGGTTCAGTGCTGATGAAGCTTCTAATTTCATAGATCATAAAACACGCACAGAATGAGTACAAAACACAGTCTGGAACATGTAATATCATTGCTTAAAACAAAGTGCTATGAGGGTATGGAGGAGAGAAAGATCACAGCTTTCTGAGGACAATCAGAGGAATCTTCATGGAAGAGATGACATCTATAACACATCTCTAAGAATTGATTGATTTGGATACATGGAGACATGAATGGCCTAAACTATTTTAGGAAGCAGGAACAACATGAGAAAAACCAGGTGTGGACAAATTTGACCTGACTGTGGGGTATGTGAAAGGAATAATAGGAAATACATCTAGACAGGCAGTTTAGAATCACCACATGCAAGGCCGTAAATAAATAGTTTAAGGACAGAGAGTTGGAATTTGATTCTCTAGATAATCAGAATTCATTGTTGAAGGACTGATTATCATGCTATCTGAAACAGAGGAGGATACCAATCACATGGTAAAAGCATAGATATAGTTATTAATAGACACATATACATACATACACATGTATATTTATGCATGTACACAATGTATACATATAGGCATATATGCATATGCAAATATTTATACACAGATGTATGTTTGTGAATATAGTCATTTTCACAAATATATACATATGTGTATATTCAAAAATATATAAAAATTTTATGAGAAATACATACATATATGCATTTATACATACAAGATATATATGCACATATGAGTGTATGTTCATATATATGTATGTGTGTAAATTTACATATTAAAGGCAGGTAGGTGGCAGATCTGGAGCAAAAAATCTGAATTCAAATGTGGCCTGAGATATTTCTTAGCTACATGACCCTAGGCAAGTAATTTAACCTCTGTTTACCTCAGTTTTCTCATCTGTATTATGGAGGAAATAATAGCACCTATCTCTAAGGGTTGTTGTGAAAATCAAATGAGATAATATTTGTGAAGTACTTCTCACAGTGCCTGGCACACCATAGACACTAGGCAGATGTTTATTCTCCATCCTCTTATTTATTAAATGGATTATTATTATTATTTTGCATTTTGAAGGTTGGCTTTATGTTATTGCTTATCCTTTGTACTTGAGGAAGACCAATGACATCACATTGCTGGGATCAAGGTACAAGTTGTTTGACTATGGTTGATCAGTTCAATGAGATCTTGTGTGGTCTGGTGTTTGTTAGCATCTTCTTGTCTCACAATCAATACCAAAGTTCTTCAGAGAGACTTTGAGTATGTTTTTGTACTACTTCTTCTGACCTCTATGTGAGTACTTGCCTTGGGTGAGTTCTTCATAAAATAGTCTTTTAGGTAAATTTGTGCTTGGCATTTAAACAATGTGGCCAGTTCATCACAGTTGCACTCTCTGCAATATACTTCAAATGCTTGGTAGTTGAGATCAAGAAAAGATCTCAGAGTCTATTACCTTATCTTGTCAGGTAATAATCAGAATCTTCCTAAGTCAATTCAAATGGCAGTGGTTCAATTTTCTGTCGTGGTGCTAGTAGATTGTCCAGGTTTCACAGGCATACAAAAATGAAGTCAGCACAATGGCTCTATAGATCTTCAGTTTTGTATGCAGCTTGAAACCTCTTTTCTCCCACACTTCCCTTCAGAGACAGCCTCTCAAATTCTGACCTAGCTGTGACAATGCATATGTCATACTCATCATCTATGTTATCATCCCTGGAAAGTATACTTCCAAGAAAAATTAATTCATCCACAGCATTCAAAAGTTTTCTATTTGTTATAACCGGTAGTTCCATGTATAGATGGCTGCTTGCTGGTGGAGAACCTTCATTTTCTTGGTGTTCATTGTCAGGTCAAAATTAGCACAAGTGGCAGAGAATTGATCCATATTCTCTTGCAACTCAGAATCAGAGGGTGCATTAAGTGCACAATCATCTACAAACAAAAAGTCCACCAATTCTCCCTCCACTTGCATCTTGGTTTATAAGCTTTTCAAGTTAAATAGTTTACTATCACTGAGATAGCTGACATTGATGACATTTTTGTCCTCATTGAACACATCTGACAAAATTGTGGGAAACATCATCGTAAAAAGAATGGGAGAAAGCACATAACCTTGTTTCACTCTATCGGTGACCAGGAAAGTGTGAGAGCACTGTCCATTATGCAGAATCCATACATACAAGCCACCGTGAAATTAGCGTAAAATACTGATGAACTTTTCTGGGAAACCAAATTGTGCCATTATTGTCCACAATCCCTCACAATGAAAGTATCAAAGGCCTTGGTAAGGTCAATAAACTTTGTGTACAGACCTCTGTTCTGCTCCTGGAATTTCTTCTGCAGTTTTTGGGCAGTAAACTCCAAGTCAGTCATTCATTGGCCCTTTCTGAAGCCACACTTACTCTTGGGACCAACTACAATTCCAGAGAACTAACAATGAAGCACACTACTCATAAGTCATTTAGTCTGAGTGCAGAAAAGTAGACATTCTTCTGTATCCTGACCTTTTTGTTTAACTGTCCATCCCATCCCCACTCTAGCAGACATATTGTTCTCCTTATCCATGCTTTTCTCTATAAGAACATTTTATTAACTACTTCATTCCCAATAACAATAAAATGGTATATAAAACCTTAAAGTATAACTTTTTGAAGGCATTTCAATTTTTATGAAAAGAAGTTAATAAAAAAGTCCTGAAACATAATTTCAGACCACAACCAGATAATGGGCATGAGTAGTGAACTTTGACGTCAGCACATACAAGTATTAGCATATTCTGTTTGTCCACAAGCATGGCCTATTCCATCTTAACCCTGGGGCAACCTATTTAGAGACAACATAAATTATCATGATATGGACAAAAGCATGATAAAAATACCACCTGGCTGACATTTTTTAAATTATTTAGAATAAATTCAATTAAATTGCATATGTATATAACAATCAAATTGCCAAAAGTCAAGACATGTCAACAAGCATTTAAGTATTCATTATATGCCAGGCACTGTGCTAAATCCTGAAGACACAAAGAAGGCAAAAATACAGTCATTGTCATCTAGTAGCTTTCATTCTAATGGAGAACATAATATCTAAACAATTAGGTAAATATATAGAGAGTATATCAGGACTTTTAACTTGGGATCCATCAATGCCCAAGAAATTTCCTCCAATTAAAAGGTCTTCAAAGCATCAATGGACAGATTTAAAGGAATTTCTGACTTTTATTTTTTTTAATATTTTGATAACTGTTTTTAATATAATTGGTTTCTTTTGTAATATTATGAATTTCATTTTATGCATTTAAAAGTATTATTCTGAGAAAGGATCCATGGGAGTTACCAGACTTCCAAAGGGGCTTATGTCACAAAACTTTAAGAATTCCTAAAGGAAATAAAAGGTGCTATGAGAGGGCAAGATATAAATAGCTGGGGGAAAGGAAATGACTTTCTGATGTAGGTGCTTTCTTAGGTTCATTCTTAAAGTCCGGGAATGTAAGACAGGGAGGAGAAGAGGCAGAACATTCCAGATATGGGGGTTTGCCAATGCAAAGGAGTTAGGAGATGAAGTGTAGTAAGTCAATGTAACTGGATTATAGCTTGGGGTGATGCCAAAATTGTGGGGCAGTCAGATGTTAAAGTGGATAGAGTGCTGGGTCTGAAGTCAAGAAGAATTGAATCCAAATCCTGCCTCAGAAACTTACCCAGCTGTTTGACTTTGACAAGTCACTTACCCACTATTTACCTAAGTTTCCTCAATAGTAACATGAGGATAATAATATCTTCCTCCCTAGGTTGTTGTGAGGATCAAATGAAATAATATTTGTTAACATATTTGTTAAATATGTGTTAATATAGCACATAAGTGTTATGTAATAATAAACCTGACACATAATAAGTTCTATGTAGATTCAAGTTATTATTATTACTAATATTATTATTATTAGCAGTGATTGTGTTTTTGTTGTTGTTATTACCAGCACTTTGTCACTTCCTAGTTCCAAGGCAAGGCTGTGGAAAAAGGCAAGATCTGGCCCCAGAAAGTCTCTCCCATCCCCACTACCAATCCCTAAGACAAGAGCTTAAAGTGCAATTGTTTTTGGACTGCAGCTGAGGTTGGAATCTAGGGTCTAGCAATCCCATGAAGGATGAACAAAATATGACCCTGGCCTGAAGTCCTAATCCAAGGTATAAGCATGAGTAAACTACAGAGACTTCAACTATATTGAAGATACATTATGGATTAAAAGAATAACAAAATAATATTTTTTTTGGGGGGGACTACAAAGTAATCACAACTAGATCTTCAGGAGGAAAAAAAAAAGAATGGATTAACCATAAGACCTCCACCAATGGACAGAAGATATAAAGGAGGAAGTGAGGCAAGAGGGGAAAAATTATGAAATTAGAATACTTGGAAAGAGAATAAACATATATCCACCCAAAATCATATTTTAGTCATGAATTTTGTCATATCATCTCACTGATATCTAATTTATTTCCTCACATTAGAGCCTCTACCTCCTCTTGATTATTTTTTTCAATTTTCTTTTTTTAAATTAAATAACATATATTTTTAATTTTCAACATTCATTTCCACAAGATTTTGAGTTCTTGATTTCTCATCTCACCCCTCCCCCCACCCCAAGATGGCATGCATTCTGAATACCCCTTCCCTTAATCTTCCCTCCCTTCTATCACTGGCCCCCTTATCTTATCCTCTTCTCCTTCTATTTTCCTGTAGGGAAGGATAGATTTCTATACCCCATTGCCTATGTATCTTATTTCAAAGTTGCATGTGAAAACAGTTTTTAACATTTGTTTTTAAAGCTTTGGGTTTCAAATTCTCTCCATTCCTCCTTCTCCACCCACCCTCATTGAGATGACAAGCAAATGGATACAGGTTACACATGTATAGTCATGCAAAATACTTCCATAGTAGTCATTGTGTGAAAGACTAACTATATTTCCCTTCATCCTAAACCACATCCCATTTATTTTATTCTCTCTTTTGACCATGTCCCTCCTCAGAAGTATTTGATTCTGATTACCCTCTCCCCTAATCTGCCTTCCCTTGTATCATCCTCTCTTTTATTCCCTTACCCCCTATTTTCCTGTAGGGTAAGATAGATTTCCATACCCAATTGAGTGTGTATGTTATTCCCTCCTTAAGCCAAATCTGATAAGCATTAGATTCACTAATTCCCTCTCACCTTCCCACATTTCCCCTCCACTGTAAAAGCTTTTTCTTGTCTGTTTTATGTGAGATAATTTATCCCATTCTATCTCTCCCTTTCTCCTTCTCCCAGTATAATCCTTTCTTACCCCTTAATTTTATCCTCCAGATATCACCCCTTCATCTTTAACTCACTCTGTGTCCTCTATCTATCTATCTATCTATCTACCTATCTATCTATCTATCATCTATCTATCTACATATATACAGACATTTCTTTTCCCTCCAACTGCCCTAATACTTACAAAGGTCTCATGAGTTACAAATATCATCTTTCCATGTAGGAATGTAAACAGTTCAATTTTAATAAGTCTCTTATGATTTCTCTTTCCTGTTTACCTTTTCATGATTCTCTTGAGTCTTGTATTTGAAAGTCAAATTTTTTATTCAGTTCTGGTCTTTTCATCAAAAATGCTTGAAAGTCCTCTATTTCACTGAATGTCCAATTTTTCCCCTGAAGGATTATATTCAGTTTCACTGGGTAGGTGAATCTGGGCTGTAATCCCATCTCCTTTGACCTCTGGAATATCATATTGCAAGCCCTCTGCTCCCTTAATATAGAAGCTGCAAAATATTGTGTTATCCTCATTGTGTTTCCACAATACTTGAATTGTTTCTTTCTGGCTGCTTGCAATATTTTTTTCTTGACTTGGGAACTCTGGAATTTTGTTATGATATTCCTAAGGGTTTTCCTTTGGGGATCTCTTTCAGGAGATGATTGGTAGATTCTTTCAATTTCTATTTTACCCTCTGGTTGTAGAGTATCAGGGCAGTTCCCTTGATAATTTCTTGAAAGATGATGTCAAGGCTCTTTTTTTCATTATGGCATTCAGGTAGTCCAATATTTTTAAAATTCTCTCTCCTGGATCTATTTTCCAGGTCAGTTGTTTTTCCAATGAGATATTTCACATTGTCTTCCATTTTTTCATTCTTTTGGTTTTGTTTTATAGTTTCTTGATTTCTCATAAGGTCATTAGCTTCTATTTGCTCCATTTCTAATTTTTAAGGCATTATCTTCTTCAGTGGACTTCCTTTTCCATTTGGCTAATTCTGATTTTTAAGGTATTCTTCTCTTCATTGGCTTTTTGGACCTCTTTTGCCATTTTAGTTAGGCTATTTTTTAAGGTATTATTTTCTTTAGTAGTTTTTTTGGGTCTCCTTTACCAAGCTGTTCATTTGTTTTTCATGATTTTCTTGCCTCACTCTTATTTCTCTTCCTAGTTTTTCCTCTACTTCTATTACTTGCTTCTCAAAGTCCTTTCTGAACTCTTCCATGGCCTGGGACTGATTCATATTTTTCTTGGAGGCTTTGGATGTAGGAGCTTTGACTTTGTTGTCTTCTTCTAGTTGTAAGTTTTGATCTTCTTTGTCACCAAAGTAAGATTCTATGCTTTGATTTTTTTTGCCCATTTTGCTCATAATCCCAGCCAATTATTTTACTTTCAAAGTTTTTGTTAAGGTAAGGGTCTGCTTCTAGTGTGAAGAATGTACTGTCCCAAGCTTCAGAAGTTTTGTGTCAGCTGTTTTCAGAGATACTTCTAGGTACCCGTAAATTTTCAGTTCTTCCAAGATGGTATGATCAAAGGCGAGGTGTTTACTCCTTTCCTGGTCTGTGCTCTGGTCTATGAGAGACCACAAACACTCTTTTCAGTCTCAGAACTGTGAGGAAGATTCCCTCTCTACTGCCACCACAAGGTCTACCATGCCAGCACTCCTTGCCCCATGCCTGCCACCCAGAACTGTGACCCAGATCCAAGAATGGGCAAAGCAAGAGAATCCTGCCTCAGCAGCAGAGCAAAAAGATTCCTGCAATCTCCCTCCAATCAGTTGCTTGTTACTGCCACTCTCTGTGTGCTGAAAGCTCTGGAAGCAGCTGCCACCCTGGGACCATGCCAGGACTGGGGCCTGACTGACCTCCTATCTCACCACAGTCTGACAGACCTTTCCTACTGACCTTCTAAGTTGTCTTGCTGTATGTGGGTTGAGAATTCTGGAAAATGCCACAGCGGCCTGTGATTCAGTCCCCTCAGGCCTGCTCCAGGTTTGCTGAGGCCTGGTCTTTGCCTGTGTGGCCCACGCTGAACTATACTCCTCTCCCAGTATGGTGCAACAGACCTTTCCAATAAACCATCCAGATTGTCTTTGGATGGAAATGTATTTCATTGTGTCTTTTTGTGTGATCTGCTGCTCTAGAATTTGTTTAGAGCCATTTTTTTTACAGGTATTTGGAGGGGTTTGGTGGAGAGTTCATATAAGTAACTGCTTTTACTCTGCCATCTTGGCTCTGCCCCCTCCTCTTGATTTTGACTAAACTTTGTGTATAAATATTCAAAGCTATGATTTTTGCTCTTTGCCCCTTTCTTGAGTAAACTGAGAATTTTAAAGGTTATTTTTCTTCTTTAATCATACCTCTTGATGACACTTAGTTAAGTGGTAATACTTATCAGTTTTATCCCCTTTCCATCAATTTTAAGTATCTCATTGCGTAGCATTGAAGTTAAAGTTGAGAAGGTCTAACTTCAAATCTTGTTTCAGATGCTTATGAGCTGTGTGACCCTGTGAAAGTCATTTAATCTTTCCCAGTCTCAGTATATGCAGCTAAAAAAGGTGTGTATGTGTTTGAAAATATAATATATTTTGAATGAGATAAGACATAAAACACTTTTCAAACTTTAAAATATTATGTAATTGGTAGCTATTATTTTTGTTGTTCAGTTTTTTCAGTCATGTCTGACTCTTCACGATCCTATTTGGGGAGTGGTTTGCCATGTCCTTGCTCATTTTAGACATGAGGAAACTGAGGCAAACAGGATTAAGTGAGTTGCCCAGGGTCACACAGCTAGTAAGTGTGTGAGGTCAGATTTGAACTGAATAAGATGAGTCTTCCTGATGGCAGAGCCAGCACTCTACCCACTGTATCATCTAACTGACCCTATATTGTTATTGCAGCTAATTTAGGACATTTTTGTTAGCTTTCAAAGACACACAGCAAATGCATTTTGGTCAGTCTTTGCTATGTATACTTCTCCCCAGCTAGATATATCTCATCCTTATATTTTAAGCTGAGGTACAGATGTTTTAAATCCATTCTCAGACATCTCCTTCTTTGCCAGCTGCTCACTTTTCTAGTCATTTTTTCTCTTATGCATCCCTTGTCTTCAGTGAGGCAGACAATTAGGAGAAACAATGAGGAGACCACAGCTTGTCACCCTGTTATCTCACATTCTTATGCTCTGTGTTTTGCAAATTATTTTCAAAGAAATAGATACCCATGGTGCTCCTGATCCATGTAAGAGCTGGAGCAGAGATAATGATTCTGCTGGTTGCTAGCATCTCACCAAGAACAGTCAGAATATTCAAAAGAATTATTATTATTACTTACAATCTTATTCACTGATCATGGTTACAGGCTATTTGGGGGAAATGTAGACCAAATCATTGATCCATGTCCTCCCATATTTTGTCCACAGGAAGTCTATGCAATGTACTGAGGTCCTTTCTAAAGATTTTTTTTCATAGCAAATTCTTCATCGGTAGTATGAAATCATTTTTTAAGAGAATTATGAATATAAACTATGTGCAGAAACAGAGGAGAGAGTGGGTGAGGGAGAGATAGCACATGAGAAAGAAGGAAAGAGACAGAGATAGAAAGACAGGGAGAGACAGAGACAGAGAAAGAGACAGAGACAAAGAGAGGGACAGAGGAGAGAGTTATTTAGTGCTTCATAAATGGTAGCTGGTCAAATTTACACTGACTAATTCTTCACACAAATTCATATTAATTAGATGCTGCTATCCCATTTTTGAGATGAAGAAACTGAAACTCAGAGAAATTAAGAAAATTGCCTCTAGTCAAATAATTAGTAATTATGTGAGGAAGTATAAAAAAAAAATTCAGCTCTCATTCAGCTCTAAAATGCTTTCCATTTCTTGTCTTACAAACTGAAAATAACCATAAGAAATTATAACTAAATGGCAGTTGTATAATATATCTATAGTTTTCCAAGGTGACTATTTTAGAGACTTTAACAGATTTGGAGGGACATATTTTATTGCATTTGTGAAAATTTCATATACAATGCCTCTTAGGCATACCCTGTGCTTACTCCCATGATTTATAGTCAATTGAAAAATCATTTAATTGGCCACTGTAAAATAAATCCCTTTTTAGAATTTTCATCCTTAATGATCTTCTCACTAGGAACACAATAGTTTCAGAATCCTATTATTTAGGTTGTTTGATTTTGCCTCCAAGAAATATTAAAATTTGGGGCTTTCAGACAGCTTCACAGCCCAATTATTCCACAGCATCATGAAATGTGGGAGCTGAAGTGACAGGTTGACTGTTAAATACAAAATTTGTGATAACTAACATTGATCCAAATCAAGACTTAGAAAATTCTTTTTTTATATGTGAAAATAGGTACAATGGAATTTTCAGAGCACTGAGAAGAAGAATAATTTAATTGGAATGTGTCCTGTGGTCCAGGGATCTGAAAGGTCCCAAGACTCATGTGGACTTAGTCTGTTCCCTATTTTGGACGCAAATTTTAAAAAGAATTGTTCTGACTCCTTGCCTCAACCTGGTGTTAATCCCGGAAAGTCTCCAAAATAAAGCTTACTATCACTTGTGTCTAGATTTCACCAAATGTGAGCAATAAGACTCCCACATGTGCTTTCATGGAACAATATGGGAACAAAATGGGAAGCAGCATTTATGACACCCCGCATAAAATGTGTAAGATGCTGAAGACTCACAGGAGTAAAGATGAAAAAAATAAAATATTAAGAATTCGAGGAGCCCATTAGTTCCTATTGGAAAGATAATGGGCTTTGTCTAGATGGTTAAGCCAATATTCTGTCCTTCCAAATAGTCGTTCTTATTCTAGCTTCCCCGAGACTTATAGAAGCACCATTTGTTTTAGACTGGGCCAAGAATGTAAATACTTCAGGGGCTGTTGAACAAGTAGTCTCTTCTTTTACAGACCTACACTATTTGAGTAACTTTCTGGCTTTGTTCTCAAGTAAGAAATGATGCAGTAAATAGTAGGAGCAACTTTTTCTTTTCTTTTTATGAGGTGCCTAAACTTTTGAAATAAAAAAAAAAAAACTCCCAAATTTGAGACTGTCTTTGAGGCAAATCTTAAAGTTAATGCTGCCCGCAAAATCTCTTTCTTCTTGCTAGATTTCAGTATCATATTACATAAAGAATTTAAAATCCCTCATGTTCTATATAAAGAGACTGAGGATAAAGAACAATGTCCTTTGTCTTCCTTCTCAGGGCAAGTACCAGCAAGATGCGTATCATGTAATGTGCTTCTACAGTATCACTGTTAAGGTTGGGAAGGAGAGTGAGATAAATCTTCCACAAACACAAGGCCCGTTCCTAGAAGAAAGATGGAGAAAGACAAAATGTCCTATTAGCAAAGTACCTGTGATAATTTCCACATCCCCATCAGAAAATGTCTTTCAATTGCTTCCAAAAAGCCTAATTAAGCAATAAGATTGATTGGGGAATTCCTCAGATTGATTCAAGCTTTCTTAGATCTATGACTCTTTTGAAAATAGATAAATAAATGCATTAACACATTGAAAAGAGAATGAACTATGTACAACGAGAGGGCAAATGAAAGATGTTATTACAGTGAAAAATATATTAGCTGGTTTTGTTTTGTTTTCATGGGCTATCCTTCCATGGATTCAAATAGCCCTCAAGCAAAATGCAACATTTCCCACCACTACCTTTGCAATGGCTACCCTTCATAACTATAAAGTATTCCCTACTCATCTCCACCTCAGAGAATTGTTCACTTCCTTCAAAACACATAACATAACTTTCATAACTTTACTTCATAATAGGCAAGACTGGTAAATTCCTTAGCAAAGAGCCTGGCACAAAGTAGGCAAAATATAAATGCTTATTTCCTTAGCTTCTCCCTCCACCCACGTACTTTCTGATCCAGCAGTATTGGACTACTTATGATTCCTTGAATCTGTAACTCCATTTGCCATCTCCATGCATTTGCACTAGTATGTCTGTAATGCCTGTCCTCTCATCTGTGCCTATTAGTTTTTTTCTGTATTCCTTCAAGATTAAACTCATATCAGTCCTACTGCAAGAGGCCTTTCCCAGTCCCTTCCAGCTACTAAGATCCTCTCTTTCCAAATTAACTTCTTATGCTCACTATATGTATCTTTTATGTACCTAGATTTTTACATGCCATCCATTATTATATACACTCTCTGAGAACCAAGAGAATTATTCCCTCCTTTTTAGTACTTAGTATAATTCCTACTACATAATAGTTTCTCAGTAAATACTTGTTGACTGACTGACTAAAAAAATATATCATTCTATGGAGGTTCAAAATGGAAAGAGAACATATGGACTTGGGTTAATTAGGCAAAATTTCTTGAACAGGATTGACAAAGAAGTAGTATCTGCAGTATATATCCCATGCAGTCTAGCCTAATTTTTTCCTTTAAAAAAGTATGAAAACCATCCTTGAGGCTTAGTTGGTTCAGGGACTTAGGATGAGGCAATTGATAAAACTCTGAGTGGCAAAAAGTCCAGTATATAAGTAGTCATGAGTTTCAAACCCAGATTTGTAACTAGAAGACCAGAGAGGATGACCCAAGGGCATGGAAGTTACACTTAACCATATCTTATCATTGCTATCTCTTTGCTGACCTTTCTCTGCCATAGGAATTGGTCTCAGGCCATAGAAGAGCTCAAAAAGGATTTTGAAAATCAAGTAAGAGGAGTAGAAGAAAAAAAGAAGTGAGAGTGATTAAAAAAAATTAATGAAAAACAAGTCAACAGCTTGTTAAAGGACACACACACACACACACACACACACACACACACACGCAAATACCCATAAAAATAATATCTAAAGAAACAGACTAGGCCAAATGGTAAAAATAAGGTCCAAAAAACCAATGAAGAGAAGAATGCCTTAAAAAGCAGAATTGGCCAAATGGGGAAATAAAAAAGATCCAAAAGCTCACTGAAGAAAATAATTCCTTAAAAATTAGTAATGGAGGGACAGCTAGATGGCATGGTGGATAGAGCACTGGCCCTGAAGTCAGGAATACCTGAGTTCAAATCTGGCTTCAGACCAAACACTTGACATGTACTAGCTGTGTGACCTTGGGCAAGTAACTTAACCCTGATTGCCTCAGTAATAAATAAATTAAAAAAATTAGTAATGGAGCAAATAGAAGCTAATGACTTTAATAGAAATCAAAAAACAATAAAACAAAATCAAAATAATCAGGAAAAAAGGAGACAATGTGAAATATCTCTATGGAAAAAACAACTCACCTCAAAAATAGATTCAAGAAAGAAAATTTAAAACTTACTGGGCTACCTGAAAACCATGACCAAAAAAAGAGCCTAGACACCACCTTTTAAGAAATTATCAAAGAAAATTATCTTAATATTCTAGAACCAGAGGGTAAATTAGAAATTGAAAGAATCTACCTCACCCCTCCTAAAAGATATCCCAGAATGAAAACTGCCAGGAATATTATAGCTGAATTCCAGAGTTACCAGGTCAAGGAGAAAATATAGCAATCATCCAGAAAGAAATAATTCAAGTATCATAGCACCACAATCATGGTAACGCAAGATTTAGCAGCTTCTACATTAAGGGATCAGAAGACTTGGAATATGATATTCTGGAAGGCAAAGGAGCTAAGATTACAACCAAAAATCACCTACCCAGCAAAACTGAGTATTAAACTTCAGGGGAAAAAATGGACATTCAATGAAATAGAGGACTTTCAGCCATTTTTGATGAAAGGACTAGAGTTGAATAGAAAATCTGTTTTTCAAATGCAGACCTCAAGAGAAGCATAAAAAGGTAAACAGAAAAGGGAAATCATAAGGGACTTAATAAGATTAAACTGTTTACATCCTACATGGGAAGATGATATTTGCAACTCATAAGACCTTTCTCATTTTTAGGGTAGTTAGAAAGAATGTGTGTGTGTGTGTGTGTGTGTGTGTGTGTGTGTGTGTGTGTGTGTGTGTGTGTAGATAGAGCACACAGGTGTGAGTTGAATATGAAGGGATGATAGCTGAAAAATAAAATCAAGTGGTGAGAGAGGAATGTACTGGGAGAAAGAGAAATGGGGAGGTAGAATAGGGTAAATTATCTCATATAACAGAAGCAAGAAAAAGCTTTTACAGTGGAAAGGAAGAGAGGGGAATTGAGAGGGAGTGAATAAACTTTACTCTGAGAAGAGTTGGGTCAAAGGGGGAATAACATCCACACTCAATAGAGTATAGAAATCTATCTTACTCTACAAGAAAGTAGGAAATGAAGAGGATAAAAGAAGGGGGTGATAGAAGGGCAGGAAGGGGATAGTCAGAAGCAAAACATTTTTGAAGAGGGGCAGGGTGAAAGTAGAGAGGGTAGAGTAAATGGTAGGGGAAATAGGATGAAGATAAATACAGTTAGCAATAGTCACTGTGGAAAAAAATTGAAACAAATTTTTTTTTGATAAAGGCCTCACTGCTCAAATGTGAAGAGGAGTCAAATTTATAAAAATAAGAGTCTTTCCTAATTGATAAATGATCAAAAGATATGTTTTCAGATGAAGTAATCAAAGGTATATATAGCCATATGAAAAAAAAATACTCCAACTCAATTTTGATTGGAGGAATGCAAATTAAAATGACACTGAAGTACTACTTTATACCTATTAAATTGGCTAATAGGACAAAAAAGGTAAATGACAAATGTTGGAGAGGATGTGGAAAAAAATGAGACATTAATGCACTGTGGGTGGAGTTGTGAACCAATTCAACCATTCTGTAGAGTAATTTGGAACTATATCCAAAGGGCTGTAAGACCATGCATACCCTTTGACTTAGTAAAACCAGTACAAGGTCTGCAAGATGAAGAAAATTGTCTCAAGTAAGATTAATAATAAAACTCTCATTTTAAATCATTAAATGAGTAGATAAATAAAGTTCAATAAAATATCTTGTTAGAATGAAATGTCAAATTCCATTTTAACTAAAAATTGAAAGTATATCAAAGAATTGTTCAATCCACATTCAGTTAGGGGAATATTTCCATAGTCTGGTTTTAATTGTGTGTAATAAATACAGAAAGTGTAGACATTCAATTCTGTTTGCTATTGGATCACTGTATTTCTTTGAAATATGAAAAAAAAACAGATGTGGCCCATGATTTAGTAAAATGTTATAGCATTTTTGCATTAGCATTCAAGTTTTTGCTTCAAAGATCCATTGAGCATCACATTGAGGATTGAGTGCTATACCTAAAATGTGGAAAATCTGAATTCACATTCCAATTCAGACATTCACTTGCTGTGTGACAATTGGATAAATCTTTTAACTTCTGTGAGGAAAGATTTTCTCAGCAGTAAAAAGCAGATAGTAATGCAAGTTGCATTTACTCCATAGGGTTGATAAGTATTTAAGGCTTAGGATGTACTTTGCAAATTTTATATTGCCCAAATAGTGATTGTCTAATTTGAGGAATTAAAATATACTTAGCTAATATCCATGAATAATGCCATCAAAATAATTTCTTTTTTTCTTTAACTTGCAACGACAAATACATAAATGAGTTAGATCAGCTTACTGAATGGTACAGGAGGAAAACTAATAAAGCAATAAATGTTACTTTAGCAAAAAATATCAAAACCTCAGGAATGTCCTAGGAAATAATGACTGGCTGGGAAAAGTTGATAACCAGAATTTCAACATATGATCATGAACCCTGGCTTCTCCTTAACCCCTAGGGGATGAAGTCAGTTGTAAATTGGAGAAGTTCACATTGAAGGCCAGATTCTTGAGACCATTTGTGTAACAAAATCTTGCTCTGTGTTTTATTCCTTGTTCTGCCTGGCTTGTATGAACTCGAGTAAGAGAGTTCAATTCTCAGTAATGTAAAGACCTTTTCAATGAACACAATAGCTGAAGGTTATTTTTTATTCATTTTATCATTATTGAACATCCAGACATTTTGGAGAATTCTGCATTTCTAAAATGACCAGATGCTTGCAGACTGCCACATTCCTTCATGGAAAGAGTAATGATGTAGTGAAAATGTCATTAGCATCAGAGGACATGGGTTCAAATCTTATTTCTTGTACATAATGCCTATGGGATTTTAAGCAAATTGCTTCCTTCCTACCCCCAGTGCCTCCATTTTCTCATATCTAAAATGAAGCAATTGTAACTAGATGGTCTCCAAGGTCTATTGCAACTCTAGATATGTGATCCAATTTTCTTCAGTTGACCCAGGACTAAACCTCTCCTGGCTCCAGTGAAAGGTTTTTTCCAATGTTCATCTTATTTTGATACTATTCAATGAACTGAGGTCCTTGGCTTCTCAGCCCCAGGGTTGGTGATGGGGTGGGACATTTAGTTTTAGGGACACCCTGAAGAGGGGGAGGGGCTGTCTCTGACCATCTGTCTTCTCTGAATTCCTCACCACCATCACCAAAAGGTTCCCATATGAGCAACAGGAGTTAGTGGAAAGTGTAATTTAAACCCAGAGAAAAGAGACTGAAGAATCATCAGAGGAACAGTTACCACAGTTACCACAGAAAGCTGGTAATTTTAGGAACTCCATAGACAACTGTAGATGCACAGTCTTGTCATTGACACATATTGGAAGGATGAATCCAGTTATTCCATAATGTTATATTTTTCAGGTCCAAAGATTATACTAGTATGGAGGGAACTCCATAGTTTGGATTCTGTCCATTCATACATATCTGGAGCACATAGTCTCAGATAGTTGCTTATGGTCACACAACTATTACTTGTGGAAAATGATGTGAATTAAATTTATATTGAGAGAACATTTTCTACATGTATTCCCTCAAAACATGCTATATGAAAGGAGGCTGTCTTGGACTTTGACTCTATCCTTCTAACACAATATTACTTAATGACTGAGCTCAGACATGGTCAGAATCAAAAAAATGAAAGAATGAAAAAGCATTAATTAAATACTTACTAGGTGTAAAGCATTGTGCTAAGCATCGGAGGTACAAAGAGAAGAATGAGACAGTCTCTTCTCTCAGGGAGGTCACCTTCTAACAGGTATAGTGGGCAGAGCCCTGGTCTTGGACTAAGAAAGCTGTGAGTTCAAATTGTGCTTCACACACTCTAGTTTTGTGACCCGTGGCAAGTTACTTAATATCTTTCCTTGTATGTAAAATGAAGATAGTAATTACTTCTAACTCACAGAGGTGCTGTGAGAATTAAAGAAAGTACTTTATGTAAAGTGCTATAAACATGCTAGTTATTGATAATAATAGTGATAATATCAATAATAATCACCAATAAAAATATTACAAAGATGGGAATAATATGGAGGCAAGAAAGAGAGGGGAAGTTTCAGCAACAAGTCAAGCCATGTGGTCCTTATAATGTAAGACAAAGTAGGTATTAATATATCTTTATTAGCTATAATTTATAGTAATAAAACCACATTTGTGTTCTATGTTGAATCATTTGGCAGTGCCAAGATGTTTCATGGCAGGAGCTTTTTGGGGGGAGAGATGGTGCCTTCAGCAGCTTTAGCTACTGAAGAAGTAAATGATGAAAATTCCACACTGGGAGATTACAGATTACATCTCTATGAGTTGCTTCTTTGTATTATGGCTATGGGGTCCTGTTTGGAAGTCTGGTTAGTAGTCTTGGAGTGGGACACTGCTGTTTCTAGGGCTCTTAGGTGTCTCTTTCCATCAGATCATAAGTTACTGCCAATTAGAGAATGCTTCTGGACACCAGATCCTTGGGGGTGGCTTAGGTCTGAAATTGAGATTACATGAGGTGGGCACATTTGAATGAAATGACAGGCAGAGGAGGAGGAAGAACAAGTGAGGATGACATGAAGTGCATGTTCCACATGGAGTGAGTAAGAAAAAACTAAAGGGCTCTGGGTGAAAGTGTATGGGAATAACCACTAGCTTTGGAGTGAGAGCCACAGTGAAAATAAGAAGCAAGCACAAATTGCAGCCTAGTCATGATTTAATGATTCCCAAGAGGATTCAGTCACCCTAGGGTAATAGAACTCTTTAACCACCATGACTCAGAAAGGAAGTAAAGGAAGTCAAGAGGCATCATTTCCTACCCTAAGCTTTTCAGCTTGTCTGTGCCATTGAGTTTAAGCTGATAGTCTTTCCCTGGCAGAAAGACTCAAAGGGAATGTAATTATCACTCTTCTGCAGGCCTGAGAGATGGCAGCCACCTTGAGCATGGGTACAGAGAAATATTCCCTACCTGCTTCATTTCCAATTATATACCTTATAACTGCTTTAATTAGATTCTCGTAGCTTCTAAGATACAAGTGTCTTTTTGTATGGTTTGGCATAGAACTGTGTTGGTGGAGGCTCAGGCCAATGTTTTATATCATTGAAGATGTAAAATAATACATTAACCCAGGGTAATACTAAGGACTTCAGAGCCTGTGGGGACCAAGTGCTACACCATTCAAAAAGATCACTTATTGGATTGTATCTTGGTTTTTTTCTCAGTTCATTGTAAAGCCTAAAACAAAATTAGTTGTTTTTTTTTTTTTCCTGGACTTGGAGAAAGTGGTTATTGCAGAGAAATATGTGATCAGTAAACTAAAATATACTGGGAATATAAAAAGGATATGAATAGGAACCTGCACCTGTCATTCCCTTGAGAGAAATATAGAGAAAACTCCCAGGTAAGAAAATTCTCTCTATCAATGCAGGTTGGCAACTTCTCTGCAACTTAGTCCTTGAGATTTGCCTAGGGTATTGAGATGCTAAATAGCTTTCCTAGGGTAGCATAATAAGTGTGTGTTAGAAGCAGGGCTTTGATGCAGATATTCCTAGCTTCAAGGCAGGCTCTCTATCCACTATGCCATATTGCCTCTATTAAAATATATAGTTACAGATGATATAGATATTAACAAAGATATGGATATATGTATGAGAGGGATGTTATAGATATGGAAATAGATATGAATGTGGATATGAATATGAATGTGAATGTGGATATGGATATGGGGAGATCCTCATAAATCAATTTACAGACTTAAATCCACATCCTCCTGGAAGCACACAATAATCATTTTTGTCTATTTATCTATCTCCAGCTACACTTAGGATCATGAATGAAAGAAAAATTTTTACCTTAAACATCTAATGAAGGATGTGTGACTATGATATGTGTGTGTGTGTGTACACTTTAAAATAATATTTAATGATCTTTTGTAAGGTCAAATACTTGATCTATGCTTAAGTATGATAGGCATGAACTAAATTTGAAGATCCAATAAAGCAAATTCCACCTATACTACTCTTAACTCAGTGTATTCTCTTAAGAAATTCCTTCTGGCAGAAATTATAGAATAAATGCTGAACAGAATTTTGAATGTAGGAACAGGAATGCCTATATTAAAATTCTGCTTCTGCTTTATTAAGTATCTAATATATGCCAAGCATTATGCTAAGCTCTAGAGAAATAAAGAGGGAAAAGACAGACTGTGCCCTGAAGGAGCTTACTATCTAATAAAGATTGTTGTTGTTATTCAGTCATTTCAGACTCTTTGTGACTTCATTTGAGTTTTTCTTGGCAAAGACATTGGAGTATTTGCCATTTCCTTCTCCAGCTCATTTTACAAGTGAGAAACTAAGGCAAACTGGTTGAAGTGACTTGCCCAATTCACACAGAAAGTGAATTTCTGAGGCTGGATTTGAACTCAGGAAGGTGAGTCTTCCTGACTTCAGGCTCAGTGCTCTATCTCTATCCACTATGCACATATATGTATATGTATACATGTATATATATATATAATGTGTGTGTATATGTACACAAAATAAGCTTTGTATATAGAATAGTATACAGAATAAGTAGGAAATAAAAGAAAGAAGGTACTAGAATTATGAAGGGTTAGGAAACCGATTAAAAGCAAAATTTTGGGGAGTAAGTGTAAGAAGACTGGAAAAGTAGGAGCAGACTAGGCTACTTCACAGAATTGTTTTGAGACTCAAATAAGGTGATGGAAAGTACTTTATACATATTAAAATTTAGATAGATATAGACATAGATAGAGAGATATAGATATATCAGGGTTTTTTTTTAATTCCTACACCCATTAATATTTTATCTCTTATTCTTATGCCATATTAAAATATCTATCAGAAATCCTTAGATTGTACCATCAAATTCAATATTTACTTTTATCAGTTTTTTTCCCAAAAAAATTCAAAGTAAAATAAGAGTTAACTTGTTTCAAATATGGGCTTGTAAATTTGTCATTGTTGTTTTTGTTGTTATTTAAGAAAATAATGTTATTTTCATTTTTATACAATGATTAGTCAAGCATTTCTAGGCTGAGGCTGTATTCTGAGTCTAATCTTATTCTTTAACTGCCATTGGGACATATCCAGTATGCAGCTATGGGGGAAGCTTCACTTGTCAATAAGGGACATAGGTTTCCCAATTCTCCCTTCATTGCCTCACTACCTCCAACTCAAATTCAGAGTCTAGAGGAATAAATTCAGGTTTGGGTCATATCTAGGACCCTTTCCTTATCTACCAAAAAGGAAAGTGAAGGAAATACTCAATTTTAAATTTTAATCCAGTATAGAAAAGGTCCTTTTATTTCTAAATGGAAACATAGCCACAGAGAGTACAGAGCAATGGAAGTTAATTCAACAATCTAATTACTATTAGGGCAGTCAGCTAGAAGGCCAATGCTTAAAACCTCCCTGGAATTATAAACACTGTTTGCAAAGCTGTTAATCAAGCACTTTACATTTCACCTTTGCACTGGAATTGTCTAGTTAAACAACCAAGCATGATCTTCTAGTAGTCTCTCTGCTGTTGACTCTCTTGATGTCTGTCTACTTCTACTGCTGAAACTACTCCCGTGACCAGTGTTCTGGCACCAGCCAGCTGCCATGGATACTTAAGTTCTCTCTCTCCTTTCTGTTGCTCAGGCATCAGGGAAAGGCAAAAATGACAGATTCTTCTGAGATCTTACAAGATTCTCTACAAGGGAAAGAAGACATGAAGGAGAACACAGGTTTGTTGTTTGGGTCAAAAGTAGGGAATGGAAATTCCTATTATCCCCCACACTAGGTATGGACTTTAGGGACATAGATAACCTAACTGAACACATTCCTCAGTGATTGGATTTTACTTCATCATACCCTCCCTGTCCCAATGACAATGAACCCACAGAGTGTCATGGTAGAAACCTCATTTTCCATCTCCTACTGCCTACTTGTTCTTATTCCTTAAAAACCCACCCCTCCCACACCAATGTCCCATTCAAGATTAGTGCATCCCTTTCATTGTACTCTCTGGAATTCATTCTGCCTGGGTAATAAACTTGTTTTCATCTTAAATCTTTTCCTCTCTCACTCCTTCCACCTTCTTGCACTCACAAAAAACTGGCTTCTTCTTGATGACATAACTGTCTTGGCCACAAGTTTACTTGTACTACCCCTCTTTCTCCACTAACTCACTGGTTGTGGTAGTAGGATTGTAATACTCATTAATTCCTATGGCCACACCAAGGTACATCCTCTTCTAATATCACTCAGTTATCTCATTTCCATTTAGGTTTACTCAATTCAAACTTATCATCCAAGTAAGAATCTGGTAGCGATTATCTACTTTTTCTTGGTTCATCTCCTACCTGTTTGATTATTTCTTCTCAGGCTCCTTTGCTGAATCTTTACATGGGTTACACCTGCTAAGTATGAGTGTTCCCAGAGGCTTTGTCTCAGGCTCTTTGTTTCTTCGACATTATTTTGCATCAGCCACCAGGGATTCCCTTAACATCTCCATGAGATTGTTTGTCAGATCTATGTATCCAACTCTAATCTCTTTGGCTAGCTTCTCCAACTGTTTATAAGACTTCTTGAAGTAAATGTCTTGTAGAAAACTTGAAATCAATATATCCAAAACTGAACTCAATATCCTCCCCCAGCCATCTTTCTATCCCCTCTTTCCAGTCCTCACAGTCACCTAGAATCAAAACTTAGGTGTCTTCCTTGATTCTTCACTCTCTTTGAATTTCCATATTGTTTGTTACCAAGTCATGCTTATTGTTCTTTTGAAACAACATACACACATATACATATATATATATATATATATACACACACACAAATATATTTATATGTATTATTTTATCTTTTCTAACAGTACCAATAGGGAACTAGGTGGTTCATGGGATAGAGTACTTGTCCTCAAGTTGGGAAGACATGAATTCAAATCTAGTGTCAGACATTCCCTAGATGGAGGAGAAAAGGCAGGAACTTGCCTGAGGTCTCCTCAATTTCCCTTGAAACAACTTTAAATCAAGTCTCAAAATGAATTCTGGAGTGACAAAACCCACAAAAAGGTGGGGTAAAACAATTTTCCAGCAGAAAATAACTTAGAAGGACTAGAGGAAATGTTTGTTTCAGTTGGGGAAAAGGAGAGTGTAGCCCAGCTCAGACAGTGTCTGGGCAAGCCTTCAGGAAGCCAGTATCTCCAGCATAGATCAGCAACCAAGGCCTCCACAGCCCTAGCTCAGCAAGCCAGCTACATAAAGGGCAAGCTGTGAGGTCACTACTCCCACAGCACAGCAGGCCAGCCCTGATCCCCCAAGTACAACAAGGGAGACACCAGACCCCAAAGTCCCAGCACAGAAAGCTAGTGACCAGTCTCTGTCTACAATGCAAGAAGCTTGGGACAGTGCCTCCTGTATGCCAGAAGCAGAGCTCAACTTTAAAAGTCATGTACAGGCTGGAAAATGAGGGGAGAAAAAAGCCCTGACCATAGAAAGCTACTATGGCAACAGGGAAGATCAAAACACAAACTCAGAAAAGTACAACAACATTAAAATGCCAAGTTTTGAAGCCTCAAATAAAAACATGAATTAGTCTCAGGCAAAAAGCCATTCTGGGAAAGCTCAAAAAGGATTTCAAAAATCAAATAAGAGAGGTAGAGGGGAAATTGGGGAAACAAATGAGAGTTGTGCAGAAGAATTATGAAGAGTCAACATCTTAGTAAAGAAAACACAAAAAATGGGAAATTATATACAAAAATTCACTTAAAAAATCTGCTTAAAAAGTAGAATTGGCCAACTAGATAAAAAGGTACACAAATCCACTGATGAAAACAATTCCTTAAAAAGTAAAATTGGACCATTGGAAAAGGTGATACAAAAACACACTGAAGAAAACAATTCCTTAAAGAATAGAATTGGCTGAACAGAGAAGGTACAAAAGCTAACTGAAGAAAATAATTCCTTCAAAATTAGAATCAGGCAAGTGAAAGCTAATGACTCTATGAGACATTAAGAATCAATCAAATAAAATAAAAAATATATAAAAAGAAGAAAATGTAAAATAATTCATTTAAAAAACAACTGACATGGAAAATAGATCCAGGGGAGATAATGTAAGAATCATTGAACTACCTGAAAGTCATGATAAAAAAATAAAGCCTGGATAGCATCTTTCAAGAAATTATTAAGGAAAATTGCCTGATACAATGGAACCAGAGAATAAAATACTAATTGAAAGTGTCAATCAATCACTTCCTGAAACAGATCCCAAAATGAAATCTCCCAGGAATATTATAGCCAAATTCCAGAATACTCAGTTCAAGGAAAAAATACTTCAAGCAGCCAGAAAGAAATAATTCAAATATCAAGGAATCACAGACAGAACCACACAGGACTTGTTACAAGATTGGAGGGCTTAAAATATAATATTCTGGAAGGAATCAAGTACCAAAGAATCAACTACCCAAAAAAGAAATGATCACAATCTTTCAGGAGAAAAAATAAAGGCATTCAATGAAATAGAGGATTTCAAACATTTCTGATGAAAAGACCAGAGCTGAACAGAAAATTTGATTTTCATATACAAGACTTGGATTTGACTCAAACAGTGAATAACATACACATTCAGTCTGGTATAGAAATCTGTCTTACCCTATAGGGAAGTAATAGGTGAAGGAGGCAAGAAAAAAGGGGTGGGACTAATAGAAGGGAAAGAAGATTGAGGGAGTCTGTGGTTAGAAGGAAAGTACTGGTCAGGAGGAACAGGGTGAAAGAAAATAATTTATATATATGGGAAAATAGGATGGGGGAAATAGTAATCATAAATGTGACTGTGAATAGGATGAACTCTCTAATAAAACAGAATTGGATAGCAGAGTGGTTTAAAAACCAGAATCCTATATGTTGTGTACAAGAAACACATTTGAAGCAGAGAAAATGTACCTAGTAAGATAAAAGGCTAGACCAGAAAATATGCTTCAGCTGAAGTTAAGAAAAAAAAAAACAGGAGTAGCAATCATGATCTCAGACAAAGCAAAAGTAAAAATAGATCTTATTAAAAGAGACAAGGAAGTAAAGTACATCTTGCTAAGAGGTACCATAGGTAATGAAGTAATATCAATATTATGTGTATATATGCTTCTATATAGATAGTGTGTGTGTGTATATATATATGTATATATATATACATATATTTATATATATATGCACCAAGTGGTATCACATCCAAATTTCTAAAGAAGTTAAATGCATAATAGGAGGAAATAGATAGTAAAAGTATAATAGGAGGGGACCTCAATTTTCCCTTCTCAAAACTAGATAAATCTAACCACAAAATTAAGAAGAAATTAAGGGGAGGAATAGAATTTTAGAAAAATTAGATATGATAGACCTCTGGAGAAAATTGAAAGAGGATAGAAAGGAATATATATTTTTTTCCTCAGCAGTACATATAACCTACACAAAACCTAATCATGTATTAGGGTATAAAATGCTCACAATCCAACGCAGAAAAGCAAAAATATTAAATGCATCATTTTCAGATCATGATGCAATAAAAATTGCATTTAGTAAAGGACCATGGGAAGGCAGATTAAAAATTATTTGGAAACTAAATAATCTAATCCTAAAGAATGAGTGGTCAAACAACAAATTATAGAAACAATAGAAAAATCATCAAATAGAAGACAATAATGAGACAACATAACAAAATTTATCTGATGCAGCCAAAGCAGTATTTAAAGGAAAATTTATATCTCTAAATGCTTACATCAGTAAAATAGAGAAAGAACAGAGCAATGAACGGGGCATACAAATAAAAAATCTAGGAAAAGAACAAATGAAAAATCCCCAATTTAGCACCAAATTGGAAATCCTAACAATCAAAAGAGAGATTAATAAAACTGAAAGTAAGAAAATCATTAAAGTAATAAAAAGGAGATCTGTACAGGCTCTCAAGTGAAGACAATAGCTTAAGGGGATAGCAAAACTTAGTGACTAGTCAAAGAACCATTTGATAGGGAGAAGTTGAAGGTTTGAGAGAGATAGCAGATAACAAGATTCAAATTGCTGAAGATAGGAGGAAATGAAATCTAGTGAACAGTAAGGCTATCCTTGTCTAAAAGAAAGTTCTTCTTTTTCTCTGAGACTATAAGGAAAGACATGATAGAGTTTTAAGATCAAGTGATGGAAAGAGGAACTTATGGCTTTTGTTTGTTTGTTTTTTCAGTTTTTTTTTCATGAGGTAGTCCTTCAGTTGATAGAAGGGGAGAAGAGAGAAGTTACTTGAGTGTGGGGATTAATAGGGGGAAAATAGAAACTTCTTCAAGTAAGAGATAAATTAAGGAGAAATAAAACAATTGCCTTGCTTTAGTGAGAGCCCAGTTAGGGGTGGACTACAAGAATTAATTATTACTTATCCATTTGGCACAGATATTAAATTTCATTTAGATTAATTTAGCAACTTGTTGGTAGGAATGGAAGAAGTGGAGAGTTATCATTACACAGAAGAATGACTGAAAATATTAGATGTGATCATCAGTCAGTGGCATGACAAAAATGGAAGATGACTATATCTTAACAGAAAAGGTATGACTAGATATCAATATAATAGCTGTTTCAAAAATCAGTTGATTCTGAATCAGCTGTCTGTCCAAAAGCAGATCATAGGCTAGTTAGAATGAATGTCAAAGCATATAACAAATTGAGGGGAGAAGAAAAAAGAAGTTGGCATTAGGAGCAATTTCATCAGCTCTAGCATGACCTTTTTAAAATTGTTGACTCTGCAAAAAAAAAAAGATATGTACAAAAGTAAAAATATTCACTCACACATTTTCTTTTATAGAACACCAAGCAGTGAAAAAGTGACTGCAACAAAAAATCCCAGAAATACTGGCAGCCAGCAGACATTTGAACTCCTTTACAAGCCTGGAAACATGGAAGGCAAGGGAATCATTGTTTAACAAGTTCATTTGCAAAATATTGTGGAAGGAGAGGGAAGTAGTTTCACTAGACAATCAATTAAATAAGAAGAGAAAACATGCCTTGAAAGCTTAGTGTGAGGTTCATTTATGTTAGGCTGCTTTCAGATTAAAGTCAAAGACAACAGATGATGAATGAAACAGATCTGCTAGTGATTTTATGGCACTTTATTATCAATGGAAATGATGACTGAACACAGTGGACTTTAAATTTAAATTTAAATTTAAAATTTATCACTCCAACATTTGATGCTCTCAGAAAGCCATAATGGCATTTATGGAGATGAAATCAGGAATGGTGGTTGCCTGTACCTGAATATATACAGAAGAAATCTGTGGTAAAGGTAATTGAATTTAAGGGTATTCATGAATTAATTTTCAAGATATTTCAAAGAATGAAAAATCCTAAAGGATTGGAAAATATAATTGATGAGACTTTAAGGAAATATGGAGATAGAGAATACATCACTGAATCATGATCCTACCTTGCCAGATCATTTATATATAAAATCTTAATGAAAATAGGCTAGGCATATATTAAAGCCTTTATCAATACCACTGACATTTGTTGTTGTTTCATTCAATTCAGTCACATTCAACTTTCTGTTACCTCATTTTTTTTGCAAAGATAGTAGAGTGATTTACCATTTAATTCTCCAACTCATTATATAAATGAGGAACTGAGGAAAACATGATTAAGTGACATGCCCAAGGTCACACAGCTAGTACGTTTCTGAGGTCAGATTTGAACTCAGGAAGATGAATCTTACTGATTCCAAGTCCAGTACCCCATCCTCTGGGTCATGTAGCTGCTCCCACCACCAACATTCTCCCTGTGAAATTAAATAACTGAGAAATTATAAAACACAATGATGTTAGAAGAATTAAAACTGCAAACTACCAAAAGTTCAAGGCAAAGGTTCATGATGAGACCTAAATATAAAAGCTCATATCATTAAAGAAAAATGGATGACAAAATTTCAGAAATGCCTTCCCATTCATGGTTAGGGTTATGATTCTTAACCTAAACAGAAATGGTCTATATTTAGAGACAAAAGGTTAAATGGAAATTGTATTATATGCAATTGAAAAAATATGTGCAAAGTAACATAGTATAGTTAGAAAAAAAGGGAAATGATCAATTAAGGGGAAATTTTCCCTGAAAATTTCCTTGATAAAGGTCCAGTAACCAATATTTAAAAACTGATGAAAACATATGAGTAAAATTATTTTTTCCAATATCTAAGTAGTCAAAGAACATAGATAGGCCTTTTCAAATGAAGATTTTCAAGCTATCCACAAACATATTTTTAAATGCACCATTTTTTAATAATAAGAAAAAGACAAATCAAAATAGGTTTAACATTCTATTTCATAGAATCAGGCTTAAGTATGATATTCATTTTCCTTAACAGAAAAAAGGAAGCAAAATAAGCAATGACTCTACTTCATTTTCTTTTCCTTTTATCCACACATCATTTACCTTAAGAAGAACAATAATTTTCATTGAATCTTTCCTTTATCCAAATATGCTTTTTGTTTTCTTTGGCATTTTTAGCAAGCCTTAATTTAGTCTTCCTGACATCATTTGCATAATAATAATAATAATAGGTATTTAACACATACATGCATTTTAACACATACATATTGAATTGAAAGGGTTATGGGATCTTACCAATATTTGTATATATAGATTTCAAATTAAGATTATCAGATAGATTAATGTATAACCACACTCTTTTAATACCACCCCCCTTTCTTTTCCCCAACATCAGGATCATTTTTTTTAAAGTTATCCATCTTCAGGTATCACATTTTTTAGAATCTCTGCTTAAGAAACTATACTTTCATCTAAACTCTTTTGAAATCTGCTCCTCTAAAACCTAGGATAGATAATTTCCCTAAAATTATATTTGTTTTACTGAATATACCAAGTAATCCATTCCCTGATCACCTGATCATTACGAACTCTTAGTCAATATTGTTTATTTCTTTTTTTTTTTTTTACAAATTTTCTATTACTTCCATTTCATTAGGAAGGTCTTCATTAAGAGTCATAATTAAGTCCAGTGCAAAAATTGCCATTACTGATTCCTCAAACTTTTTTTATTGATTTATTTTAATTTATCAACAATCACTTCTGTAAGCTTTTCAGTTATAAGTTTTTCTTCCCCCTTCCCTTCCCCTCTCTCCCCAAACAGAGCACCATCTGATATAGGCTGTACATATACATTTCTATTAAACATATTTTAACGTTAGTGATGTTGTAAGGACAAGTTAGAATAGGAGGAACCACAAGAAAGAGAAAACAAAAGGAAAAAAATAGCAAATAGTATGCTTCAATCTGCATTCAAAATCCATAGTCCTTTCTTTGGATATGTATAGCATTTTTCTATCATGAGACTTTTGGAGATGTCTTAAAATCTTGCATTACTGAGAAGGGCTAAGCCTATCAATGTTAGTCATCATACAACATGGCTGTTACTGTGTACAACGTTCTCTTGGTTCTGCTCACTTCACTCAACATCAGTCCATACAAGTGTTTCTAGGTTTTTCTGAAGTCTGCCTACTCATCATTTCTTATAGCACAATGGTATTCCATTACATTCATATACCACAACTTGTTCAGCCATTCCCCAATCGATGGGCATCCCCTCAATTTCCAATTCTTTGCCACCACAAAAAGAGCTGCTATAAATATTTTTGTACATGTGGGTCCTCTTCCCATTTTTATAATCTCATTGGTATATAGCCCTAGAAGTGCTATTGCTGGGTCAAAAGGTATGTACATTTTTATAGCCCTTTGGGCATAGTTCCAAATTGCTCTCCAAAATGGTTGGATCAGTTCACAACTCCACCAACAATGGATTACTGTTCCAATTTCCCCACATCTTCTCCAACATTTATCATTTTCCTGTTTTGTCATGTTGGTCAATCTGATAGGTGTGATGTGGTACCTCAGAGTTGTTTTGATTTGCATTTCTCTACTCAATAGTGATTTAGAGCATTTTTTTCATATGACTACAGACAGCTTTAATTTCTTCATCTGAGAACTGCCTGTTCATATCCTTTGACCATTTATCAATTGGGGAATGACTTGTTTACTTATAAATTTGACTTAATTCTCTATATATTTTAGAAATGAGGCCCTTATCAGAAAGACTGGTTGTAAAAATTCTTTCCCAATTTTCTACTTCCTAATCTTGGTTGCATTGGCTTATGAGTGCAAAAACTTTTCAATTTAATGTAATCAACATTATCCATTTTGCATTTTGTAATGTTCTCTATCTCCTGTTTGGTCATGAATTCTTCTGTTCTGCATAAATCTGATAGGTGAACTATTCCTTGCTCTCCCAGTTTGCTTATAGGATAAGCTTTTATATCTAAATCATGAACCCATTTATAACACCCATTCCTATTAAAAACACCAGAGAGCATAGGAATAAATGGAGTCTTCCTTAAAATTATAAGTAGAATATACCTAAAACCTTCAGCAAGCATCATATATAATGGGGACAAGCTAGAAGCATTTTCAGTAAGATTGTGGGTGAAACAAGGATGTCCATTATCACCACTGTTGTTCAATATCGTACTGGAAATGTTAGAATTAGCAATAAGAGAAGAAAAATAAATTGAAGGTATTAGAATAGGCAAAGAAGAAACAAAGCTACAACTCTTTGCAGATGATATGTTGATATACTTAAAGAATCCTAGAGAATCAAGTAAAAAAAAAACTACTTGAAATACTAAACAACTTTAGCAAAGTTTCAAGCTATAAAATAAACCCACATAAACCATCAGCATTTCTATATATTACCAACAAAGCCTAATAGCAAGATATAGAAAGAGAAATTTCATTTAAAGGTACTTTAGACATTATAAAATATTTAGGAATCTACCTACAGTAATAAACCCAATGAACACAATTGCAAAACACTTTCCACACAAAGTCAGATGTAAATAACTGGAAAAACATCACTTGTTCATGGGTAGGTTGAGGTAATATAAGAAAAACGACAATTCTACTTGTTAATTTACTTATTCAGTGCCATACCAATCAAACTGCCAAAATTATTATATAGAGCTAGAAAAAATAATAACAAGATTCATTTGGAATAACAAAAGATGCAGAATATCAAGGGAACTAATGAAAAGAAATGCAGGGGAGGTCTGGATATTCCAGATCTTGAATTGTATTATAAAGTAGCAATCATCAAAACTGCTTGGTACTGGCTAAGAAATGGAGTGGTGGATCAGTGGAATAGGTTAAATATGCAAGACACAGTAGTCAATAACTATAGTAATCTATTTTTGATAAACCCAAAGACCCCAGCTTCTGGGATAAGGACTCACTATTTGACAAAAACTGCTGGGAAAACTGGAAAAGAGAATGGCAGAAACTAGGCATAGACCAAAATTCCTCAAACTTTTGAGAGAGAAAATGGTCATCAAGACAAGTCAAGCTTTTTAATAGCACATTTTTCTTTCTAAGCCTTATGTGAAAGATATCTGGAGAGAATTCTGGATAGTTGGCATTACCCATTGCTAATGTGGTTTGCTTTTTTCTTTCTTTCTTTAAACATCTATACTGAAAAGCAAGATTACTATGTCTGTCTAGCTAGATAATTGATAATATATTTCCACATATAGATCAATTATTCCTTTTTTTGTTGTTCCTTGAATCTCCTCCTAAAACTTTCCATTAGAGTCCCAATATGAAGTCTGAAAATTTCTATGCAATTAACTAACTTTGGAGATTCTTTGGGGGGGGAAGGTTGTTAGTTGCCTCTCATAGCATGTCTTGATTTCAAACAAGAACTTTGACAACACTTTTATCATAGCCATTTGTATTTTATTTTATCCTCTTAAAACATTATTCTGAAAAGGATTTTATAGGCTTCAATAAAATGCCAAAGGGGACCATGACTCAAAGCAAATTATGAAGCTCTAATATGGTGAGTGCAAGTGGTTCTTCTCAGATATCTGTGTTTCACTTATAACAGATATAACATAAATATTTTTGAATCAATGTCTTGAATGAAGACATAAGCATAAGCTTTCCAGGGGGTAGAAAATGATTTGAAATGCCACTTTTTTATTATTCTTCTATTATAATGGATAGATCATGGTTCTTGAAGTCAGGAATACCCAGATTCAAATTCTACCCCTGACACAAAATCTCTGGTCCCCAGTTTCCCTTATCTACAAAATGAGGGAGGTAGATTAAATGGCTTCAGGCATCTCTTCTATCTCTAAATCATACATACATACATGCATGAATACATATATGCATATATATGTGTGTGTGTGTGTGTGTGTCTCTGTGTGTCTGTGTGTCTGTGTCTATGGATGTATTCAAAACAAAAGTCTAGATCACAGGGGTGGAGAACCTGCCACCTCAAGGCCACATGTGACCCTTTAGATCCTCAAGTGCAGCCCTTTGAGAAAAACCAAACTTCACAGACCAAATCATTTTATTAAGGGGATGTGTTCTGTGAAGTTTGGATTCAGTCGAAGGGCCACACTTGAGGACCAAGAGAGCCAAATGTGTCCTGGAGGCCACAGGTTCCCCCACCCCTGCAGGACTTAAACACACACACATACACAATAGGTAGTTTAATATTATTTATTGTAACATACAGTAATATATTGTATATTACAAATATAATGCAATATAATATAATGCAATACTATGTAATGTAATGTAATATAATATGATATGATATGATATGATAAAATATTGTAATATACATCTGTGCTAGCATTTGTATACTGCAAGTTTTGCAAAGCACTTTACAGACATGTTAATTTGATCATTACAATAACTATGGGAGGCAGGTCTTCTTATTTTATTCTTTTTACAGATAAGGAAACTGAAGCAAAATGAAGTTTTAAATGTCTTGTCCATGGTCACTGTCAGTAATTGTCTACATCCATATTTAGGTCTTAGGTCTTCTAGATTACACATAAAGCACTCTTTCCACTTCAGCACCAAGCTTTCTCTCTCTCTCTCC
>NW_020954588.1:10088229-10095729 GCF_900497805.2 Vombatus ursinus | reverse complement strand
TTCACTCTAGTGACAGCACAGATGATTTGAAGAGGAGTAAACACTTGCATTAACATTTACAATGCTGGAAAGGGGTCAGATTTTGGTCTTGAGTGCCATGCTAAAGAGTTTGTTTTACCCTTGGATAAGGAGGTAAAAATGTGTTTGTTTGTTTGTTTGTTTGTTTGTTTGTTTGTTTGTTTGTTTTTAAATGTATAGGAGCAATATATCCAGACCCAGACCAAATCAAGATTATGTTGGCACTTCCACATACAGCTAATTAAATATAACTTCCAGAATGAACTGAGGCTAACTGAAAATGCTTAGCATAAAAAGTGTCTTTGGAAATACTTTAAGAAAATTAAAAAGGAGAGACAAAAATAGTAATTCTTAAGCCCAATATTATAATGTATTTTCCACTTAATAGCATTTTATTTTCCAATTACATGAAAAGATAGTTTTCAACATTCACTTCTATAAGATTTTGAGCTCCAAATATTTTTCTCCTTCCCTTTCTCCCTTCAGCTCACCAAGATGGCATGCAATCTAATATAGGTTATACATGTGCAATCATATTAATCATATTTCTACATTAGTCATGTTGTGAAATAAGAATCAGAAGAAAAGGGAAAAATATGAGAAAGAAAAAAAAGAAAGCAAAAATAGTATGCTTTGATCTGAATTCATACTCCATAGTTCTTTTTCTGGATGTAGATAGCATTTTCCATCATGAGTCTTTTGGAATTGTCTTATAAAATTGTATTGATGAGAAGAGCTATCAAAGTCTATCAAAGTTGATCATCGTACAGTGTTGCTGTTACTGTGTGTAATATTCTTGTGGTTCTGCTCACTTCATTCATCATCAATTCATCATGTAAGTCTTTCCAAGTTTTTTTTTTTCTGAAATCTGCTTGCTTATCATTTTTATAGCACAGTAGCATTCCATTGCATTCATATAGCACTTGTTCAGTCTTTCCCCAATTAATGGGCAACCCCTCAAATTCTAATTCTTTGCCACCACAAAAAGATCTACTTTAAATATTTTTGTACACGTGGGTCCTTTTCCCTTTTTTATGATCTCTTTGGGATACAGACCTGGTAGTTGTATTGCTGGATCAAAGGGTGTGTACAATTTTATAACAGTTTGGTTATAGTTGCAAATTACTCTCCAGAATGGTTGGATAAGTTCTCAACTCCACCAACAGTGTACCAGTGTCCCAATTTTCCCACATCTTCTCCAACATTTTTTGTCCTATTAGCTAATATTGCAGGTATGAGTTGGTACCTCAGAATTGTTCTAATTTGTATTTCTCTCATCAATAGTAATTTAGAGCATTTTTTCACGTGACTATAGATAGTTTTAATTATTTCATCTGAAAACTGCCTGTTCATATCCTTTAACAATGTATCAATTGGAGAATGACTTGTATCTTTGTAAATTTGATGCAGTTTTTTTTATATATTTTAGAAATGAGGCCTTTATCAGAAACACTGGCAGTAAAAATTATTTTCCAGCTTTCTGCTTCCCTTATAAACTTGACTGCATTGGTTTTGTGCAAAAACTTTTTAAATTAATGTAATTAAAATTATGCATTTTGCATTTCATAATGTTCTCTATATCGTGTTTGGCCATAAATTCTTCCCTTCTCCACAGATCTAACAGATAAACTATTATTTGCTCTCCTAATTTATTTATGGTATCACCCTTTATGTCTAAATTATGCACTCATTTTGATGTTATCTTGATATATGGTGTAAGATGTTGGTCCATGCCTAGTATCAATCATACTATTTTCTATATAATGCATTTTTAGGACAGAATTTAACTGGCTATCATACTTTATATAGTACTGTTAGGTGCTATATGTGGGAGGCGGGAGGAGTCAATAGGAATACCTCTTGGGTTTGGACCTATGGTTTGCTTGGTGAAAGAATGTCTTGATCTGGGTATTCCCTCCATTATTATTTCTATTGTATTCTTTTTCTTTCACTATGAACTATTTATACGCAAATAGCTATTTTCAGGTACGTAATTCAAAAATCAAAATTCAGGGACCATGGAGCTATAACGACCGTTATGGGTATATCTATTGTAGATTCTTTCACTTTTTTTTTGTTTGTTTGTTTTTCCCTCACTATATAATTCCCCGTCTTTTTCCATATATATAGAATTCTTATCTACACTGTATCCCCTTGAGATCTTTAATGTGGATGTGAATGTGAATGTCAATGTTTTTTTGTGTGTTTTTGCTTTTTTTGTTTGTTTGTTTCTGCTTACATAGATACTTTGTGGAGTTGGAGGGGAATTATATACCCCTAGTAGTATACACATATATAGCCTCATTTAAATCAGAATTCTAGCAAATGCCACTAGCTATGTAATGTTCTCAGGAGAGAGCAAACTGTTGCAACCATGGACAAGGTCTATTCAAGGACTGATTTTCTTTTTAATTAATTTCCCTTTTGTGTGCTGATAAGACCTTTTATTGATGCAAGTATTTCCAATGACTTGTTTTGGTATGGAATTTTTTTGTTTTGTTTTGCTTTTGTTTTCCCCAGGGCACTTTTATATATGGGCAGACCTCTCAGAGTCTCTATTGCCCAGTATGGGACAAGCTTCAATCTGCCAAACATCTAGTATTTTCCCACAATGACAAGATTTCCAAATTGGAGTCTATCTCTTTAATTAAGTGTCTTACAATGAACCCTTAATATCATAATTCTCTCATTGCTATTTATTCTAAAAATAACCCCTAGACAGTAGGATTTAACTTTTCTCTCAGTGAAGTGACATATTATTACTAAATCTCTAGGTCTTTGTCCCCTGAGAAGACAAAGAACAGGTAATTGGGGCAAGATTCTTTCCCAGACACCAACAAATATAGATGTAAATCATGTGGCATCATTGCAGGTATCACTGAAGGCCTGTAGTAGGAAAGTTATATTCTTGACTCCACCAAAATATTTGCAGTGTCCTAAATGTTCCCAGGCTATTTATAGTTTGTGTAGGACTTGGAGTCAGGACAACTTAATTCCCCATAAGACAGTTAGTAATTGTGTAATTGGGCATGTTATATAGCATATCTAAGCTTCAGTTTCTTAATTTTTAAAATGGAGAAAGGAAAAAATCTATATAATAAAGGTGCTGGGAGTAAGTAAATGCATATAAAGCATCTCATAAACTTTAAAGAGCAATATAAATGTGAGTTGTTGTTGTTGCTATTTTTGTTATATATAATGAGATAAAAATAGAAGTGCTCTCTCCTGGGGGCATGTGGGTAGCAATTTTAGATATATAAATTATTGATTAAGTACTTCTCTAGGTGAATTAGTATCAAAGTATAAGCCTTGATCAAAGCAAATTCTGCCTTAGAAATACTTTTTTCACAACTATTGGACCACAGTGAAGGCTATCTGACTCCATGACAAGTAGGCTTATTCTTAACAGGTAAAGTGGGGAGTGTCTGCTGGAATATTGCTAATTTATTCGAATATCATACTAAAATATGAGTAGTCTATGCATACCAGTTGCAATGATTTATTACAAGTTATATCCCAGATAAGATGCTCAAGTTGTCAGCTAATTTAACAGCAAAGTAGATAGGAAAGCACAGTACGTTGGGCCATAGAGACCTGTATTCAAATTTAGGCTTTGACACATATTATGTATGTAACCAAGGTGAAGAAATTGAACCAGGTGACCTCTAAAATCCCTTCTGGCTCTAAATCTGTGATGATATGATATTCTGAAAGTCATAATGGGAATGTGATGGCGGGAGAGGAAGAGAAAAAAGGTTCCTTTTCTTTTCACTGTTGGTGAATTAATTTCAGGCCTTGAATTATTAAAAAAAAGCTTTAGTTCAGAAGAAATTTACCTCAGTCTTTTAAATTTTAAAGAAGGAGATAAGAGATTGGGGTTTAGGTTTTATAACCTCCCAAATGATAATCATTGTTTGTTTGTTTTCATTTTTTTTGTATTTATAGGAAAACTCATCTTCCTGAGTTCAAATCTGCCTCAGACAGTTACTAGCTATACCATTCTGGGCAAGTCACTTAACCAGGTTTTCCTCAGTTTCCTCACCTGCAAAATGAGCTAGAGAAGGAAATGGCAAACCATTCCAGTATCTTTGCCAAGAAAACCTCAAATAGGGTCTTGAAGAGTTGGACACAACTAAAAATCGACTGAACAGCAACAAAATCCCAACCTGTAATATAATGGACATTTAGCAATTGTCTATGGAGTGACTGATGAGAGCTCCTGAAGGATGGACCTCAAACTTCTCTGAAAAGTAGGCAGTCATTTAATTAGGAAAGACAGCAAGGTTGGGGTAGGAGGGTCAAATTTAGGATTTGAGGAAAGAGAAGGAAAGAAAACCTTTAAGTCAATTGCTATTCAACAAGTGTTGTGAAGAATAGTAAGTATGTTAGTTTGCATTAATGTGTACACACTGTAAGATCAAATAGTGTAGTGGACTATATTTATTTCTGATATTAGGTAGCTACTGACACCTTCAACATAGCAGTTATTCTGAACTTTTGTGCTATATTGACAATAGACTCAAAGGGATCCATCTGTAACTGTGGCTATAAAATTAAAAAAAAAAACTAATTAAAAGATGGGAGATTCAGATCCATGACTCCAATCATCTTTCATATGCATCATGACCAATGTAATGAGCCATCCACAGACTTTTATGACACTATTTTTTAAAATTTTCAATAATGATTTCATTATTATCCATCTTTTAAACCTACAAGTAACAAGTCCAAAAGGTACTTACTTCAGAAACCTAAGTCTGTTTAGAAACTCTTGTAGGGTTATAGTAACATAAAACAAGTGGATTCTAATGGAAGAGCATTGAGTACAACTATGAGCTAAATATCTTTTCCTGTTTGCAACTATATAATAAATAAATAATTCAGATCTTATTGTCTAGAATTTTTCATTTTTTCTTAGAGATTTGCGTATACTTTTTTTTTCTAGTTTTGGCACTGGGAAAGAGCCTATCCATTCCCAGTGCCAAAACACCTGCCACTTAATTTTCAAAGATTTGGTTAATTTCACCAGTCATGACAATACAATGCTTTCAATAGGGCAACATTTGAGATATATTGAGACTGAAAAATTGATCATCCTGTGGTAAACCTTCCATTAATTCTTACATGGTTAGAGATGCAAATACATACTATTTATTTTCAAATTTGAAGGGGGGAAAAGTCATATTTAAAATCTGAAAAAAATCTTTTTTTCTATTTATTTTTCTTCAAACTCCCTTTGCAACAAAAAATAAAAACACTTCATAAAAAGAATTTCTTCCTTGATAGAGTAATGTAAATGTTCTTTCAAGGATGGGAAAAAAAATCTACAATGTATTGACAAAATTTGGAAACATTGGGCAAAATCTTAGGTATAAAAATCATGAATTTTCTTTTATTTTGGCATAAATCTGTTTTAAAGAAAAAAACATTTAGTTTGGTCAAACTCAAAGGGCATTGTTAAATAGATTTTTTTTCTTTTCTTTTTGTAGGCAATGGGGTTAAGTGACCTGATCAAGGTCACACAGCTAGTAAGTGTGAAGCATCTGAGGCCAGATTTGAACTCAGGTCCTCCTGACTCCAGGGTTGGTGTTCTGTTCACTGCACCACCTAGCTGCCTCATTAAATAGACTCTTAACTTGAACTTTGAATATATTCTCTTTTCACCATTTGTTAGCTTTTGTCATTTGGGTTCAAAAATATGATTAATGAAGCACACCCAGTAAATGTTCCCTTATGGCCCCAAAGATGCCCCATTTCCTTTTCATGTTCTCACTAATGAGCAGGTCCTTCATTTGACACTTTGTGGCATCCCAGATCTATGGGGAATAATAACTACATAGTCACTATGTTATGTAGAAGTCATCTATAGAGAAGGGATGTCCAATTTCTGGGTATGTAAAAAGAGAGGCTTGACTGAAATGAAAGGAATACAAACTTAAGAGATGGTTCTATGCTGAAGAAAGATCACCAGAGCATTTCTCTAACAAGGAAATTCCTTTTAGCCTTCTGGCTCAGACTAACCTTGCTAACTTGGAGGACTGTGTTTCCTGTAGTTATAATTCTCCTCACACCCTATTTTGCATTTGGGTATATTTAGGCATAGAGAGCAACAAAACAAAAACAGAATAATTTTAAAAATACAGAACAGTGAGAGAAATGTGAGTTATTAGATTTTTTATTTATTTATTTATTGTTTAGTCAACATTGTCTTGGAAATAATTTCTATTTTGTGACATTTTTCTCCAGGGGAACTTATGTGTACTCTCTTTAAATTGATTTTTTTTTAAAACAGAAAATGCAAAATGACAAATTTAAATAATTTATTGTAATAGTTAATAGTCAATAAATATTTATTCAGTATCCACTCAGCAGAGGATACAAATAAGGAAAAAAGACAGTCCATGACCTCAAGGAGCTGACAATCTACTAGGGAAAGTAATTATTGTTGTTAAATAATATCTGACTCTTTGTGACCCCATTTGGCATTTTCTTGGCAAAGATACTTGAGCGATTTGTCATTTCCTTCTCCAGCTCACTTTATAGATGAGGAAATTGAGGCAAACAGGGTTAAGTGACTTATCCAGGGTCACACAGCTACTAAGTATCCAGGGTCAGATTTCAACTCAGGAGTTTGTCTTCCTGACTGTAAGCCTGGCACTCTATCCACTGAACCACCTATCTGCCCTGGGAGGAAAGACAAAACACAAAATGAAGTTTAAACATAGAGATGAGAGGAGTGGAGAAGGTAGCTGACATGGAGATATGATGGAGAAGTAAATCAGAGTTGTCTCAGAGTAGTGCAACCAGGTGAAAAATGAGGAGATATTTGAGCTGTTCTCTCTCCTTAAATGGAAGTTTAGAGTTCATGGCCTCACCTTCTAATTAGGGAAGTGGAGAATAGTGCAGACAAGGAATAACAAGGCTCATGAGATCTTAGAGGATAATGATATTATCACAATAATGTATCGATGATGATAATTTTTTATAAAACTTAATACCTATTAATAAAATCATTCACTTATAGTGTTTTAAAGTTTACAAAATATTTTTTCTTAAAGCTGTGTAAGGTAAGTAATGTAAGGGTTATTGCCTCCATTTTATGGATGATGAAATACAGGATTAATGAGATTAAGTGACTTCACTGTATGGTCAGATAGGTAGTAAGTGAGGAGCAAGGATTAGAAACCAAAATCTCAACTCCAATTCCATCATTTTTTTATCACTCCTCCATGAGAGAGTGGCAAGAAGATAATATAGATAACACATATAAATAGAAAAAGATAGAAATAGAGATAATTGGCATACATATAGGACTGACTATAGATTATGGGATTACAACTGAGATTAAAGATAGAGATGAAGATAGATAGACATAGAGATATAAGTGAAAGACAGACACAGGGATTTTTTCTTTCTTTTCTTCTTTCTTTCTTCTTTCTTCTTCTTCTTCTTCTTCTTCTTCTTCTTCTTCTTCTTCTTCTT
>NW_020954588.1:10034976-10088219 GCF_900497805.2 Vombatus ursinus | reverse complement strand
TTCTTCTTCTTCTTCTTCTTCTTCTTCTTCTTCTTCTTCTTCTTCTTCTTCTTCTTTTTTGTAAATTATACCCTTCGACAGTTGCTGGGGCCAATAAGACATTAAAGAGTTTTCCCATGGCTATACAAGGAGTATGTGTCAAAGGTAAGCCCTGAATCTAGTTCTTCTTGACTCCAAGACTGGTCTTCTATCCACTGTTACTCTTGAAAGATTACATATACACATAGAGATAGATAAATAGAAAGATAGCTAGATAGACATATATATGTATACATATACATATATATAATCATATTCTTTCATTTAGCTGAATAAAAGGACTACATGCAAAGCTATTGAAGAAGATATTTAAGAAAATAACTATTTTTTTAATGACTAGCAAATTTGTGGTATAGGAAAAACACTGGGAACCCTCTACATTTATTTTATCACTGAATGATGTTACTGTAACCACTATAATCATCATAATGGCTTATTATAAACATCGACTAAAAGGACAAAGTGTCATGTTTATGTATTTGAGAGAATATTATCCTGATGGAAATTGCATTACTATTAATTAGCTCTAGGGGAAGCAATGTGACCTTCATGGCATTAACTAATCAGGTTAAGTATTAAAATGAATACTGATGACTGAGCAACTAATGGACTTTTCAATAGACAAATTGGATACTTGAAGAAGATGTTTTGCCATCATTGATCCAAAGTGAATAAAAAGCAAGAAGTTGAATGGTTGGAGTCTGTTACAGTAAGTGTACTTGTCATGTAAATTAGAAGACAAAAAGAATTGCTGAGGTCTAGAGGCAAAAGAAAACCATTGGGGCCAGTATTATCTTGTACATTTTATAAATAAAGAATAAAATAAATTCATTCCTTCAAAGGCAATTAGAAGAGATGCCCATAAAAGATTGAGATGGAGGTGACTATGAAACTGTCTTCTGCATAAAAATATTAGTAAAAGAGAAAATGGGCAAAGTAAAGATGCTTTTTATTAGACATCTCTCCCTCTTTCCCTCTTGGGTTAATTCTCTCTTACACTTAGAAGTGCTAATATAGATAGACCTTTTCATCTTTCCTCAAGTCTCTAAATCCACCCCCACTGCCTTCCATCTTATCAAAGAACTACCTCATTTCCAGGAATATTGAGATCCCTCCTTTATGAATATCTACGTATCTCTTCTTATATTCTCAAGGCCTAAAATGTTATTTATGTTCACTCCCTCCATGGTCTCAGAGGATGAGACAGATTTCTTCCCTATCAAATGATCTCTTTTACATGTGCCATTAATCCTATTCCCACCTTTCTCCTCAAGGACTTTAGTCCATTAATATACTCTTAGTCTATCTGCCTATCAAACTTTGTCTCTCTCTGTTTCTCTTTCTCTCTCTGTTTCTGTTTCCATGTCTTTCTTTTTCTCTATCTTGCTCTCTCCCAAATCCTTCTTATTTGCTCAGTGCTGCTACTACTCAGAAAAACAAAATGAAAACAAATGTTTTTTTTTTCCCCAAGATATTCATGCACTTTTATTTCATATGTTCCTGCTGTTATCTTCTCCTTAGATGTACTCTCTCTGTCTACTTCTGTGGCACATCTCTCTTCAGACTCTCACCCTGAATTGGTCTCCAAATCCAATGCACTTTCCACTTTTCTGTGCTTGAGCTTTTAAAATCTCTGGTTTGTTTTAAGATCCAACTGAAATGCTACTTTTTCCATGAAGCCTTCACTTATATCCCTGATTTAAACAGTAGAGCTGTAGGTTGGATTGGAGCACTTCCCATGGAATTGGGAACTTTGGCTCAATCAGGAGGAAAAAGTGTTTTAGCCCCTTGTTGAGGACACATGTAATGAGCAGCCCCTGATTGGTACATTGGTCTCTATGGTAGAGATGGGGGATATGCTAAAGAAGATTGTTAAGTAAGTTAGAAGAGCCACCTACTCTAAAAATCATCTCCCCCTGCATATTATGGGAAGTGGGTTCTTCCTGGCTCATTTGCCAATCCTCTTCATCACAGCCTATCCCTATCCCACCATCCTAGGGAGCAAAGGATCAATCAGACCTTTAGCACGGGACCAGAGCCTAAGATACCTGCCCAACTTCATGGGAAGTTCTACAGCCCAAACCCTGCTGCAACAATATTTTATCTGGATCTCTCCTTTGCCTTACTACATTCTACCTCATGTATTTACTTGGTTTGCACTGTCAAATTGATAGCTCTTTGAGGGAAGGAATTATGGCACTATCAATCTTATTATCTTTATGCTTTTCAAATAAAAAGTGCTTAAGAAACATTCATTAAAATAAATTGAATCAGATGCTAAACTTAGTGCTTGAGAGGCACTAAAGGAAAGTTTGGGGAAGAAGAGGTATTAGATTACCTACCAAAATGAAGGTCTACAAAGCCATTGTGCTGACCTTATTATTGTGTGCCTGTGAAATCTGAAGGGTACCAGAGCCATGCCAGGAACTGAATCTCTTCCATTTTAGTTGTTTTAGAAAGATTCTGAAGATTGACTGGCAAAATAAGGTACTGGACACTGAGGTCCTTTCTCAAGTTAAACTGAAGAGTAACCAAACTCTTCAACAGAGAGCACAACTGGCCATGTTTTTTGAATGGCAAATATACTTTTGCCTAAAAGACTATTTTATGGAGAACTCACTCAAAGAGGCTCTCACATGGTGGTCAGAAGAAATGATACAAGACACTATCAAGACCTCTCTGAAGAAATTTGGAATCAATTGTAAAACATGGGAGACACTAGCAAAGGACTGTTCACCATGACTTGCCCTCATCAAAGAAGGCTCTGTGCTTTATGAGCAAAGTAGAATTGTAGTAGCTAAAAGAAACATGAGTTGCACAAATTTAGAGACATCTCCACTCTAAATGTTCATATGGACTATTTGTTCCTGATCTGTGATAGAGCCTTTCAAGGTCATCCTGGTCTGATCAGCCGCAGTCTGACATACCATACCTCAACTCCAACATAGTGATATCACTAAGGTCATCTTTGAGAATGAGGGACAACAATTAACCAAAAATACCTATAACAATTCTATTTTTCTTTTTCTAAGAAACTTAAAAAATGTAAATTGTCAGATTGACAGCATTCTTATTATAAAATGTAATCAATCATATGTGCAAGGATAGAGGGAAAAATTCATTTTTATATGATAGAAGAATAGTGACCAATGCTCACTAAGCTGGTAGACTTGTATTCTGAGATCAATGGGGCAGACAAAGGTCAATGTAAAACTGGCCAGAAATAGAATGAAGATGCCCCCAAACAATTAATAATAGAAAAGTTCTTTTGACTCACAAGGATATAACATTATGAAATAATGTATTCTAACAAAAGAATGTCTTTGAAGGAAAAGCAAAGATGACAATTAATTGTGTGGATTTCTACAAAGGAAGGCTTTTTTTTACTTCTCTTTCTTTTAATGGCACTTATAAGACATTATTGACTATAACACAGAAGAAAATATTTTCCAACATATGTTTTATTTCATTAAATATATCCTAATTACATTTAAAAATTAATATTTATTTTTAAAATTGAATTCCAAATTCTCTTCCTTCTTTCCACCTTCCCTTTCCTTGAGAAAACAATTAATTTGATATTAATTATACATATAAAGTCATGCAAAACATATTTCCAAATTAGCTATTTTGCAAAAGAAAACACAGACCAAGAAAAAAACAAAGCAAAGTTAAAAATGTATGTTTCAATGTACTTTCAGAGTTCATCACTTTTCTCTCTGGAAGTAGATATAATTTTCATCATAGATTTTTTGAAATTTTCTTGCATCATTGTCTTGATCAGAGTAGTTAAATATTTCACAGTTAATTACACAGGAGAATTTTTTTAAAAGAACCTATCAATTTTGAGAAAATTTTTATTTTCACTATGATCCATATATGCTGGTTTTCCTATTGGTCACTCATTATGTATTAAATATCTTCTTTCCTTCCATTTGCCCTTAAAAGAAGATAGATGTCTTTGAAGGCAGTTGTAAGAAGCAACATTTCATAGAATTATAAATTCTGATTTTAAGAGGATAGAAATATATTCACTGGTGAATGATTAAGATATTTCCTAATTTCAGTTCATCTGGCAGATTCTCAAAGGATGCTATGTAATGAGTCTAAACTTAATCCCATGTGTGATTATGTTTTTAACTTAAAAATGGGTAATGATTCAAAATGTTGTTGTTAAATCCTTTTCAGTCATATACAACTCTTTGTGATCTCATTTGGAGTTTTCATGACAATGATACTGAAGTGGTTTTCCATTTCTTTTTCTAGATCATTTTTATAGATGAGAAAACTGAGGAAAACAGCATTAAATGACTTTCCCAGGGCCATATAGCTAGTAAGATCACAGTGAGATCAAACTTAAACTAATGAACATGAGTCTTCCTGACTCTAGGCCTAGCACTCTATCCACTACACCATCTAGCTGCCCTAATGATAACTTAATTTTTAAATGATTCAAAATTAAGTAACCAGTATTTGTCCAGATTACAAAAAGGGTTTGAAAATTGGATTCGTAATGTCCAGTAGTCATTAGGAATGAATATTGAACAATTTTCTCTCATTTTCCAAGTCTGCTCTAGGACTACAGCTTAACAATTAGTTACCATAAATTTAAAAAAAAATTTTTTTATTAAAAGTAAGCTTTGATAAAAAAAATCCAAAAAAAGAGTAAACTTTGAATTTGGTACTTTGCTTATAAGACCAATTGTTCCATTGTGAAAAAGAAATAGTATCAGCTATTAAATAATATATTATGAGAAGCAGCCATAGCTAAAGAAAAAACACCTTTGGAGTCAAGAACATTAGGGTCCATATTCCATCTCTGACAAGTCCTACCTGACTATTTGACTGAGCAGATACAACCTTCCTGTGCCCTAGGTCAACCTCTAAGAACATAGCTTGGAGAGAAGCTTTTGATTTACATGTGCAGTTTGTTTCCTCAGCAGGAGTTTCATATATAGAGAGGAGATCACAGATCAGAGCTACCTTAAAATTTTTATGAATAAACACGATCAACATCATTGTTTGTTATGCCACAGAGTCAGTTTCATCAGGGTGAATGATTAGTGATTGGTGATCACATTGATATGTAGATATTCCTTCTAATGATGCTGATGGCAATGTTTTCTCATCCTAGATTGATCTTATCCAGAATTTCCCATAACTCCTGCACTGAACACCAACTAGCACCTTGGGCACTGGGTTTTGGGGGTTTTCTTCTAGGTCTTTTGGTTTTGCATTTATATTCAGTAAACATTATTATACATAGACTATAAGATATCTTTAACTTTTATTAATGGCCTAATTTTTGAGGGGGAAGTCACTACTATGGCATCACATAAGTACTTGCCTTTTACAATTCTTAATTAGGAATTGGTTGCAGCTTAATAGTGCCTACCATATATCTGTCAATTAACCTTTGAGTGACCTTCAATTTTAATTCTTCAGAGACTGGCAGCCATTACTCAGAGATATAAAATTTTATTAAAAGAAAATAGTTGTTTAAAAGATGAAAATTGCCTGTCTCTGAGCCTCCACCTACTACAGTGTGCTGTTTCTTCTATATCCTAAAGATGTAGCATAGTTATAGCTAGAGATGTCTATCTTTGTCAGAATTGCAAATGAACCATTAACTGAGCCCAGAGTTGAATGAAAGGAAGAGCAGACTGTGACAGAATTGTCTTTGGAAAATTATACAGAGATTAATCACTTCAAGGTTCTCCTTGATACAAAAGCTTCCTGTCTAATAAAAAAAAATCCCTTCTATATTAGGACACTTCCATGATGATGGCAAACAATTCTTGAAAGTAAATATCTCCATTTTTATACTTCTCTTGATATCTATAACCACATTCTCAAAGGTATCTCACTTGTTAAATCTTTCAGGGGATCTTGCCTGATTTTGGAATATGGAAAGATACTTTGTTGGTGGAGGCCCTTCAAGATAATAATTTGATCGACCAAATCAAATGGCTTTTCTTGGCATTAGACCTCTCTTCATTAGGTCCAAAAGATCATTTTTGTTGTTGTTGTTTGCTTTTATATCATACGGTTAGTTGACTTACATTTAGTGTGCAGATCACCAAAACCTACTGAGTTTTCTCACAAGAACAATTTCTTACTATACCGTTCCCAATCATTTATGTGTATTTGATGTTTCAACCCAGTATATTTTTACAGGGATCTATATTTAGTTCATTCTTAAATCTTTCAATCAAGATAATTTTTGTATCTCATTATCAGACAAGTTGTTATCTCTTAAGTTTAGTATCAATTTCAACTTTCATAAGCATAACTGGCATCTTAATAAACATCACCTACAAATATAGGTATGTATATATACACATTGGACAAGTAGGTAGTACAGTGGATAGAGACCCCAGCCCAGAGCCAGAAAGATTCATCTTCCTGAATTCAAATTTGGCCTCAGACACTAACTAGATTTGTGGCCCTGGGGAAGTAATTTAACCCTGTTTGTCTCAGTTCTTCATCTGTAAAATGAACAGGAGAAGGAAATGGCAAGCCACTCCAGGATCTTTGCCTAGAAAACCCAAAATGGGGTCACAAAGAGTTTGACACAACAAAAACAACAAAAACTGAACATGTATGTTTGTATGTGTGTTTATATTAACATATTATATTAGTATGTGTATGTATTTTTATGTTTGTGTATATGTACACACTTATATGTACTTATACAAAATGTGTTTATGGACAATGGAAAACAACATAGTCACTATGCCATTGACTTCCATACAAGTTTTTATTGGCTCACTAATGTTTATTCTTTTGGTCTGACTCTCAAACTACTTTCAAATCCAAATCACAACTACTGTATATCTCTCCCTCTGTATCCATAAGGACAGAATGATATGTATAGCACATTTTCCATCAATATTTCAGGCTTTTCACAAAGAAGGAGAAAATCCCTAACTCCTTTTCTTTTAGTTTGAGTTAGAAATAGTAAGAACCACTAGATGAGAATGCATGGATGGGTTGCAAGCTACATCAAAACCTCATATTCTCTTTCTTCCCAAAGCCCCTCCTCTACTAAACTTCCCTAATTCTGTTGAGCGTATTAATGTTTTTCTTTTAAGTGACTCAGCTCCCCAGGCTCAATGTTATTTTTCACTCCCTCTACATATCCAAATAATTGTGAGACCTGTCATAAGTGTCTCTATAATGTGGTTGTTCTTCAGTTGTTTTTAATCATGTTCAACTTTTTTTGTCCCTATTTGAAGTACTCTTGGCAAAGAATCTGGAGTGGTTTGCCATTTCCTTCTAAAACCCATTTTACAGAAGAGGAAACTAAGGCAAATAGTGTTAAGTGACTTGTCCAAGGTCACACAGCTATTAAGTGTCTGAGACTGGAGTTGAATTCTGGTTTTCCTGACTCCAGGCCCACCAACCATCTGTCCTCTCTCTATAGTACCTTATCTCTGTTTACACAGTTTCTGCTGTAGTTCAAGCTCTCATCCATTTTTACCTGGAAAATTGAAATGGCCTCCTAACTAATCTCTTGCCTCAAGTCTCTCCCCTTCAATTCTTTTTCTACATGATTGCCAAAGTGATTTTTTTAATCTGTCAGCTGATCACGTCACTTCTTCCCCCACCACAACTCCAAATCGTCTCAATGGTTCCCACCGATCAGATATAAACTTCTCTAGTTGCCATTTAAAGCCTTTCACAACCAGGCTCCAACCTAACTTTCTAGTCTTATTATATGTAATTTCCTTTGCTATGGTTCAGGCAAACTTGCCTTCTTGCTTATCCCAACAATCATACAAAACCTTACCTAAAATATGTGAAATGAGTAGGAACCAAGGTATAATGCCATCCCTTAAGCAGAATCTTACAAAGAAAGAAATTATTTTGCACTGAATACTTTCTTTTGAGTTGAAATCAGGGACAATTCAATTAAACTTTTTTTTAATATGGAATATGGTGAAGATTTATATACAACATAACTTCTGTTGAAATGCTGTTATGGTCACTAATTGTTCCCACCTAGTATTTCATTGTTGTATTATCTATCTTTAATTTAAAAGTATATAAAATCTCAACTACTTGACAATCTACATTGATTAAATTAACTGAATATTTAATTACTAACAGCTATTAATAACAAGCACATTGAAAGGGATATTTAAAAATGGAGCATATTCAATGATATTGTTCCTAGTAAAATATTACTAATATTGTTTTTAATGATAGAAAAACACTTTTTGTATCATGCGGAAATCCAATGTGTTATGATCTGAATAATTGGAGGGTCTTGCCAAGTCATCGAGATCACAGATCATTCCAAAATTTGAGTAATGAGTAATTAATTATTGTTTCTTTCATCTTTAACTTATTTAAAATTTTAGCTTGTGTATATTTTTAATATAAATAATATATCAGTACAGTTGTAAATTAATATTAGGAGTGGCACATTGTGGAATTTTGAAGGTTTAAAGACCACTGGTCTATAGAAAATGCCTCTGAATTCCCCATGTTCAGTGGTCTGTCTTCTCTGCTTCCTTCTCTGTTTCTCACTCTTCCTTTCTCTAATCTCTTCATATAGATTAGGATTCCACTTTCCATAAAGATTAGAAGACAAAGGCCTCCAAAGATCCTTTTAATTTGTTTTTCTTTAAATCACGTGTTCTAAAAAAAAATCATTTGTTCTTCTATTTTCCACCTTTAGAACATGCTTCATTTTTTCTGCATGCCAGTTTCAGTGGATATTTTACTTTTCAACTGGTTACTTTGACATCAGATTGACATAGCTTCAGGCATTTACTCCCTTTTGTCTCTGCTCATCCAGAAAATGGAGGTGAGGAACAACACAGTAAAAGATTTAGAGCTCATGCCATTAAAAAGTTCTGAAACAGTATTACTATTTTATTAAAAAAAACTGAGTTGACTTATATTGCTACTATGCCATAGTATATATTAACCTTCTGATTGAATATTTACTTTTTTTTAAGGTAAATCTTGGTTTCCTGCAAATTGAGTGCCAGTTGCAAGAAGTGGATTTTGATTCTAAAGGTATATTTATGTCACATTGCTAGCAATTATAATACTCAGATATAACATTTTAAAATGGATAAATTATTAGCATTACCTATTTTGCATACATTTATTTAGAAAACCAAAATAATTTTTCTCTGACTAGGCATTGCATCTAGATAACAATCTGAAATTCTGAAATAAAAATGTTGACATTTTCTTCAAATATTAAGTACCATATATCTTCAAAACAATCTCACATATCTTAACATATGTTTTGTTTTTGTAAAAACATAGTTTTAAGGAACCATACATAATATTGTTTCAAGTTACTCCATCTTTCTATTGGATTTTTGCTTTTTAATGTCTTTACAGAAATTGATTACAAATTTCTATTTGATAGTGTCTCCAGACAAAGATCACAAGAATCCCAGACGTAATGACCCTAAAAATATCTTTGCTCTTGACTTCGTTACTCATCTAGTCAAAAATGCATTGTGGGAGGGAGATTATATATTTGTTTGAAAAATGAAAGGTGAACAAGTAAAGCTGTTGCCTTATACCAACAATGAAAATCTTGAATTCAGATAGAATGAGCTATATGAGAGTGGCAAAGGGTTGATATAAAGTTATAATTATAAAAGAGTGACTGGATGTTTTTAAATGACATACATATTATAGATTATGCATTCAAATGCATATTGTTCTTCACAGCAGTGACTACAGGAGGCCCCTTTATTCAAGTGAGATTTCCACTAGAACAGGTAAATGGTACAAAGATAGATTATTCAAAGAATCTGCCACTTAGAAATGTCTATCTGAGCTAACAAGAAATGATATAATTGATATTCTTAGAAAAAAGTAGTGAAGAATAATCAAGTATGGATAGCTTGTGTTCTGTAATTTTAGAGAAAATTAACAAATCGATGAGATCACATATCAGTTGGAGTATTCAGGAATCACATTTTAGGCAAGACATTTTTCATGTATCTACCTCCCTTTATTTATACCTCCGAATGACTTCTTGCTCTTTCCAGAAATTATATAAACACTAAATGGGCAAATATTTGTCATGATAGCATATGTGTATGTGTATGTGTGTGTATGTGTGTGCATGTATATATGTGTGTATATATATATGGGTGTATATGTGGGCATATGCATATATAAACATATATGTATGTATATTATATAAATGTGTATATGCGTGTGTATGTATGTATATGTGCATATGTGTATATATTATATATGTATGTGTATACCTATATGAATGTAATGTACGTATATGTGTATGTGTGTATGTATGAATGCACATATACACATATGTGTATATATCTATATGTATTTGCATACATGACTTGAAGCTAATTCCAGAAAGCCAGAAGATGCAGGTCATCACCTTTTAAAAAATTGTGTAGTCTTCCATGGTTGCAATACTTATTTAGATACACTGGGTTTGGAATCAGGAAGACTCAACTTTATGAGTTCAAATCTGACCTTAGACACTTACTAGCTATGTGACCCTGGGCAAGTCACTTAACCCTGTTTGCCTCAATTCCTCATCTGTAAAATGAGCTGAAATGCCAAACTACAATAGTATTTTTGTCAAGAAAACCCCAAATGGGATCACAGAGAGCTGGATATGACTGAAATGACTAAACAACAAGACACTTCACAAATACTTTTTAATTCATTTTACTTGAATGTTATACCTCTTTTCTTCCTCTTAAGAAATTAATATATCATCATTAATAATATTGTTATTAACATGTATAGGATACTAAAGTTTATAAAGCCCTTTACATATAATTTCTTACTCAATCCTCACAACATTTTGAAGTGCTATTATTATCCTCATTTTACAGATCAGGCAACTGAGGCTTAGAGAGAGCAAAAGATTTGCCCAGGATCACAAAGCAAGTAAATATATGAAGAAGAATTGAAACTCGAGTCTCTCAAATGCCATGTCCCGTACCCTGTTCACTAAAATAGCTACCTTCTTTTAGTAAGGTGGTTTCAAGGGGGTACACTTTCTTTCCATCCAGACCTTCCTTTAACATCAAGCAAAATTAAAAAGAGAGATCAAAATGAGAAACTAGTGACCTGGCTCTAAAATTCCTGAAGACAAGGGTCAAATGTTTTATCGTGGTCAATAAACACCAAAACTAAAGACACAAAATACTAATAATCAGATTGGTAGGCCACAGAGCAGGGCCAGTATTTGAGGGGCCAGTAATATCCTGCCCCTGAGACAGCATTTGTTTCCTGCCCTTCCAGTTGCGCTAGTTATCTGGCACTGAGTGCTCATAACTCCAAATTGCTTTTTGGTTGAATACATTTACCCTTTGCTTTTCTTCCTTTTTATTGAATTCAAACTGGTTTTTATGTCTGGACGTGGACTACAATTTCTTTATGGTATCTAGGACACTATCAGACTCCATAAATATTTTAAGGATACAATCAATATTGTAATCTTTTGTCACAGTTCCACTTTTTTTCCCCCGACCTATAAAAGTAAGGAATTTCGAAAGTCAGGAAATGAGGCTGCCTGCCATTTCCATCTGGATACAATTAGCTGCTACCCTTTGATATAAAAATAACAAAATAATTGATAGTTTAGTGCTGGAGAAAAGCCACTTTTAGGAACACATTTCAAAAATTTTCTTCATAAATTTTACTATTCCTTTATGGGTACATAAATGGTGTGAGCCCAATAATTACTTACATAAGGTAGGAGATTGGGCTTAGGCTTCATCCTGCCATTATTCAGGCATTTCATTTTGTGTATATAGACAGGCCTCTCACAGATAAAGTTTTATTTTGTGATCCTTAATAATGAATTGGCATCTGTGGTCCACTAATCCCACATATTGATGACTCCCTTTTGCATGAAGACAAATTGTTTTGATTGTTTACACTTCTCTGGAAGGGAGGATAACCTTCAAATGGATGATGAAATAGATATTAAGAAGTCATTTGTCTTCATTATCTTTCAATTAAAGCTTTCTAAAATCTTCTGTCTCAACATCACTAGAATCATGGGAAGGACACTAACTTCATAAAATCTATTTGTTCTTTTTTTTTTCCTGTGTATTTATGTTACTCTGAATGCACATTCATAGTTTTATCATTGGTAAATCTTTCCAAAAATGCAAATCAAAAATCACTCCTCCTTCACCTGCAAGAAAGTGAAATAAAAAGAGCATTTCCCAGAACATGGGAGACCTTATTATGATTAATTGAAGTTTTAGGCTAAATGAGGGTAAAAGGCGAAAATGATTGGATGAAGGATGTCCACCCAGTCAGATGAGGCACAGGTATAGCTTTATGACCATTACTCTTTTAAATATTAATAAATGTATGGCTTTACCAGGTATAAATTTGTTTTTAGAAAACTTGTAGAAAGAGTAATTTTTTTTTTTGAAATCCACATAGATTTGGACTATAGACATTGCATTCCCAATCTCAGAGTGAAATACTTTGAATGAAAAATCATAAAAATATCAAGTTGAGCTCTTGTCATGATTGTAGCCAAGGTGAATAACACCCTGAGTAACAGTTGGATAGTGAAACCTGATCCATAAAACTTCACAGGCAGAGAAATTGGAAACCCTCTGAAGGCCTCCTAAGTTACATATATCCAAACTTATCAAAGACTCCATATATCCCATGAACTATTGATTCATACTCAAGTATTCTATGATTCTGACACACAGGAGGATATCACTTTCTTTACAACATAATGTTTATTCTAAGAAATTGAGTAGTTTTCTGGGGCCATTAAAAATTTTGGCAATTAAGCACATAACAATGCTACACTTTCTATTCAAAATCATGCTTTTTTTTTTAAAGAACAATATCCATAGAGCTAAACAAACATAACTTTTGACATTGTTAAGTCACCTTTGGGAGGAAAGAAAAAAACTAAACAAGATTTAATAACAAGCAGAAAAGCAGGACTTAAAATAAACACATAGCAAGTGAAAGTACCTTATTCAGTAATATGGAACCAGTATCCTCCATTCTGTAATGTAATTCCAATTCAGGCTTGAGAAGAAAACATTTTTTTGCTCTCACTCCAAATCTCTTATTCAAGTCAATCCTCTGTTGGGGCAGCACTGAGAATTCAGGTCAGATTAGGTGATAAAGACCTTACAGGTGTATTTCTTTACTAGCAAAAGCTTGCCACACAGCCTTTCAGCTTCAAGGAAAGGGGAACTGACTACTTCTAAATTAATCGAAGAAAAAGCTTCTGGCTTAGCAGTTCTATTCATCTTTATGCCTTTGAAAATTATTTTGCTATACTTGAAACTGAATAAGACAGGAAATGGCCCTACAAAATGTTACCATCATTGCTCATATATACAACAGGAGTCAGAGGATCTGGGTTCAAATCCAAACACTGCCACTTACTCCATGGCTTACAAAAGTCATTTTCCCTGGGCCTCTGTTACCTCGTCTGTAAAATAAGGGGTTGGAGTATATTGTCTCCATGGTTCCTTCCAGCACTAAACCTTTATCCTTAGACATCGGTGATGATGAGCTAATTTCTTTTTTAAGCTAGAGCTTAGATACTTTTTTTTCCTATTTTTTAAAAATAAAATGGCCCTTTAGGAAACATCACATATACTGTAGGACTATATAAGAAACTGCTTTCAAAATGAATTTAAAGTTATAAAATCGACCTTAATAGAGCATAACTTTAAAATACATATTTCTACAACTCAATCCAACAAATATTTATCAAACAACTCCTCTGGGCAGCTGACTGTACTAGTTATATTACTTGGCTTTATGCATCAAGTTGAATAGAAGTTGTGACACATAAAAATAAGAATTATATGAAATGATACTTGGATCACTGAGAAGGGGTTTTGTGTGAGATGAAAGACAAAAGGTCATTATTAACTGGGATCAGAAGGAGGTAGCATTTGAGATCATCTTTAAAAGATGGGTAGAATTTTGAAGGAAAGCAGAGAAGGTATTTCAGACATAAGAAGACAGAATGTATAATGACATAGATTGGAAAAAGTATTGTAGTATGTATGAGAGATGGTGAACAGTTCAGCTTGATTGATGCAGAGTTTATGTTTAAGGGGTAACTGTAAGATACAGTATCAATTCAAGTTTTGTAATAAAAGGTAACATTGAAAGGTAGGTAAAGTAGTGATTTGAACTTTCCTCAATAGGCAATGGTGAACCTCTGAAGGATTTGGAGCGGAGGAATGGCATGGGTGGATCAACATAAAAGAAAGATAAGTCTGGTAGTAGATGGATGCACTGCAGTAGAGAAACAGTAAAAAATAAATGTAGTTAATGGAAGCAGCAAGATGCCACAGTCAATAAAGTACAGGGCTTGGAGTCAGGAAGGCCTGTATTCCAATCCATCCTCAGATACTTATTTGCTGTGTAATCCTGGACAAGTTACTTAACCTCTGTCTGCTTCAGTTTCCTAAAATGTAAAATGGGAATAATAATATCTACCTCCCTGAATGTTGTATCAAATAAGAAAATGTTTGTAAAGTGCTTTCTATAATGCCTGTAACATAGTAGGTATTTCAAACATGTTTATGTCATTTCTTATTACATGGTTTTTAGTGAGGTATTAATGATTCTATGTATTGTTGTTCATTCATTCAAACATGTCTGACTTTTCATGACTCCATAGTCTGTAAGAGCCAGGCCCTTCTATCATCTACTGTTTCATGAAGTCTGTCCAAGCTCATGTTCATTGCTTCCATCTTTCTATCCATCTCATCCTCTACTGTCCACTTTTCCTTTTGCCTTCAATTTTTTCCAACATCAGGATCTTTTTCAAGTAGTACTGTCTTCTCATTATGTGATCAAAGTAGTTAAGTTTCAGCTTCAGTATTTGACCTTCCAGTGAATAGTCTGAATTAATTTCTTTAAGTATTGATGCATTTGACCTCCAAGGGACTCTTAAAAGCTTTCTCTAGCACCTCAGTTTGAAAGTGTTGATTGTGTGTCATTCAAATTTCCTTATAGTCCAACTCATACAGATATACATTGCTACTGGAAAAGCTATACCTTTGACTATACAGATCTTTATTGGCAAGATGATGTCCCATATATATATGTATGTGTGTGTGTGTGTGTGTGTGTGTGTGTGTGTGTATATATATATATATATATATATATATATATATATATATGTTGTCTACATTTACCATAGCTTTTCTTCCAAGGAGCAATTTTTTTTATTTCATGGCTGCAGTCACCATCTGCAGTGATGCTTGTGCCCAAGAATATAAAATCTGACACTGCTTCCATTTCTTCTTTTTTCTTTTGCCAGGAAGTGATAGAACCAGTTACTATGATTTTACTTCTCTTTAATCTTAAATTTCAAGTCAATTTTTAACTTTCCTCTTTTACTCTATCAAGAAGCTTCTTCATTCTTATTCAATTTCTGCAATCAGAGTGGTATTGTCTGCATTTCTGAGATTGTTGGTATTTCTCCCAGCCACCTAAATTCCAGTTCTTGATTCATCCAGCCTGGCATTTTGCATGATGTACTCTGCATATAAGTTAAATAAATAATGAGACAATATATAGCATTGTACTCCTTTCCTGATCTTAAACCAACCTGTTGTTCCTTGTTTAGTTCTGTTTTTTTTCTTGACAGGTTCCTCAGGAGACAAGATAATCTGGTACTCTCATCTCTTTGAAGACTTGTGGCATTTTTTCGCACTCCACATAGTCAAAAGCTTTAGTTTAGTCAATAAAGTAGATGTAGATGATTTTTTTAAATGGAATTTCCTTGCTTTCTCCATAATCCAGCAGTAAATGTTGGCAATTTGGTCTTTAGTTCCTCTACCTCTTAAAAATTCATCTTGCACTTCTGCTAACTCTCAGTTGACAGATTGCTGAAAACTAGCTTGCAGAATCTTAAGGAATACCTTGCTAGCATTTGAAATGAATGCAACTATTTAGTAATTTGAATATTCTTTAGCATTTCTCTTCTTTGCAGTTGGGGCATTAATATATCTTTTCCAATCCATTGGCCATTGCTGAACTTTGAACATTTGCTGGCATATTGAATGCAACACTTTAACAGCATCATCTCTTAGAATTTTAAACAGTTTAGCTAGAATTCATTCACCTGTACTAGCCTTACTGTTATCAATGTCTCCTAAGGCCCACTTGATTTCATTTTCCCAGGTGTATAATTCTAGATTAGTAACCACACCATCATGGTTATAGAGGATAGTAATTTTTTTGTATGGTTTTTCTGTATATTCTTGCCACTTCTTAATCTCCTCTACTTCTGTTAAGTTCTTACCATTTTGCCTCTTATTGTGTTCATTTTTTGCATGAAATATTCCTTTGATGTCTCTAATTTTCTTGAAGGGATCTCTTGAATTTCTCATTCTATGGTTCTCTTCTATTTCTTTATATTGCTTATTTAAGAACATTTTCATATCTCTCCTTGTCATTCTCTGGAATTCTGAATTCAGTTGAGTATATTTTCCCCTTTCTTCTTTTCCTTTTCTTTTTCCTGAGTTATTTGTAAAGTCTTGGCAGACAGTCATTTTGCTTTCATACTCCTATAAAATATTGCAAACTTTTTTTTCTAATAGTTCTTCAGATATTCTACTTACCAAATCAAATCCCTTTAAATGTTTTCATCACTTCCACTTCATATTCTTGATATTCTATTTAGATCATTCTTATATGGCCTGATGGGTTTCCCTACTTTCTTCAATTTAAGTCTAAATTTTTCAATATGAACTTTATGATCTGGGCTATAGTCAATGCCAGGTCTTGTTTTGACTAGCTGTACAGAACTTCTCTGTCTTTAGTTGCAAAGTATATAATCAATCTAATTTCTATATTTACCATCTTATAAAGTGTATGTGTAGAGTCACCTTTGGGTTGTTAAAAAGAGTCTTTTCTATGACCAGTACATTATCTTAACAACACTCTATTAGTCCCTGTTTTGTTTTGTTTTGTTCTCCAGGGCCAAACTTGTACATTATTCCAATTATATTTTGATTTCCTACTGTAGCATTTCAACCTTCTATGACAAATGACTCATTTTTTTTGTGTTATTTCCAAGAGATGGTGTGGATCCTTATAGAACTGAGCACCTTTGTCCACTTCAGAATCATTGATTCAAGAATAGAATTGTTATTTACTGTGTCAATGAATGGTTTGCCTTGGATTTGAACAGATAACCTGTCATTTTTTGAGATCATACCAGACTACTGCTTTTCTCAACCTTTTATTGACTATGAGGGCTACTCCATTTCTTCTAAGGGATTCTTGTCCACACTACTATGTCTAATGATTACCTGAATTAAATTTACCCATTCTTGACACTCAAGATGTTGACTTTTAATCTTTCCATCTCTTGTTTGACCATATCCAGCTCATCTTGGTTTATAGATCTTACGTTCTAGATTCCTCTGTAATATTGACCTTGATAGCATCAGACTTTCCTTTCATCACCAGACACATCCATAACTGAGTTTCCTTTCAGCTTTGGACCAGTTGCTTTGTTAGTACTGGAGTTACTTGTAGTTGTTGTCTGCCCTTCCCCAGTAGCTTGTTGGACACTTTCCATTCTGCAGAGATCATATTCTGGAATCATATCCTTAATCATTTTAATACTGTCCATGGCATTTTCTTGGCAAAGATACTGTAGTGGTTTCCCATTTCCTTCTCCAGTGAATCACCTTTTGTCAGAAGTCTCCACTATGACCTGTCCATCTTGGTTAATTCCACATGGCATAAATCATAGCTTCATTGAGGTGCACAAGTCCTTCTACCACAACAAGGCACAAGTCCTTCTACCACAACAGGAGGAGGATTGTATATATACTAGTGACATAAAAATAGAAATTGAATAAAAGGTAAAGAAATCAGTATTTAAACTAAATTATTAATTGATTGAATTAATAATAACTTACATTTCTATACTAAAAGATAACAGTATAATAGAATGCGTATTGGTCTTGTAGTCAAAAGAAACCTAGGTTCTGAACCTGATTCCCAAAATTAGTGTCTATATGACCATGTCCCTTAAAGTCAATGAGTCTCAATTGAGTCATCTAATAATGTTAATAATACCTGTAGTAGTAGTTTGCTCTTTACAGAATTTTTGTGAGAATCTGTTGAGATAATGTGTGTATATATATAGTCTTTTAGAAGTGAGGTGGATCTAGAAATGTGAGTGTGTATACATATATATTTCATGTAGATATGTATATATACATACACATGTTTTATATATATATATATAACATGATCTATATATATATAACTTATAAATGATCACACACACATAGATATAGTTATTATTGTTATGCATTTCCTCATTCTTTTAGAAGGAATACAGATAGGGTCCTGGGACAAACTGTCAAATTGCTATTATGTTTTATATTTAATGATATATGGTTTTCTACATGGGTAGATAAAATAACTGTCTTTTGCTTTTATAATGGAATAAAATGATTGGGATGTAAGCTCATTTTCTTTATGCTCACTAAAAGTAGCTTCAGTAGAACTCCAATAATAGATGGGATGACAGTAAATCATTCTGTTCTCTCAAGGTATTATTTTTTCCCCTGTAGGTTCCCATATTTTGAAAGATTTTCATTCCATGTGGCTTCTAGATTATAAGCAATCATTATATTAAATGTTTTTAAAACCTCATTCTTAGATTTTATGGCCCAATGTTATATCCAGATGAAGTTCGGCAAAAATTGTGAAGATAGCAGTACAATTAATTAGTTGAAATACTGAGTACCTTTGTGGAGTATATATTTATAGTATGAACAATTTTCATGTTAACTTATGTAAAATTATCTGCTTCTGATATATAATTCTGACCATCAAATCATGTCTAGCTAAGTAATTGGTAAATACTATTTTTTTTCAACTTGTAGTAATGTGTGCACATAGTTTCTATTATTTCTTTGCACAAATTGCAGTGATCAATTAATTAAGTTCTTCTCTAGTTTCTCGTATAAGTGAACAGATCCTGAATTGACATCATAACTTTCTGTTTCAAAAATTAAAATAAAATCCACACGAATCCGTCACTCACTTGTTCAATGCTTCTCTGTTGGCATTCATTACTGAGCGCATATGATGTCTCTGATGGTGGTGGCATGGGGGGCTTGGGATTTCATTTTTGGATCTTAGCTGTTTCATAGGCTCCATCTGGAGGTCAACTGCTTTTGGTTGCATCCAATAAAGCTGATAATATTTACCTATTCTTGATCTTCACTACTGTTGTTATTATTACTTTGCCTAAAGCAATTCAGAGGTAATTGAATTGTTAGGAATACTAATGGTTGAGGATTAGAAGATTGAGAATGATGAGATCTCACAGGTCACTAGGGATTCCAAGGTAGGCAGCGTATATTAAAAGGTCTGACCATGGGATCAAGATTTGGTATGAAAATAAATGAGACTAATTGTAGAGAGGGGTGTGTGAGAGAATATGGCTAGATCAAGGAATCTGGGATATTAAAAAGGTACAGTTGATAGGACTTCTCTTTTGATGGAATGTGACAGATAAGAGGGAGGAAAGAGTCAAAGATAACATGAATTATAGTCACCGAGCATAGGTGAATGAATGCATAGTGGTTGTATTTAAAAAAAGAGGGAACTAAAATACTGAAACATGTTTGGGGAAAGGTAGGTTCTGATTTGAATATGTGTTTGTCATGCTGGCAGAATGTTCAGGGGGAGATGTGTAACTGACGTTTGGAAATGTGACTCTAGAGTTCAGAAGAGAAGTCAAATTTTAGTATAGATAGATAGATAGATAGACAGATAGATAGATGATAGATAGTAAAGTGTATATATACTATATATATATATGTGTGTGTGTGTGTATGTATGAGAGAGAGAGACAGAGAGAGGCCCCCATGTAGAGTGGTGTTAATTGAAGCCATGCAATCTTTCACATAAATTAACAGAGTTGTTGAACTGAAATATAAAGAAATCCCACAGGGATTAAGACTGAAAGGTAGAAAATATATAAACAGTAGCAATTCAATAAACATACACTGAAAAGAAGAGGGAAGGAAGAGTAAAATGGGAAAGCAGTAAATTAAAAGTAAATGTAATGACCAATATAACACTTAGCTAAGCTAACCAGTATATGCCTGGTAGTTTAAAATTATACTTGTCTTACTTTATCACTTTGATAAGTGATATCTGTGATTTCAATCAATGTGAGCACTCCTTCTATCCAGTCTTATCTGCAGAGCATCCTCCTGCTATCATGTATAACCACTGTCTATGTCCTTCTGTATAACCTTCACAGTAATGCAACTAAGCTGCTAGAAACCAAATTCCAGATCTCTTTATATTATACAGGTCCTAATGAGTAAGCAATCTGACCCTAAATTATCCCTTGCTTTCATTATATCACCTGCCCACTTTCATTTCCATTTATGTATCTATTTCAGTATCCATCATACAGTTTCTTTTGTACAATTATTGGTTGGTGATGTGTTATAGTATGATCGTGCTTATAGTGTACTTCTTCAATCCAATTATGAATGATCTCCAAATTTAATTCTTTTTTTATTAGTTTATTTTGATTTATCAATAATCATTTCCATATGTTTTCGAGTTTAAAATTTTTCTCCCCCTTCCTCCCCACCACCCTCCCCAAGACTGCACACAATCTGATATAGGCTATACATTTATATTCATATTAAACATATTTTCATATTAGTGATGTTGTAAGTAAAAATTAAAACCAATAGGAGGAACCACCAGAAAGAGGAAACAAAACTCAACAGAAGGGAAAAAATAGCAATTCGACTTCCATAGTTCTTTATTTGGATGTGGATAGCATTTTCCATCACAAGTCCTCTGGAGATGTCTTAGATCCTTGTGTTTCCAGGAAGGGTTAAGTTCATCAATATTAGTCATCATACAATGTGACTGTTCTTGTGTACAATGTTCTCTTGGTTCTGCTCACTTCACTCAGCATCAGACCATACAAATAATTCTAGGTTTTTCTGAAGTCAGCCTGTTCATCGTTTCTTATAGCACAATAGTATTCCATCACATTCATATACCACAACTTGCTCAGCCATTCCCAAATTGATGGGCATCCTCTCCATTTCCAATTCTTTGCCACCACAAAAAGAGCTGCTATGAATATTTTTGTACATGTGGGTCCTTTTCCTGTTTGTGTGAACTCTTTGGGATATAGCCCTAGAAGTGCTATTGCTGGGTCAAAGGGTATGCACATTTTTATAGTCCTTTGGGCATAGTTACAAATTGCTCTCCAAAATGGTTGGATCAGTTCACAACTCCACCAACAATACATTAGTGTTCCAATTTTCCCACATCTTCTCCAACATTTATCATTTTCCTGTTTTGTCATGTTGGTCAATCTGATAGGTGTGATGTAGTACCTCAGAGTTGTTTTGATTTGCATTTTTCTAATCAATAGTGATTTAGAGCATTTTTTCATGTGACTATAGATGGCTTTAATTTCTTCATCTGAGAACTGTCTGTTCATATCCTTTGACCATTTATCAATTGGGGAATGGCTTGTATTCTTATAAATTTGACTTAATTCTCTATATATTTTAGAAATGAGGCCCTTATCAGAGAGACTGGCTGTAAAAATTCTTTCCCAGTTTTCTACCTTCTTTCTAATCTTAGTTGTATTGGCTTTGTTTGTACAAGAACTTTTCAATTTAATGTAATCAAAATTATCTATTTTGCTTTTCATAATGTTCTCAATCTCCTGTTTGGTCATGAATTCTTCTGTTCTCCATAGATCTGACAGATAAACTATTCCTTGCTCTCCCAGTTTGCTTATAGTATCAGATTTTATATCTAAATCATGAACCCATTTTGACTTTATTTTGGTGTGTGGTGTGAGATTTTAGTATATGCCTAGTTTCTGCCATACTCTTTTCCAGTTTTCCCAGTAGTTTTTTTTCAAAGAGTGGGTTCTTATCCCAGAAGCTGGGGTCTTTGGTTTTATCAAATAATAGATGACTATAGGCATTGACTACTGTGTCTTGCGTATTTAACCTATTGCACTGATCCACCACTCTATTTCTTAGCCAGTACCAAGCAGCTTTGATGATTGCTGCTTTATGATACAATTTAAGATTTGGAATGGCTAGGCCTCCTTCCCCTGCATTTCTTTTCATTAGTTCTCTTGATATTCTGGACCTTTTATTCTTCCAAATGAATCTTGTTATTATTTTTTCTAACTCTATAAAATAATTTTTTGGTAGTTTGATTGGTATGGCACTGAATTAGCTTAGGTAGAATTGTCATTTTTATTATATTAGCTCGGCCTACCCATGAGCAACCGATGGTTTCCAATTATTTAGATCTGACTTTATTTGCATGAAAAGGATTTTGTAATTGTGTTCATAGAGTTCCTGAGTCAAATTTAATTCTTTGGAGACTTTATTATTCCTTGGTGTACATTATTAATAAGTTAATATTACTAATAATAACTATCATTTATGTGGCACTTTAAGGTTTGCAAATCATGTTTCAATGTCTCATTTAATTCCCAAACAATCTTGATATGAAAATGTTATTTTATCCTCATTTCAAAGATAAGTAAACAGAGGCATGAATGGCTAAGTCTCTTGCCAGGCAAAGTAGCTAGTTAATATCTGAGGTGAACTCATCTTTCTGACACCAGGTTCAGTGCTTTATCTATCTATTAGGCTTCCTAGCTGCCTCATAGAGCACATAATCATAAGGCATAGCTAGAAAAGTAAGTGTTTTTTTTTTTTAATAGGACATTGTTTCATGGAGAAGCCTAGAATCATCAAAAATACTATACAATTTTCCAAAGGCAAGTCAGTCCATTTTCTTCTTCCTCTTCAACTCTGGCCCCAATTCATTGTCATTTCCCATTCATTTTGTGAAATTTACATCATTAATATATTTCAAGGAAGAATGGAGAGAGAGAATTAATGTAGGAATCAGGAAGTTCTAGGTTCAAATTCTGCCTCTAATAATGAAGTTATACATTCTGACCTAGAGCAAGATACTTACTCTCTTAATACTCCAGGTGATTATTTATATACCTTGTAGATCAGGTGTTGGTCGGTAGAAGTTAAATTAGGGAATTTTACCTCCCCCAATAAATCACAGGTCTTTTTTTTTATTTCAAAATGACTTTTTAAGAAAAAGTGTCTGATAGTTTGTGAGCTGAATTTGGGGTATACAAATCAACTTATTCTGTGTTGACTCACTAGACTTCTATTTTCATTGTTAGGTCAGGTGGAATTTGTGAAGTTTAAATATCCAGGCATTCAGTGCAAATGAAAATACAAAAAGCAAGTATAAAATACTTAAGAAAAATCTGTAAAGAGCTATTGTACCTAAAAACGCTCTGTTTACACAAAATAATTGTTAGTATCGGTTAGCAAATGATGTCCTTATTTTAATATACTTAGGAAAATAATAGAAATTAATTCCCATTTATTTGTCCTCATTCATTTTGAATGAATTGTTTCATCCGAGAAACTACTTCAGTATAGCTATCATATGCATCCCAGTAGACAGCTTAAAATATTTAAGCATTTTGTTCAATCTAAACTGAATATTTAAGCATCATCAAAACTTAATTGCCAATTTGACAAAGCTCAAATACACAGCTTGATATTTTAAAATGAAGCTTTCACATAATGATTAGTAGCTAAATGTTCTCAGGTGTAGAGATAAATGCAAGCACTTTGGGATAGGAAGCCTATAATATATTTAGATAAGTTATTATAGTTCAATTTCTGTGAAAATTATATTCATTGATTTTTGTATTTTCACATTTTTAAAATGAATTGCTGAAAGTTATTTTAAAATAAGAAGCTCTAAATATGCTCAGAATTTATCAGTTTTTGTAATTCTTAGGACCTCTGTACCTACAGTATATGAAATAATACACTTTGAGGTTTTCATTGAAGTTACACCATAATTTTAAAGGAATAGAAAAACCTCATATTATGATATTGATGCATCAGAACACATAGCATGTATTTTATGTATTCAAGAATGAGGAATCAATTTGGCTACTAACAAAAAATGTCATATTAGAAGGGCCACATAATTGGCAGTGAGAGATCATAATGGAACCCCTTGCTTCTAATTTAATTCTTTTTTTAAATGTGTTAGGTGGAGAAATATACTGTAAAAGCAGAAAGGAAAAACATTTGAGTGAATAACATACAAACCATCATTATATAAATAAAATAGAAAAATGCAAAGTAATATACAGTGAAAAGACTGCTTGAATTTGAAATCAACTTAGGTTTGAAAGATGTTTTTTGCCATTTGCTACCTGTCTGACTTTAGGAAGGTCATTTGACTCCTCTGGGTCTCTATTTCCTCCTCTACAAAAATATAGGAATTGGATTAAATAAATCTAAGCTTATATACCTATATTAATTTATGAAATGATATGTTTTGTGGTATGGAGGGGAGTCATGGGTAGATTATGATGAAAAGTAGCCAGTATTTCTATTGTAGTATTGATAACCTTACAACAATTCTTAAGTTAAATCAAGTTCATAACTATGCAGTGTGAGACTCAATTAATCCAGATCATTCCTATATCACTTAAAGATGAATCTGGGAGTAAAGCAATAAATGGATAAAAATTGGAAAAGATCTGTCATTTTCTTCCTCAAGCTTTTTTCTTCAGCAGTAAGAGGAGATCCATCATATAAGTACTACAAAATAATAGTCCACAATATACTTCATAGGGAAGTCCAAATGGCATTGAAGAAAATAAAGATGAAAAGATTATATATATCATATATATACATATATAAGCATATATATTTATATGTATATACATAATATACATATGTGTGTTCTCCATTTGTAGAAGAGGAATGTATTGCAAATACACTCTTCAAACTTTTAATTGATCCACTTTTAACATATCCGGAAGAGGCAACCTTATGAATGCTTAGGAAAAATATTGATTAATACTATGAACAAGGTGAATTAGATAATATGAATACTTATGGCATATGCACTTCCTTTTCCATCCCTTTTATGAAGATAATTTGCACAAGAAATCCCAGTATTCTTGATAAAATATGAAAAGAAAATTGGCAGACTTTTGTAAATATTATTCTACCTCACAATTCCTCACTGTCATGCAATTGATCACCAGGTATAGAGAATCCAAAATCACTATGCTATTGGTTTGTTGATGATGAAAAATAATTTGATTTAGTAGAGCAAAATTCAGCCTTATGCTTATGAATTATCAATTGAAAACTATCATTATAAAACTCTTTGTCCAACTAGAATTTACCTTTATTGTAAAAAGAACTTTACTCTAGAATATATAGAGATGAATCAGTTGAACTAACAGATAAGGAATGAAGTCGAACATTCCAAAATACAATGAAAATCTTTGCTATCCAAAATGTCAGATAAGGAAGAGTGATGGTCAAAATGTATATACACATTCAATCAATAATGAATAATTTATTAAGTGTTTATTATGTACGTTACAGTAACCATGCTAGTCACTTGGGAAACAAAAAAAGTGAAAAAAGTTAATTTCCTCAAGATTATTTTCTTTTGGTGGGAGATAGCACACACTTATATAGGTATAAGCATAGCATATACACAACAAGAAACAATGTAGGGACTCCTAGAGATGGGGGCATTTGAGCCAATTGAGTGTCAAAAGAAATCAGAATCTAAAGGGTGGATGTTAAGGGGGAAAGTATTCCAAGGTGTGGACTCTATGTAAATTTCTTAAGATAGAAGATGGAGTGATATTTATAAAGAATAGCAAGAAGGCTTGTATGGCTAGATGTAAGAATTCATGAAGAGAAACAGTTAGTAAGCTAAGAAGGAAACATAGGCCCAAGTTTTAAAGAGCTTTAAACTCCAAACAGATGTGTTCTTATTTAACCTTAGAGATAATAGAGAGCCACTAGAATTTAGTGAGCAGAGTAGTGACGTGATCAGACCTGTGCTTTAAGAAAATCATTTGGGTAGCTGAGTGGGTGAGGATAGATTAGAGACAGGAGAAAAATTAAAATGGAAATTAAAACTGAAGTGAAATAGATAAATAAATACAACTCTAAGACATAGGCAGTTAAGGCTGGGAAGAGTCTTAAAGATCCCTTTGGCCAAACTTTCAATTTAAAGAGAAGGAAATTGCCCCCAAATTGATGTCAAAGCAGGGCCTAGAAATTAGTTTGCCTAGCGCCCAACCTTGTATTCTTTAAGGAATGCTATTGAAATGTGATCATCACAGGAGACACAGACCATTCCTAAAAATGGATGCTTGGTTTTATTGCTTACACTGAATAGCTACATGAGATTGGGATCTTTTAGTCTTTCCTAGACATATTTTAGTTCCAGGCACATTCATTCCTGTACCTATTATAGTTATTCTCATTGACTTGATTATTCTTATGTTTGTAAATATATTTCTACCAGTGTGGCATTTGGGAAAAGGATTCTACCCACCCTCCTCATTCTACTCTATTACCAGTGTTGAGTTTCATATGATTGGCTTCAGCCATTGAGCTGATCCTGAGGCTGTAGGTCAGTGGAGTTATGAACTGGCTAAAGTTTTGTTTTGGAGAGTGTACAACACGATCCTGGAACTTTCCAGTTAACTAAGTGCTAATTGACCTAGGTCTTCTCATACAATGTATATGCTACTCTTAGACTGGAAAACCCATTTGTTTTTGCCCATATGGTTTTGATGACATTATCCTATGACAAGTGTATTAAAATTATTTTTTTCTGAAATCTGATTTGGGGACATCAAAGAAAGCAAACTTAAGTCCTTGTGATTTGAAGACAGCAACTATTGACCATAATTCCAATGTTCCTTTCTTTCTTCTGGGGAATATAAATAAAAATCCCATCCTTCTTTTCATTCAAGGTTTATAACAATATTACTTATCCTATAAGCTCACTGAATATTTTCATTAACTCACTCTCCAATGCATGTTCCAGTATAAATATTGTGTTTTTATACGTATTGCTTTCCCTGGGGATGAGATTATGACAACCAAAACATTTTAAAATTCACATCACACTTCCTGGACTGAAAAAGGCAAATTTTTTTATTGCTTGCAGGCCTTTTGTTCAGTTTCCTAATCTAAATCATAGATTACAACCATGGCACCCAATCAAAGGTAATTCTATTCATAGGCAATGTGCAACACTTTCTGCAGTGGTTTTATTTTTAATTCTACAAAAGAGAAAAAATACAATCCAGCTACCTGCAGAAATGGCACAAAGGAACAATAGGTTAATCAATAGATCCGGCAACTTTATCTAAAAAGGGAAAATGCAGCTCATAATGATCATCCCTGGTGTGCTGTTGAGGATATGAAAAACAGTGGGAAAATGTTGATTGATTGCTATGAATTTTTGGCAGCTGTGACTTTTGAAGCATGAAATACATTAGCATTGCCTTCTAATGTCTTCAATAATTGTTCTAAGTTGCTGTTTGTCTTATGACCAAGGTGCATTATTTATTCACAAAGTAATCAGTGGCTAGACCAATTTAATAAATACAAATGAAGTGACCTCTATTTTCCATAAAAATGACAACCCATCATGCTTACAAAGATATTTCCAGAAATAACTCTGCAACCATTCATAATTGATAAAGGCCTAATTTATTGTCCACCATCAAAATACCTTTGCCCTTTGCAGGTTATGAAATGTAACATGCTCTTGGCAAAATTGATGTCATTAATATATTCTCATTTTACAAATTTCAAGTGTCTGGAAGAACTAAGGAAAGTAGGGTGGGGATGAAGAATGTCTTTGCTACTTATAGGGGGAAAAGATAGAGTTTATTAAAATCAGGATGTGTATTTTAAACACAAATTTTCATGTTAAGATATATGCCAAGAGCCTTTCAAAGGAATATCAAATCACAATGTTACCTAAATGTAAGAAATATGAGAGTAACTCCAGAATTTTATTCATAGTAATGTTGTTTTTTATTGTTGTTCATAGGTTACATTCTATTCATATCAGTTGGCCAGAGAGAGAAATACATGTGCTCACTTTTATCAAAAATAGAGAAATCTGAGATGGAGGAATATTGGACATTGTAATGGTTTTATCACTCACAAGCTGGAAACCATTCTGTGAATTTATAATTGCCTTCAATTCTAGAATTACCTATGCTTTTCATTTTCTAAGCACATATATCCATGGTAGGGGTAAGGGGAGAGGAGAAGAGAGATGTTTTTGGTCTGTAGTCATTTAATAAAAATGCCCAGGTACATTAAAGTTTTGCCACTTTTTTCCAGTATCTCTTATGTCACACTTTTATCTTCTTTAAGCAATGTTTCAGAGATATATAGGACAGACATTCTTTCCCATTCCATTCATAGCTCTGCTGTATGAGAACCCAAATATACTCTCATGATTTATCTTATTTTTTTTATTAGTTAGTAGTTGAGATCAGATCATAGAGGTGCTGGCCCTCAGGCATCTTAAAACTATAGGAGACAAATGGGCCCTTCTTACTAAGGAGCCAAGTATATTCCTTTAGCTCATTCATTGATTCTTTTGCCTCTCCACTTGGTTTTCAAGGAGGGAACCATAGCAGGAATGCTAGGTTTCTTCATGGTACAATTTCTACAAGCAGCAGACTAGGCTTATAATACCTAGAAAGCAAGGAGGAAAAAAGCATAGAGTAAGTGCAAAATATTATTATTATGTGCAAGATATGGGGTAGTGAATAAAGAGCTGACCTTAGAATCAGAACTAATAATAAAACTATCAATATTAATAACAATCATACCTAGACTATATGTTATGTTCTGTGTTTTACAGGGCACTTTATAAATGTCACCTCATTTTACCCTCTCAACAAACCTGGGAAGTAGATTCTACTATTGTAGTCATTTTTAAAATAAGGAAATATAGGTAAGGAGATATTTGGATGGAAGAGGAAGGGAATATGCATTTATTGAATCCCTAACTTGTACCAGGCATATACTAGGCATTTTACAAAAAATATCTCATTTTATCCTCACAAAAGACCCCAAAAGATGGTGTTATTATTATCCTCATTTTACTATTGAGGAAAAAAAATACTGAATCAGAAAGAAGTAAAATGAATATTCCAGGTACACACATCTCAAATATGTTTGTAGTCAAATCTGAATGCAAATCTTCCTGACGCCAAATACTGGATTAGAGTTCTATCCACTGTAGCACTTAGCTGCCTCGTATCAATGTTCCTTACTCACAAGGGAGAAGGAAACAAATATTTATTAACCACCTACTATTTTCTAGGTATTATGCTAAGTGCTCTACATATCTCATCTCTTGTGCTCTTCACAACAACCCTGTGAGGATTATGTTAAGTGACTTACTCAGGATCACATAGCTAGTAAATTTCTGAGGCTAGCTTTCAAAACAGATCTTTCTGACAACATGCACAGGGCTCTAACCTAACTGCACCACATAGGTGCCTAGGGTGTTGACTATCTGTCCATAGACAAGTCACTTAAATTCTCAGTATCTCAGGAACTTTTAGACTAAAAATTTCAAAAAAAAAATTCTGATCTGGTTAGTAGAGGACAGTATTTATTGTTAACTACCTACACTGATGAAATTACATGGTCAATAAAAAAAAATAGGTGTGCTTAATATTAATTGCAGTTGTCATTTAAGGAGATTACACTCATGTCAAGGAGTTCCACAATTCCAATAAATCATTAAAGGAGAGTCAGGAGGGTATAACAGAAATTAGGCCACCTCTGGGGCAAGCAGACCTGGGTTCAAATTTTGACTCTCCTATACACTATTTATATGCTTCATGAAAATCACTTAAATACCCTTGCTGAATTTTCACAACTGTAAAATGAGAGGATCACACTAAATGATTTCTGAGGTCACTTCTAACTCTAAATTTGATGATCATTATACTTAAATAGATTCCCGATCTCATCAATTCCTGAGTTCTCTCAAATGACATAGATATATGTTGGCTCCTCTTACAAGCCTTGTGTTCATGTTATTACAAGTTTCCCACAAAAAGATTCACCCAAAGTTCTAAAGGCAATCCTCTGTCCTGACATTTTGAGTGTGCCATTAGAACACTCTGACTCTCCACTTCTTCCTTACTCTTGCCACATGACATGCCCTACTTTTCTTTGTATTTTGCAATTCTCGGATGATATCTTTGTCATGTTCTTGGGAGTTATTAATTGGTTATGTGTTACAACCTACTCACATCCACAATGCTCTGTTTTATTGCATTCTATGTGCGACACCCATATTTAGCTCATTGGAGGCAGTGATGGTCCTATGAAGAAACTTTTTAGATCATTTTGTAAAAACCCTAACCCAAACCAAAAATTCAATTCAGTAAGATTTAATGTAACCTATAAGTTTCAAATCCTCTCAAACCACAGTTCATGAGTCACCACCAATATGTTTAATTTTACTACTCTGACAGAGGATAAAGGGAATTCAGAACAATGGTATTAAATGAAATAGCAAAGTAAGAAAACTAGCAAGATAACATTTCCAATAATCCTCATAAAACCTCTCTCATAAACACATATACCTCTTTATTGGAAAACGTGTATATACTTAGGGAATACATATATATGTGGGAGGGCATACAAGTGGGAAACATGTGCAATCATGAGGCATTAATATAAAGGTTCTATTTCATTCCTTGTTTCTAATTTGTTTTTATTGTACTAAGATGGTCAATGACAAGTCTCTTATACATTCTCACTCTCTCTCTCCCTCTTTCTTTCAGCAATTGATTAGGGAGGTGTAAATCATTTGGTTTAATTGTAAAGAATCATTTTATAGTATCAAGATATATACTGTGCATCTTCCACAAAAGTCTCACTCTAGTGTTTTATTCATTAAGATCATGGCAAGGGAATTAGAACACTGGAAATTTCTCTCAAACTGGAAAGAACTCAAGCATGGTACCATTAAGAAATCTTTTGCATGTCTATCATCTAAGGAACAGTCTAGCTAATATTAGATAGTCTTATCTGCAATAGATTGTCCATTGAGTGATGGCTTTTTTCAGCCATAACAATTTATGAAAACTGCTTACTAATATGCTTTTTGTACAGATGTCAATGAGAGAGTGAAGGCAAAAGAAAAGCTTTGAAATGATTGTGTGAAAAGCATCTCATTCACAGACTGAGTGCTCCACATTACCTTGGGACAATCATTTAATATCTTTGGATCTTAGTTCCTTTTTTTAGGAGTTTGACTAGGTAGTATCTAAGGTTTAAAGTTCCAAATGATCAAGGGAAGAGAGTTGTAGACATAGAGAGCAAAATATAATATAATGAAAAAATAGGGAAAGGAAAATGCAAAAAAAAAATGGAAAAGGAATGCCTTGGAGAGAAAAAAAAACATGAAGAAAATAAAATTAACACTTAAGGTGATGAGAGCATAGTGTAGCATTGTGTACCAAATCCTAAGCTAGTCCTGTAGAGTTACCTTAGTCATTCTTTGTGCCACAGCAGATCAATGAGGCAGATAGGTGGTAGAGTGAATAGAGTGCTGGTCCTGGAGTTAGAAAGCCCTGAATTAAAATCTGGCCACAGTTATTTACTAGCTATATGATCTTGGGAAAGTCACTTATGTTTGCCTCAGTTTCTTCAACTCTAAAAAGGGAAGTAATAATAACACCACCTCCTAGGGTTGTTGTGAGGATCAAATGAGATACTACTTATAAATTGCTTAGCACAGTGCCTGGCATAGAGTAAGTGCTATGTAAACACTAACTGCAATAAACTAGAGATCAAGGGTTTAGGTATCCCTCATTTGTCATGTGAGCTGAGTCCTCTAAAGCAAACTGAAGTTTTATGAAGAAAAAAAGGATAGAACTATTCTTTCACTCTTATGTTTTTTGTTGTTTTTGTTATTAGAAAAGTATTCCTGCCTTCTTTGAGAAGATATTCCCACAATGCATTTGTCCAAAAAGGCAGTAAATTATGCTGCAGTACTAAAAGAAGCAGGTGAATTTATAGAGGACACTGATAAATTTGAAAAAAAAAAGACCTTTATTCCAAATGAGGTTCAATTAAAAGAACCAGGAGTTGTTTAGCTTGAACAAGAGAAAACTCAGGGGAAAGAAGGCCATTTTTGAGTCATTAAAAGAATCTTACACTGAATCAATCAATCAATCAATTGACCAGCCTTCATTAAATATCTACAGCATAGCAGACATAATTCTTTCTTTCTTTCCTTCTTTATTCATCCATTCATTCATTCATTCATTTATTCATTCATTTATCTATCTATCTACTTATTTAATTGTTTATTTATTTATTCATTTATCAATGCGGTTAAGTGACTTGCCCAGGGTCACACAGGTAGTAAGTGTTAATGTGTCTGAGGCCAGATTTGAACTCAGGTTCTCCTGAATCCAGGGCCAGTGCTCTATTCATTGCACCACCTAGCTTCTTGCAGACATCATTCTAAGCTCAATATGTATGTATGTAATGTATTTAGTGTAGGGAAATCCCAGGAGAAGAATTTCTTTCTATCAAAGCAAGTCAACATCCCTGCAATTTATATTCTTAGAGTTGCCTAGAGAACCAAGAAATTAAGTGACTCCCACATGGTCATACAATCAGTATATATCAGAAGCAAGACTTAAACCTAGGTCTTCCTAGCTTTAACACTAGTTTTAACACTAGCTTTAACTCTATCCACTTTTCTATAAGGAATATTTACAAAATTAATACAAGCATGTTTTGGGAGGGAGGGAGCTAGCAGTTTAAGCCTTCCAACAGAGGCTGAGGCCTTTTGGGTTATAGTGTGGTTAAGATTCTTTTGGCATCATAGAATAGACTACATGGCAACTGGGATAAACTCTAACTCTAAATTTAGGTGACTTTGTGAAATACCCTTTCATTTCAAAGCTTTCTCTGCCTCTTTGACTGGCATTGAGTTAGGCACAATGAAAATGAATGGAATTGAATCTTCTCTATACTCAGGAAAGGTCACTCTGATTTTGACTCAATCTATCAACAAACCTTTAATTTCAAACAGAAAGCAAAATTGGTCTCTATTCTCAAGAAAATTAATTCTGTTAAGGAAGACAACATACCTGTAATTGATTTATACAAGATGAATACAGAGTAGACAAAAGGTAGCCTGAGAGGAAGACTTGTATCAGATAGGGGAGGAGCATCTGGTAAAGCCACTTTTAGAAGGGAGCTCTTTAATTGAATCCTAAAGGAAGCCAGGTATTCTAAAATAGAAGTTAAGAAAAAGAGCATTCCAGGTATATGGAAGAACCAATGGAAAGTCACAGTGAAAGGAAATGGAGTATCTTCTGTGAGGAACAAAAAGGACATTATAGTTGGTCTTTAGAATTTATGCAATTGATTGACATCTTGAGGAGGGAGGGGACTAGAAACTAGTAAGGGACTAGGTAATGAAGAACTTTAATTATCAAAGAGGTAATTTCATATTTGACTCTAGACCAAATAGGAAGCCATTATGGATTATTGAGTATTGGAGTGGCATGGTCAAACCTATACTTTAGGAAAATTCTTTTGATTGCTGAGTGGATGATGAATTGGAGTGGAGAGACTTGGGTCAGAGAAATTAATTAGGGTGTTATTGAAATAGTCTAGAAGAGTAGAGAGATGGTTTTAATGAGGATGGTAGCTATGTGAGTAGACAAATGAATAGAAACAAGAAATGTAGCAAAAGAAATTATAAAATTTAGGAACAGATTGGATATGTGCGATAAATGAGAAAGAACTTGAGAATGATACCAAAGTTGTCCACTCATATTAAATTACATAGCACTTTTATTTATTTAAGCTACTATACAAAATATCATTACACATATATAAGTTTATTCTATGTCAGAAAGGAGGAGCTTCAATCAAACCCAGAGTAGGATTACTGACTATTATCATTAAGGGATCTTAGAGGTCATGGTCTAATTCAATCACTTCATTATGGAAAGGTGAGAACTGGAAAGGTCATAGAGACAGAAATGGGACCAATATCCAGATCTATAGATCCCTAGTAAAAAAAACACAAACAAACAACAGCACTATATATCAATTCTTTTTGAAACAGATTTTGTTTTGAAGAGAATGGAATGGCATAGTAGAGTAGTTATAGCTTAATGGCTTTAAAAAAAACTTTCTGAGATAGATCTTTAGGGCTAGATATAGCATAGCACATTGGGAGTCCCCCACAATAATAAAATCACAGTTTCCTACCATATTTTCATATAGTATAGGAGTAGTATTACTAGATATATCTTATGGAGAAAAAAAATCTTTTTCTGGAAAAGGGAAAAGCACAAGCTCTGGCATTTCCCAGCAGATAACTTCACGAAAATGAAATATCAAAATGAGAAGTTAAAATGTTACTAGTTTTCTGGATATTTTATTTTTGCAAAGAAAAAATGACCTATTGTTTTTGTTTGTTTGTTTGTTTTTTCTGTGTATTTGTTTTCTTTTCTCTGAGGCTTATTATCCCAAACTAGTCTTCCAAGTCAAGTCAACAAGCATTTATTAAGTACCTATCATGTGCCAGACACTGTGCTAAGTGTTGGGGATACAAAGAAAGGCAAAAAAACTAGCCCTTATCCTCAAGGAGTTTACATTCTAACGTGGGAGAAAATATGTATGTTACTCTCTCTCTCTCTCTCTCTTTCCTTATACAATATACATATACATACATATATGCATACACACATACACACACACAAACATATATATATAACATATATGTGTGTATATATGCATACATAAACACACATACACAGTGTATATAGAAGTACCCAAACAACACATTTGGAGTTGGGTGTGCAAATGGAGGAAAGTTCAGTCTCTGACATTTAGTACTCTTTGACCATAACAAACTGTTTCCTATCTCCAGACCCTAGTATTTATTACATGATCTATTTGAGCTCTAATTTAAAGTTGAGGTTAATTGATTCCCTCAATCATGCCAGCCCATTTCACTTAGAGCAAGTGATGAAATACTTTTATCACCACTCCAGAGAAGGAAATACTTTGTGGGGAGGAAAAGGTCTCTGCTTTGGCTTTACCAAATCTCCTTCCCCAACCTCTCCCATCATCTTTTGGCTATAAAAGGACCTTGTGAGTTTCAATGGATATGAAAGATTTTACACTTTTTACCATTGCAGGACTACTGCAATCTGTGGATAAATGAAAAATAATATCTGAATTGGGAAGCAAGGACAGAATGGACAGAGATTTAAGGTTCTGTAACACACATAGCCAAGAAACTATACCATGTCTATTGGGAATTTTTGAGCATTGAATGAATGTGAGGACTTTCATTAACTAGAAGATTTATCTCTTGGCCACATCTGTTCTTTATATGTAGGAAAGTTAGATAGACTTTTGGGGTTGTTGATTTTTTTACTCATACAACCTTAGTAATTATACCCTTACTAAAAGCTATTTAAGAATGTCTGGCCAAAAAAAAAAGACTATCTGGCTAAAAGGATTCTCAACTGATAATTGTGATGGGAAGCTCATTGGTTCAAGCTCAAGATGATTGCCTTAGGAAATCATCCAAGGTGCTTTGGGGTACCGACAGAACCCTGAGATAGAGAAGTAGCTTTGCTCAGGGATACAAGAAGAGAATCATCTTTGAGAATGACAGATGGTATAAGGAACCTCAGAGCTTCTATAGGCAACACTAGGGAGGTATGAGGATTTTCCTTGCAGATCCAGAAGTGTCTCCCCCAATCTCTAGCCCATGTTACTTTGTATCTATTTTGTATGAGTTTTTTTTAAGCCCTGTGTATGTGCATTTTATCTCTCTTATTAGTTGTAAGCTCTTTGAAGGAAGGGATTATTTCACTTTTGTTAGCCCAAGTGCTTAAGCAGAGAATCTAACACATAGGAGGTACATAATAAATCCTATTCTATAGGATATAATTGCTTTTCTATTTTTTTCAGTATCCTTTCATTTCCCTGATCTTTGAGAATTGAACATTCAGAAGGCCATTTTGTATTATAGATGATATCAAACTGAAAGATGGGTGCTGATCATACTTTTATTAAAAATCAATAGTAGAAATGGTTATTTGGAGGAAAAGGTTTGACCAAAACTCCTTTCATTTGCTACTACTTGTCCTCCATTGGAGCTCCTTGAAGGCAAGGGCTATCTCATTTTTGTGTTGGTACTCCAAAGGCTAAGCATAATTCCTTAAACATTATAAATAATTAATGCATTTTTTTCATTCATTTGTTCTTTCATTGTAACCATGCTAATGAGACAGGCTAACAAGTTTTGCTCTCCTCCACCTACCACAGATGGTTGTAGCCCTGAAAAAAATGGTTATATGTTGCGGGATAAAAATATGTCATAGAATTACAAATTTTCAGAGTAAGAAGGAACCTCAGGTACTAACAATTCCAACCCAGACCTAAACAATAAGCCTAAGATAAACATCCCTAACAGGGGATAATCAAGCTTTTGCTTGGAAGACCTCCAAGGAAGAGTCCAATAATGCTTAATTCACTTATGGACAGCTCTGGTTGTTACAAAGTATTTCCTTACATTGAGTCTATCAATCAATTAGGAAACATTTATTAAGTGCCTACTATGTGCTAAGCTCTGAAGAAGCAACAACAAAAAGCAAAAATAAGCCCCTGCCCTAAATGATCTTACAACTAAAAGGAGATAGAACATATAAACAAGTACATATGAAGCAAACTACATACAGGAAAAATAGCAAATGTCTATTTTTTAATCTTTTACCCTTCATTTTGACCTGGGGGCCAAGCAGAACCAATATAATCTCTCTTCAATGGGACAGCCCTTCAAATACTGGAAGATAATTATCACATGACATTTAAATTATTTTTCTCTGAGCTAAACATCTCCAGTTCCTTCATATATGTCATCATCTTGAGCACCTTCCTTATGTTAGTCATCTTCCTAACTTGTCAATGCACCTATAAATGAAGTTCCCAGATATGAGTTTTCCAAAGCAGAGTACCACAGGACAGTCTCCTCCCTGATCCTGGCACTCTTTACTGAAAATGTACAAGGAATGTTGGGTTACTGTCATCAAAATTTTCACCTAATCTGAATCAAGATCTTGGAACCTTCCTATATTATTCTTGGCAGCTCCATTGAGTTTAAGTGCCAGTTCCTTGCTGGTATTATTGGAGGGAAATACAGAAGCTTCCTTAAGATTGCCCAGGATGTTAAGGACGAAGTTGGCTTTTGCTCTACATTTTTTTTTTGGTTTCAGAAATTACCAATGAAAATTACAATGAAGGAATTTAGAAATATAAATGTAACCAGACTATGTATAATGTTTGAAAACTCTTTCCTTTGATATCAAAAGATGCAGTTAAAACATTTTAAAAATCATAGTTATCATTGGATTATAATGTATCTAACATATGCTATGCAGCTGATGAGAAAAGAGAAAATGTTTTCCATAATATGTTAGAAACATTATAAATTTACTCTGCATACAATTTTCCAAGCTCCCTGCTCCAAAACCAGTAGGAGAGAATGTATTTTTTTTCCTCCCACCAACCTGATCATCCAACTGTTCCACACAGAAGGAAGGGTCCTACTTAGTGACAGAATGACCCCTCTCCCAACATATACTAAGCAGCTATTCTCTGAAATTTTTATAACCATTCCTAATAAAATGTACCCATTGATTCCATTTGAATCTATTTTTTCAGAGATTAGTTGCTGGAAGTGAGTATCTTAATAAAAATTAAGCTACATTTTAATGAGAGTAACTGTAAAAATCCATTATCTGAGCCCATCTCTTTACTTGTTTGGTTATCAATTTCCTAATTTTTAAAATGAGGTTGTTAAACTAGTGTATGGTTAAGGTCTTTCCAACTCTTACATTCTATGGTTCCTAATAATATACATATATACATATATATTATATATATGTATATATATTATATATATACATATATATTATATATATTTTAAAATTCATATAAGAATATAAGTAAGAACAAATTAACCTGTTCCCAATTTCAAGTCACAGCTATTGTGGGTATGTCTTACCTATTTGGGGGGAAAGGGTATGAATTAAATAAATATTTCTTTAATCAAATTGAAAAGAAACTCATCTATAAGTGATTCAAAGTATCTCGTTATAAAATTTAAATAAAATAGTCCAAGGATTTAAATTCCTCCACCCTCTGATGCCATCCAACTTTTCTAGCTTTATTTCATATTTCTTCCTCGAGTTTCCTTTATGGTCTAGCCAAAATGAAGTACTAGCTATCCTCAGATTATATCCTACTTGGCCTGCCTCTGTTAATTTTTTCAGACCCTCTCCCGTTCCTTGGGCACAATGATTCTACTTCATATTGTTGCTTTTGCAAATAGGTCTCATTTTTCTAGGATCAGTTCAGTTGCCACCTTTTTCCAAGAAACTTTCTTAGGTTGCTTTCTGGGTATCATTACCATTCACATTTCTCAAAGACTTTCCCTTCTTCCTTTATTCTGTATCATATTTTTTTTCCTTATATCTTACTACATTTTTTCTTGTATCATATTTATGTGTAGGTTTTATCTCTCAAATCTATCTATTTGATTGTCTGTTTAAGGGACTGGGCTTTTTTTTTTCATCTTTTTATTCCCCCAGGACCTAGAACAGGGACTTGAATGTAGGAGATATTTACTAAATGCTTGTTTATTTGAATGGAAATGTATTTTGAATAATTCTCATTTAGAAATCTCTCTATCAAAGGATCCAATTAAGACATTTTAAAAAATCATTGCTATCATTTGCTTGTTTTCCATTAAAAACAAGCACCTGCAGCAATGAGCCTTGAGACATATGAACCTTAATACACTGGCTTCAAAGCAATTTTAAAATTTTAATTTTCCTTTGAGCTAACATTTGTAACTTCATCTGTACAATAAAAGGAAGCATGACAAAATAAAATACCAAATAGAGCTGTTTTTGTTTCTTTAACAAAGTAATTTTTTAATATTCTCTTTTATTGGAAACACTCAAAGATTAAAATGATGACTGCTTAAAAATTTTGCCCTAAAATGTAGATACCCATATCCATTGTATTGTATTACTCTTATTTTCTAGATTAAACTCTTTGATTGGAAGGATAATCAGGGCTTTTATTGTGGATACTGATACTTATTGGGAATTACCAGCAGCTTTAGCCCTTCATAAGTAGAAGAACTGAAAACATAGATTCCCAGAATTAGTTCAAAAAAAAGAAGCACAAAAAATCTGAACTTTGGGACAGTCTTCCCTTCCCCCACCCTAGGATTAGAACTCACCTTTAACATAAAGTTAAAAGTCAGGAAATGGGCTGGAAAAAGAGCAAGTAAAACAAACAAACTAAAAACAACAACAACAACAAAAAAAAAAAAACCAACACCTGACCATAGGAAGTTATTATGGTGACATGGAAGATCAAAACCCAAAGTCAGAAAAGGACAATGGTGTCAAAGGGGCTACATGCAAAGCCTCAATGCAAAATGTAAATTTGTCTCAGATCCAAATAGAATTACTGGAAGAACTCAAAATTATTTTAAAAATCAAATAAGAGTAGATGAAAAATTGGAAAAAGAAATGAGAGTCATGCAAGAGAATCATGAAAAAAAGTCAATAGCTTGGTAAAAGAGGCACAAAAAATACTGAAGAAAATAAATAGTATATTTAAAAAAAAGACTGAATAGGACAAATGGTAAAATAAGTACAAAAATCCATTGAAGAGAAGAACTCTTTAAAAAAAGCAGAACAGGTCAAATGGAAAAAGAGGTACAAAAATACACTGAAGAAAATAATTCCTTAAAAAATAGAATTTGGCAAGTGGAAGCTAATGACTCCATGAAGAATCAAGAAATAATAAAACAAAATCAAAAAAGAAGAAAAAATGGAAGAAAATAAGAAATAGCTCATTGGAACAGTGACTGACCCAGAAAATAAAATAAGGAGAGGTAATTTAATAATAATTAATTGGACTACCTAAAAGCCATGATTTAAAAAAAAAGTCAAGACATTATATGTAAATATATTTACATATATAAATTGCCCTCATATTCTTTAACCAGGGTATCAAAAGGAATTGAAAGAATCCACTGATCACCTCCAGAAAAAAAGATTTCCCCAATACTCCAGGAATATTGTAGTCAACCAGAGCTCCCAAGTCACGGAGATAATCCTTCAAACAGTCAGAAAGAAACAATTCAAATATCATGGAGCCATTGTCAGGATTACATATGATTTAGCAACTTCTACATTAAAGGATTGGAAGTCTTGGAATATGTTATACCGGAAGGCAAATAATCTAAGATTATAACTAAGAATCACTTTTCAGAAAAAAAACTGAGTAAAATTCTCTTCAGGAAAAAAAATGATATTAAATGTAAGAGAAGACGTTTGAGTATTCTTGATGAAAGGCCAGAGCTGAATAGAAAAATTGACTTTCAAATACAAGATTCATAAAAAAACATAAAAAGGTAAACAGAAAAGAGAAACCATAAGGGATTCAATAAGGTTAAACTGTTTATGTTCTTACATTGGAAGATGATACTTATAACTCCTAAGAACCTTACCATTACTGGGAAAGTTAGGAAGTATATACACGGAGGGTATGCATGTGAGTTGACTGTGATGGGATGATTAAAAAAAATAAATTAAGTGGTGAGAAAGAGGGATGCACTGAGAGAAGAAAGAGCAAAGAACTAGGATGGGGTAAATTATCTCACACAAAAGAGGCACACAGGAGATTTTACAGTGGATGGGAAGTTGGGAAGAGGTGGTGGGCAACACTTTAGCCTTAATCTCATCAAAAGTGGCTCAAAGGTGGAATAACATACACACTCAGTTGGATATAAAAAGCTAGCTTACCCTACAGTAAATGAAGAGAGCAGGGGAACAGAAAAGGGGGTAGGATTGATAGAAGGGAGAACTGATTGAGAGAGGTGGTGGTAAGAACCAAAAATTTTTAAGGAGGGACAGGGTAAGAGAAAAGGATAAAGAGGGGAAATAGGATGGAGGGATTTACACAGTAATTATAATTGTGAATGTGAATGGGACTCACCCATAAAACATAAGCAGATAGTGGAGCAGATTAAAAACCAAAATTCTACAAAAAAAGGGAGCATGAGGATTTTACAGCAAGTTTCTCTGATAAAGGCCCCATTTCTCAAATATATAGAGAACTGGTTTAAATTTATAAAAATAAGGCATTTCCCAATGATAAATGGTCGAGGTATATGAACAGCAAGTTTTCAGATGAAGAAAACAAAGTTATCTGTAGTCATATAAAAATGCTCTAAATCACTATTGATTAGAGAAAAGCAAATTAAAACAACTCTGAGGTACTACCTCACACCTACTAGATTGGCTAACAGAAAAGAAAAATTACAAATGTTGGAAGGCATGTGGGAAAATTGGGACATTACTGAATTTATGGTGGAGTTGTGAATGTATCCTACCATTCTGGTATAAAATTTGGAGCTATGGCCCAAAGGGCTACAACACTTTGTTTACTCTTTTACCCAACAATACCGCTACCAATTCTGTATACCAAAGAGATAAAAAAGTGGGACAGGGAAGGGAAAAGGACCTTGTTCAAAAATATTTATAGCAGCTCTTTTAATGGTGGCAATGAATTAGAAATTGAGGGTATGTTCATCAATTGGTGAATAGCTAAATAAGCTATGGTATATTATTGTGATGGAATACCATTGTGCCATAAGAAATTATGAGCAGGATACTTTCAGGAAAAAAAAATGGAAAGGTATGAACTGATGCAAGGTGAAGTGAACAGAACCAGGAGAACATCATACGCACTAATAGCAATATTGCACGATGATCAAGTGTAAATGATAACTTTTCTGAGCAATACAATGATCCAATAATTCAGAAGGACTTATGATGAAAAATTGCTATCCAGCTCCAGAGAAAGAACTGATGGAGTTTGAATGCAGGTTAAAACATACTTTAAAACCAAACAAACAAAAAAATCCCTTTACTTAATTTTCTTTTTTTTTTTTTTGGTCAGTTTTCTTTCACAACATGGGTAATATAGAAATATGGTTTGCATGACTGCACATGTATAACCTGTTTCAAATTATTTGCCTTCTCCATAAGGGGAAATGACATCTGAAGGGAGAGAACTTGTAACCCAAAATTTAAAAAAAATGTTAAAATTGTTTTTTACATGTAATTAAAAAAAAAGATAAAATGTTATATTGAAAAAGAAAATAAAAAGGGAAGCTGCCATATGGCATACTTCATCTCCTTGATGACCACACACCAGATGCATTCCAAGATGAGCATTTATCAACATGCATGTGCTGTCATTAAAACCAATGATATGAAAACAAAACCAAGAGGCCTTTACTGTCAATGAATTTTCACTTGTCAAAGGACTTTCCTAGGAATTGGAAATAGTGTCAAGTCTCTATATCTCGGAGCCAATGTATCAGCAGTTCTCTCTCCATACCACATGTGTCTAGGCTTCCACCTTCTCCCATCCTGATTTCTTGTGTTCTGAGATCCAAAGATTTTATCCAAGATCACCTCCTCATTCAACTGAATTTGCCTTGAAAAGTTGATTCGAAGTTATCTGTTATTCTGCTTGCCCCAGATCTATTTTGTCTAGCTTGTCCTGAGGGTTTTGTCTCTGTTTATGATATAGAATTATACAGTACTCTCTCAAGTTGCCATAGGTATGATGGAAAATTAAGGAATAACAATTTTGAAAGGCATCATATTGTATTCTCTTTATAGGTTGCCTATGGCCAGAAAGACCTATTGGGTTCCCAGATAGATCCTATTTTTGTGACCATTGTCAAGTTATTTAACCTCTGTATATTTGTAATGGTGACAAACTCAAATAGAAGGGATCCCTGCAGACCAATATTGACTTAGAAAACCACACAAAAACATTATCCATACTATCCTGTGTCTTTATTGATTTTTGCTAAACATGATCCAATTATATTTTACTCTGCTAGGACTGCACTTGGGATTTTTGTGGGTCACTGGCCTATAGCTGCAAGTATGCCCAACTCTTTAAGATATACCACTGACCTGCTCTGGTCAGCAGAGTTGTTTCATGGGAGTATTCCCCATACCAGCACTGGTCCTACTACCTAAAATAAATAAATTAGCAAAGTAGCAAATGAACTATTGAGAACAATGATTTCAACATCATATCATGGATCTATGGCTAGGAAGGTCCTCAGAGGACACCTATTCCATTTCCTCCATTTTACAGATGAGGAAGTTAAGACCCAGAAAGGCTAATTGAATTGTTCAAGATGATATAGGTAGGAAGTTTTAGAAGTAATGTATGAACACAGCTCCTATGACTCAATAGCCAGTGAACTTTCTACTGTGAAGTGTGTGTGTGGGCTTGTGTGTGTGTGTATGTATTATGTATCTGTGGGCATGACTGTAGGTAAAAACTAAAGCTCATGAAACATGAGATGAGTCTATCTGAGGGATGGTGGGGAATTGTTTATGCAAAAGACAGTATGACAGCATATAGAGAGCTATCCCCAAAGCCAGAAAATCCTGTGTTCAAGCCCTGTCTCTGACATATGTAGACCATTTTACTGGACACATACAATTCAATTAACTATTCCATTCTCTAGACCAGTACTTCTTAAACTGTGGGTCACAACCCAACATGGGATCACAAAAATTGGGCAAGAATAAAGGTTTCTGAATGCGCAATGATCAAAAATTAATTAAAAATCAAACATGCAGTGAATCTAAGGTGTTTCTGGCAGTGCTTGCCTGTACTTCATCACGCAATTTCATTGAAGCCTTGGTTCTGAACACAAACCATGTGCACTTTGCATTGTGCACGGTCACACAATGCCAACAAACACTGCCAAAATGCGAAAAGTAGTCATAAGTAGAAAAAGTTTAAGAAGTCCTGTTCTAGAGAACTCTCTAAGGCTGCAAGTTGCAGAGAAGATTTGAACCTTCATTGGTAGAAGGAGTTTCCTTACCTGGGAGCTCCCTGAAATAATAAAATCACAGGTCCCAGTGCCCCCATCACACATGCATGCCTGCATATATACATACACACGCATATATTCATACATACATACATATACATACACATATACACTCATAAAATAATTATTTGGCATTATGTCACAGAGCTAGGTTTAGGTGCAACCCCAGAAGTCATCTAGTCTACCTACCTCAATAACAGATGAAGAAACTAAGATTCAGGAAGGTGAGGTCAATCATGCAAGTTCACGTAAGTCATTTGATAAGAGAGACAGACTTCATTTCTTACTTCTCTGACTCTATCTGTAAAGTTCTTTCTTCTATGATACTCCATGTCTGTTGTTCCTATTAAGGGTGATCTCCTTCCACTTCTGAATGTCATTGAGATGGCTGTAATGAGTCTCCCATTTGGACATTCAAAAAGATCATTCAGAACATCATCAGACCAATCCCTCCCCCGCAAAAATTTTCCATTGCCCTCCCTCATAAAAATTTCCCATTGCCCAGTGGAATAAAGGCCATGTTATTTCAGAGTTATTACAGCATAATTCTCTTAAAAAGACATGCTAGTCATTAAAATGCATACAGGTTAACTATAAATATTAATGAAACATATTATAGACCCACAGTTCCAACAAATTAAATATTTTTATGCCCCTGATGATGGGAAGCATAGAGGCAATTTCTGGTCATTAAAACATTTTAGTCTCATGCATATGCCAATGTAATCAATTATATTTATTAATGGTTACAAATAGTTAAAAAGACATTGAGTAGTAGATAGCATTTGTGTTCAATAGGCTTCTGAAATTATTTTCACTGCCTACCCTGTTACAGAATTTTTTGAACGTGTTGCAGGAATAACTCCTGAAGGAAAAAAAAAAACTCCCTATCAGTGTCATTTATGAAGCTCATTGGTACATTTATATTGTAAGAACTGCTGGGGGTAAACTGTGATCTCCCAGACAAAGATGATTTGGTAGAGAATTCACAGATTGTAAAGAAAAAACTATGCGTAACACATGGTTTGATTTTTGTTTGTTTCTTGAGTCAAAAAAAATCAAAAAAAGATGTTTCTCATGAATAAGAGGCATAGGTGTTAATGATTCCTTAAGCTTAGGAACAATTCACCATAGGCTTTCTTATTTCCAAGATTTAGGGCGAAAAATTTGTCTTTCTAGCTTAAAGAAAAAAAAATATCACTCTTCTAGTTTAAAGAAACAGACATAAAAGGCTTTATAAGAAACCTCAGAAAAACTTCTTAGACCTCAAATAAATCATCAAAATAGTTTTGGTAAGAACTAGCTCTAAGGGAATCAGAAACATATGGATTGGGAAAATTTCCTTAAGGCAAAACTCATTTGGAGTTCTGATGAATTCAAAACATTTGAAAAATCACTTAAAATGCCTGCCTGTTGAATCTAAAACAAATCTAATTTTTATTAAGTCTAATTACAAAACAATTCTTTGATAAATACTTTTAAATACTGTTTTTCCCTTTAAAATTCTAGTGTAAAATGCCTCTCTAAAATATACTTTTGGTGAGGGTAGTAAGTTTATCAGGTGGATATCTGCTTGACCTATGGACCCCATTTTTAGATAAGTAGAGGAATGTTCCTTAGGTTTCATTTTTTTGCAAACCCCTCATTTTCCATGCAGAGAAACGACGATCCAAAATGTTTTATAACTTGCCCATGTTAACCAAGCTCAAGAACAGCAGTGTTGGGGAGTCCAATCAACTTCTTCTGACTTCATGTCCAGTTACCAAAATCAAACAATTTTTGGTTTGAGAGTAACAAATGTTTAGCCCAGTTATTGGCATTTTCATTCCAATAAAAAAATAAATATGACCATCTTGATACAATCAATAATAGAGCATCTTGGGTTAACTTAGATAGAAAACATTATTTAGTTCCATTTAATTGTTTGTTTTTAAAATTACCCCAATCTGTGATTTTATTGGTTTTAGGAGCTCCCAGATCAGAAAAATCCCTCTTTCAATGCAGATACTTACCTGTCATAAAATTTATATTCTTAGAAATGTGTCTGAGGCACTGAGAAGTTAAGTGACTTGCCAATAGTCACACAGTCAGTGTTTATCAGGTCTGACTCAGACTCTGGGACTCCAAGACTGGCTCTATCCCATACATTGAGTTACCGCTCAACATTACATTTCATGAGCAAGAAAAAATATTTTTTTCCTTCTGTCAGTATATGTCTTTTTACTCCTACTTAGCTTTTAGGTAGAAGCAGGAGTAGAGGAGTACGGCCCTTATTTTGGTCACTGAAATTATATAATTATAAATCAGCTCCCTGTCACTCTGCACTTCCAAGCAACTCATGGCTTAGAATCATCTCTTGGTCCACACAAATAATTTTAAAACATTAATTACTGCAAAAATAATTATCCAATAAAAAAGACATTTCTTTCTTTTAAAAATGTAAAGACAATATGTAAAAACATTAGAAGATGAAGGCTTTCTAAAAAGATTAGAAAAATCTTAAATTACAATCTATATCCCAGCTATGAACTGTCCCAATTTTTTTCTCCAAATCTGAGATGTCAACTCCCAAATCTGACATATCTATAGATTTTCTATGCCAAATAACCTTTTAAAGGGTTTCATTTAATTAGAACCTAAGCCAGTTACTAAATGTACAGGCAACTTAATTAACCTCTCTGGTTCTTAGTTTTCTTGTGTGTAAAATTACGAGATGGACAATTGGTACTTCAAAGGGATAACAGCTTTAAATCTGTGATTCCACAATCCTAAGAATAACTTGTGTTAAATTAGTTGGAAGGCAAATCAATGTCAAATTGGTCAATTCTATCATTTCCTTTGAAAGGAAATGGGCATAACTACATTCTCTTCTAGTACAAAGTTCAGGCAAGCTTCCCTTAAGTCCACATTCTATCACCCAATATTTTCATTTTTACATTTGGACCTTAGTTAAAACCAGTTCTCCTTGCCAGTATGTTAGGATGAAATGCCTTTGAAAAGATTCCATTTCCACTTCACAGGCAAGGCAGAGCCAAGATGGCAGAATACAGGCAGCAACTCATCTAAACTCCAAACATTTCCCTCCAAAACAACTTTAAAATAATTCCTCAAATCAAATGTTGGCATGACAAAGCCAAAAACAACAACAAAAAAAAAAGGTCACAGAGAGATATTTTACAGACTAAGATTGCTAAAGATGTCTGTGGGAGAGGATCATAACATGGGGTGCATGCAAGCCAGGAGTGTGGCAGGAGCACCAGAGGAAGACCTTGGAGGTAGCCCCAAAGCAGCAGTAACATCAGTTATGGAAGCTCTCAGCATAAAGATGGTAAGGGGGGCAAACAACTGGTCAGAAAGAGATTGTAGGGGACATTTTGCTGGCACAGCGTGCAACTGGTTTTGAGTGGCAGTTCTATAGTTCATACACAGTTCTAGGTTGCAGTTCAGGGTGGAAAGGCATGCTTGTGATCAGTCACAAGGTAGCAGAAAGCCTGCTGAGAGTTCCAGGGCCAAAAGTAGTGCTAGCACTTGTGATTGCTGTAGATCAATGGCTCTTCCTAGGTAAAGACCAGAGCACAGATCAGAAGAGCAGTGTCCACACCTGTCCCAGGAAAACACCACCTTTTAACCACCAAAAACTCGGTAAACCCCAGTACTAGCTCTTAAAACAGAAGCACAAACAATCCTGAAGCTTGACACAATGCTCCCCCCACCCACCCATCCAGGTGAACAGAGTCTAACTTTAACATAAGGCTCAAAGCAAAGAAATAGGCTAGGAAAATGAGCAAACCACAACGACAAAAAGAATGTGATCACATAAAAGCTACCACAGTGGCAGGGAAGAGCAAAACATAAGACAAAACTTAGACAAAGACAACAATGTGAAAACAGCTACAGGAAAAGCTTAAAATTAAAATGTAATTTGGACTCAAGGGGCAGCAAGAATTTTTGGAGGATTTAAAGAAAAGAGATAATAGTGGTAGAGGAAATTTTGGAAAAAGAAATGAGAGTGATATAAGAAAAAAATGTGAAAAGAGAATTAATAATTTGGTAAAAGAGGCACAAAAAAATGAAGAAAACAATACTTTAAAAAACAGAATCATCCTAAAGGTAAAAGAGGCACAGAAATTTACTGAAGAAAATAACTCCTTTAAAAGCAAGATAGGCCAAATGGAAAAGGAGGTACAAAAATTCACTGAAGAAATAAAATCCTTAAAAAACAGATTTGGCCAAGCAGAAAAAGATGTAGGAAATTCATTGCTGAAAATGATCCCTTAAAAATTAAAATTGGGCAAATGGAAGCTAATAACTCTATGAAACTTCAAAAAAAAAATAAAAAAGTCAAAAGAATGAAAAACAGAAGAAATTATAAATATCTTACTGGAAAAAAAAAACAACTGAACTGGAAAAAATTGATTGTGGAGAAGTAATTTAAGAATTATTAGATTACCTGAAAGTCATGATTTAAAAAAGAGCCTAAGGGCAGTGAGGTGGTGCAGTGGATAGAGCTCTTGCCTTGGAGTCAGGAGGACTTGAGTTCAAATCTGGCCTCAGACACTTGACACTTCCTAACTGTGTGACTCTGGGTATATCACTTAACTGTGATTGCCTCACCAAAAAAAAAAAAAGGCATAGATATCGTATTTCAATAAATTATCAAGAAGAACTGCCCTGACATGTTAGATCCAGAAGATAAAATAAAAATTGAAAGAATCTACCAATCATCACCTAAGATTCCAAAATGAGGATATCTAGAAATATTACAGCCAAATTTCAGACCTCCCAAGTCAATACAAAAATATTTCAAGGAGCCAGGAAAAAAAAAAATATCATGCAGCCACATCCAGGATTACAAAAGGTTTTGCAGCTTCCATGTTAAAGTAGTGGAGGACTTGGAATGTGGTGTTCTGGAAGACAAAGGATTGGAACCAAGAATAATTTATCCAGAAAAAAAAATGAGTATAACCCTTTAGGAGGGAAATTTGATATTAAAGAAAAGAGAGGACTTTCAAGCTCCCCTGATGAAAAGACCAGAGCTGAAAAGGAAATTTAACTTTAAAACACAAGACTCAAGAGAATCATAACAAGGTAAACATAAAAGAATAATCATGAGACTAAATAAAGTTAAACTGTTTATGTTACTATTTGGGAAGATAATATTTGTAACTCCTAATAAGCTTATCATTATTAGGGCAATTAGGATTCCACATAGACAGAGGGCATGATTATGAATTGATTATGTTAGGATAATCTCAAAAGAAAATAAAAAAATACATTGGGAGAAGGAAGAAGAGAGAGGAAGAATAGGGAAAGTTTTCTCACATAAAAGAGGCACACAAGGAAGAGCTCTTATAGTGGAGGGGAAATAAAGGGAGATTGTCAGCAGTGCTTGAACATCATTCTCATTGGAATTAATTCAAAGAGGGAAGAATACACACATACACACACATACATACATACGTACATACATGCATATTTTGTTATAGAAATCAATCTTACCCAATAGAAAAATAGGAGGGGAAGGGGATAAGAGATATAGGGGTTGATAAAAGGGGTAGTAGATTAAGGGAGGCAGTGACTAGAAGCAAAACAGACTTTTGAGAATGGACAAGATAAAAAAGATAAAGATAAGTAGAAGAAAACAAGATAGAAGGAAATAAACAGTAATTATAATTGTAAATGTTATCCCATAACTGGGATGAGCTCACTCATAAAATGGAAGCAGATAACAGTATAGACTAGAAAACAGAATCTGACTATATGTCATTTACAAGTAACACATTTGAAATAGAAAGACACATACAGAGTTAAAATTAAGGGCTGAAGCAGAGCAGCTATAGTAAAAACAAAACAAAAACAAAGACAAAAAAAGAGGAAGCAGTCATGATCTCAGAAAAGGCAAAAGCAAAAATAGACCTAATTAAAAAAGATAATAGGGAAATTATATTTCTCTAAAAGGTAACATAGACAATGAAGTAATATCAAAAATTTTATGGCAAATTTCTCTGACAAAAGCCTGATTTCCCAAATGTATACAGAAGTGGGTCAAATTTATGAAAATAAGAGCCATTCCCCAATTGATAAATGATCAAGAGATATGAATAGATAGTTTTCAAAATTATTCAAAGCTATCTATACTAATATAAAAAATGTTCTACATTGTTTAGAAAAATACAAATTAAATCAACTCTGAAGTACCACCTCACATCTGTCAGAAAGGATAAATTCTATAGGGCATGAGGGAAAATACATACATTAATAAACTATTGGAGTTGTGAACTGGTCCAACCCTTCTGGAGAACAATTGGGAACTATCCCCAAAGGGTTGTAAAACTGTGCATGCTCTTTGATGTAGCAATACCCACTACTAGGTCTATACCCCAAAGAGATCAAAGAAAAAGAAAAAATGACCTAACTGTTCAAAATATACATACCTTTCTCACATTGTCTTTAATAGTCATCTCACTGCAAACTAATTGTTGGTATATTGATTAATTTTAATGAATGTTTTTTTTATTATGTTGAATGGATAACTAACTAGGGGATATGAGAGGTATATATTCAGAAATAAATGTCATAACAATAAAAACAGTGTCAGTAAAAATAAAATTTTAATTTTAAAAGGAAAATGGTGTCCATCAGTTCTTATTCCCCCAAATATGTTGCTTTACAGTCTAGTTACATTTTAAAAATTCCTAATTCCCCTCTTCTACTGAGAATCCAACTTCCATTTGTCTCACAGAAGCTCTGGTAATTTTCTGAGACATCACCTTTTTCCTTAGTTTCAATTGCTTCAAGGTAAATTATCTCAATCACTTACATGGAATACCTAGGCCATGAATGTGTTATACAGTTTGAGTGATGGATTAATTTAGAAACCCAACAGAGAAAGTAACATCAAGTTCAATATGTACTACCTCTCAAAATATGAGGCTCTCATTCTATAAAAACTTCAGTCCGTCCATTCTGCTACTGCTCAATTCAACTAAACACACATTTATTAAGTGCCTGATGCATGCCAGGTATGAGACAGCACGGTATAGTATATAGGGCTGTCAGAAAGACCTTGGTTCACATCAGACTTCTTCCATGTACTGTCTGTGTAACCCTGGGCAAGTCATCTTCTCAGTTTCCTATGCCACTCTCTAAAAACAAAAAGGTGGAGGGGGGTGGAGCCAAGATGGCAGAGGGAAAGCAGTGACTGTCTTGAGACCTCTCCCAAAGCCCTCCAAATACCTAAAAAAATGGCTCTAAACAAATTCTAAAGCAGCAGAATCCACAAAAAGACAGAGCAAAACAAATTTCCAGGCAAAGACAGCCTGGATGATTTATCAGAAAGGTATGTTGCGTCGAGTAGGGAGAGGAGTGCAGTGCGGTGTGGTTGTGCAGGCCGCAGCGACCCTGAAGCAGGCCCCAGAAGACTGAATCATGGGCAGCTGTGGTGGTTTCCAGACTTCTCAACCCCTGAACACCAAAGACAACTTAGAAGGTCAGTGGGAAAAGTCTGTGACTGCAGTGAGAGAGGAGCTATGTCTCAGCCAGAAGTCCAGAGGACAGCTCGGGGCCGTGGCTGTTTCCTGAGCTTCCAGCCCACAGACTGAGGGGGGAATCAAGTGGCTAATCAGAGGGTGATTGCAGGGATCTCTTTGACAGTGCTGAGGCAAGTATATCTTGCTTTGCCTGTGCTTGGATCTGGGTCACAGTTCTGAGGGGCAATCCTGGGGTGAGGAGGAGCACTGGTATGGTGGAGCTTGTTGTGGCAGTGGAGAGAAAACACCTTGCTCCTTATCATAGTACCTTGGAAGAACTGACACTTTTCAGGTCCCTAGAAGTACCTCTGAAAACAGCTGTATAAACCCCTGAAGCTTGGGACAGTTCACTCTTCACATTGGAAGCAGACTTTTACCTTAACAAAGAGTTTAAAACTCAAGTAATTGGCCAGGATCATGAGTAAGCAGCGCAAAAAGAGTCAGGCTATATTATCTTACTTTGGTGACAAAGAAGATCAAAACATACAACCAGAAGAAGACAACAAAGTCAAAGCTCCTACATCCAAAGGCTCCAAGAAAAATATGAATCAGTCCCAGGCCTTGGAAGAGCTCAAAGGGGATTTTGAGAAGCAAATAAGAGAAGTAGAGGAAAAACTGAGAGTAATGCAAGAAAATCAGGAAAAACAACTCAACAGCTTGCTAAAGGAGACCCAAAAAAAACTGAAGAAAGTAACACCTTAAAAAATAGCCTAACCCAAATGGCAAAAGAGATCCAAAAAGCCAATGAGGAGAAGAATGTCCTAAAAAGCAAAATTGGCCAAATGCAAAAGGAAGTCCAAAAGCTTACTGAAGAAAATACTTTCTTAAAATTAGATTAGAGCAATTGGAAGCTAGTGACTTTATGAGAAGTCAAGACACTGTAAAACAAATCCAAAAGAATGAAAAATTAAAAAACATTGTGAAATATCTCATTGGAAAAACAACTGACCTGGAAAATAAATCCAGGAGAGAGAATTTAAAAATTATTGGAGTATCTGAAAGCCATGATCAAAAAAAGAGCCTAGACATCATCTTTCAAGAAATTACCAAGGAAAACTGTCCTGATATTTTAGAACCAGAGGGTAAAATAGAAATTGAAGGAATCCATTGATCTCCTCCTGAAAGAGATCCCCGAAGGAAAACTCCCAGGAATATTGCAGCCAAATTCCATAGTTCCCAGGTCAAGGAGAAAATATTACAAGCAGCCATAAATAAACAATTCAAGTATTGTGGAAACACAATCAGGATACCACAAGATTTAGCTTCTTCTACATTAAAGGACTGCAGGGCATGGAATATAATATTCAGGAGGGCAAAGGAAATAGGATTAGAACCAAGAATCACCTACCCAGCAAAACTGAGCATAATCCTTCAGGGGAAAAAATGGTCAGTCGATGAAATAGAGGACTTTCAAGCATTCTTAATGAAAAGACCAGAGCTGAATAAAAATTTTGATTTTCAAATACAAGACTCGAGTGGAACATGAAGAGGTAAACAGGAAAGAGAAAATCATAAGAGACTTATTAAGGTTGAACTGTTTACATTCCTGCATGGAAAGATGATATTTGTAACTCATGAGACCTTTGTCAGTATTAGGGTAGTTGGAGGAGAAAAATTATATGTACGTATGTATAGATATAGATAGATAGATAGATAGATAGATAGATAGATAGATAGATAGATAGATAGATAGATAGA
>NW_020954588.1:10033341-10034966 GCF_900497805.2 Vombatus ursinus | reverse complement strand
AGATAGATAGATAGATAGATAGATAGATAGATAGATAGATAGATAGAGGGCACAGGGTGAGTTGAAGATGAAGGGGTCATATCTGGAAAATAAAATTAAGGGGTGAAAGAGGAATATATTAGGAGAAGGAGAAAGGGAGAGGTAGAACAGGATAAATTATCCCACAAAAAAAAAAACAGAAAAGAAAAGGCTCTTACAGTGGAGGGGAAAAGGGGGAAGGTGAGAAGGAATGAGTGAATCTTATTCTCATAGGATTTGACTTAAGGAGGGAATAACATACACACTTAATTGGGTGTGGAAATCTGTCTTACCATATAGGAAAATGGGGGGGGGGAAGGGGACAAGACAGTAGGGGGATGATAGAGAGGAGGGCAGATTGGGAAGGGGGGTAATCAGAAGCAAATACGTCTGAGGAGGGACAGGGTCAAAAGAAAGAATAGAATAAATGGGGGGGGCAGGATAGGATTAAGGGAAATAGAGTTAGTTTTTCACAGCATGTCTACTGTGGAAGTGTTTTGCATAACTGCACATATATAACCTATATTTAGTTGCTTGCCTTATCAATGAGGGTGGGTGGGGAGGGAGGAAGGGAGAAAATTTGGAAAAAAGTTTTAAAAACACATGTTTAAAAAAATGTTTTCACATGCAATTGGGAAATAAAAAATACAGGAAATGGAGTACAGAAATCCATCTTGCCCTACAAGAAAATTGAAGGGGAAGGGGATAAGAGAAGGGGGGGAAAGATAGAAGGGAAGGCAGATTAGGGGAAGGGGTATTTAGAATGCATGCCATCTTGGGGTGGGGGGAGGGGCGAGATGGGGTGAAAATTTGGAACTCAAAATCTTGTGGAAGTAAATGTTGAAAACAAAAAAAAATAAATAAAAATTACCATTATTAAAAAAAGGTTTGGAAAAGGTATTAATTTAAAGTGTGTAAAGGGAACTTCACATCAAGAAGTCCTGATACCACTGTAATTACAGGTCCATTTAAAAACAATATATACTAAGAATTGTGATAGGCAGTGGAAATTAAAAGATTAACAAATGTGTTAGTCCCATTAAACAGTTTAATTTCCAAATGATATGGTTCTTAACTATTATAATTAGTCTGGAAATGCTTCTTTTTTCTTGTACAACTGTTTGCTTCCAGGATTTTCAACCTTAATAGTCAGTGATTTTACTTCAGGAACATTACCTATTTCAGTAAATATTTCTCACCTTTAGTGGGAGAGGGAACACATTTAACCAGTTGACAACTTACAATTTGACCATTTTTAGAAGTGGTTCTTTATGTTGAGATGACATTAAAAAAAAACACTAACTAACACCTACCTCCCCCCAAAAAAGTCTGACATATTATTTATCAGGTACTTTTCAGACCCAGCAAATAAGGAAGATACAGAGGAACTATGAAAAGGCCCCTGTGATACATACAGAAAGAACTAAACAATAAAATATAGTAGAATTTGATTTTGTCAAAAATAGCAGAAGAGACAATAAATCTTTCTTGTAGCTCTAGGTAGAATATAAAATCTTGAGATTAGGATTGCTTTATTTCTATGTCCCCAGCACCTAGCTGCTTCTTCTTCTTCTTCTTCTTCTTCTTCTTCTTCTTCTTCTTCTTCT
>NW_020954588.1:9999010-10033331 GCF_900497805.2 Vombatus ursinus | reverse complement strand
CTTCTTCTTCTTCTTCTTCTTCTTCTTCTTCTTCTTCTTCTTCTTCTCCTTCTTCTTCTTCTTCTTCTTCTTCTTCTTCTTCTTCTTCAAGAAATTGACCTGACAGATTTAAATAGATCCCATATGCTTCACAAGGTAGCACCATTGAGGTATTCAGAATTAGAACCTAAGTCTTCTTATTCAAGTCAGCCCTCAGGGACCTATTTAAATAGAATGACATGTGGTGGCACATGCTTGTAATTCACCCTACCTACCTCTTGAGCTCAGGAGTTCTGAGTTGTAGTGGGTTGTCCTTATTAGGTGTAAGCATCAAGTTCAGCACTGATGTAGTGAGCCCTCAGAAGATGGGGACTGACAGGTTGCCTGAAGAGGGCAAAATGGCAGAGGTTGGAAATATATCAGGTTAAAACTCATGTTCTCATCAGTAGTGGGATCAGACCTGTTAATATGGCCCTATACTTCCATTTTGGGTAAAATAGAGAAATAGATGCAGTGTTAAAAAAAAAGAGTAGACAGTAATCTCAAGACCTTTCCCATTCTAAAGTTTTATGGTCTTATTATTTGATTCTCATACGTCAGCATCCCTTTTCTTAAATTGAAGCAATTATTAGACCTGTGTCTCAGGGAAATTGGGATCAACCCAAGAACATACTTAAAGAATCCTTTGCTACATAATGAGCTGCTACGACTATTACTATTGAAAGATGTCATTAAGAATAGAATCAGTTTTTGATAAGGGATGGGGAAGCTCTCATTGATTTTTTTCCTGTTACATGTTATTCAATGTTGTCTAAAATAATGCTAAGGGGTTGAACTACTAAAGGAAAAAAGAGGATGATGGAATGTTAGCTTTGGGGACTACTTGGATGGATACTCGAGTAAAATTGGAATAATTTTAAATTGAGGAAAAAAAGACACAATTTGCTTTTGAATTTTAATTTTTCCATTCTAGAATGTGACTCTTCTTTTCAAAGTTAAAAGCATGACACAAACTTATTAAAAAGTCTCAAAAGAATTCTCGGCTCAACTATCTTTTGAAAACAGTATTTTGATTATTTAATTGTGAGTGATTCACAAACATATGGATAAAATTATCTATAAAACACACAAAAAAATCCTTAAAATGGTGAGATTTCATGTTTGGAATAGGAAAATAGTTTGGGATTTTAGTGAGTTCAGTATAAATGGAAAATAAGAAGGGAAGCCTGATTAAACCCAAAACACTAGAAGGTCTGCCATTGCTGTAAAGCTGTCAAAGAGGTGGTTTTTGAAAGTTGCTTCATTTAAAGAATTTCTTTCTCTCAAAATCTGATTCTTCTGATACATGTTATTAGCCAGAAAATCTTCTTCACTTTCCTTTATGAAAAATCATTTTATATCAGGGACTATAGAAACATTTTTTCTTTCTTTAAAACAACAACAAGAACAAAAAAACAAACAACAATACAAACTCATAGTAGGCTGACACATCTCCATTAAAACTCTTCAAAGTAAAGTTCCAGGATCTACATTTATGATCCTTTAGACACATGAAGGGCAAACTCTGTGCACAACAAACGCACATTGATTCTTATAACATAACAGACTGAAAATAAATTCACTCTTCTTATCAACTTAATAACAAAAGAAAACAACAACAAATCAGCATTATAGAAATTTACTATCTCATCTAAAAAAATCCCCATTAACTAGCTGGTAAAAACACCTACTTGTCAGAGTCATTCTTCTTTCCTCTTTTTCCCTCTTCTACTATTTATGGTAGAGTAACCTCACATTGATTTAAAGAAAGAATACACTCTCTGAGTTGAATACAGCAGCCTGATAGAATCAAGAAACCCAGGTCGACAATAGAATTCTACAACTCACAATAGTGAACACCTATTTGCTTGACCAGTGAAATTGAATTAAAGCCCAAATGTCTCTAGGTATAAATATATAACATATATATGTTGTTTTTCATTTTCGATTTTTGTACCAACTACACCTAGAGTCATTACAGCCAAGAAAATGAAACCAATAACACACTGAAATTAAGAGCTGATTGATTTTTCCCAAAAGTATGATTAATTTGTTTTTTAGACCCAGTTTAATTTATTTCAACTCCTGAGCCTGAAGATGATACTAATTGTGTTGGTGAGTCTATAATGCATGGGTCTGATTCTCTAAACCTAAGGTTTTCCCTGGAGCAAGAATGACTCTCCAAGCAGGAGTGAACACAAAGATTTGTAGCTGTTCATGTATGGTTAAATGAGGGGGCAGTACAATTATAGTTGTTTCTGATATTCTCTGGTATATGGTGCTAGGGACAATTTCAGAAATATTCTTGCAAATCCATACTAGTGACCATAAATTCAATTTGAGGCAGCTAAGCAGCAGAGTGGCTAAAGATCTGGCCGGGAATCAAGAAGGTCTGAATTCAAATTCCACCTCAGACATTTAGTAGTCAGGTGAACATGGGCAAGTCACAACCTCTGTGCACCTAAATTCCCTCAACTCTAAAAATAAAATAAAAATACAGGGTGATTGTGTGGGAACAAATGAGATAATATTTATAAACTGTTTTGCATAATGCTTGTACATATTAGGTACTTAATAAATGTTTGTTTCCTTCTTTGGTTCATTGAATGAAGACTCAGGGAGATAAGCTGAAGGATTTCTTATATTTTGTTCTGTTAAATTCCAAAAGAAGAATTAATAAAAATCTTTTCATAGAAAAGAAGCACATAGTTAGCAACCACTATGCACAAAGAACTATTTACTAAGGATAAAAATACAAAAATTTAGTTAGCCATTTGTATTAAGGAATAAAGATTCAAATAAAAGGAGATAATGCACATAGAGGGAATGTTGTGGGGGAGATAATTTTGGTCCAGGAAGTCACAGGGATGGTTTCTATTCACCATGGGGTAAGTTTATTACTACAACTTTTTCAAGAAGTATAGTAGCAATGTTTCCAAAACAAGATGTGGGAATTGGTATGAGGGCAAGACTCCAAAGGAGGCAGGGCAGATGATAAGATATCTGAGGATAAGTGGATGTGAAATATGGAATGACATTGACAACATATAGTGAGTTGAATGAAGTGTACTTAGTGACCAATTGGAGAGCTCAGACTAATGTTAGATTTAGAAAACTAGTCAATTAACTTCTCCATGTAGGAGGGGATGGTCTCCTTCTCTCCAATGTGTTGGATGCTGATCCAGGTGCAGAGAGATGGGGAAGGGGCAGGAAAAAAAGGCAAGAAAACCAAGGTAGATAGATGTGAACTGTGTTCTGGGATTAGTTAAACCAAGTGGCTTTAATGAATTTGTAAGAATATCATTTGGAGACCATATTTATCTATGATTAGCTATTTAAAGGGGGGAGTCTATATATTCAGTAAATAATGCCAAATAATCATATCAGGAAGACAAGAGCTCATGGTACTAATGGAGCCTCAGGGTAACATTGGCAGTGGTGACAGATTTTCCTACTGTATTAATGGCATGCAGAGAATACCCTTTCTCTAGTCAGGAGAACTCAAGTGACACCACACAGTATGAGCTGTTGCATGAAGTATTTAGTACATCTGGGGACTGACAACTTTATTAATACCTGACATCCTGGCTAACTAGTTTTCCTCCAAGTGAATATGGTAGAATTTCATTGTTGTCCTTAAAGAGTATATGCTCTTGCCACTTACTACTTGAGTGTTATCTAGACAATGGTCCTTCAGTAGTAGGTTAATCACTAATGCATTTTTATAGAATATTTTGAATTGGCAAATAAGTCTTAATTATTAGAGAAATTTTTGCTTCAGTGACCTAAGAAAGTAATTTTCTTACCAAATGAAAACTAATTCCCTCAGTCCTACTATTTATGAATCTTTTTGTGTGGTTCCTGGAAGTAGGATTACTTTTGTTATATCTGCTTACTTTAAAAAATAATAAAGAAAGTTTGGTATTTTGTCTCTTTGTTGAAAATAACACAAATAAGTCAAATCATCCCAAGGGCACTTATAGATGAAAATTGGAAAGAGTACAACAAATAATCACAAAATGAAACAGAAATTTATGCATTTTTAAAACAAAATATTTCATTATTGATAACAGTGAAGTCACCACATTTGGACTCTAAACAAAATACCTGAAGTAATGACATATGAGGAAAAGAAGGCCAAGATGAATAGAATAATAAGATCAGATCACATATGTAAAGAAAAAATATACTGTAGGTAACATGAGTTGGAAAGCATTGAGGGATAGATTTTTAATAAATTTGGAAAAGAAGATTCTGAAAAATGAGGGAAAAACTCATCAATTGTATACATAGAGACAGAGAGAGAGAGAGAGAGAGAGACAGAGAGAGAGTGAGAGAGAGAGAGAACTACCTAAGCACATCTTTATCTTCTTATGTCTATGAATCATTACAAAAACTACACAAGCATCAAGGATATCTTTCATGAAAATATAACAGGAGATTAAACAGAACTTTGAAAATTATTTTTGTAGAAAAATGACATCTTCCCAGTCAATTCACTGAGTGAAAGTTGTACGTAATAGATCTCTTTATATTCATCATTTGTGGAAAATAAGAAAGCATTTGACATGATTGAGGAAAGTGAAGCCTGCAATGCTTATTCCCCTCGAAATGTATCTTCCATGCATTTTATTTTTCATTTTTTTGGGGGGGTGAGGCAATTGGGGTTAAGTGACTTGCCCAGGGTCACACAGCTAGTAAGTCTCAAGTATTTGAGGTAGAATTTGACCTTCAGTCCTTCTGACTCCAAGACCAGAGCTCTATCCACTGCACCACCTAGCCAGTCCCCTTTCTTTTTCATTTTTAAAATTAATTTATTTACTTTTAGTTTTCAACATTCACTTCCATAAGATTTTGAGTTTTAAATTTTCTCCCCTTTCTCATTCCCCAAGACAGCATACAATCTGGTATAGGCTCTACATATACATGCCTATCAAACATATTTTCACATTAGTGACTTTGTAAAGAAGAATCTGAACCAATAGGAGGAACCACAAGAAATAATAAACAAAATAATATAGATGAAAAAAAAGAGCAAATAGTATACTTCAACCTGCATTCAGACTCCATAGCTTTTTATGTTTTTTGTTTTTTTTTTTTTTTTTCTGGATGTGGATAGCATTTTCCATCATGAGTCTTTTGGAGATGTCTTAGATCATTGCATTGTTGAGAAGGGCTAAGTATATCAACGTTAGTCATTGCATAGCATGGCTGTTACTGTGTACAACGTTCTCCTGATTCTATTCACTTCACTCAGCATCAGTCCATACAAGTCTTTCCAGGTTTTTCTGAAGTCTACCTGTTCATCACTTCTTATAGCACAATAATATTCCATTACATTCATATACCACTACTTGTTAATCCATTCCCCAATTGATGGACATCCCCTCAATTTCCAATTCTTTGCCACCACAGAAAGAGTTGCTATAAATATTTTTGTACGTGTAGGTTCTCTTTTCATTTTTATGATCTTTTTGGGATACAGCCCTAGAAGTGCTATTGCTGGGTCAAAGGTTATGCACATTCTTATAGCCCTTTGAGCATAGTTCCAAATTGCTCTCCAAAATGGTTGGATCAGTTCACAAGTCCACCAACAATGTATTAGTGTTCCAATTTTCCCACATCTCCAGCATTTATCATTTTCCTTACATGAATTTATTAAAATCACACCAGACTCCTTGATAGAAACAACCATAAAGATCACTTTCAACAATACTTTCATTATGATTTAAAAGGAATACTAATGGGGACTAGATATGAGGTTTCATTGATACAGGGAATTCCCAGATAAGAAAACTCTACCTTGAAGGTTGGCACTATCTCTTGTAGTTATAGTCTTGAAGAGTTACCTTTCAAACTGGGGGATTAGGTCTCTTAACCCAGGTCTTCCTGGCTTCAAAGCCAGTTTTGTATCTACTAAGTCCTAGGCCCCTACTGAGGCCTAAAGCTAGAAGGAATTTGCTCACCAAAAGTGTTCATCATTGTAATGGAAAATGTTCTCAGCGGCAGACAGAAGAATTTCCTAGAGATGGTGACAACTTTTAGATTTTACTGTTGGCTGAAGACATTTGGCTGATTGTGTTAAGTCCAGACCATGACAGAGTCTCCTCAATGACGTCCATGATCACTCAAAAGAAATGTGTTTAACAATCCATACAAGAAAAACTGAACAGATGAAAAATGTGTTTTGTCAAGACGAAGAGGTGATGTTGAATGGATAGGTCATTGAATTACCCCATTAGTATTTCTCTCTCTTAGATAGATATTATATGGATGATGAGTTGGTTCAATAATTTAAGAAAAGCAAGAAAGTAGGTTGACCAATCACCAAAAGTTATCCTCTGACCCAAACCAAATATCTTTTTCACACCAACATTCTTCCAATGAAAGATCTATATAGCTGTCAAGCTGTAGTCAAGTCGAAAAGAATGTCTCAAGCACTTACTATGAAGACAACACATAAAAAGAAGCTGAAAGTGTATGTGTGTGTGTGTTTGTGTCTATGTTCTGGTAAGGTGTAGGAGGGGAGCATAGTAAAGAAAATCTAGAAAACTAGGTATGTATATTGGAAAGGGATGAAGACATGCCTGACCTGGACATTATTCCTTAAAATAAAGGTTTTGGGAGGATCCAGCCTGTCTCAGGAGGAGCCACCAGTTCCCAGTGTACTTCCAGCATGAGAAGTCCAGGAGTACAGTGAACTTCCAGCGAGAGAAGGCTTTCATGGCCTGGCATAGAAAGTGCAGAGAGACATCAGGGCAGGCTAAATAACAAAGGCTTTTCAAAAGGTTGGGGATGTATTAGCACTTTTTTTCCCCTACAAAAGCAGAGATTTGCTGTTAGTGTTGTATGAATGGTGTGCAAAGCATGGGTGATGGCTGATAAAATGTTCTCATCATTATTAACTGAGCCAACCCTTGGAATACCCTTTGGAAGTTCCATGGATTTTATAATTTATAAAATTATATAATTATATATTAAATTATAATAAATACCACACAATTACATATTAAATTTTGTAATTTATGAACCTTCTGCTACATCTAATATTCTAGGTCCTTGTAGCCTCTAATCTCAGAAAAGCTGATTTTACTTTCTTAGAATGGCTCAGAACCTTAGTTATGGATATTTGAAAATAGATGCTTTCTGTCTAATGTTGTTTTCAAGGCTAATTTATCTTTATTATTATTGATATCATTCTGTAGTTCTTTTGTTTATAATTTACTATACATAGTGTTTCAAGTACTGAAGTAAAAAAAAAAAGCAAAAAACACAGAGATCAACAGTATTTCCCAGGTTCTTTGCCACCTGAGGCTGGTTTTGAACTTGTTACTGCTGTATTGGAGGACTAGACCTGGAGTCAGGTCAGACCTGATTTAACATTAACTAAGGGTTTTGCTTCTTATCATTACCTGCTGTGTGATGCTGGGTAAATACTTTAATCTGTCTCAGTTACCTCTTCTGTAAAAGGGAATAATACCTTTAAATCTTACTTCATAGAGTCTTATGAGATAATAAGTATTAACACTTTGCAAATGTCATTTTTTTTCTCCTTCATTTCATCTTTTTGTGATGTGGCTCAGATAGAAATAGTCTTGGTAAAAGTATGATGCTATAATTCTTTTATATTTAATGTTCTATGGTTTATTGCACAGGATAGATAAAAAATGATTTTTATAGTTAAACAAAAATATCATAAGCTCATCCACTGGAGTCTCACTAAAAGCATCCTCAGAACAACTCCAGAAGCAGACAGTGCAAGAGTGCGGACATGTCTCTCCTTCTGTTTCTAAATGATGCTGATCTTCTTTAATTAATCTATTGTCATTGCTGCTGTTGCTAGCCTTGTTGTGTGACTGAAAATTATGAGTCCCTAGGATCTCTGAAGAATCAAAATTTCAGATGATCCAAAAGTTAGGGAAGGGATAGATAGTGCACATTAGTAAGCCAAAGCATATTGTTTTTGTTTGTTTTTTGGAGAGTTTTTGCCTTATATTTATTTTATAATCATTTTTTTGTATTTATTTAGTATTTATTTTCCTCAGTTACATGTAAAAACAATTTTTAATATTTCTTTTTAAAACTTGGAATTTCAATTCTCTCCCTTCCTTCCTCTCCAACCCCCCCTCCCCCATTGAGAAGGCAAGCAATTCCATCTAGGTTATATATGTGTAGTCATGCAAAACATATTTATAATAGTCATGTTGTGAAAGAAAACATAGACAAAAAAACTCAAGAAAAATAAAGTAAAAAAAAAATCTTCTTCAATCTGCATTTAGACACCATCAGTTATTTCTCTGGGAATGGATAGCATTTTTCATCATTAGTCTTTCAACAGTTGTATTGCAAGAATAGCTAAGTCATTCACAGCTGATTAAATATTGCTGTTACTTTGTACCCAGCACATTTCACTTTGAATAAACCCATGCAAGTCCCAGGTTTTTCTGACAGCATCCCCTGTCATCTGTTCACCTGTTTTTTATAATATAATGATATTCCATCATAATTACACACCACAACTTGTTCAGCCATTCACCCCCAGAAAAGAGCTGCTGTAATTTTTTTGTACATATAGGTCTTTTTCCCTTTTTTTATTTTTTAAATCTCTTTTGGGATAAGACCTATTAGTGGTATTGCTAGGTCAAAGGATACACGTGGCTTTATAGCCCTTTGGGCATAGTTCAAAATTGATCTATAAAATGACTGAATGAGTTCAAAACTCCATCAATAGTTCATTAATGTCTCATTTTTCCCACATCCCCTCTGAAATTTGTCATTTACCTTTTCTGTCCTATTAGCCAATCTAATGGGTATGAGATAGTACCTCAGAATTACTTTTAATTTGCATTTCTCCCATCAGTAGTGAGTTAGAATTGTTTTTCATGTGGCTATACATAGCATTGATTACTTAATCTGAAAACTGATCATATCATTTGACCATTTATCAATTGGGGAATGACTCTTACTTTCATAGATTTCACACAGTTCTCTACTTGTTAGAGAAATGAGGACTTTATCAGATTGCTTCTTTTTTTTCATGATTACTCTTGCTAACTGTATTTCCTTCCATCCTATTCTCCTTACCCCCATTTATTCTATTCCTCCTCAGCTTCCCCCCCTTCTCCTCCACTATAACAGCTGTCTTTTGCCTCTTTTATGTGAGACAATTTATCCCATTCTATCTTTCCCTTTGTATTTCTCCCATTACATTCCCCTCTCACTCCTTAATTTTATTTTTTAGATATCATCCTTCATTTTCAATTCACAGCTCGCTTTCTGTGTGTGTGTGTGTGTGTGTGTGTGTGTGTGTATTCCTTCTAACTACACTAATAATGAGATAGGTGTTATGAGTTACAAATATAATCTTCCCATGTAGGAATGTAAACAATTTAACCCTATTAAGTCCCTTATGATTTCCCTTTCATATTTACCTTTTTATGCTTCTCTTGAGTCTTATATTTGAAAGTCAAATTTTCTATCTAGCTCTAGTATTTTCATCAAGAATGCTTAACTGTCTTGTATCTCATTGAATAGCCATTTTTCCCCTAAAGGATTATATTCAGTTTTGCTGGGTAGGTGATTCTTGGTTGTAATCCTAGCTCCTTTGTGCTCTGGAAAATCATATTCCAAGCCCTCTGATCCTTTAATGTCAAAGCTGTAATCTTGTGTTATCCTGTCTGTGGCTCCACAATGCTTGAATTGTTTCTTTCTGGCTGCTTGCAATATTTTCTTCTTGACCTGGGAACTCTGGAATTTGGCTATAATATTCCTGGCAGTTTTTATTTTGGGATCTCATTCAGAAGGTGATTGGTAGATTCTTTCAAATTCTGTTTTACCCTGTGGTTCTAGAATATCAGGGCAGTTTTCCCTGATAATTTTTTTTTGAAAGATGATGTCTAGGCTTTTTTTTTTTATCATGGCTTTCAGGTAGTCCATTTTTTTAAAATGTCTCTCCTTGATCTAATTGCCAGGTCAGTTGTTTTTTTTTTTTTTTTCCAATGAGATATTTTACATTGTCTTCTATTTTTCATTCTTTTGGCTTTGTTTTATTGTTTCTTTGTTTCTCATAAAGTTGTTAGCTTCCATTTGTTCCATTCTAATTTTTAAGCAATTATTTTTCTTCAGTGAGCTTTTGTCCCTCCTTTTCCATTTGGCCATTTCTGCTTCTCATTGGCTTTTCGAACCTCTTTTGCATTTGGCCTAGTCTGTTTCTTAAGGTGTTATTTTCTTCAGTGTTTTTTGTGGGTGTGTCTCCTTCATCAAGCTGTTGACTCTTTTCTCATGATGTTCTTGCATCACTTTCATTTCTTTTCCTAATTTTTCCTCTACCTCTCTTATTTGATTTTCTTTCTTCCTTTCTTTTTTTTTGGCAATTGGGATTAAGTGATTTGCCCAAGGTCACACAGCTAGTAAGTGTCAAGTGTTTGGTATGAGGCCTGATTTGAACTCAGGTCCTCCTGACTTCAGGGCCAGTGCTCTATCCACTGTGCCACCTAGCTGCCCCTCTCTTACTTGATTTTCAAAATCCCTTTGGACCTCTTCCATGACCTGAGACCAACTCATACTTTTTTTGAAGGTTTTGGATGTAAGAGCTTTGACTTTGCTATCTTCTTCTGAGTGTGGGTTTTGATCTTCCTTGTTACCATAATAACTTTCTATAGTAAGAGATTTTTTCTTTCTTTCATTTTTTGCTCATTTTCCTATACTATTACTTGACTTTTAACTGTTTGTTAAAGTAGGGTAGAGGGTGCATTGTCCCAAGCTTCAGGGATTTTGTCCAGCTGTTTTTAGAGATACTTTTAAGGACCTGTAAGTTTTGGCTCTTCCAAGGTGGTATGATCTATGGAGAGGTGTTTTCTACTCTCCTGGCCTATGCTCTGGTCTTTGAGTGACCACAAGTACTACCCTGGAACTGTGAGGAGGGTCCCTGCTCCACTGTGACTGCAAGCTCTTTTATGCTAGTGCTCGGCCTTGCCCTGGGACTGCCACCCAGGATTGGGATGTGGATCAGAGTGAGGACAAAGCAACAGAGTCCTGTCTCAGTGCTAGCAAAGACACCCCTATAATATCCTGAATAGTTGTTCATCCACTTACTGTCTATTGCCTGAGAGCCCCCGAAGCAGCTGCTGTGGCTGTAGCTGCTGCTAATGATTCAGTCACTCCCAAGGCCTGCTCCTGACCTGCAGGGGCCAGGCTATGCTGACAAGGCCTGTGCTGGACTGCACTCTTCTCTCACCCTGATGTGACAGACCCTTCCTGATAACTTTCTAAGTTGTTCCTGGTGTCTGTGGGCCAAAAGGTCCCAAAGCCACTACTGCTACCAGCAGTTCAGTTGCTCTGATGCCTGTTCTGGGCTTGCTGGAGCCTGGTCCGTGCTGTCACAGCCTGTGACCCAAAGCATATTGTTTAATAGTATCCTGAGTCTAAAAAGGTACAGTAACAGCTATTATCCAGGGAGCGTATGATCAGAAAATAATGTGGGCCAGTCATGTGATGAGATCCAGGGACCACACATTGGCAGTCTGTATCTCCCACCTTTCACAAAATACAACAAGAACAACAAAACAAGGACTTTACCATATCAAGCAGATGTTCTATAGATGTAATGGATATAGACAGGCATTAAAAGTTATGGATAATTGCAATACCTGATTTTGCACAATTAGAAATACCCACATCAATAAAGTCATTAATATATTATTATTACCATTTAGTAACTGAGAAAACTAAAACTAAAGGAGGCTAATTGACTTCTCTAATGTTACATAGTGAGTATCAGGACCATTTTGTTTTTGGTTTTCATCCCAGCTCTCTCTGTTGTCAGGCAAGGCCTTCTTTCTGCTATTCAGTGCCACCTCTTAGGCAACAGCAAAAGAGTCTGTGATGAGCAAGGATGGCAGAAGTTCAAGCCAGGGTTTGCTTTAGAAAATAACTTTTATAGGTTTGCATTTAGTTTTTGTTTGTTGTGGTTGCGTTGGGAAGGAGTGGGGCAATATATAAGAAAAAAGGCACAAAGATTCTAAACATTCTTGCTTTTCAAATCTTTAAAAACTGGCAGTTCGTGTCCCAGAGACTCCTTTTCAATTGATCAAATATGTATAATTTCTCATTTGTACTTTAATTATTCACAGCTTTGGAGTTTGGAATTATTGGGGCTATTTATTCTCTACATTCACTACTCTTGTTCCCCAAAGTATGCTAAAGAAAGCTCTTTTTTGTTTGTTTTGTGTTTCTATGGAGGTCAGAGAGAGTTCAGCTTTGGCAAATCATTCAGTAGGGCCAGAAGCTAAAAGTCTTTCACTTAAAGAAATGACCCTGCATTTTAGATGTGAAAGTGTTTTATAAAGAACATTAATTTTGTTTTTAAAAGACTGGTTGTTCTTAGGGGAAAATGAAAATGTAGAAATGAGCACATATCCCAAAGTTTCATTTCTTTTTTTTTTCTGTGTCAATGTATGTTACAGAGGACAAAGAAATAGAAAAATGCTATAGGACACCAAAAACAGAAATAAAAACTAGAAGATACCCGTAGGGCTATCTCTATTTTAATAATCAAATGTAAAGAAAAGTGTTGGCAAAATTGGAGGGAAAAAAATGTTGGTTAACATGGTTCAGAATTAATGAATCAAGTTGGTCTACAACGGTCCAATGACATATGCCCTGTTGCTATAATTTGCAAAAATACAACTCCCTCACTAAAGTATAAGCTCCTTCAGGGCAGGAACTATCTTTGGTCTCTTTGTAGGCCCAGCTTTTAGCACAGTATCAGACACACAGTAGGCTCTTAATAATTGTTTACTGGTTGATTAACTGATCTTCCAAAAGCAAATCTAAAAGCTTTAAGTGCAGTGGGAGAGCTGGTTCAGAGTCAGTAAGAATACCAAGGCCAGAGTCCTTCCAAGCAGGACTTTATTGTTGTGGAATGGAACCAAGCAACTCAGGATACTGACTGGTTGGGTGGAAGGGGAAAGGGGACTTACTCGTATCAGAGCTGAAGGGGGAGTAACTTATGGAAATTTGCTATGACATAATCTTTGTGCTATGGAAGCAAAAAAAGTCTTGTGCCTGTGCTGTACTGGGTCTTCTGGGTGGCTATCTTGAAATAGCCATACTTTCTCTCTTGAGAGTTCCATCATTACCATATTCATAAGATGTAAATGGGGACTTGACATCACATAAGTTACTATTGGGCATTCAAGAGTCTCATTGTGCTTGCTCAGTCTTGGGAAAGTGTCTTGACCACAAGGTCACTGGTGATAGGGTGGGCTAAGGGGTGGTGGGGTTGCCTATTCAGCATATGGGGGAAGTAGTTCTGCTGAGCATATAGGGCTAAGAATATAGGGGAAAGGGTTGCCTAATCAAGATATAGGGAAAGGATGGGGCCTCACTGCTCTGGAGGAAAAATAGGACTTTTCTCTTTCTACTCCGTAGGTATAATAAGCAACAAACAACATTTTAAATAACATCTCAAAAATAAAGTTTACTATAATCTTCACAGACACAAATGACTGGTTACAGATGCCCAGGTGTGTGTGTGTGTGTGTGTGTGTGTGTGTGTGTGTGTGTGTGTGTGTGTGTTTGTGTGTGTGTGTGAATATGTGAGATCAGATAGACAATAGTTTAAAGGTTAAAATAAGTATAGAAAAAATAGATGAAAGGGAAATGAAGGAAGGAAGGAAGGAAAGAAGGAAGGAAGGAGATGAGTAAAGGATTATGGGAGGGAGGCAGGAAGGGAGAAAGGGAGAAAATATTTATTAAGTACCTACTATTAGCCAGGCACTGTACTAAGCACTTTACGAATATTATTTTATTTGATCCTTACAAGATCCCTGGGAGGTAGTTGCATGTTACCTAATAGGAAATAAAGAAGTCACAGATGGGTCAAGGTGGGGGGGACTTTGAATAGTAGAATAACAAGGTCAGATCCTTTTTTTAAGAAATTAATTTGATTGGAGGATGGAGGAAGGATTAGATGAGGGAGGGAATAGAAATAGGGAATCCAATTAGTACACTATTGAAATAACCTGGACAAGATTTGATGGGGTCCTCATCTAAGGGAAAAGCTAGGTGAGTAGTAAAAAGTGGTGAGAAAAGAGCTTATAATGGTAGAATTGGCAAAAAAAAAAATCATAAGGGAGAGTGAAGAGTCAAGGATAAGTCCAATTTTCTGAACCTAGGTGCCTGAAATGATGATGACATCATCAAGAAAAATAAGGATGTTTGAAGGAGTGATTGGTCTTAGGGGAAATATAATGAGTTACTTTCTCTATATGCTGAGTCTGATATTTTATGGGCCATCCAAGTGCATGTATCTGGCAGATAGCTGGTGATTCAGAATCAGAGTTTTGGATAGAGATGACATAATCCTATGGATAGAAGGTTGATATATAGATTTGAAAGCCTTCTGTGCAGAGATGATAATTGAAAAGGAGTTTGGAGGGTATAAATAAAAGAGAAAAGTTTCCAAGTTTTTGTGGGCATTCATACTTAATGGCTAGAAATAGCATGATGTTATATCAAAGGAGACAAAAAAAATGTGATTCCACAGGTGTTTGTTGTTCATTCTTTGTTTTCAAAGAGGAACAATGAGATCATAAGGTAATATCTTGACTTGTTCCGAATTGGATTTAAGTGAGGCAAAGTTACACAAAGTCATCAGCCTCACTCTCTCTTCCAGAGTCATTGAAGTCCAGTGACAAGGCAAAAGTCAAGATGAATGTCAATGGCCCTGGATGCAGTGGATGACCATGATATCTTCCATGTCTGACCAAGTTCTAAACACTCCACAGCACCTTCTTCAGGTGCTTTCATGGCAATTGGAACAAATTGTTCTCATCTAGCCATTCTGCCCAGGAAAGACTTTACTTACTTGGAATAGATACCCCCCTAAGTGATCAATGGGTTTGAGGCCTGTCAGTTACCCTCCACCTGCTTTCACTTGTCTGCTGAGACAGTTTTACTCTGTTGTGACCATTGTGAATTCACCAGCTTCTTGGAGCCACAGGATGAGAGTTGAGTAAGAAGTGAACACCAGAGGTGGATGAGCATCTCATGGCCAAGAGATTAAGGTGACGAACTTTCTATAGAAACTTGGGATTTCCCTGCCTAGGTTCAAATTTTACCAACTTTGTGAAACTTGAAGTGGGGTTAGACAGGTAGGAAGAGTACAGAAAAGGATCAGTGTCATGAGAAGCAAAGGTGGGGAACATAAAAAAGTTACTTAAGTATAAATGGTTTATAATCACTGTGAGATGAACCATTGCATATTTCCTTTTTTCCTTATATTTCATGAAAAATATCCTGTAGACTTGAATTTGACAAGTATAACGTGAATAGTCACACACACACAAAATAGACTGTGTTTGATTCATGAACAGTGAACCTTGAGAATGAGGAGGCCAGTCTCGATGTCTCTGCTGTGAGGAGTAAAACATTATTTCAACAATAATAGCTTTTTAATATGACATTGATGTGTGCGTTTAGGAAATTACAAAAGGGAATGTGGATTTTTGCTCAAATTAAAGAGATAGCATCAGTGATCCTAATCAACTAAAGATATATAGCTTGTCAACTGTATGCAATAGATCAGAGAAACATTCATGTTTACATTTTGTCATCTAGGCATATTGCATAATAATTATTTTTTTAAGCACAAGCTAAAATAAGACAAAAATGTTTGCTAGTCAATAATTTCTACCCTACCCTAAGGCAGTAACTTTATTTTCTCCCCTAACATGTTAACTCAATCTTAAATAGTCAATGATGAATTATCTTTCGCATTTCTTCTGGTTACACTAAAATGCTGCTTTTGAGCATTAGAAGAGTTATCTTCGTGATTGATGATGGTGTTATTATCTCATATTCATTGAACACCAATCAATGAAGTGTTATACACAAAGGGAATCTAAAATGATACTGAGTAGAGAATAGAATCATTTGATTTGGAACCAGAAGAAACCTTCAAGATCACCTAAATCAACATACTCATTTTAGAGAAGAGAAAATGAAACCTAAGGAAGTGAAGTCAGTTTCCCTAACTCATACAAGTAATCAGCAGCAGAGGTGGAAATCTCAAACCCAACTCTTCTCATTGCAAATTCAGTATTCTTCGCTAATGCATGTCAGGAAACAAGGAGGACTGTTGGATCATTATGCTCAAAAACCTAGTATTAGAAGGGACATATATATATACATATATGTGTGTGTGTGTGTGTGTGTAATGTATATTATTATATATACACATATATGTATATATATATATACAATGTGTATATGTATATGTGTGCATATATAGATATATCTGAGACCCAACAAGGTTAAGTTATTTGAACAAGGTCACCCATTACATGTCAGAGTCAGCAAATGATGTACATTGCATTTCAAAGACTCTGTTCAAATCTAGAAAATTAGATATAAAATTACTCAAATGATCACTGGACATGCTAACAGAGAGTGACTACAAATCCAGGTAGACCTCAAAAACTTCTGGGTTCATGGGTGGGGAGTAGGGTGGGAGAAGGGGAGACAATATGGAAGGAACTCTTCCTGATGGACACTTACACTGTAAGATGGACACTTACAGTGAGGGCTGGATTAAATGTTTAGCTCAGTGAAGTGGAAATCCATGCCAAGAAATCAGAGTATAAGATCGCATAAGTAACTCTGGAAGGATTTATCTTATTTGCAAGGAACAGGTTTTGTAAGAGGCAGAGCAGTACTGTGTATTAAGAGGATATGTTAGTGTGAGGAAATCCAGGATCCAGTCACAGGGAAGTTTGGTAGAGAATATTTGGGTAAAAGTTATGAAATGCACAAATACAAACAATCTTAGTGTCACTGTATATGGCAGACTACTGAGAAATTAAAAAAAAAAAAAAGAAAAAGATGCCTAGAAGCATCTAGATAGTATAGTGGAAATAACACTGGGCCTAAGTCCAAATCCAGCCTCATTCATTTACTATCTGTGTGAATCTAGGCAAGTCATTTAACCTTTCTCTGACTCAGTTTCCTCAACTGTAAAATAGAGATATGAATAGCACCTACTTCCCAGGGTTATTGTCAGGATCAAATAAAATAATATTTAAAATGCACTTAGAACAGTAGATAGCACAAAATGATTGATAAATGATTGTTTCCTTCCTTTCTTCCTTTATGAGATATTCAGGGAACAGATCACTATCCTTCCTTGGAGTTATGACATGGTATTGATGGGAAAATTCAATAATCCAGACTCTCTTAGGGTTATCTCTCTACCCAAATCAAGACAGATGGTAATATGTAAACTTAACTTAGTGATAATGTTATATTTCAAACAATAAATGAACTAATGAGGTGAAATTAAAATAAAGATTGCTGGGGTGGAAACGACGGAAATCTTGGGGCTAATTGATCATTTTTTTTTTAGAATTGTGATTGACAAATGGAGGAAAAATTCGGTATAGTCTGACATGCATCCAAAAGTTTGGAAGACCAAATTTCAGAATGTTTGCAGAAAGAATAGTTAGATTTCTGTGGATTCAAATTTGAAAAGGAAAATTAGTTGGAAACCTATGGAAAACTTTTAAAAATGAAATACTAGAAATGCAGTGAATAACAATTCTCACATAAAAAGGGTATGGTCTGAGAGATCAATGAATTTACACAGTGAACTAACTCACCAGACATATTATTGTAATCAAACAATTATTATTAATTATTATTGTTGCTTGTTGTTGATTAGTCATTTCAGTCATGTCTGACTCTCTGTGATCCCATTTGTGGTTTTCTTGGCAAAGATACTGGAGTTGTTTGCCATTTCTTCCCCAGCTCATTTTACAAATGGGGAAATTGAGGCAAAGAGGTTAAGTGACTTGCCCAGGGTCACATAGCTAGTAAATGTCTGAGGCCAGACTTGAGCTCAGGAAGATGAGTCTTCCTGACTCCAGGCCAGCATTCTATGTACAGAGTGACTGAGATGGTCATTGTTCATGGTAGTAGTATTGTTATGACTTACACCTTAAGGTACTATACAAAGGTGGGAAAAAATCAGAAGATCAATAGTAAAAATTGGAAGAGGTGTGTAACAATAGTGTCAGGAGTACTGATGGTCAAAATGAGACTATGGTATAAAAATCTAAGGACAGCAAAAAGTGATTTGCTAGCTACCTGTGGGAAAAGAGGAAGAACAAAAGAAAGGTAGAGACCCTACCTACGTGGTTCAGAGGATATGGAGAGAAAGAGATATTGAGACTGTTAATTCCTTTTTTTCCTTCTGTTTATAAGAAGAGGAAGAAGAAAAGAGGAAGAGGAAGAAGAAGAAGAGGAAGGGGAAAGGGAAAGAGAAGGGGAAGGGGAAGAGAAAAAGGAAGAACGGGGTGAGAAAGAGAGGAGGAGGAGAGGAGCAATAGGAGAGGAGGAGTAGGAGAAGAGGAGTAGGAAAGGAGGAGCAGTAGGAAAAAGAAGAAGAAATGAAAAATATCTAATAGAGAATTGATACCCAAAACAGGCAGGGAGAGGTGTAAGAGAATAACTTCTTTTATTGGTGATACTTTGGTGAGCTCATATCACAGAGGTCAGATGTCGGATGAACTCTATGTACTTTACTGAAAGAATTGGTGGATGTGATTGTTGAATTGTTACATGTGTTCTGTTAAAAATGTGCAAAATAGTAGTCCTGCACTAAACATGACTGCAAAGAGAAATTTTTATTCAAAATTGAAAATGAGGGCACAAGGAAAGTACAGTCTGCCAGCTGTAGGCCACAGAGTTTGATATTGATTCTTTCCAAACATCTCAAAAGTATTAATAAAGGAATGATTAGTAAGCATTTAGAAAGATAAGCTGTGATGTCAAGGACAGATCCTGCTAATTTTACATAAATGCTTCAAGGTAATGCTGAAGTAGTAGCATAAAATCACAAAATTTCATAATCGGAAGATAATTCATGGATTAACTAGTCCAATCCATACCAAAAAATAGTGGTATTACTCTACTTTATATGTTTTCATCTGGACTCTGTTTGAACGCATCAAGTGAGGGGGATACTCCCAATCTCCCAAAACATTCCACTTCAAATTTGGAGAACTATAATTCTTATCAAGTTTTCCTTTCAGGTCACAATTGTTTTCCTATAACTTTCAATTATTCCTCCAAGTTCTCCCTTCTAAGGCCAAGCAGAACAATCCTAACCCCTCTTCTACATGATATATACCTGAATTCTATTCTCATGTTCCACTTAAATCTTCTCTTATGCAGGGTAGACATTTACATTCCCATTGACCAATTCTCATATGCCATGATCTTCACTATTCTGGTTGTCTTTCATGGATTTCATTATCTAATCAGCATATTGGTTTGTTTATTTATTTCCCTGAAATGTGGCATCCAGAATTGAACACAATGTTTCAGATGTCATCTAGCCACTGGGGAGTATAGAAGAATTATTTTTATCCTTAGTCTTACAAGTTCTGCCTCTCTCCAAATAAATAAGTAAATAAACTTAATAAGTCTTTACTTTATCTACCCACTTCACTTGACCTAGAAACAAATAAAAAAGCCAAACTTCTTACAAGAAATATTCATAATAAATCAAAATACAAGCACACATTTGTTATGGAAAAAATGGATATTTCATTGTTAATCCAGAGTCCATCACATTCTCATTAGGAGGAGAGAAGCATCCATCACCATTAGTCTTTTGGAATTGTGGTGGATAATTGGATTAATCAGAATCCTTGTCTTTCAAAGTTGTTTGCCTTAATAATCTTACTGTGATTATATAAAATATTCTCCTGGTTGTCTTCACTTCATTCTGCCTCTGTTGATATGTCTTCATAATTTTCTCCAAAACTCTTTTCCCCATTTCTCATGGTATAGTAATATTCCTTTATATTTATATAACATAAATTGTTCAGTCATGCTGGATTGTATCAGCCTTCTCCTCTTGCAATGTGATCCTCTATATCATGTTTGAGGAGTTATGGAGAGCTACAGGAGGAGCTTGGTGTTGATGTAATACAAGAAGCAGCTACCCCTGGAAGCTTTGCCTAGTACCTGGTGGCACATGACTAGACTAAACACATCTCTGGAGAAAGATTAACTGCTGGGAGAATGCATAATTTTTAAAATTAGATATTATTTTATTTTCAAACAAAAATCAACCTTCTTTCCTCATTTTCCTTTCCCCCTTATTCGATATTGAAAAAGCAAAAAAAAAAAAAAACAAACAAAAAACCTCTGTTATGAGTATGTGTGATCAAACAAAATGAATATTTATAGTCATCTCTAAAGCAATGTTTCAATTTGCAAATCAAGGTCATCACCTCCTTTCAAAAAGTGGGTAGCATGTTTTTCTCTTGAGTCCGTAGGAATTATGGTTTGTCATTGCGTTGTATGATGAAGCTCAGATTTCAGGAAAGGCCATCCTGGGCTGCACCTTGAGAACCAGTGATCTTCAGGCCATATTATTCCATTTATTATTCCTGTTTCTAATGGAAATAATCTTGCATTATTCAAGGTCCTTTACTTTGTATTTAAAGATCTTTCTCCCGATGGCTTGTACAACTTATTACCTCTGAAATTAAGTTTTAAATTTAACCACTACATCTTAAGTTTGCAAATTTGAGTTTTTTGTTTATTTGTTTATTTGTTTATCAGGTGATCTGTGAATTCTTTCAATTAAGATTTCATTTCTGCTTTCAAAAGTTCTGGAAAGTTAACTCTCTTCCATTATTTCCTTCATTATGTTTTGTTTTGTTTTGCTTTGCTTTTATGAGTTTATTCTTCTGGGAGACCTACGTCCTTAAATTATCTCCACATAACCTGTCCTTGAGATCTTTATTTTTTGATGCATAATGAACATGTTTTCTTTTCTTATTTTCCCTATTGGAGCATTTTTATTTGTATGTATGTTTTACATCCTTAGAAAAACCTCTCAGGAGTATCCCTCCTATGTGTTTTCATCTTGCTTCCTCATGGTCCATGATGCCAGCTGGGGTTGTAAGCACAATGAACCCAAACTGATGGGATGGTAGCAGATTACTCTGTCACTTTTCCAGATCTTTCAATTGGACATTAAATCTGGGACTGATTACACCACATTTGTTTAATCAGCCTGTGAGGGTAACAACAATTTTTCCTGCTCTGTGATCATCAATGATCTCAAATTCACCAATGTAACCATGCTTCATCATCACAGTTAAGAACTGGACAATTACTGTAGAGCCTGGCCTAATGAGAATCTGACATTTTCCTTGATTTTCTGCATGGTTGATGCTTTTGAGAACATCTGCCAGGGTGTTTGTGTGCACCATTGTGGCAGCGCTGCAAGATGGTGGAAAGAGCAGCATGTTTTCTTTTAATGTGTTTTGTTGCTTTTGTTGTTTTGTTTTGTTTTTTGTTTTTTGTCTTCTAGGCTATCTTTCACTTCTATGTATTTGCATTCCCAATCTATCATGCTCTCTTTTGTTACTCTGGAGAGGCTTGCCATTGCAGATTCAAGTTTTTCTATTCTGGCTTTTTTTTTTTAAATTTTACAGGACATAAATTTTATCTTATATTTCTCATTTCTCTTTTAAGCCACTCAGGAAGAACATTCTTCTTTGGTTCTATATTCTCAAATTCTACAAGGCCTTCTGTATTATCAATAGCTAGATCATTTTCCTTTATTTTACAGTATTTGTTTGCAGATGCTTGAAATCATTTACTGTATCAAAAATCCACATTTCCTTCTATTGCTACTTTTCCCCCATTGATTTATTTTTTAGGCTCAAGGTCTTTGAGATTTCTTCTTCTTACAATGTTTTTTTTTTTATAAAAAGTATTTTTTTCTGCATTACATGTAAAAATCATTTCCAATATTCACTTTTTTTAAGACTTAGAGTTTCAATTCTTTTTCTCCCTCCCATACCCCCAACCAAGATGGCAAGCAATCGAAAATAGTTTATACATGTGCAATCATGTAAACATATTTCCACATCAGTCAGGTTATGAAAGAGGAAACAGAACAAAAAGGAAAAGTCATACATACACACACACACACACACAGAAACAAGTGAAAGTAATATGCTTCTAACTTCACTCATACTCCATAGTTCTTTCTCTGGATGTGGATACCATGTTCTGTTAAGGATCTTTTGGGATTGTCTTGGATCACTGTATTGTTGAGAAGAGCTAAATCAATCATATTCGATCATCACATAATGTTGCTATTACTGTGTAGAATGTTCTCCAGGTTTTGCTCATTTCACATCAGTTCATGTAAGTCTTTCCAAGTTTTTCTGAAATCTGCCTGCTCATAATTTCTTACGGCACAATAGTATTCCATTAAATTCATATACCACAACTTTTTTCAGCCATTCTCCAATTGATGGGCATTCCCTCAGTTTCTAATTTGTTGCCACCATAAAAAAAAGAGTTGCTATAAAATTTTTTGTACATGTAGGTCCTGTTCTCTTTGTTTTAAAGATTTTTTTTTGAGTACAGTTGCTTTCCTAGATCAAAGGGTATGCACAGTGTGATCTCCCTTTGGGCATAGTTCCAAATTGCTCCCCACAATGGTTGGATCAGTTCACAACTCCACCAATAATGCTTTAGTGTCCCAATTTTCCCACATGCTATTCAGCATTTATCATTTTTTCTGTCATATTAGACAATTTGATAGGTGTGAAATCGTACCTCAGAGTTGTTTTAATTTACATTTCTCTAAGCAATAGTGATTTAGATCATTTTTTTCATATGACTATAGATAGCTTTAATTTCTTCATCTGAAAACTGCCTGTACATATCTTTGACCATATATTGATTGGAGAATGACTTGTATTCTTATAAAATGACTCAGTTCTCTATATATTTGAGAAATGAGGCTTTTATCAGAAATACTTGCTGTAAAAAATGTTTCCCATCCTCTTGTTTTTCTTTTTTATTTTTTTTTTCTAATCTTGGTTTGGTTTTGTTTGTGCAAAAAATACATTATATTTTTATATTTCATAGTGTTCTCTATCTATTGTTTGATCATAAATTCTTTCCTTCTCTGTGGATCAGACAGATCATCTATTTCTTGCTCTCATAATTCAGTCATGACCCCACCCTTTATGTCTAAATTATGTACCCATTTTAACTTTATCTTGATGTATGGTGTGAGGTGTTGGTCTATCACTACTTTCTGCCAAACTATTTTCCAGTCTTCCCAGCAGTTTTTGTTAAACAGTGAGTTTTTCTCCAAGAAGCTGGAGTCTTTGGGTTTATGCAACAGTAGATTATTAGATTTATGGAGAACAGAAGAATTCATGAACAAACAGGAGAAAGAGAACATTATGAAATGCAAAATGGATAACTTTGATTACATTAAATTGAAAAGTTTTTTCACCAACAAAGCCAATGCAACCAAGATTAGAAGGAAAGTAGAAATTTGGGAAAGAATTTTTGCAACCAGTCTCTCTGATAAGGGTCTGTTGTTGTTGCTTTTTTTTTTCTCGTTTACCTTTTTATGCTTCTCTTTAATCTTATCTTTGAAGATAAAATTTTCTGTTCAGCTCTGATCTTTTCATCAGGAAAGTTTGAAATCCCCTATTTCATTGAATGTCCATCTTTTCCCCTGAAAAATTATGCTCAATTTTGCTGGGTAGTTGATTCTTGGTTGGAATCTAAACTCCTTTGCCTTCCTGAATATCAAATTCGAAGCTTTCTAATTCTTTAAAGTAGAAACTACTGAGTCCTGCATTTGAACATTTGAATTGGTTCTTTCTGGCTGCTTGCTATATTTACTCCTTGACCTGATTGATAGTTCTGAAATTTGGCTGCAATATTCTTTGGAGGTTTCATTTTGAGATTTTCATTTCAGGAGGTAATTGGTGGATTCTTTCAATGACTATTTTACCCTCTGGTTCTAGGATTTCAGGACAGTTTTCCATGATAATTTCTTGAAAGATAGTGTTCAGGATCTTTTTTTTTAAACATGACTTTCAGGTAGTCCAATAACTCTCAAATTATCTCTCTGTATCTGTTTTCCAATTAGGTATTTTACATTTTCTTCTATTTTTTTTTCATTTTTAAATTTTGTTTGATTCTTGATGTTTCATAGAGTCATTATTTTCCATTTGACCAATTCTAGTTTTTAAGGAATTATTTTCTTCAGTTAGCTCTTGAACATCTTTTTCCATTTGACCAATTCTACTTTTTAAGGAGTTGTTTTCTTCAGTCAATTTTTTGGCTTCCTTTTCCAAATTATTGACTTTTTTTTTCAAAATTCTCTTGTATAACTTTCATTTTCCCCCATTTTTCTTCTGCTCTCTTACTTAATTTTTAAATGCTTTTAGTGTTCTTCCAAGGGTTCATTTTGGGCTTCAGATCAATTCTTATTCCCCTTTGAGGCTTCACATGTAGGCATTTTGACATTGTTTTCCTCTTCTGAGTTTGTGTTTTGATCTTCCCTATCACCATAGTAGCTTTCTATGGTTTGGGCTTTTTTTGGTTTTTTTTTTTTTCTTATTTTTAAAAGTTGAGCTCTGCTCCTGGGCTACAGGTAGCATTATCCCTAGCTTCTTGTGTTGGGGTCAGGGGACTGGTCACTAGTTTTCTGCTCTGGGGTCTCTGGGGCTTGTGGCTTTCACACTGCACTAAGGTGGCCCAGCCTAGTGGTGTCTGTTGTGTTCTGCATTCAGGGGGCTGGCAGTTTGCCTGCTGTGAAGTGGCTAGAGACCTCACAGCCATCCTGATACGCCAACAATCTAGTGAGCCAGAATGGCAAGGTGTTGGTTGCTTATCTGCGCTGTGTCTAATATCCTCCTGTTGGCTTGCCTGAACACTGCCTGCACTGGGTTGTGCTCCCCTTTTGATCCAGTGAGACAGACCTTTCCTGAAGTTCTAAGTTATCTTGGGCTGGAAAATTCTTTCACTCCATCTTTTTGTGGATTCTATCATGCCAGAATTCTTTTAGGGGCTTGATTTAAAGTTGTTTCTGAGGGAAACTGGGGAGAACTCACAAACTTCCTGGCTTCTCTCCTCCATATTATTTTTCCTGCAATTTTTTAACACTTTCAGCCTCCCCCCTCCACCCTATCCTCAGCTTATTTTCCTTATCACTCATTTCCTGACTCCCTCCCCTCTCGTTGTGGTTTCCTTTGGGGCTAGATCTCCAAGGATCTCTCATACTGGGCAATTAACAGTTCTACAGCCTGTCTCTGACCCAACTAACTTTTTCATGGTCAGAATTGGCCCTGGATGGATACTGTGTTCTTTCCTTAGGCTGATTAAGTGTTGCACAGCTCCTCATATGTTATGTGCTGTCCTGGTGACCTATCCCACTCCCTTGGTTCCTTGGTTCTTTACCTCCCTGTACATAGTAGCATTTCAGAGTCTGTTTTCCCTGGTTATTCAGAGCTTTGTGGTAATGGGGCTTCTAGGCTATAGCCCTAGCAGACTTTGACTCCTGAATGATAGTTGCCCAACTGGCTATCAAGGCCTGAAAAAAATTCCTACACCCTTGAGCCAGGTGTCTAAAGAACAGGAAAGAGTGAAGGGGAAATAGATTGTAGGGGTAGGTTTTGATGTGAGGCTGTGTTGTATCATTGGGTCTGCTAGTAGGACCTTGTTACCAATAATGTCAGAGGTGGGGGAGGGTACTGAGTAAACTCAGGGTCAATGAGAGATTTTGAATGTTATTTTTTTTAACTTCTTTGGGATCCTGGGTTTCTTATATTACATAAACAGTTGAAGTTACTTCATCTTTGGCACTTAATTTTTGTTTCAGAGAGTTTTAAAAGGTTGTGGTAATTGGATAAAAAAGCCTAGTCTACCACCTTGTTCTGTTCATTAATATTTACCTTTTTATGCTTCTTTATATGTTTGAGTCTTCAAGTTTCTACACAGCTCTATTTTTTTTTATCAGGATTGTTTAGAACTCTTCTATTCTATGAAAAATCCATTTTTCTCCCTGTAGCATTATACTCAGTTTTGCTTGGTAAATTATTCTTGGCTATAAGCCCATATCCTTTGCCTTCTGGAAAATCATATTCTAACTTTTCACTCCTCTTTAGTGGTGGTTACAAAACTATTTTGTGATTCTTTTTTTTTCAGCCAAGGCAAGGTTTATTAGAACATCAGTCATATTTTGTGGATTCTTAAGGAGTCTGAATATTAGTAAGCTATTGGCTATATTTTAAGAATCTGAGCCCTTTAATGGAGATAAGTTGGACCTTACATACAAAAAGACTGTGGGAGGGATCTAGGAATGATGAAGTAGTTTGGGGTGACTGTAGGAGGGGTTTAAGGAGATCTGGATGGTAGTGGCTAGGAAGCTGGGGTGAATAGAACTTTTGGGACCTGGACCATGTGGCCAAGGGAGGATGGAGCCTAGTTAGGATGAAGGGTGGGAAATGGCCAGGGGCCATATGGAAGTAAGACATTGGAGCCACAATGAAAGACCAGTTGATGATATAATAGCCTCAGGGGAATGCCAGAGATTTGGCCACGTGGGAAATTCTAGGGTTTTTCCTTTTGGGGGTCTAGATCCCATCCTCATCATCTACCCCCAAACAAACGGGAACCAAATTATTTTGGGGTAAGGGGTGAAGGTCTTGACTTCTGAAACTGCTTCCTGCTGGCAAGGGGCATAGAGCTGTCCCTGCCTTGAGGGGGGTCCCAAAGAGGAGGTTGACTGGAACCAAGCAGAGGCTGCATCCAGGGAATGATTGGGGAACATTGGCTGGTACCCGCTGTCTGCCACCAACTGTAGGTGAATGCCTGTAATCTGGAAAACACAAATCCGACAGAAAAGACTGCAGGGCCCAGATATAAAGCAAGGACTAGATTCAGGGTACAACTTTGAGAGAATAAAACATCCTTAGCTCTGTTTGGATTCAGATAATTCAGTTTTCCAACTATGCAGTATCAAATCCACCTTATAGCCAGACTCAGGAATAGCCAGGTGGATAACATTCCTTTTCAAAGGAACATAATGGGGAAACTGAGCCATCTTAGACTGAGGATAAAATTGTCCTCTCAACTTTTCCTGATGTTGACTTCCCACCAGTATCACATTCTCTGAGTATCACCATCTCTCAGATGGTGGATTATTGATTATCAATGGAACTCAAAATAAAATCCTATGAACTTTTACCTCAAACAGCAAGGTTCACTAATCACAGTTTAGGAAAAGAATTCCAAGATTTACATCTCAAATTTAAATTTGTCCTGATATAAAAAGCCAATGTTAGAGATTATTCTTATATAATTGCAAATTCTTAGCAAGACAAAACCCAAACAAGCTTTTTGACGAGTTTACACATTAAAACAATAACCAACAATAGCCAAATTATTTTAGCAGTAACCAAATTATGAAAAGTTGCTTGACATAACTGATATTTGAAACAAACCCATTATCAATCAGGTGACTTCAATTTTGTTAAATTCATTTCCAAATTACTTTACACAGAGAATCAACATCTTATCATTAATAGTTAAAACTACAACTTGAAGAGTGTGCTTACCCAAGTTCAGAGGCTAGCTTCTTTACCTTGAACAGGATGTGCTGAACCTGGTTGATACTTTCAGGTAAAGGTTGTCCAAGGGCCCAAGGCAATTGCTAGGGAGGCCCATGCTGTAGCTGTTGCCCCTTCCCCCTCCTTTTCCCCAGGTTGGGGAGGACAAAATCAAATGTGAGGGGGAAAGGGTGAAACTCTCTTCTCCTATGAGAGGGGTTAATGATACTCTCTTGACTCAAGGGAAGGGAGTGACCAGGGTTGTAAGGAGGTTTTTCAAAACTCCTTAATGATCAATCACAAAATCTCCAGAATCTGCCAAGATATTTTTAGCTGTTCTAACTTTTCCCTGTAACCTCCATGAAGGAGGATTCAAAGGTGTAGAGGACAGGGAGTAAGTAAGCCTCAGGGAACCAAAAAGCAACTGCAGTTTCCCCCAATTCTCTAGCACCAAGAAAATTAACAGAATTGGGCATACACTTCCAGATAGGGCATCTGTCTTTGTCTTCTATGCCACAGAAGGTGTACCCACCCATGGCTTCAAACTGACCCAGTGGACCGAGAGCCTCAGAGCATCAGGCCCAGTGTGAGACAGTCTCATGACTGTCTGCCCAAAAAGCACCTCCAAGCCTTGGTGCTTGGAGATTGACCCCAACTGCAGAGCAAGAGAGGAGGCAGGGGGAGGCTTACACACCTTCTAGTCTTGGCTGTAAAAGAAGTAGGGGTTAGGTAGTTTCCCATATGGACCACCAAAATTATGAGGTTTAGAGGTTTAGGGGTGCCAGGATCCCAAAATCAGAACATGCTGGTCCTGCCCAAAAGAATTTGACCCAAGCCTTCTTTCAGCCAAAGACAAGGTTTATTAGAACATCCATCATATTGGGCACTCTTAAGGAGTCTGAACATTAGTAAGCTATTGGCTAGATTTTAAGAATCTGAGCCTCCTCAATACATTTATCCTTTCTTTCTGGCTTCTCAAAGTATTTTTTTCTTTGACCATAAGGCTCTGGATTTTGGCTATGATGTTTCTAGGAATTTCCATTTTGGGATTTCTTTCAAGAGATAGCAGTAGATTTTTTTTTCAATTTGTCCCTTGCCCTCTATTTCTAAGAGATTTAGATAGTTTTCTTTAAAGAGCTCTTGAAATAGTGTGCATAGGGTTTTTTAGTCATGACATTCAGATAGTAGATGATTCTTTTTTTTTTGCCTCTGTTTTCCAGGTTATTATCTCTTTTTTTTTTCAACATAAGATATGATACATGTTCTATTTTCAGCCTTTTAACTTTGTTTTATTATTTTTTGCTCATGGATTCATTGACTTCTATTTGGTCTTTTTGAATTTTTAGGACTTTTTTTAACTTGGACAAGATGTTATACAAAGCTGTTACTTCCTAATTTTTTCTTCCATAGTTATTTATTTTCTCTTTTTTTCCTCAAGTGTTTTCATTCCACTTATAAAAATATTTTTAACTTAAAAATTTTAACTCAAAAAAAAAAACCAACTACTCTTGCTCCATCCCCTCTAGGAATTCTAGTTAAGTTTGTGCCTAAGCTGTGTTTTTTCTCTGCAGCATTGCTTACAGGTGTTTTAGAGTCATTCTCTTCTGCTTTTTTGAACTGTGTGCCTGTAATAACAGTAACTCATTAGGGTGGGGTTCTTTATGTTTTTGTCCATTCTTATACTTTTTGACTTTGTATTTGACTTTACGTATTTGTATTCTTATACTTTTTGACTTTGTGTGTGCTCTGCCACACTTTTGGAGGGAAGGTTTGGTCTGAATCATTGCTGCTTTCTTGGGGTATTGAGTGTTATTTTATTCCAATGTGACCGGACCTGCAAGCTTTCAATGCTCCACTCTGATTGCTGCAATTCTAGTCTCAGCTCTGAAAGTTCTTGAGTCTGGGCAAGAGTAGATTGCCTGTGGACTGTGAACCTCCAGCTGGAAAGTTCTTTTGGCTTTGACCGGCAGAATTGTAGGCCCACTCTTTTTATATCTCTGAAGGCTGGGCTAAGTGAGACCCTGATTCACCTGGAGTTTGAGCCATACCTTTCCAGATGCTGCTGTTGCTTGTTCTAATGATTCTAAAATTATCTCGCCTTGATTTGTTTTCCAAGTCAGTTGTTTTTGATGTAAGCTACCTTATACTTCTTCCTACTGTCTTTTCAATCTTTTGACTTTAATATTTCTTCTGGTCTAGTATTGTCATTCACTTTTATTTGGTTCACTCTAAGGGTAGGCTTTTGTTTGTTTGTTTGCCTTTTGTACCAAGCTGTGAATTTTCTTTCCAAATATTTCTTCCACAGCTCTCATTTTTTTCTATTTTACTCTTTAATAATTAACTTTATCCCAGTAAATTTCCACAGCAGCATAATAACTTAAGTTGCTTAGCCAATACTAATCTGCATTAGAAGAGAGTCCCCATGCACACACTGGGAGCTGTTGTCATCAATGAAATAACAGGCATGAACAATTAGGGCTCTCTCTAAATGGAATGAGCCACCTTGTGAGATCATGGCTTCCCTCTCACTGGGATATGTTCAAGCAAAGGATAGATGAAACTGTATTGAGTACATTTGAGAGAGGATTCATATTCTGGGGTAAGTTTGACCCAATGGCAGCCTCTGAAGTCCCATATGAGATATTGTGATTGTGTACTCTTTACTGAAGGAAGGTTTTTGTCACTTTATATTTAGGTCTACATTATTAGGGATATTTCAATATTTGAGTTTTCCTTAAAAAAGGAGACAGGAGTGGGGTTTCTTTTCTGTTTTTCCTTTGGAAAAAAATAACACACACCCTTGAGAAAATCTCACATGCAACTGCTTTCCTCATAAAACCAACTTAGTATTTTCTTGCTTCAAAACAAAACAAAAAATCCTCTTTCTAAATGATAAATCATTTCATAATTAATGTCTTTCTTATAATGTTTAGTTGGTTCAAAAATGATGAAAAAAAATCATAGCTTCTCTACAACTTTCCATGGAAGGTGTCCATTTCCTGAAAATGCCTTAGGAACATTTGTTCCCTAGACCATCCAAATAAAATTTTGAATGACACTCTACCTGATGGAATCTCTCTTGCTACTGGTTTTTTTGCAACAAATAGCCTGGCAATAATGGCCCATGCTTTGCACAACTTTACTAGAGCCCGTAAACTTGTCATACTACTCCACAGAGCAAGAATAATCCAAACTCAAACACAATGTTCAAAGAAGAGGAACAGCAGAAACCATAATATGCAATTACGAGAGAATTGATGGGCATTTTAATGTTACTCTGCTACTTTTTTTTTTCTGTTTTGTTTTTGCAGACAGAACAGAGAAGCATTATGAAACAAGCATGGAATTTTCAACTTTCTCCTATGTGGCACATAGTCATTAAAATGGACTAAACCAAAACAGCAGTTTGGTCAAACATAAGCAATGTAAATATTTTTAAATTATGCTTTTATTTCTTTATCTCTTTTATGTTTTCCTTTATTTTTAATTGTATTTTATTTATAGCTTTTGCCTTCATATCACAGTCAATCCCTCCATACAGGTTGAACTTTTATCTTGTGACAAAGCAGAACAATAAAAAAAACTCTAGAGTGACCCCATCTTACAATGGATAAGATCTTCTGCCCCAGTAGTACCTTGCTTCTTTGCAATAAGTAAGGAATCTGTCTTGCTGCTGTGTCTACGTCAAATCACTTTCCTCTGATAGCTTATAAAGGTTTCACACTGATTTTTCAATGTCTGAAAATTCATTTTTAGTAATCTCTTAATTAATATTGTTTAAGTCATTGTGTACAATACTTTATTTTTCCTTATTTTACTTTTGGACAATATGTGAAACTTTTCCCATTTTTTATTAACTTATCCTATTTATTCCTTTACATTGTCCTGCTGTGATCTTCACTTACCATAATTGGTGTTGGTGTTTTTGTCTGTTTCAGATATTCCCATTCTTTGCTACCACAAAGATGGCTTTTATGACCATTTTGGTATATATTGGAAATCTATATCTGTCTTTGACTGCCTTGTGCTATACATTGTGTGGTGGGATTGCTGGATCAAAGCATATGGCTAGTTTAATCACTATTATTGTATATTGATATAGATGGATGATGCAGAGGATACTGTGTGGAGCCTAGAGTAAGAAAGACCTCACATACTTAATGACCATGAGACCTTGGGCAAGTAATTTGACTTCTGTTTGGCTCATTTTCCTCCTTTTTAAAATGAGGATATAATAGAAACTATTTCTCAGGGTTATTGTGAGGATCAAATGAGATACTATTTGTAAAGTGCTTAGCACAGTGCCTGGCATATAGTAGGTGCTTGTTGTTGTCCAGTCATGAAGTCATAACCAACTATTCATGACTCAATAGACTATAGCACTGCAATGCTGTCTCTGGGGTTTTCATAGCAAAGATGCTGGAATAGTTTGCCATTTCCATCTCCAGTGGATGAAAGTAAACAGAGGTTAAGTGACTTGTCCAAGGTCACACAGCTAGAAAGTGTCTGAAGGCAGATTTGAACTCAGGTCTTCCTGACCCCAGCCTTCACTCTCTATCCACTGATCCACCTAGCTGACTCCATAGTAGGTACTTCAAGAATGTTTATTATTTATATCATCATCATCATCATCATCATCATCATCATCATCCTAAAACCATATACAGAATTACTGGACCAATTCACAGTCATATCAATTGTGAATTAGTGTATTTATCTTCCCAAAGGCCCTCTGATTCTCATTGTCTCCTACACCTCATTTATTTTTTTGCTAATCTTTGCCAATTTTCAGGGCATATATCAAATCTCAGAGGTTTTTTTCTTTAAATTTTAAATTTATCTTAATATTAGCTGTTAACAACATAAAGTGGCTATTTATATTTCATAATTCTTTAGAAAATTATTCATGTATTTAACTTATTTATTGGGAAATAGCTACTTGTTCTACAAATTTGTAAAAATTGTCTGAATATTTTTGGATATCAAAATTAGATCAATGTTGTTTAATGTCAATATTTTCCCATTGTACCATTTCTCTTCTAGTTCTATTTTCTTTGATTTTATTCATGTGAGAAGTTAATCATATTGCTTAGTCAAGAAACTATCCCTTGTTTGATTAAACAATTTGTCTTTCTAATTTCTTACTTGTTTTTATTAGTATTTCATAGTGATGCCAATGATTTCTGTGGATTTGTTTTGTGGCCTGCCCATTTCCTATAGCTATTGTCTCTGCTTATATGCTGATTTGCCAGTGATGATTATGATTGAATATAGATTGTACAGCTAGAGATAGCAGGATTATAATCCAAGTTTTCTGATCCCTCCTGTATTATTATTCTTTCCACTATAGCCCACTGCCTATATTGGGACATACCACATTTGTTCTTTAGATGTACATATTCCTCATAGCTCTTTGATGATTTAGTTGGAAGAAATGCAGCAAGGTATTTCTGACAACATTTCTGACACAAGTGACCTTTAGTTACATAAATAAGAATTTATTTGAGTACAGAAAAAAGTGTAATATCTAGATGCTAGACTTAACAAAGATTTGAGAGACAGAGTCCCAACTCCTCTTAATTCTAAGGCCTTCTCTCAGTAATTTCCTATTTATCCTGTATATATCTGACATATCTATAACTATATCTATCTATATCTCTAGGTTTGCATGTTGTCTCCACCAAAAGATTGTAAGCTACTTTAGGGCAGAAAATCTCTTTTCCTCTTTTTGTATTCCCAGGGCCTAGCATAATGTTAGACTCAAAATAGTGCAAATGGTATGCTTCGATTGCATTTAGACTCCATAGCTCTTTCTCTGGATGTGATTAGCATTTTCAATTACAAGTCTTTTGGAATTGTCTTGGATCATTGAATTGCTGAGAAGAGTCAAGTCTATCATAGCTAATCATCATACAATGCTGCTGTTGCAATTACTGTGTACAATGTTTTCCTGGTTCACTCACTTCACTCAGCAGCAGTTTATGTAAGTAGTAACTAGATTCTAAGTCCATCTATAACACTCTTTTACAACAATTAACTTCTCTGACTCACATTCCTCCTACTTTAAATGAAGAACAACATGATTTGTAGTGCCTAACCTGTGGACGCTGACCCAAAGGTGGTAGAGGGTGGAAGATTAAGAAGAAGACACAAAATTATAAGGTTGTCTGTACACATACCTTCTAAAGCCTTGTGCATATTTCTTTATTCATATAAAAGCCATTCAGATTAATAAAATATGCTTTCTCAAGTTTTATGGAAATTACAATAATTTTTCATCCTTATGAATTATATGATAGCCACAGAATTTCATGGTCAAAAGAGACCATAATGCTCTCTCTTTCTCTCTCTCTCTCTCTCTCTCTCTCTCTCTCTCGCACACACGCGCACACACACACACACACACATTTCTCTCTGTGTGTTTGTGTATGTATATAATTCAGTTTATCCTTGAAAAAGCCTTCCTACAACATAGCCATTTGATCATCCACTTAAGAACTAATCATCCTTACTTAAAAACCTTCATTAAAAGCAAATCTCTCTCTCTGTCTCTCTCTCTCTCTCTGTCTCTCTGTCTCTGTGTGTCTCTCTCTCTCTCTCTCTGTCTCTCTGATTTTGGACCTTTCCAATTCATTTAGTCTTTCACTATTTTCTTCTTTTTTAAAATTTTAACTTATCTGCTTATTCATTTCATAGGTACAGAACAGCAAATATATAAAGCATTAAAATATGCAACAGATTGAAAAACTAGAAAGACAGATAGATAAATAGATGATGATGATAGATGATAGATAGATAGAGAGATAGATAGATAGATAGATAGATAGATAGATAGATAGATAGATAGA
>NW_020954588.1:9937745-9999000 GCF_900497805.2 Vombatus ursinus | reverse complement strand
AGATAGATAGATAGATAGATAGATAGATAGATAGATAGATAGATAGATAGATAGTCATTGGAATTAGTAAGGGTTTACTATATGTTAGGCAATGTGATAATCTCTGGGTTTGCAAATACAAAAAAAAAAGAAAACTACTCCCTGCCCTCCAGAATTTTAAATTTGAAAAATATAATTCATAAAGGGGAGCTGGAAAGGTGGGGAGAGGTAAAGCATCACATGGTGTACAGATGGCTCAAAAGTGGCTGGGAGGATACTTTCCAGACAAGATAAGATGGATGAAGACAGAGATATTTATTAAACTGTATAATTTACTATCTTGTTTTTTTTAATAACTCCATAATTGTACTGCCTATGAGGAGATATGTATATGTGTATGTGTAAATAACAGAATAATTCTAATTGCTTAATATATATGACAGCTCTTCATATATTAAAATACAGCTAATGTCTCCCCAGGTTGAACATCCCTATTTCCTTCAACCAGTCTTCATATGGTGGACATGATCTAGAACAGGGGTGGGGAACCTGTGGTCTCTAGGGCATATGTGGCCCCCTAGGTTGTCAAGTGCATCCCTTTGACCAAATCCAAACTTCACAGAACAAATCCCTTTAATAAAAGGATTTGTTCTGTAAAACTTGGACTCAGTCAAAAGGCTGTACCCACAGACCTAGAAGGCTACATGTGGCCTTGAGGCCACAGGTTCCCCACCTGTGATACAGAGAATGTAGACCATTAAACCATCCAATTCTTCAAAATTTTGAGATGTTTTATAAATTATACCATATTTTCCTAATATTGTACTTCTATTATTTATATTTTAAACCTAAAATAAGATTTTTTAGTTTTTCTCTATCAAATTTTATATTATTTGCTTCAGTCCAATGTATAATCTTTTCTAATCTTTTTTGAGTTTTCATTCTGTTATTCAGAATGAATTCTTTGTGCTATCCCCAAATAGAAAGCAATCTACTACATACAAGTAATATAGTTCTGTTAAATTTTGTGTCACTACAAAATGCTCCTCATGACTGACAACACTGGGAACCACTTGCCTAGATAATCGCTAAGACATCTTCCCATTGTAAAATTCAATAAGACTAATTTCTGGTCTTCCCTGGTAATAGATGAAAAGAGAACTAACCATTTTTTCTATTTTCATTCATTTTCTCCTCTATTTATTTTTAATAGGAAATATCAATGAAACCTTCATCTAATCTTACAAGACATTATTGATGAAAGTGACTCTTATCTCTTTTCAGTGAATAATAGTTGTCTTTATAATATATTTCTTTTGAAATAACCCTGCCTGACATAATTAGCTTATGGAAATGTAAGAAACTTTCTATTTTTCTCCACTAGAATACTAAACATTTGTTCTTTCCTATGGAAACATAAATCATAACCTGTCTTCTAGTTTGTTTGTTTGTTTGTTTTTTTGCAAATTATCTTTTGGCATAAAGGTCCCGCTAGTCCAAATGATATAAAGACAGTTTTGTCAGTCTGATGCCCTAAAAGGAAGAAATTTGAGTATTTGATATGTGTAATGTAATATATTTTGTTAAAGATAAGATTTTGTGAATCTTTATTTTATTTGAATAATTTATTAAAATAATGTTCTTATTAGGATCAAATTATTGCACTATTTTCAATTTTTATTTATTTTCATGCCTTAAATTCTAAAAGTTTTTAATTAAAACAAAATAACCCAAAAGTAAATATCTTAAATTTCCATGTTTTTTCTCTATCCTCTTTCACCATTAAATATATTGTTTATATTTATAATTATTTGAACTTGTTTTTAACTCCTTAAGCTTCAATTTATTTCTAGTCATGATATTCTTTCCAATTTATTATCTTAATATATAGTGTATTGTCTAGTTTTTCCCTTCCACTATCATTAACTCTAAACAATAACAGATATTCAAAGGTTCTTGATTTCCACTACATCAAAATGAAACTTTTAATATTGCAAGAACCCCAACTTTTAGAGTAACTCAAAAACTGGGGCAGATAGGTGGTGCAGTGGGTAGAACCCTGGGTCTAGAGTCAGAAAGACTAGAGTTCAAATCAGATCATAAACACTTACTAGCTGTGTGACCCTGAGAAAGTCACTTAACACCTGTCTGCATAAAACTAGAGAAGGAAATGGCAAACCACTACAGACTTTTGTCAAGAAAATCCCATGAACAGTTAGCCCACGAGGTCATGAAGAGTTGGCCATGACTAAATGACTGAAAAACAACAGTCTAAATGAAGTAAGTTGACTTTGATTTTCCTATAAAAACAATGTATTAGAGAGTTATGTTCCTAAGTCAGGGATCTCTCTCTCTCTCTCTCTCTGTCTGTCTGTCTGTCTGTCTGTCTCTCTCCCTTTCCTCCCTTTTTGTCTTTCCCTTTCCTCTCTCTCTCTCTTTCTTTCTCCCTCCCTCATCCTCTCTCTCTCCCTCTCTTTCTCTTCTCTTCCCCCCTCTGTCTCTGTCTCTCTCTCTGTCTCTCTAAGTCTCTGAGTCTGTCTCTGTCTGTGTGTCTATCTGTGTGTCTGTGTGTCTGTCTGTCTATCTGTCTCTTTCTCTGTCTCCCCTACTCTGTGTTTATGTGTCTATATACATATATATACACATACATGTATACACATATATGTACATATGTGTATGTATGGACACACTAGAATACAGAGGGCCCTGAATAATATATATTAGCAAGGACTACAATGATCTTTTTTAAAAATATGTTACTTAATGTAATTCAAGTTACATGCATGTGTGCATAGAACTGTGCTAGATATTAGCATATTTATATCTGGCAGGTAGATCTGAATCTTAGGCAAAATTGTGTTCTTGTCCTCTTTAATTAACAATAAATTGATTCAAATTAAAACCTGTAGAACATCTGAATAGAATGACATAAAAATAGATTAAATGGAATAATAAAGTAACTGTATATTATTACATTTTATTTATATAAATTATAAAGTTATATATGAATTTCATATAATTTATATAATATATAAAATACATTTTATATAAGTATAATATATAAATTATAAATTATACAAATATAAATTATAAGTCTCTGAAATCAGGACCTACAGTACCAATAACCCACATTTTTATATAATTTTCTAGATGATGATACTACAGGAACTAGAAAGAATCCCATACATCATTTGCTTCTTACTCACATTTTATAGGGAAACTGAAAAGCATAATTACTTGAACTAGTTCACAAAAATATTAAAGTAACCAGGCCAGGATTTGAATCCAAGTCTTCTGAGTCAAGTTCTGCTATTTTTATTTTTTTTCCTATTATGTTCTGGAAAATTAATCAAGTCCAACCTGCTCATTTTAAATACGGGGAAACTGAATCACAGCTTTCTTTTTTTTTAAGTTTCTAAATGACTTTCTATTTACTTAGTTGTTGTTTTATTCATGAAAGGATCACTTAAGTAAATTACACTTCAGTAGATACTTTTTTCCCCTATTACAATGAACTGGTATATTTATGACAGACAGAACAATATAGAGGATGGAGAGCTGTATCCCCTCTGATACCCCTTGGCTGTTTGACCATAGGCAAATCACTTAATGTCTCTCAATGCTCTAGGGCAAGCTCTAAGACTATATTTCAGAGAAATTGTTAACAGGTATTAATAGAGGGAGTTTCCCCACCTGGGAGTTCACTCTAATAGTCCCTCTCTCCCATTTTAGTGAAATGGAAAATAATGTAGACATTGGAGGACGCATACACACACATACATTCATTTAATTATTGTCAGAGATTCGATAGGCAGATAGATATGGATATAGAGCTAGATTTTATATATAATATATATATATATATATACATGTGTGTGTATAATCACATTAATATCATCATTTATAATTTGTTTTCAAAGAGATATAACAGAGTAATGTCTTGACCTGAGCATGAATTGGATGTAAGTGAGGAAGAATTGCACAAAATCATCAGCTTCACTATCTCTTTCAGGTTCATAGAAGTCCAGTGACAAGATAAAATTCAAGATGACTAGTGATGGTGCAGGACACATTGGATGATCTTGGCATCTTCCATATCTGACTAAGCTCTAAGTACCAAATTCAGCCACCTTTATGGTCATTGGAACAACTTGTTTTTATCCAGCCATTGCAACAGGCAAAGTCTTCATATCCTTAGGGTAAATATCTTCCCTAATTCACAGGTAATTTGAGGTTTATTGGTTATGCTCAATCTGGTTTAGCTCATGCTCTGAGATGATTTTACTGGGGAATGGCTGCTGGGAATGCTATACCTTCTTGGAGAGAGGTGAGAATTGGGTGACAGATGGATAACACAGGTGGATGACCAGCCCTGAAAAAGGTTTGGCAAGCCCTCACACCAGAAGTGCTATTTTTACTGAACACCCCATATACATCATATGTTTATACAGATATACATAGATAATATATGGATGCACATATGTAATTCCCCCTACCCCCATAAACTACTACTAGTTACTGACTTTAATAGAACTCAATGACAAATCTGAATTTACTACTTTTAACCTAGCAAGAACACTATTTTTCCTAGCTTTTCATAGTCAAACATTTTTTTCTCATTAAAACAAGGTACTTAATATTGTTATGTCAGTTACAAAAAAAAAATCACCAGATATATTGTCTCAATAAAAGCATGAAGAATTTTATTTTTTCCCCTGAGCTATTCTCAATTCACCATAGATCCAAGTAAGATAATACTTGTATAAAAATGACAATTTAATTATTTTGGTTGTTTTTAAATATTTAACATAGGAGATCACCTTCATCTGTTACATGGAGAATAAGTATTTGCTATATTTGTACATACTAATTAAAGTCAAACTATTGAGTTACAAAACCTTGAAATAAATTCATGCTAAGCCATGTGGAAAACCACACAAAGAGATCTAAAATGCTTCCATCAAAACAATATTTTATTTAAGTACATATGTATTAAATGGTGTCTACTCCAGTACTTTCTTAGGTTGCAATTAGCTTTCCACAATGGAACTAATTACAGTATCTGTGAAATGACATGGAGATGCAAAGGTTTGTGTGCCTGGTGAAGGGAGAGTGGATAATTAGTTCTTTAAGAGTAGTTCACTATGACAAATGAAATCATATGTTCTTTTTTTCTCCAACCTCTCTTTGAGGAACTTTTAAGAACACTAAGAATACATTATGGTATAAGGCTATCCATTAAAGTAAGAAGGCTTTCCAATTCCATGAACTAAATAATTCCAGAGTCATGTACATCTCTTTGAATTGGAATGAAAAAAATTATCATAGCAAGTATGTTCATGAAAAAAATCAAAATTATACTATCGTATGTATCATATATATTAGCAAAATAACCAAAAATTAAATAAGTTTTTAGAATTTGGTCTTTTGTGGACCAATGTAAGAAACCCTTTGGGTAAACAAGCTACAGCATAGTAGCTATTTGCAAATTAAAGTTGGTATAAAATACATAAATCATCAATGACATATTTAACCAGAATGGGAAGTGAACCAGTCATGTGTCGATTACAATGGATAACAGATGGATAGCCCAAGTATTTTGCTGATATCCATGAAATATTTAAAGAAACAGACAGTGGCCTCCAGCACAGTGGATAAATCTGCTATACATTTAAGGAAATAGATGAATTAGAATTTTATAGAATGAAAGAGCATGGAAGAGTCACTATCCACCCTCGTGGGGGATTCTTTACATTATAACATCTTGAACCAATTTCAGAACTAGAATAAATTCATTATTTTCATAAAAAGGAAAAAAAAGATAATTTTTATGGGCTATAATAAAATTTACATATACTTTCCAATAGGGTACATTATAAATATAGTGTTGGTTATTTTTCTACCCTTTAGTAAATTGGTAAATTAATATGTCATCCATAAATTCACATACAATGTTTGATATATCATGTCAATTTGAGTTGGAAATATGTAAATCCATGTGTATACCCTATGTACTTTCCAAAGTACTTCCAAAATAGAATCTTACTAGCTATCTCAACATTAGCAAGAATGATCATTATGATTTTAAATATACAGAGAATTTCTTAATTAACTAGCATTAGAGAGGCTTTATCCAGCTAGCAACAGTTGATCTATTACTAGTTTTTAGCTATTTATTCTCAACATTAGTCAGCATTCAAAGTCAAGGCCTTATAGATTTAGCTATATCTGTAGGTGATTGAATATGATTATTTTGTGAATCTAATCCTTCCACTGAAGAGGGAGATAAATGAAGTTCTGGGTCACAGGAATCCAGTTAGTGAAAACTAAAATATAACTAAAATATGATTTATTAAATGAATCCATATGCCCTGAATTAGTAAATTCACCTCCTCAGAGTAATAAATTATCTTTTGATGAAGCAGAAGTAATAAAAATATACTTGAATTCACATTTTTAAAATCTAGATTGCCAAATGAATTAAAATTATCTAAAAAGTATTGTGTATGGTCCTGTAGACAGAAGAAACACAATTAGTTGGCCAGTCGAAGGGCATGGCGCTTTTTTCTTAATTAAGCAGTTTGGGACAGCTACCATTACCCAAGTAAAACAGGAAATTATTTTAGAAAAAAAATGGGAAATATGACTCAATGACCAGGAGCTGTAATCTATGAAAAATGGCATTTCCAAGTTTAAAAGGCCCATCTTGAAACACAATCTATGTGAATCTAAATGTGTGAATATGAAAAGCTGACACAAAATGGCACTCTTTGATATTCAGAAGAAAATTGGAGAAATCTGATCCCATGTAGAATATAAATATATGTAGGAAACATATGATATTTACATTTAATTTACTGGTAAGGACTTTAAATATAGATAATATTCTCCATAAGGAAAAGTTATAAAAATGTACCACAATCAAAAATATCTTTGCCAATCTACTTCTCTTTTACAGATGAGTTTACAATTAGATTTCTCAAGGAATTTTAGCATCAGCATAAATAAATATGTTTTAATTATTTTGAAGAGGTTTCTGCAGATAGAAACTTCAAAATTTTATATTTAGAATATGTCCATATTAGATTTTAAGTTTTAATATTGAATTGCATTCTCACAAAAAAGGTTAATATCATTTTCCCTCATGTTTTCACATATGCTCTATAATCATAGATGAGATTTATTCCACTGTTACTAGGAAAGAAGTTAATTTAATCAGAGCATGCTATCATTTACCAGCACACAGTTATAATTTCAAATTTGCTTTCCACAAGCCAAACCAAATGAAGATTAAATTAAACTTGATAGAGTGGAATCATGAGGAAACATTACATTGAATTTACTGGCTACACATAGTCATTCAACCCTAGTTTGGAAAACAGACACCTGATTTTCAGTGTATTCAAAGTTTGGAGGGGCAAAACCTTTCCATACTGGATTGCTAAAATAATAAATTTCTAGACAGGACAGTATGGACTGGGTTTTAGGTGAATCAAGTATTTTAAACCATCATGTACCCCAATCTTTTGTTTTCTCCTAAATGTTGTATCTTAATGTATACTTTTCAAGTCAAACTTAGCTTTGTTTAGTAAAAGAAAGAAATGATTTATTCATAAATCCATTTCATGGTTTTATATAAGAATTTAAGACACATTATCCTCTAGTTGTCTAAATGAATTGGAATCTATGCCATAGCATAAGGCATAAAGGCTTGGCTAAGAAGGTTTGTGAAGTTGGAATGCATATCTAGGAAAATGACAGAGGCATATTTCTTTCCCCAGTCAAAAGTAACATCTAATGCCAAACATAATTTAGAACCTGGCTGGTAAATTGTTATTTATATAGCAAAACTAAAATACAAGAAAATGGAAACCAGATTTGACTTGTCATGATTCAAAAATAGAAATTCAATTTCTATGAACATTTAAAAATATTATTTGTAATACCTTTACATTTAGAGTGGCCCACTATGTTTGAATGAAACCACAACTTGTTGCCAGTACCTGCATGGAAGGGCCACCATTCTGAAACTGGTCTTCTTTAAATAAATATGCATAAATAACAAGTATAAATTTTGAAAAATCTGCAAATTTACACCAGGGTTTAGTGGCACTATCTTGGTCTGGAAAATATAGTTTCCTCCCCTATTCCCAAAGTAATTACAGAAAAAAAGTAATAACACAATTTCAATTTTCATGAAAAGGGTAGCACATAAGTCTTTTTGTTTTAAAGTCTTTCATATCTGATCCCTTCCTAACATTCCAGGCTTTTTACCCTTATTCCCTTCTATTTTTTTTAACAATGCAAGGACCTTGGCCTTCTTGTTGTTTGTCATATTAGACACTGTCTCCTGAGTCTGTATTTTCATTGGCCATACCCCATGCCTGGAATGCTCTCCTCTCTTGTCTCTGTCTCCTGGTTTCCTTCAAGTCCTAGCTCATATTCTACCTTCTTCAGAATACCTTTATTTGACTCCCTCAATGCTAGAACCTTACCTCTCAGATTAGCTCCAATTGATTCTGTTTGTATTTTGTTTGTACATAAGTTTTTGCTTTTTTTTTTTTGATTATGTGTTGTCTCCTCCATTAGGTTGTGAGCTCCTTAAGGGAAAGGATTATTTTTGCCTTTCTTTGTATCTCCAGAATTTAGCACAGTGCCTGGCACTTAACAAACACATGGTAATTTAATGAATTTTTTTGACTTGATTTGATTTAACCAATACTAATGCTTCTGGTAGTGGTCCATCCTCCAAACCAGGCCACCAAAGACCATGCTTTGTCAGAGCTAAACCACTTGGCTTTGCCTTCCCAGGGATCATGCATCCCATTTGTATCTTCCCTTCCCTCCCTATTTTCTAACTACGGTTGTGTGAACTGCAATCAAATCACTAATACCGTTGCCTCTGGACAAGGCACATCGATTGTTCCACTCTCCATTTTTATTATGTCCAAGACCATAACAGCCTTCCTTCTCTGGCTACAACTCCTCTATATGTGTTATGTTTTTGCCTATTAAATATAAGTTCTTTGGGGGCAAGGACTACTTCATTTTACAACTTGTGTCTGCAGTGCCAACCAGAGTAGCTGTCTTGGGCTCTCTCTTGCTCACTCCATCTAATTAGAGAGTATATCCATAATTATGAAATAATTTCATTTCCTTTTCCCCTGACATCACCATGCTTCAGAAAAGCAACTATTCGTTCCTGGTGAACAGGCCCAATCTAGACACTAAGATTATAAATTTCTTCCCACACCCTCTCCCTGTAAGTTGTCATTAGCACTGATCTAGCAAGCTAAAACTGTATGACCTGTTTCAGAAGGGCCTTGTTTTGCTATTCAAGAGCCATCTGCTACTCAAGGAGACATGGGAAAGTAAGAAAGAACAGAGCAGGCTGAATGTCATGGGCTTTAAAAAGGCCGACATGTCTAATGACTTCAATGGGCATTCTGCTTATATAAGACCAGAGAACTAGATGTGTTCATCAGAAAGGACTAGGGGAAAGAAAAAAAAATGGCTTTCTAATTTAAGTAGCTGGGTGTATTTGAAGAAACAGCCCAGTATAGCCTAAATTCTGTGAATATTTTAAGAACACTTTTAGAGATTTCTACCAAATGCCATAAATAATACAATCTTTCTCTCTTTGAATTATATTTTAGAGAGTGGGGGATATGCTATACAAATAACTCATCTGTTTAAAGGAAGAATGACAATGATCTTTAATTTCAGCTATGGGAACCAGCTTTCAGTGCTTCCTGAAGTTGTGAGAGAGACAGAAAGAGGCATGCATTGACACAGACACAGAGATAAAGACAGAGAAAGCACCTTCCCTACCAAACTTTCATTTAATTAGTGTCATGAGATGCATGACCTTCATGAAGTTTGGGCATAAGACCTGAAACTTGGGCTATTTCTAGGTCTTTCCCAAATTCATATCCCTTTTCATTCTCTTTCAAATGCAGATGAACAAATATTGCCTAACAGATTTCTCAGAAGGCTTAGGGAAGTCTTTAAGAATAAAATGTCTATATCTATATCTATATCTTGCTAATACATGTCCAGGTCTCTTTCTCTCCTTTTCTTGGCATTCAAGGAAACCTCATGTTATCAGACTTTATTTTCCCAATGAAAAATCTATCTGTCATTCCTACATATACTGAGAATTAAGCCAGTCACTCAAATATTTATTAAGTGCTTATGATGTGCCAGACACTATATTAAGTGCTGGGTATGCAATTAGGAGCAGTAAGAAAGATTGTCCCTCAAAAAGCTTACATTCTAAAGAAGGAGGGCAACATGCTAAAAAAAATCTTGAAATCAGGGAGGAAAGATGAAAGTACTTGGAGTTGGGAACAGGGCAAGCAAAGTCCTGGAGAGAAATATAATCATGGTTAGCCTGGGCCTCCTCCTTAAAACTGAGTTTGTGAGAGGATTCAAGCAACCAAAAGGAGAAGATGAAGGGTCTGACAAGGTTTCCAAACTAAGAAGTCATCAAGGGGTAGAATGAGCTTTGAGGGTGAAGAGGTTTCTATCTCATACTAGAGAAAGTTCTATAGAGACGATTCAGTAGCGCATTGATAGAACAGAAGCCCGTAATTTAAAATTCTTATCTCCCTTTTTATTTTTTTCATATATGACTTTTGCATGGCAGTGTGATTTAAGAGATTAGAATTAGGTACAATAGTCAAAGGGCTATCTAGGTGGCACAGCAAATAGAGTACCAGTCCTGAATAAGAAAGACTCATTTTTGTGAGTTCAAATCTGACCTCAGACAGTTATTAGCTATGTGACCTTGACCAAGTCACTTAACCCTGTTTCCCCCAGTATCCTCATCTGTAAAATGAGCTGAAGAAGGAAATGCCAAACCACTCCAGTGTCTCTAACAAGAAAACCCCAAATAAGGTCATGAAAGGTCAGACATGAATGAAACGACTGAACAACAACAGCACAATAACCAAACAACATTCCATAGGATGTTTCATTCTCTTCTTTGTGAATGCATCAGGGCTACTTGGGTAAAAAAAAAAGACACCCCCCCCCCAAAAAGAGAGGTGAAACACTTTCCTGATGTCTAATATTCTAGAAACAGGAGCACACTTACACTGGTATACAAATGAAATGAATCTCAAAAGATGGTTTAGTGATGGTGGCAGAGAGATAGTCTGGAAGTGACAAGAGAGAAGATACTCAGTCCATTGAGTTGATCTGTTCACATATGTGGCACACATAAAACAAACAATGTTTTTTTTTGTTAAACATTTAACTATTTGTTAGAACCTATGAGTAAGACTAGTATTGGTATAAAAAGTTGAAGGTAATGTTCTTACCATCATCAAGAAGTTGACAGTCTGAAACCCACATAAATCATCAGCATTTCTATATATTACTAACAAAGCCCACCAGCAAGAGATAGAAAGAGAAATTACATTTAAAGTTACTGTAGAAATTATGCATGATATTTGGGAGCCTACCTGCCAAAACAAACCCAGGAACTATATGAACACAATTACAAAACACTTTTCACACAAATGAAGTCAGATCTAAACAACTGGAAAAATATCAGTTGCTCATGGGTAGATTGAGCTAATATGATAAAAATAACAATTCTACCTAAATCAATATACTTATTCAATGCCACATCAATCAAATTAACAAAATTTATTTTATAGAACTAGAAACAGTAATAATAAAATTCATCTAGAATAACAAAAGTTCCAGAATATCAAGGGAATTAATGAAAAGAAATGCAAGGGAAGGTGGCCTAGCTGTACCAGTGCTTAAATTGTATTATAAAGCAGCAATCATCAAACTACTTGGTACTGGCTAAGATATAGAGTGGTGGGTCAGTGGAACAAGTTAGGTACACAAGACACAATAGTCAATGACCATAGTAATTTACTGTTTGATAAAGTCAAAGACTCCAGCTTCTGGGATAAGAACTCATTATTTGACAAAAACTGCCAGGAAAACTGGAAAAGAGAGTGGTAGACAATAAGCATAGACCAACATCTTACACTCTACCAAAACAAAGTTAAGATGATTACACAGTTTAGATATAAAGGCTAATACCATAAGCAAAATAGGAGACCAAAGAATAATTTACCTGTCAGATTTAAGGAGAAGGGAAGAATGTATGACCAACAAAGAGATAGAGAACATTATGAAATGCAAAATGGATAATTTTGATTTAATTAAATTGAAAAGTTTTTGCACAAAGCCAATGCAAAGAAGATTAGGAGGAAAGCAGAAAGATGGGAAACAAATTTTACAACCAATGCCTCTGAGAAAGGCCTTGTTTCTAAAATATATAGAGAACTGAGTCAAATCTATAAGAATACAAGTCATGGGGCAGCTAGGTGGCACAGTGGATAGAGCACCAGGCCTGGAGTCAGGAGGACCTGAGTTCAAATCCAGTTGCAGATCAGATACTGACACTTACTAGCTATGTGACCCTGAGCAAGTCACTTAGCCCCAATTGCCTTGCAAAAAAAAATTTAAAAAAAGAATACAAATCATTCACCAATTGATAAATGGTCAAAGGATATGAAAAGGCAGTTTTCAAATAAATTAAAGCAATCTATAGTCATATGAAAAAATGTTCTAAACCACTATTTATTAGAAAAGTACAAATCAGAACAACTCTTAGGTACCACATCACATCTATCAGATTGGCTAACATAACAAAATAGGAAAATGATAAATGTTGGAGAAGATGTGGGAAAATTGTAACACTAATGTATTGTTGGTGGAGTTGTAAACTAATTCAACAATTCTTGAGAGTAATTAGCAACTATGCCCAAAGGGCTATAAAACTGTGCATACCCTTTGACACAGGAATACTACTTCTAGGTCTGTATTCCAAAGACATCATAAAAATGGGAAAAGGACCTACATATTCAAAAATATTTATAGCAGCTCTTTTTGTGTTGGCCAAGAATTAGAAATAGATGGGATGTCCATCAATTGGGGAATGGCTAAACAAGTTGTGGTATATGGATGTAATGGAATGTTATTGTGCTGTAAGAAATGATGACCAGGTGAGCTTAAAAAAAACACCTGGATAAACTTATATGAACTGATGCTGAGTGACATGAGCAGAACCAGGAGAACATTGTACACAGTACTAGCAACATTGTGTGATGATTAACTTTTATAGACTTAGCTCTTCTCATTAATGTTAGGATCTAAGACAATTCCAAAAGCCTCATGATGGAAAATGCTATCCACATTCAGAAAAAAAATATGGAGCCTGAATGAAGATCGAAGCATACTGTTTGCTCTCTTTTTTGTTTTGTTTTGCTTTCTTCTTTCTTGTGGTTCATCCCATTGGTTCTAATTCTTCTTTACAACATGACTAATGTGAAAATGTGCTTAATAGGAATGTATATGTAGAACATCTATCAGATTGTACACCATCTTGGGTAGGTAGGAGGGGGAGAAAATTTAAAACTCAAAATCTTATGGAAATGAATATTGAGAACTAAAAATAAATGAATTAACTAAAAAAAGAAGTTGATAGTCTGGAGGGTAAATAATACATACACACAAACAACTATATAAAATACTAGGCAGACATTTCTTGTCACATGACCAGCAAGATCAATAAATCAGTCAATAAACATTTATTACTGTGCTAAGTGCTAGAGGCACTGTGCTAAGCACTGAGATTTCAGGTTAGTTTTTTTTTAATTCACTTTGATTCTATCGCCAGTATCCCCTCCCCCACAAAAATATTATTTACCAAAAATTTAGTAGTAACAATTTATCCCTCAGGAATAAGAAGGCAACTTTCCTGCAAGGTAAATCTTTATAAATTAACATTGGAGAATTTAAATCCTTTAGTACTCACTCAGAAGCTGAGACTTTGTTGCTGTTGTTATTGCATCATTTCAGTCGTGTCTGACATTTAGTCCCCCTATTTGTTGTTGTGTTTTTTCTGAGGTGGGCAAAGAAATTGAAATGGCTTGCCATTTCCTTCTCAAGCTCATTTGACAGATGATGAAATAGAGGTAAACAGGTTAACTGACTTGCAATCCTCTCCTTTTGTTCTATTATATAGGTGTGTGTGTGTTTGTGCATATATATATATATGTATGCATATATATAGTATACAAATCTTAAAGTGTTATAAAAATTCTAGTCATTGTTATTATAATTATTAGTGATATCACTACTTATTATTTTCATCTAGTAATTGAGTTGGATATTTTTATAATAATAAATTCATAACAGAAGCAGCAGAAAGCAAAATAAGCTTGATGCAAATAAAATATTATAAATGATACTAAAATGCTTATTGCTTTTCTTGACAAACAAAATATTTTAACAAGCTATGGCCAAACCTAAGATTTTCTATGTTTAAATATGATTTCAATAATAAATCAAGTTTCTAAAGCAGAAGTGTCAAACAAGTCTGGTGAAATAGTTGAACAAGATTAAAATGTAATTGGGAATTAACAAAATAAATAGGAATATAACAGATCCTAGAGAACATTAATATTTTCAAGTCAATATGTACCCCCACAGGGCTCCTTATGTGAAATAGTTTAGTGGCCCCTATTTCTATTTCATTTGGACACCACTGCTTTGGACTGTTCTTGTTAAGTTAGAGTAAGACCAGATATTTGTTGAAGAAAAATTAATTATATAAGCTTATTTAAAAAGATATAAGGTTTTGTGTAATCACTGACATGATTATACTCCATTTTGCTTCTGCTGTTTTCAACTCCAAAGAACAAGATAGTTCCACTCCAGGGATCTCCTGATGATGTCCAATACCCTTTTCTTTCTCCTTTTGTGTGTTGTCTTCCTATTTAGACTGTAAGTTCCTTGAGGGCAGAAACTATCTTCTTTGTTATTAATTGTATCCCAAGCACTTAGCACAGTGAAGAGAAAATCATAGATTTCTTGGGTTGGATTTTATCTAAGCAGGATTTTCTTTGTTCCTTTCTTTGTTTCTTTTTCTTTCTTTCTTTTCCATTTATGAGATTGTTTTAAGTTGGGAAAAATCAAAATATTTTAGAGATAAAGCATTTGTTAAGCTCTTATTATATATCACAGTGGGTTAAGAACTAAAGCTATAAATACAAACATTTATTATCTAAACCTCTAACATTTTCATAGATGAAACCACTTTCTATTTCTAGTTCTTTGTATTGCTTTACTTAGTCTTTTTTTTTCAACTGCTAGCAAATAAGTTTCAGAAGAATTGTTTTTGTTATAAAATTAATTTGTTCTATCTTTATTATCACTAAGAAAAGAGCAATTTCTTTTACCTATCCTTTGAAATATGTTGGCATGAGAAAGCCAGAATCTTTTTCAATATTATAGCAGTATCCTGTGCTCTAGTATAGAATAAGCCCTTTTTACACTTATTGTCAGCAATCTCTACGAAGCCAATTATCTTTTTTTTTTTCCTCACAGACATGGTATTTGTAAAAGATGTTTTGTTTTGTTTGCTTTGCCTTATTTTTGTATTTACTTTTAAAAGTTTATGATTTTCTCTGTAAACATTATCTTATAAAGCCAAAATACTGTATATCTTCCCTTTCAATATACTGTTTCAGTTTATTAGGCCACATGTTATTTGCAGAGAAAACAACACAAATGCGACAGTCTTTGTGCTCTATCAATATCAGTCCTTGTAAATCTTAATTATCAATCTGGTGGATCATGTCATTTGGACTTGAGGTTTTGTTTTGTTTTGTTTTGCTCTTCTTTATGCTTCTGAAATTTCTCTACATTAAACAGAATCTTTGCTCCTACTCATTGAGTATCCTTCTTTGGGGGTTCTATTTGATTTTCATTCTAATTGGTCATATATTTATTCATGAAGAAATGGCATTATTTCAATTTTGAAAACAGAGACCTATATTTTTAGCTGTGAATTTATACACTCACATACGTTCAAACTGTGGGTTCATATACTCCAATGTATCAAGTATAGAGACAGTGTAGTTTTTTGGATAATTGATCCTATGCCAATTGCAAGTGAACAGTGGAAGCCCACACTATTGGGCATCTTTGATCTTGTCTGAACATTTAAAAAATAGTTTCATTCACTTTTAGTTGGAATGAACTTGCTAATAACTGTGCTTTTCTTGACTTTGAGATGAATCTTGTTTGATTGAAAAAAGTGGATATATTTATGCAGAAGTAGGGTTGAAAATACATAATAATTTTGGTCAAAACTTCATTCACATCCTCCTGTATGTATATCATGACACATTGGTTGAGTAGGCAGCCAGATGTTTAGAAAACTTTGTTTTATATAACATAAATGTTAATTCATTTGGTGGTATTGTTGATTTTATAATGCTTGTCCAGTAACCTTCTACTGGTGGATTTAAGACATCTTCACATTGATATTCTCCTAATAAATAGAACTAGGATTTATAATTGCATGGAAGAATGACTCACACATTGTCCTGAATGAAGCATATCACAAAATAAGAAAAATTAGTTTTATTTCATGCTCAAAGGCAGCAAGAATCATTATTTCATTGAAGACTTCATAATTTCACCTGAGACTGGTCACAATGAATATAAATATAAATGAATATAAATATAAATATAAATGAATATACAACTTAAAGATAATTTCAGTTTATATGCCAATTTCTGATGTAGGATACTAAAATGAATAGAAATCCTATGAAACCTTAAATTAATTCAAAATATTATAAGAACTAAGTAGACATATTGTTTGATAATTGGTAACTTCATTACTTTAGTGGGTACAGGAGAGTATGAAAATAAAAATTCTGTTGGGAAACATGCTTTTAGATCAAGATATGAAAGAGGCCAATAGCTTTTAAACTACTTAAAAGTTTGTGTGTTTATCATGAACACTTTTTTTAAGGATAAAATCAGAAAATGATAAATTTTCTATATTTAGCACTAAAGAGCATCATAAAAAATGAATGTCTCTTAATTGAAAGGGAATAATTGATTAGAAATGTAATAGTCATTTCAGAATCAGCTGCCTTAGGTCAGCTCTTCTACTGTTTAAGGAAAAAGTCAAAATCAATTCTACATTAAAAGAAGAGTAAAGATGAGATCTCAACACTGATTAAGATGATTCCTTCAATCTACTTATATAAGCTTTTGCATTAAAGTAATGGAAAAGAGACAGAAAACCTCTATCATTTTTTTCCACAAGAAGTATAACTAATGTAAAAAAAAAAGTCACCCCAAGGAGAATGATGAAGGAATGTAGACATTGCCTTAGCCAGTAAACACTTAATGTCCTAGCAAGCAAAGCAGATGTTAGTTCCCTCAGCAATTCTGCTTCTGGGTACAAGTTGTCTTGCAACAATTACAAAGACTTAAAGGTATGTGACTGGTATTATGAGCAAAAACTCACAAAACTATAAAAATCAGATAAGTAGAAAATGAACCTGCAGAGCACTTGAAATTGTATCCAGGTAAGCCAAAATGAGAAGCACAGTGTTTGTAGATGAAAATAGAATGAAAATGAAAAATACAACTGAAATTAATTGAAAAGTCATGTTGTCTTTTTTCTGGTGAGCTTTTCTTTTCAGCATTCCTAGTGGGTAATTACAACATTTGGATTCTTTAGATGAGATGAAAAAGAGGGATACATATTCAACAAAAATATTTGCCAGGCTATTAAGATCTCCAAATGTTCTTATTTATAGTAAATGTTCTATTAAAGGGCTGGAGCAATAGGAAACTAAATAAGTAAGCATTTAGGAGACATATAAATGAAACATAAAACAGGAGGTGGGGTATACATGTGAGGGTATGATATCAAAGTCTGGAAAGTTGGAAGTAGAGACAGGTGAGTGAATATTAACTAATATAGGCACCTCCCCTGGCTTAAATTCTCCAATGGGACAAGAGGATTAGCATGACCAAGGGATGTTCTCGGTGAGAATATCTCTGGGTAAAATGGATGTTCCAAAGTGAAGAGGCCTCAAGCACTACGAAAAGTTTTGTTTTACCTGAAACTTTCTCCTGCCCCAACCTCTCTGCTGACTGCTAATCTTGCATCTCCAACTCTCTTTTAGACATTTGAACTAAAAATCAGTAAACATCTTAAATTTACTATGTCCAAAATGGAACTCATTATGCTTACCCTTAACTCTCTCTCCTCTCCTACCTTCCCTTTTTCTGTCAAGAGCAATACCACCCTCCCAATTCAGAAAATAAGTTACAGAATAGTTGAAATATGAGGTATTGTCAAAAGTATCCACACAATAAGATCAGATTCAGTTAGGCATCTAAATAACTATAAAGCATTTTTCATTAACATGATTTATTAAGCATGAAATGTATGTCTGTCAACCTTTCATTGAAAAGAATTCTATCTCAGCTGCTAATTTTACTATGTTTTACTCTTTAATACCTTTTAGTAGTCTTTTCTAGTTTTACACTGATTTTTCTTTATATAGAGATCATAAATTCTATTAACATTATTTTTTTTGCTTCCTCTAGATTATCGTTCCTTTCACTACAGTTGTGTTCTTTATCTGTTGTTCTCACTTTTTTTGTTTGTTTTTGGTTTTTTTTTGTTTTCTTTTTTGAAAGACACGCTCCTGTGTAATTATTTTGTTGGTTCTATTCTGTGCATTATTTTTGTTTTTAGGCCTAAAATTCTGTATTTTCCCCTTTAATTTGTTCTCTCAAGATTCAGATTTCTTCCTTGAACCATTCAAAAACATATTCCTATAATTCTATGATCTCTTGGGAATCCGCAACTTTCTGTATGTCATTGGGTGTTAGTTCAATTTCCATTATCTTGCAATACTTATTTAAAGACTCTTATAGTCTTTTAAATATCTTATTAGTCATATTCCCTTCTCATTGTATTATCAGATTTATCCAATTTTGCCCTCTAGAATTTAATTATACTATCTGCCTCTTTAGGTCTTTGGTTGTCCTCCTATCCTTATATTACTCTATCACTCACTTTCTCACCCCTTCCCCTTTAATGTTAGATTTTACTCCCAGTGACTGGATCTCAAACCTGGATCCCTCAGCGTCCTCTCCTTTTTGGAAATTCACTTCTCATTGGCCTCAGTCCTTGCTCCAAGAATCTTCAGATGGCTGAGGCACAAATGGCTCCATCTGGAAGTCAGTCTTTTTTTTTTCTTCAGTCTTGGTTCAATCCTTCCTGCTGACCGCCATCTTACCTCCACCTATTCTTTATGTCTCTAGTTGTCATTGCCCCAGACAGAGTGTATGCCTTCCATACTATACCTCCTCTTCCTCTTCAAACAGCTGGGCAGAGTTGAGGTCTACTGCTTGTTACCACAGAATGGTAGGGCAAGGACAGGGTAAAGATTGCAGTAGAATCAGGGAAGTAAGTAAATTAATTCCAGAATATAAGCAGGTGTATATGGTAGTGCACCTTGCCAAAGTCAGTGAGAGATTTGGAGGGGGAAGGTATTTAAGGGGAGAGTTTCTTAGTGAGCACTAGGGATTAGTATTCACCATTTAATTTACAAGACTATTTCCTTATAAAGCTTCTTGTGGACAGATGTAATTATTTTAATCTGGCACATAATTTTGTGTGTGTGAGTGCTTATGTGTGTGTTTGTGTGTGTTTTAAGAATTAGTGAGGACTGAAGAAAAAGCCTCCTTAATCTTCCATTTCATAAGCCATGTGACCTAGAAGTTTTACTGTATATTATGGATGTATCTGGATCTAGAAACATGGTATGGCTGCAAGATTTTGTCTTAAATTTTGTTATAGCATAAAACTGAAAAAAAGTTAATATCCCTCAATTGAAAAATGATTGAACACTTTATGACATAGATATAATGGAATATGATAGATGTTATAGTTTCAAGGAAACTTGGAAATCCTTGTGTGAATGGATTGACAATAATGCAAGCAAGGATATAAATGAGAATCTTCAATGACTTCTGAACTCATCAACATAGTGATCAATCATGACTTCAGAAGACTGATAATAAAATATATCTGTATCTTATTAAGGAGAGGTGAGGGACTAGAGAAAAATGAGAAGTGCTTTTAAAAAATAGATGATGTGCTTATTTGTTACAAGGAAGGACTTCTACTTGGGGACAGGATTTGTGGGTTGTAATACAAAAAAAAGAAGAAAGAAGTGTCAATGAAACATTTAAAATATGCAGAATAGAGCAAAAGTTCAAAAGGGGATACTGATAATCAGGGCAGGTTTTTCTTTACTGTGTTAATACACTCTTCAAAAAACGAACAGCATAGAGCAGAGAGTTTCACAGGAAATCTTATTTCTATTCTTGAAGAATTAAAATAGTTGGGAGCCAAGATGGCAGAGTAAAAAGGTAGTCATTCCCACTCTCCCCTATCAACTTCTGAAAGCCCAGAAAATATCACCCCAGGAAAAACCCTGGAACAGCTGAACCAGAAGAAAGATGGGGAGTAGCAGTACAGTAGCCCAGGTAGCTTGAGGGATTAACAGTAAAGGGCCCTCTTGCCATGGGGGAAGGGGAGCAGTATGGAATGGGAGGCACTCAGCCAGCTAGCAGAAAGCCCTACTTTAGCACACCAGGAGGAGATCCTGGTGTCTCGGTATTCTACAGTAAATGAGTCTCCCAGTGTCTCAGCAAAAATAAGGGAAGCAACACTACAAAGGGCCCCAGGTGGACAAACACCCTGATTCCAGCCCAACAACAGATAAGTTGCCAGAACCCTACAGTCTCCAATTGCCAATTAGGAGGAGATCCTGAAACCCAGGATGTGGAATACAGGCAAACACCAACACCTGGACCTCTGAGTGCCTCAAAGGGGAATCAGTGAAAACCAACTCAGAAAACCACCAGATGCCTCGGCATTTTATAGCAAACAGGTCTCCCAATGTCTCAGCAAAACTAAGGGAAGTAGCACTACAAAGGGCCCCAGGCAGATAAACACCCGGCAACACCCATCTAAAATGAGCTGAAGAAAGCTAAAGGAAAGGAAAAGCAGGCAACCTAGAATTGCCCAAAACTTACAGCCTTGCTGATTCCAGCCCAATACCAGGTAAACTGCCTGAACCCTACAGCCTCCAATTGCGAATATCGGAGGCCTGAGTATGCAAAGCCAGTGACCAAGACCTAGGCTCCCAATACAAGAAGCTTGGGTCATAAGAAGCTCTGCTCCCCAACAGGAGAGCTCAATCTCTTTAAAGGCCAGGGAATAAAGAAACACCATGAGTAAAAAGAAATGTACGATAGATTCATATTATGAGGAGAGTGAAGATCAAGACAGAAATTCTGAAGAGGACAACATTGTCAACAAACCCACATCTGCAACCTCAAAAGGGAATACGAACTGGTTTGAAGCCCAAAAAGCCTTCTTAGATGAACTCAAGAGGGATTTTAAAAGTCAAATGAGAGAGGTAGAAGAGTCCTTAAATAATACAATTTGCCAATTGGAAAAAAAAGTACACTAAAGAAAACAAGTCCCTAAAAAACACAACTGACCTACTGGAAAAAAAGTACACTGAAGAAAACAAATTCCTTAAAAAATACAATTGGCCAATTGGGGAAGGCAGTACAAAATCTCATAGAAGAAAACAATTGGTTGAAAATTAGAATTGAGCAAATGGAAATTAATTACTCTATGAAAGAGTCAAAATCAGTCAAACAAACAAAAAAGTGAAAAAATAGATGAAAACATAAAATATCTCATTGGTAAAACAACTGAACTTGAAAATTGATCCAGGAGAGACAATTTAAAAATTATTGGTTTACCTGAAAATCATAATTTAAAAAAAAGAGCCTGGACAGTATCTTTCAGGAAATCATAAAGGAAAACTGCCCTAAAGTCCTAGAAGCAGAAGGTAAAATAGCCATAGAAAGAGTCCACCACTCACCTCCTGAAAGAGATCCCAAATTGAAAATGCCAAGGAATATAATAGCCAAATTCCAAAATTACCAGGTAAAAGAGAAAATACTGCAAGCAGCCAGAAAGAAACAATTTAAATATCATGGAACCACGGTCAGGATTACACAGAAACTTTCAGCTTCTATATTAAAAGACCTTAGGGCATGGAACATGATATTCCATTAGGCAAAAGAGCTTGGATTGCAGCCAAGGATCAACTACCCAGTGAAAATGAGCATGATGTTTCAGGGAAGGAGATGGATATTCAATGAACTAAGAGAGTTCCAAACCTTCCTGATAAAAAGACCAGAGCTCAACAAAAAATTTGATCTTCAAGGACAAGATTCAAGAGAGACATAAAAAGTTAAATGGGACAGAAAGATACAATATATTGTTAATAAGGGCAAATTGTTTACATCCCTACAAGGGAAGATGACATTTGCAACTCTTGAGACTGTATTGTTATTACACCATGTTAAAGGAGTACACATAAAGGGGGTGGATATAAGTTGACTTTGACGTAATGATAAAAAAACTAATTAAGTGGGTTAAATGGATCCAAGTGAGTGGATTAGTCTGATCTAAGAAAATGTACTAAGAAAGGAGGAGGCAGACAAGGGTAAATTACATTACAGGAAAAGACACAAAAACCTATTACAGCAGAGGGAAAGAAGGGAGGGGGATGAGTATTGTTTGAACCTTACTCTCATCAGATTTGGCTCAAAAAGGGAATAACATAATCAGGTATAGAAATCTAACTTGTCCTATAGGCAGTAGGAGGGAAAAGGGGAAAGAAAAGGGAGGGGAGATAGAAAGGAGGGAAGAAACAGTAAGGGTAAAGGGGAAGAAAAAGGAAAGGGCTAATAGAAGGGATGAGGGACTGAAGGAGGTGGTGGTCAAAGGCAAAACACTAGTGAGGAGGCAAAAGGAGAAAGAAAAGCATAAATGGGGGGGGAAAGATGGAGAAAAAGACAGAGATAGTAATCATAACTGTGAATGTGAATGGGATGAACTCTCCCATAATACAGAAGTGGATAGCAGAATGGATTAAAAACCACAATCCTACAATACATTGTTTATGGGAAACACATTTGAAAAAGAGTGACACACACAGGGTAAAGGTAAAAGTCTGTAGAAGAATATATTATGCTTCAGATGAAGTAAAAAAAGCAGGGGTATCAATCTTGATCTCAGACAAAGCAAAAGCAAAAATAGATCTTATCAAAAGAGATAAGGAATGAAATTACATCCTGCTAAAAGGCAGCATAGACAATGAAGTAATATCATTACTAAACATATGTGCACCAAATGGTATAGCATCCAAATTCTTAGAGGAAATGTTCAGGGAGTTACAGGAAGAAACAGACAGCAAAACTATACTAATGGGGGACTTCAACCTCCCCCTCTCTGAACTAGATAAATCTAACCACAAAATAAACAAGAAAGAAGTTAAGGAGGTAAATAGAACATTAGAAAAAGTAGGTATGATAGACCTCTGGAGAAAACTAAATGGGGATAGAAAAGAATATACATTTTTTCTCAGTGGTACATGGCACATACACAAAAACTGACCATGTACTAGGGCATAAAAACCTCACAATCCAATGCAGAAAGGCAAAAATATCAAATGCATCCTTTTCAGATCATGATGCAATAAAAATTATATGTAATAAAGGGCCATGGAAAGATAGACTAAAAATAATTGGAAACTACATAATCTAATCCTGAAAAATGATTGGGTCAAACAACAAATCATAGAAACAATCAATAATTTCATTTAAGAGAATGACAATAATAAGATAACATACCAAAACTTATGGAATGCAGTGAAAGCAGTCCTTAGGGGAAGTTTTATATCTCTAAATGCTTATATAAATAAAATAGAAAAAGAGGAGATCAATTAATTGGGCACACAACTAAAAAAACTAGAAAGAGAACAAATTAAAAATTCTCAATTAAACACCAAATTAGGACTATGGAAAACCAAAGGAAAAATTAATAAAATTGAAATTAAGAAAACTATTGAACTAATAAATAAAACTAAGAGCTGGTTTTATGAAAAAAAAACAATAAAATAGATAAACCTTTGGTTAATCTAATTTAAAAAAAAGAAAGAAGAAAACCAAATTACTAGTATCAAGAATGAAAGGCTACTACCAAGAAAGGGGAAACTAAAACAACAATTAAGGAACTATTTTGACCAACTGTATGCCAACAAATTTGACAATCTTAGTGAAATGGATACATATTTACAAAAATATAAATTGCCCTGATTAACAGAAGAGGAAGTAAAATACTTAAATAACTCCATCTCAGAGAAAGAAATTGAACAAGTCATTGATGAAATCCCTAGGAAAAAATCTCCAGGGCCAGATGGATTTACATGCGAATTCTGTCAAACATTTGAAGAACAATCAATTCCAATACTATATAGACTATTTGGGAAAATAGGTGAAGAAGGAGTCTTACCAAATTCTATTTATGATGCAAATATGGTGCTGATACCTAAACCAGGAAGAGTCAAAACAGAGAAAGAAAATTATAGACCAATTTCTCTAATGAATATAGATGCAAAAATTTTAAACAAAATAATAGCAAATAGATTACAGCAACTTATCACAAGAATAATACACTATGACCAGGTAGGATTTATACCACAAATTCAGGGCTGGTTCAATATTAGGAAAACTATCAGCATAATTGATCATATCAGTACCAAAACTAACAGAAACCACATGACCATCTCAATAGATGCAGAAAAAGCTTTTGAGAAAATATAACACCCATTCCTATTAAAAACACTAGAGAGTATAGGTACAAATGGAGTCTTACTTAAAATAATAAATAGCATCTATCTTAAACCTTCAGCAAGCATCATATGTAATGGGGACAAGCTAGAAGCATTTCCAATAAGATCAGGGGTGAAACAAGGATATCCATTATTACCACTGTTGTGCAATATGATACTGGAAATGTTAGCTTTAGCAATAAGAGAAGAAAAAAGAAATTGAAGGTATTAGAATAGGCAAAGAAGAAACAAAGCTATCACTCTTTGCAGATGACATGATGATATACTTAGAGAATCCTAGAGAATCAAGTAAAAAACTACTTGAAATAATAAACAACTTTAGCAAAGTTGCAGGCTGTAAAATAAACCCACATAAAACATCAGCATTTCTATATATTACCAACAAAGCCCAACAGCAAAAGATAGAAAGAGAAATTCCATTTAAACTTACTGGAGACATTATAAAATATTTAGGAGTCTGCCTCCCAAAACAAACCCAAGAACTCTATGAACACAATTACAAAACACTTTTCACACAAATAAAGTCAGATCTAAATAATTGGAAAAACATCAGTTACTCATGGGTAGGACAAGCTAATATAATAAAAAATGACAATTCTACTTAAGCTAATTTATTTATTCAGTGCCATACCAATCAAACTAACAAACATTATTTTATAGAGTTAGAAAAAATAATAACAAGATTCATTTGGAAGTACAAAAGGTCCAGAATATCAAGAGAACTAATGAAAAGAAATGCAGGGGAAGGTGCCCTAGCTATTCCTGATCTTAAATTGTATTAGAAAGCAGCAATCATCAAAACTGCTTGGTACTGGCTAAGAAATAGATTGGTGGATCAATGCAATAGGTTAAATATGCAAGACACAGTAGTCAATGACTACAGTAATCTTTTATTTGATAAACTCAAAGACCCCAGCTTCTGGGATAAGAAACCACTCTTTGGAAAAAAAAAACTGTTGGGAAAACTGGAAAAGAGTATGGCAGAAACTAGGCATAGACCAAAATCTCACACCATATACCAAAAGAAAGTCAAAATGGGTTCATGATTTGGATATAATGGCTGATACTATAAGCAAACTGGGAGAGCACAGAATAGTTTACCTGTCAGATCTATGGAAAACAGAAGAATTCATGACCAAACAGGAGATAGAGAACATTACAAAAAGCAAAATGGATAACTTTGACTACATTAAATTGAAAAGTTTTTGTACAAACAAAGCCAATGCAGCTAAGATTAGAAGGAAGGTAGAAAACTGGGAAAGAATTTTTACAACCAGTCTCTCTAATAAGGGCCTTATTTCTAAAATATATAGAGAATTAAGTCAAATCTATAAGAACACAAATCATTCCCCAATTGATAAATGGTCAAAGGATATGAACAGGCAGTTCTCAGATGAAGAAATTAAAAACATTTATAGTCATATGAAAAAATGCTCTAAATCACTATTGATTAGAGAAATGCAAACCAAAACAATTCTGAGGTACCACATCACACGTATCAGATTGACCAACATGACAAAACAGGGAAATGATAAATGTTGGAGAAGATGTGGGAAAATTGGAACACTAATGCATTGTTGGCGGAGTTGTGAAATGATCTAACCGTTTTGGAGAGCAATTTGGAACTATGCCCAAAGGGCTCATACCCTTTGACCCAGCAATAGGACTTCTATGGCTATATCCCAACGAGATCATACAAATGGGAAAAGGACCCACATGTACAAAAATATTCATAGCAGCTCTTTTTGTGGTGACAAAGAATTGGAAATTGAGAGGATGCCCATCAATTGGGGAATGGCTGAGCAAGTTGTGGTATATGAATGTAATAGAATACTATTATGCTATAAGAAATTATGAACAGGCTGACTTCAGAAAAACTTGGTAAGACTTGTATAGTCTGATGCTGTGTGAAGTGAGCAGAACCAAGAGAACGTTGTACACAATAACAGCCACGTTGTGTGATGACTAATATTGATAAACTTAACCCTTCCCAGTAATACAAGAATCTAAGACATCTCCAAAGGTCTCATGATGAAAAATGCTATCCACATCTAAAGAAAGACCTATGAAGTTGAATTATTATTTTTTTCTCTTCTGTTGAGTTTTGTTTCCTCTTTCTGGTGGTTCCTCCTATTGGTTCTAATTTTTACTTACAACATCACTAATGTGAAAATATGTTTAATAGGAATGAATATGTATAGCCTATGTTGAATTGTGTGCTGTCTTGGGGAGAGTGGTGGGGAGGAAGGGGGAGAAAAATTTTAAACTAAAAAAAAATGGAAGTGATTGTTGATAAATAAAAATAAATTAATAAAAAAATTTTAAAAGAATTAAAATAATTATATTTGTTAAGTTCATAATTAAAATAAAAAGAAGAAAAACAAAGAAAACTGCGAAAATGTGGTCTATTCAGATTATAATTATATGGATTCTAAACTAGTTGAATAGTGAAGATCAGAGTAGTCATTTATAGTTCTCTTTGAGCTTGACCAGAAGTCTTCATTGAGAATTATGAAGGATCTGTATTTGCCCCAGAGTAATTAAACAATTAAACAATGAACTAACAAAGTCATTGTTAAAATAATGTTTAGAAAAGAATGCTAACTTTAGGACCAAATGATTCAGATCTGAGTTTCTTCAAGTGATACTTGAGGGTTTGAATTAATGACCTTTTATATCCCTTCAACTTCTAAATTTGTGATCCCAAGTTGGTCCAAAATATATATTGATCTTAATTTCACTGTGTAAAGATGCTGTATGTTCATGTTTTAGTCCCTACTTGCTTTTTATCATTTAAAGGCACATACTGGGTGGGTGAGGAGGAAATAATAATAAGAATAGCTTATTTATATGGTGCTTACTATATACCAGGCACTATGCTAAATGCTTGCAATTATTATCTTATTTTATTCTCACAACAACCATGGGAAGTAGATGCTATTATTAACTCCATTTAAAGATAAGAGAACTGAGGCAAACAGTTGTCACTTACCCAAGATCACATAGCTAGTAAGTGTCTGAGGCTGGATTTGAACTTAGGACTTCATGATTTCAGGCCCTATCCACTGTCCCAATGATCTGCAAAGGAAAGGAAGAATTGATCTAACAACATTAGTGTTGGTTTACATTCATGTGTTTTTAAGATTTGCAAAGGTCCTTGCATATATCAATTCACTGGAGCTTCACAACAATCCTATGAAGTAGTTTTAGTGATCATCCCCATTTTATAGTTGAAGAAACAGGGAGCATCTGAAGCAGGAGGTCAACCCAGGTTTTATGTCCATAAACCTAGCACCATGACTATTATATTATTCTACCCTCTCTGCCCCACAGAGTTAGTAAGAGAGTGTAAGTTTCAGGTAGACTCAGTTTGGGGGGAAATTTATATGTGTATATATACACATGCAAACATACATATATATATACACACATACACACATACATATATGTGTGTGTATGTATATTCAATATATGTGTGTATACATGTACATTTTGAATTTTAAAAAGTTTACTTGCACACTATGTGTTGAAAAAGACAAATTCTCAACAATTCATTGGGAAAATAATTTATTCGAATGTCTGTTTTTTGAATGAAATTTGGATGACAACATTTCTGAAAGTTTCAGGAATTAGAAGCCTTAGTAAAGAAGAGAATTGAAAATAGAGGTAGCAAGTCTGGATTCCATTTCTGCTAGAAGACCTAGGTTCACCAATTGTATTATAAAACTGATGATATTAATAACATCTAAATCTTAGACCTGGACCCTTAAAGACCCAAATGAATTATTATCTAAAGGGGAATTTTCAGGTTCTATGACAAAACAAGTAAGGGAAAAAAATACCAGGTGCAAATCTTGCCGCGAAGTCGTTTATGACTTTGCATATTCATAACTCCTGTGCTGATTAAGAGACAGAGAATAGTGTAGTCAACTTAAGTAGAATATTGATTCTGGCACTGGAATTCCCAAGGAAGTGCCCAGATCAGTCTCATGACCCAGTTTACTGGAAGGTGTGATGGAGGGTCCCTTCTGGCCCTGGAGGCCCTAACTGCTGAGTAATTAGTAAAGCTACAAAGAACAGGTGCCCTCATTTCTAAACTATTTGGACTCTCTGTTTTGGCTTTCTCCCTTCTCAGAATAGTAAGTTCCTCTTGATTTTCCTTACTGAGATGCATCCCAGATAAATTGAATGTGTCTGTGAAATACTTGTACACTTTATAGAAAACATGGCACATAAATGTGATATCCTCAGCTTAAAATGTCAGATGCAAGAAAGTTTTTTTCTCAATTTCAAAAAGTAAAATAAAAAGCCATACCATTCAAGAAGTGAAGTGGGTTTTGCATTTAATGTCTATTAATTCCATGTGAGCCAGATCTATTCTCAAATCTATGATGATCAGATGGAAAATGTGTGAATTTCTTTCAATTGTGTCTTTCAATTTGAGAAAGCCTGGTCTCCCATGTACCATTATAAAGGGCACCTTTAATTCCCTCTCCTACATCTTCCTGGTATTTACATTAGTAACATTACACCATAATTGTATTTTATAAAACCCAAGATTCATTTAAATGCCAGAAAATTATGCCGAAGGGATTACATTTACTGCTGGCTGTGTAGGGGATAGAGTTATACAACTGCTATTAATGCTAATGGGAGTTCATGAATAAATCGTCCCCAATACAGATAAAATGCATCTCAAAAATGATGTGCAATGAAGACAATAGAATTATAGGAACAAAAATGATTCAACAATTTGATAATCTGTGCCCTTTTCTCATACCCTACATCAAAACAGAAGCCCACCTGCCTTGAAGACCATTGAAGAAATATGATTTTGTTAGGGACTTTATGACATTAAGAAAAATCAAGGCAAGTCCTTTGTGATTACTGGAGGAGTTTTAGGATGAAAGGACTTACACAGCAGAAGGCTAACCTTGGAATTATTCTGTATTGTATCTAGTACAGTATTATCTACTTGTAGGTATTTAATGGACATTGGGATAATGAACATGATTTCCTAAAAGTAATAATGTTGGATCAGCATTCTATTCTAGTATTGCCAGATGACACTCTTCATTAGCATTCTGTTAAGTCATGTAAGCTTATAACTACTATAACTGGGTTTGGTTGTTAATCTATATTAATAACAATCAAAGTTGTTTGGATTCTCTCATTCTCATAATATCATAGTTTGTGACCTGGAATGGATCTCCAAGACTATTTGGTGAAGCAATTCTCTCTTTCTCATGATGAAAAACCTGGGTCCCAGGGAGGAAAAGTTACTTGCTCAAAGTCATCTAGTCAATAAGTATCAAAGAAAGAAATTGAATATTCATTCTCTGGATATAGAGTCAGTGCCCTGTCCACTCTACCACATTGCCTCCCTGGAGTTTTGTTTTGTTTTGTTTTACATTACAAAAACCTTTTTATGCACTAATTTGAGCTGAGTCAAGTTTAAAGACATAATCAAAATGTATTAATAGATGAATTTTGACTATCTTCACCTATTTTCCTTCTTTATCACATTCAAGTCCAAACCTTGTAGCATTTACTACTTTTTCATTCACATTTCAATTTAAGGTTATATCAAAGTTAATTTTTTAAATCAATTATAAAGAATATTTTTTCAAAGTTATAAAGTGTTCTTCATATAAGTCAAAAAGTATGTTCATCAAGGACAAATAATCCATTTCCCAATGAACAGTCTGCTGGTGATGGGCCTCTTTTACATAGTTAGGTTGGTCCTAGACACTTGTTCTCACACTTAAATCTTTCTAACTTGGAATGAATTGTAGAACCAAAGGTCACCCTTAGGAAACAATGACATCAAAGTTTATTTTTAAGATCTAGAACATTATAGGTACTCCTCAATGACATCCAAGATTACCCAAAGAAATTAGCCTGAGTCAATATGGGAGTATGATTAAAGAGTAACAGTTTTTCAGAATATGAGGTACATTTTATGGGGGAAGTAGTGAGTTAGTCTCCCAAAATCAACATATTGAAAAACAGATACACTGAGTCCAGGACTGAATAGGAAGAAGATAATAAACTAAATTGAATCTGGGAAACTATAATATTTACAATAATTCTAAATTGCTTTCTAATTTGCGTGGACATATACACACACCATCTTTTTTAACACTAATATTCTTATTGTTATATGTGTGACTCATGGAATACTGTAAGTTTAAAAGTATCCAACTTGTGGATTATTCAAAGGGCCTCAGAGATGCGCAAGTGGAGAATAGGAATAGAATGCCACACATTACCAATTCAAGAATCAAAATATTATTATTTTGTTTTTATTATATTTTGTATTATATTTGAACTATGACAATATATTTATATTAAAACACAATAATTAATATCATGATAATAATATTTATAACTGGAAAAGGAAGTAGCTTGAACTAGAGAAAATGGTTAGAGACCCTGAAACCTATATAGGAATTCAAGAAATTGACCTAGACAAAGCCCTTCCACACATTGGACACATCCTCATTGGTTTATTGGTTAGAGGACCCAGATGAAAATTTTAAAGGATGGGTTGTGGGTCATATTGATAGGAGTACTCACTTTGAGGAGATCATGGATCCTTTAATGTATGCCTTCAGATATAAAGCAAAAAGTAACAAAGCAAATTTAATTTCTAATTTATATACACTAAGGGTATCTCATTTTTGTCTAAATTGTTGCTGTATAAATTTATGGAGCCTTTCAGTGAAAATGTGTTTCTAAATATATGTTTGTGAATAAAAAGGAAAATATGATTTAATATGGAATACCTATTATAAAAAAGGAAATTGCAATATTTTTGAAAATGTGAATATTGCATTATATACAGAACTATATTTAAGCTAATAATTTCTCAGGTTACTCTCCCTTAAGGGTGTTTAAATGAAACATAAATAAGTAGATTAAATTAATTTAATGTGATAGCCATGAAAACCTATGAACTCCATGTTGGTTTGAGGGAAAGATGAGTCCTCTTTTAGACAAACTGATTTTTGAGTATCTATGCAGCATGCATATGGAGATATCAAGCAGGTAATCAGAGATGTAAGACTGGGGCTAAGGTAAGAGGTGAGGACTGGATATGTAGCTCTAAGAGTCATCTGCATCAAGTTGTTAAGGAATTCCATGGGACCTAATGGTATTATGAAAGATCCCATCTTTCATGAGATTATGAGAGAGAGAGACAGAGAGACAGAGACAAAGACAGAGAGAGACAGAGACTGGAGAGGCTTCAGAATCTTTCCATCAGTGGTATCATCCTATATTTCTTCTGCCCTTTTGTGGCCAAACTTCTTGAAAAGACCATCTATAATAGGTGCCTTCACTTTCTCTCCTCTCACTCACTTCTTGACCCCTTACAATATGTCTTCTGAGCTCTTCATACCAACAAAAATTGTTCTCCCTAAATTTTCCAATGATCTCTTAATTGCCTAATGAAATCCTCACCTCTCCAGCCTTTATCACTGTTGATCACCCTATTCTCCTTGGTATTCTCCTTTCTCTAGGTTTTTGGAAAAAAAATACTCTCTTTAGGTTCTCCTTCTACCTATCAGACCCTTGAATCTCAGTTTCCTTTGCTGGATCCTCATCCTGATAATTCCCTCTAAATATAGGTTTTCCTCAAGATTCCGTCCTAGATTTTCTCTTCTCCTTCTGTACTACTTCACTTGATGGTCTCATCAGCTCCCACGGATTTAGTTACAATCTCTATATTTTTAATCAAATCAACCTACCATGCCCTAACCTCTCTGCTAATCTCCAATCTCTCATCTCTAACTACCTTTAAGTAATCTCAAATGCCAAATGAATCACAATGAATATATTCTTTAGGGAAGCTTTAGCATATGTGAATCTTAGAGCATTCTTTGCCAGCTTCCTTCTCTTCATAATAAAGTAAAGCAATTTTTTTATTAAGAAAAGAAAAAAAACCTAGATGTTTAGTAGATATCATAAACTCAACATGTCCAAAACTTAAGTCATTATCGTTTTCCCTAAATACTCCTCACAGAAACCTCTCTATTATGGTCAAGGGCAATACCATCCTCTATTCCCATAGAGTTCTTACCTAAGCATTAACTTGAAATCCTCACTAGTTCTCACAACTCCCATACCTAATTTGTTGACAAAGCCTATCTATTTCATCTTTGCAACATTTCTCAAATATGTCCCCTTTTCTCCTCTGATATTGCCACCACTGTGGTACAGGTCTTCTTCAGCTCAGGCCTGGACTATTACAATAGCCTACTGATGGGTCTACCTGCCTCAAGTCTCTCCCCTCCCTAATCCATTCTCCATTCAGCCACCAAAGTTATTTTCCTGAAATTCAGGTCTAACTCTGTCATCCCCTACCCCTACTTAGTAAACTCCAATGATTTGCCCTGGTATTGCCTCCAGAGTCAAATAAAAAATTGCCTGTTGGACATTCAAAGATCTTCATAACATAATTCCCTCCTGATTTTCTTATATTTTACCCCTTGCCACGTGCTCTTTGATCCAATGACACTGGCTGCCTTGCCATTCCTTGAATAGGACATTCCTCTAGCTTCCAGCCATTTTCTTTGTCTGTCTCCCATTCCTCTAATACTCTTCTTCCTCCTTTGTCCTCCTGGCTTTTTTTCAAGTCCAATGAAAACCCCAGGAAGCCTTTTCCAATCCTCTTTAATTTTAGCACCTGACTTCTTTTAATTATTTCCTTTCTCCCTTCCATATATAGCTTGTACAGGTATATTTGCTTTTTTTTTCCACATTAGATTGTTACCTCCTTGAGGGTAAGAACTGCCTTTTGCCTCTGTCTATCTCCAGCACTTACACAGTTTTTGACACATACTAAGTGCTTAATAAAAACTCCTTGACTGACTGGATATCCTTGAAGTTCTCTTCCTCCTTAGGGTGTCTGTGTCTTGACTTTTCTAGTTCCTTCTAAGGATCAGTTCATTTCACCTTCTTTAAGAGGTCTTTCTCACTTTCCTCAGTTGTTGATTACTTTTCCCCAACTATTAGATGACTCTCCAAACTATATATCTAGCCCTAGTCCTCAACCCTCATCTCTCTTCTGAACTTCAGTTCTACCTCAAATATATGTTTTGTCCTTTGAGTTTTATCCTCAAATTATCTTAGGATGATTTTGCTCATTGGAGTCCCACCAAGTTTTCGGTTGAACATCTCCAACTTATCCTGTACATGTAGAAGGATATGTACATAAAAATGCATATACACACATAAATATACATATGTGTATATCTATATACCTACACATTCATATACAGGATATATTGAAGATAATCAACAGAAAGCTTGGTGGGAGTCAAGCAAAATCATCATATACACAAACATATTGTTTGTGTGTGTGTATATGTATGTGTATGCATCTGTACATGTTTGTGTGTGTGTGTGTGTGTGTGTGTGTGTGTGTGTGTAGCTTGTAGTCTTCTCTAATAGACTGTAAGCTCCTTAACATTAGGTACTATATATTGCCTTTGTTTGTATCCCCACATCACAGCACAATGTCTAGATCAGAGCTGATGCTTAATAAATGTTGGTTGATTGATTAACTGTAAATATGCTTTTCACCTCAATTATTCTGATGAGAGGCCATTACTCATAATTTTCTACCAGCATACTCACAAAATTACCCATAAGTTTATTTTACACATTGGTTTTGCTTTTGGCTACAAAATCTCTGTCAATGAGATCAAGTGTTTATGTGCAAAAGTGATTTCTAGACTCTTCTGTTCTCCTCACTGTAGGAATGTGTGTCAGACTATTTAAATCACCTTTTGGTTTCTACTATATGAAATGGTCATAGTTTATAGTAATGTCTATCCTTTCATAAGATTCAGAACAGGAATAGAGGTTAAAGGACATCCAGAACAAGTGATAATAAACTAAAGCCCATAGGCCAAATTCCCCTGCTGCTTGTTTTTGTACAGATAATAATATTTTTTTTACAGTTTCAATTAAAGATTAAAATTTTTAATTTAGGGGGAAATAGAAAGAAAAGGTGGCAGGACTGATTTGGCTTGCAGACCATAGTTTGCTGACCTCTGAACTAAACCAATCATCTCATTTTACAAATGAGGACACTAAGACAGAGGCAGGTACTATGGTTTGTCCATTTAAGGAGTAGGTGGTAAAGCTGGGGTGGGGGTTCAAACCCAGTCTTTTGAAACAAAATAGCATGCCCTTCACCTCACAATAGGATTATTTCCCTTTCTGGCTATTAAGGGATTGTTTAAATAGGTCATGTGGGAGTTACCTCATCTAATCTTTTTTCTTCTTTTAATTTAGTATTGATTAACATCTTTTCTCTAATGAATCAATGCACTGAATACACAGACATCTACTTTGGGAAATATCTCCCAAATATATATCTAGTGTTTTTCCTATCTGTTAAGATTTGATCAATTTCTTTCTTATCTTTCATTTCTTTTCATTTTCTTCCTCTTTTTGTTCTCTCTCTCCCCCTCTCTCTTTCCCTCTCTCTCTCTCCTTCCCTTTCTTTTATTTTAGTTGTTTTATTAGGTGGGACTTGATGTGTCTAACTCCTGATAACTTCTTTAAGAAAATAACCATGTTCTTTAGTTTGATGCTTCTGTTTAGTCTATAAGCCTTTGATTGCTATCAGGTCTTACCTCAAAGCAATATTTTCCAGTATTTTTTTTTGCCCTTCAATTCTATGCCTACCTTTTAATCAAAGTCATAAAGGATTTACATATATGTTGGTGTAATCTTGAGAATCTTATTAAATTCTTAAAACCTACTCTTCTTTTTCCTTGGAAGCAATTTCTTACATAAGTTACAATCATCTTAATTGTAATATTTTTAGAAAATATTTTTAATATTTTAGTACTACAGTACTACAATAGAAGTGAGTACTACAATAGAAGATAAGTTAATTAATTAACAATTATTCATTAAGTGTTTTCTATGTGCCAGTTACTAGGTTCTGGGGATGTAAGTATGAAAAAGAGAAACAATCCAACAAATATTTTAAACTATCTACTACTATATGTAAGTTACCATTGTCAGTAATAAGAAAAAAAACAAACAAAAGAGTACATAATATCAATCAGATTTAACTAAGAGTAGGATTCCAATCTCATATGATTCTATGTCTTCCTTTTACATAAATAGTTTGGCAAATTCAATGACTTATGAGTCATGAAGTGGCATTTCTGAATCTTGGGTTTAACGTGTTTGGCCACTGCACCTCTTTTGGCATTCAAAAGCATTTCCAAAGACACTAAATAAATGTCAAAGGGTTGCTTGACCTCACAGCTTTCTATTCTGTCTTGTCATGCCTTAGCCTATTTGTTTATTGTTACCTAGGATATTGGACTTATTTCACCAAGCATGTATTTGCTTCTCTCCCTTCAGCAATTTTGTCTGCTAACTATTCACCCAGGACCACCTCTTGCTGGGTTCACAGTCTCTGGCTTTTGGCACTGCCCCCATAATACAGTGGCTCATGCTGTCTATTGGCCTGGTAAAATTTCCCATCTGACTCCAGGCTCTGGCTGAAATGCTTTTGCTAATTAGCCTTCCTAGAAGCCCATCTTTTACCTTATCTAGAAAGATAAACCTTGCCAACTTGAATGTTGCTACACTTCAGAATGGGTTAGGCTAACAAAGGTAATCCTTGCAAATTAAAGTCATGCCTCCCACTCCCTAATTTGTAGATTATAGTCCTTATAGGACAACAATGACCAAAGATTTTGAACATTCTTTGTAACCAAAATAATTTTATTTGTAACAAAAGAAAACATGTGTGTCATGTAGAGAAGATAATTCTAGCATGAAAAATATATACTTTCACTAAAAGTCTTCTCCAGTTCCTCCACATGGTTTGACAATGTCTCTAGGGTCTTAAAGATGAAGCTGGAGGAACATGAGATCTTGAAGGTACTACCAAACTCTACATGCTTTGTATGCATCATCTGAAGACAACTTAGATAAATTTAGAGGACCTCCTTATCAACAGGTAGATACAGTATGGTATAATGAAAAGAGCACTTGATTTGTTGATAGAGCAATTTGATTAATATCAAATTAACATGATATCATTTTTGATAGCTGTATGACACAGTGATGTAAGTAAAGATACCTATGTGCATAGAAAAGTAATCCCTTGTCACATTGAATTTCAATGTCCCATCCTTTTAGTGAGGAATAGTGTGAAGATCCTTTCCCAGTTACTTAACTGCCTTTTAATGACAAAAGATTAGTCATGGGAATTCTGCTAGAGGTATAGATCATCTCTGTTACTGAACCATGAATCAGAAATAAGGAGTAACCTTCGTAGAGGAGGGGGATTCACTTCTGTGGAACAACACATTTGAGCGATGCATGTATATTTCAGACATTTTTGATGTGTTGATTGGTTTTTCCATCCCACCCCCCCTTTGCTTCTTCTTTTTCTTCCTCAACAGTTGCATTATACAAAATTGGTCTCTTGGAGGAGGAGTGAAAATGATGATAGGAGAAATGTTTACAAGGTAAAAACAAAGGATTTTGATAAATTTACTTTTTCTTTTTTCCTAATTAATTTTTTTAGCTTTTATTTAGTATTTTATTACTCACCAGTTATTTGTAAAACAATTTTAACATTCATTTTTAAAACTTTGAGTTCCAAATTGTCTGCCTTCCTCCCTTCCCACCACCCTCTTATTGAGAAGGCATGAAATTCCACATAGGTTATACATGTGTAATCATGCATAATAGTCATGTTGTGAAAGAAAATATTGACCAAAAATAAAAAAAACTCAAGAAAAATAAAGTAAAAATAAAAAAGTATGCTTCAATGTGCATTCAGTCACCATCAGCTCTTTCTCTGGCGATGGATAGCATTTTTCATTATAAGCCCTTCAGAGTTGTGTTGGATTGTTGTATTGCTGAGAATAGCTAAGTAATTCCCAACTGATCATCCTAAAGTATTGTTGTTACTTTGCGCACAGTACATTTCACTTTGTATCAGCCCATGCAAGTCTTTCCAGGTTTTTCTGAAAGCATCTTGTTCATCATTTCTTATAGTATAATAGTATTCCATCAGAATAACATATCACAACTTGTTCAGCCTTTCCCCAGTTTATGGGCTTCTCTTCAACTTCTAATTCTTTACCCTTAGAAAAGAGCTGCAATAAATATTTTTGTACATATAGGCTATTTTTCTTTTTTATCTCTTTTGGGATACAGATCTGGTAGTGGTATTTCTAGGTCAAAGGGTATGCATGATTCTATAGCCCTTTGGGCATAGTTCTAAATTGCTCTATAAAATGGTTGAATGAGTTCACAAATGCACCAACAGTGCATTAATGTCTCATTTTTTTCCCACATCCCCTCCAACATTTGTCATTTACCTTTGCTGTCCTATTAACCAATCTAAAAGGTATGAAGTAGTACCTCAGAATTGTTTTTAATTTGCTTTTCTCTAATCAATAATGAGTTAAAGTATTTTTTATATGACTATAGATAACTTTGATTACTTCATCTGAAAACTGATCATATCTTTTGACCATTTATAAATTGGGTAATGGCTCTTATTTTTATAAATTTGACTCAGTTCTCTATATGTTTGAGAAAGGAGGCCTTTATCAGAGAAATTTGCTTCATTTTTTTTTCTCAGTGACTATTGCCAACTGTATTTCCCCCATCCTATTTTCCATTTTTTATTTTATTTTTGCTCTCTTCTCACCCTGTCCCTCCTCAAAAGTGTTATGCTCCTGAATACCCCCTCCCCCAATCTGCATTCCCTTCTATCATCCCTCACTCCCCTTCTTCTCTTATTCCCTTCCCCTCCTATTTTCCTGTAGGGTAAGGTAGATTTCAATACCCAATTGACTGTTATTGACATTTTTTTATGCCAATTCTGATGAGAATAAGGTTCACTCACTTCCCCTCACTTTTCCCCTCTTTCCCTCTACTGAAAAAGCTTTTTCTTGTCTCTTCTATGTGAGATATTTTACTTCATTCTACCTCTCCCTTTGCCTTTCTCCCAGGACATTCTTCTTTCACCCTTAATTTTATTTTTTTATATCATCCTTTCACATTCAACTTACACCTGTGCCCTCTGTCTATATATACTTCTTCTAACTACCTTAATAATGAAAAATGTCTTATGAGTTATAAATATCATCTTCCCATGTATGAATGTAAGCAGTTTAAAATTATTAAGTCCCTTTTGATTTCCTTTTTCTGTTTACTTTTTTATGCTTCTCTTGAGTCTTGTATTTGAAAGCCCAGTTTTCTATTTAGCTCTGATCTTTTCAACAAGAATACTTTAAAGTCCTCTATCTCATTGAATTCCATTTTTTCCCCTGAAGGAATTACTCAGTTTTGCTGTGGATGATTCTTGGTTTTAATCTTAACTTCTTTTCCTTCCAGAATATCATATTCCAAGCCTCAGATCCTTTAATGTAGAAGCTGCTAAATCTTGTGTTATCTGGACTGTGGCTCCATGATACTTGAATTGTTTCTTTCTGGCTATTTGCAATATTTTCTCCTTGAACTGGGAACTTGGCTATAATATTCCGGGGAGTTTTCATTTTGTGATCTCTTTCAGGAGGTGATTGGTGGATTCTTTCAATTTCTATTTTACTCTCTGGTTCTAGAATATCAGGGCAGTTTCCCTGAATAATTTCTTGAAAGATCATATTTAGGCTCTTTTTTTTTGGATCATGTTTTTCCAATGAGCTATTTCACATTGTCTTCTATTTTTTTTTTCCATTCTTTTGGTTTTGTTTTATTGTTTCTTGATTTCTCATAAAGTCATTAGGTTTCATTTGCTCCATTCTAATTTTTAAACAATTATTTTCTTCAATGATCTTTTAGACCTACTTTTCCAACTGTCCAATTCTGCTTTGTAAGGCTTTCTTCTCCTAATTAGCTTCTTGGATCTCTTTTAGCATTTGACCTAATTTGCTTTTTAAGGTATTACTTTCTTCAGTATTTTTTTTTGTCTCCTTATGAAGCTGTTGACTCATTTTTCATGATTCCTTTGTATCACTCTCATTTCTCTTCCTAATTTTTCCTCTAACTCTCTTACTTGATTTTCAAAATTATTTTTGAGCTCTTCCATGGCCTGAAACCAATACATATTTTTCTTGGAGGCTTTGGATGTTGGAGCTTTGATTTTGTTGTCCTTCTCAGTGTTTGTTTTGATTTTCCTTGTCACCATAATAACTTTCAATAGTCAGATGTTTTCCCCAGTGTTTGCTCATTTCCCCAACCTATTACTTGACTTAACTTTTTACTAAAGTAGGGCTCTGCTTCCAGGGTAGACAGCACACTTCCAGGTTGTCTTGGGCTGGAAATTTGCTTCACTCCATCTTTTTGCAGGCTCTGCTGCTCTAGAATTTATTTAGAGTCATTTTAAAGGTATTTGGAAGGGCTTGAGAGAGAGAGAGCTCAGGCTAGTACCTATCTTTACTCAGCCATCTTGGATCCACCTCCAATAAAACAATTAAAAAAAAAGAAACAAGTCATAGAATTTGATAGCAGAGTTTGTGGAGAATAGAATATTGTGTGGCTATGGAAACTAGCAACAACCAGAAGGGGTAAAAAATAAAAATTAGAAAGTATAAGAGACTACAATGAAGTAAATGCCTGATAGAGATTTAAATAATCAACTTAGACATCCACCCCATTATCATTTATTTAGTAACTACTAGATAGAAAGTTAGCTGCTGGAGGAGGGAAGCTTAAATCAATCAAATAATCAGTAGACATTTATTAAATATTTAATATGTTCTAGACACTATAGTAAGCCCTGGAGATAGAATAAAAAAACAAAACCTGTACCTGCCATCAAGAAGCTCACAAAATTTGCTGCTCTTAAGGAAATAATAGATAGATCATATTAGATAGATAGATAAATGATAGATAGATAGATAGATAGATAGATAGATAGATAGATAGGTAGATAGATAGACATGGATATATAATACAGATATAGATATAGATATCATTACATACTTGAAACATACATAGTACATGAAGGTAATCTTAGACTGTAATAATAATACCCCAGGATTGAGGAAAGGCCTCCTTACAAGAGGTAGCATTTGGACCTAATTCTAAATAGATCCAAAGATTGAGATTAAGGAGGGTAAAACTTCCAGGCAGGGGAGACAGTCAGTAAAATGGCCTGGAAACAAGGGATGAAGTTTAATGTATAAGGAATAACAAGGTAGCCAGTATGGTTGAATGAAACAATATGTATGTGAAAGATAGAGAGCAGATATGTTGTGAAGAGCTTTAAATGCCAACTACAGTTTACATTTTATGATGGTTGAAATAAGGAGTTACTAGAGTTTAGTAAGTGAAGGAAGTAAGATGGTCAGACATGTGAGTTAAGAAAATCACTTTGTCAGCTATGTGTACGATGGATTAGAGTGGGTGTGGTGGTTCAGGAACAGTGTCCTTGAATATCTCTCTCATACTATGTATAATTTCTTGACATTTATTTCTATTGTGAGTCACCATTACTGCTGGCAGAGTTTGAGAGATGGTCATTGAGGGAAGATGAGCAAATATTCTCCTTTACATTCAGAAAGAAGGCACAAGAGAAATGGAAAAGAAGGAATACTAGAAAATCGACTAATCAGAAACTACAACCAATTTACTTTATAGGCCCTAAGGTATATGATCCTTAGTTAACCAATTATGAGTAGCTTCCTCTGTTCTTTCCATAAGATGACAACTGATAGGCTGGTGTTCTTGTTGGAAGGCTCCTTTCAGCTTCATGAATACAATGGACTGCCTTGAAATCTCATCAGGATTAGGACATTCCTAAAAATGATTAATGATCTCCACAATTTCTATCCTCCATCCCCTCAAAATTGCAATACTGCTTAGCCACACGTGGTTGAGTCAGCTCAACTAGTTGATCAGACCAATAGATGAGAATCCAGAGCACTCAAGTACTAAAAAGCAAAGAGCATTAGAAATAGATAGATAGATAGATAGATAGATAGACAGACAGACAGAAAGATAGATAGATAGATAGGTAGATAGATAAAGGAAAGAACAAGCTGATCTAGTCAGTCAGCCAGCTAGCATTTTTAAATTCCTACTATGTACCAGACACTATGCTAAGTGCTGAGAATACAAATAAAAGCAAAAAAAAAAATCAAAACAAATGAAATAAACAAACAAAAAACAGTCCCTCCTCTCAAAGAGCTCACAGACAGTGCAAATGATGTCAGGACATGGAGTGTCTTATGGAAGAAATAACAAGGGGGCCAGTGTCCCTGAGAAAATAAAAGGATAAAGGGGCAGACCAACTGGGCAGAAATTATAAAATAACTATACCTTAATTCTGAGGCAAGAGCCTGACCTAACAAAAATCCTCTTATATACTTTCTGAAGAGTCAGAGATAAGTTCAGAAATGTATATGTAACTTTAATGATAAAAGGTCATAGCATTAGAAAATTAGAAAAGAAACAGAAAAGGTCTGTTTCTTATCCATGATCAGGCCTACAATTCTTAAATAAACAAGAGAGATGGACAGCTATAAAATATAGATTATTTGAAATTGAAAACATTTTACACAAGAAAAATTAACATAACTAATATAAGAAGAGGAGGGGTAAAATTAAAAGAAATTGCCTCAAATATCTCTGGCAAGGACCCAATACAAAGGTAATTAACAAGTACATAACCAAAAAAAGGGCCATTTTCTAATGCCTAAGTGTTGTAAGGATATAAACTGTGTTCAAATGAAAAATTGCAAACTCTTATCAACCGTAAGAAAAAATCCTGAAAACCAATACTAAGGGAAATCAGAATCAAAACAACACAGAGGTTTTACATTATACCCAGCCATCTGGCAAACATGATAAAAGAGAGGAATAATCAAAATTTTAGTTTTGTAGGTGTTATTGTGGAAAGTCAGATACAGTAAAATAACCAGATTCAAATGTAATTGGGAAATATTTAACAAAATAAATGAAAGTACAATAAAATATATATAATGTTAATATGTGGTTTCCTAGGTCAATATGTATCTATACAGATCAATATTTATAACTTATTCATCTGCCTTTCTATTAAAGTTTGACACATTGCACTAAAACATTGCTGGTGGGACAGTGTATGCATACAACCATTCTGGAAAGTAATTTTAAATTATGCAAATTAAGTGGCTAAACTGTACCCCTTGATCCACTGATTCCATTGAGAGGCATAAGCCCTGAGGAAGTCATAAAGAACAAAGAAAGTTGTCTTGTACACAAAAGTTTGGAAGCAAGGAACTAGAAACAAAGTAGAGCCTATCAATAGGAGAATGGCTAAACAAATTGTGGTGCATGAATATAATGATGGATTATGGTGAAATAGTAATAAATTATTGATCAAGTATTTATTTTTAATCACATTCTTTCATTACACATATAATTTAGTTCTTATGAATCATTGTAGATTAAGAAGCATATATGAGATTCTGTGTAGGTTGTTAGGGCATTGGCTCTAGCTAGCTCCCTTGTTAACCAAAATTTTCACTTGTATTTATTGCCTTTGTCCACTTAAGTTTTTTATTTCTATTAATAGCTTTGTTGTAAACTATAGTCATAGTTACTCCAAGATCAGATATAAAACACAGAGGATGGAAAAACCCCTGAGTATTGCTCACCTGTCAAAGTTCCCCATTCTCATAAAATTTTTTCTATTCTTTTCAAGGATGGTTACAAGAGATAGACTTCCATGATGACACTGAAATGTACCCAAATACCCTAATCAAACAGAAATTGTAAACCCCTACGTAAATGAATATCATGTCCCTCAATTTGGGATTAATGTTCCTCATTTATTATGTTCCCCATTCTGATGTTTCTCATTTATGTTCATAAAGATGCTCTGTAAACTCAGTTCAGAGTCCTTGTACCAACTGAGATGGTCTCAGACCCATTTTATTGGCAAACTGCTAGCCATGGCTAATAAACTGATTGTGCTTAAAAAAAATCTTCAAAAATGAGCACATCATGGAGGGGAAAAGGAAGGGGTTTCTTATAAATGTCTAAGCAATCACTGGGTAGGTGAAACTAGAGATTTATGCCTTGTAATTGATGAAACATCCTGGGGATAAACTGTGCCTAATTGTTCAAACTTTCCCAAAGGAATTTTCCCAATGACAAACTCCCTGACCATCCCCTCTAGCTAAGACAGAAAACCATACCTGTAGAGGATTTCCACAGAGGAAAAAGAACCCACGACCTCAAACATCCATGAACACATCCATGAGCAACCAACTCGATTTTGAAATGGTATTATGTTTAATCTTGGAATGCAGAATTAATAGGAAAATTTTAGACAATTAGTGTAATGTACTTCTAACTTTCTTTAAATATCCAAGGGTTAATTTCCAAATTACAGAAATAAATAAATATTCTGCTCCTCTCTCCTATATCCAAGAAGTAAGTATGTCTACCATTTCTCCTTCCTGTTGAGAGATACCCAGTCCCTGACCTTCAGAGGAACTATAGCCAAAAGCAAATGATTAGAGGTTGACTATATTTCAATGAAAACTAGGAACAGTAGGTATTTTGTATTTACTAATCTGTGTAATATCTCCTCCATGGAACATCACAGTCCTTCAGTGCAGGGTATGCTTGATTTTTATCTTTTCATCCCCAGGTCTAGGAGAATTCCTTATACAGAACAGGCACTCAAGAAATGTTCACTTTCTTGAATTGCATCATGGCAATCTTTGGAGATGAAAGTATTTTCTGAGTCTCCTTTAGCCCTATGATTACAAAGCTTGAATCAGGACACCTCAATTGTTTTTGAGGTTGCCTTAATAACTAATTCTATGAAAATCATTTAATTTTTCTGATTCCCCTTGCCTTATCTCTATAATTAATTAGTCTAAAAATTTCTGTCCCTCAATGATCTCACAAAGATATCATGAAAAAAATTCTGGCTTTTAAGGAGTTATAAAATGCTTTGAGCTCTGTAGAAATGGATTCCATATAAATATGAGTTATGAGCAGTAAGAAATGCCACAACAATTAATGAAACCATTGTGGTCTACAGTGAGCCATTATTGTCTATAAGAAATAAAGCAACTTAAAGCTAATAAGCAAAATGCTGGAGATTCAGATATAGAGTAAATCAGTTCTGTTGCACTATTTGTATACTGAAGATTTCAATACACAAAATGAAATTATCTAAAGGCCAGGCCTAAGAAGAATCCTTTCATAAACACTAATTAATGACTTGCTGGTGATTGCATGACAACATTCACTGATGCATAATTGAATAGCAGAGATTAAAAAAAGGAGAGTGTGGGTAGAGATTTAATAATTCATTCCTCCTACACTAATCAAGATTTCTGACTATTTCATATAGCAAGCACAATTAGGATAGTCTTCCTTTCTTCCTTCCACTTTTCTTCTTTTTTCCTTTGTGAATAACAAACCACCATTACAGGGTTCCTTAATGCAAGTATGCTAATAGCTAAAGAGGAAATCATCATAATGAGTGTTGAAAAACATATTTTAAATTAAATTAAAAACCTTTTCACTTGTTTATATATCATATTCCATTATTTTGTATCAGTGGAGTGCTTTGTTGCAGGAAACAATGGGTGTTCCAAAATACAACCTTCTATTAGTTTCTATATTTCCCGAGGGCTCCTAATAGGACAATTGAGTGTGTTGCTTGGAGCATTTTTTCATATTACTTTACAAATTAACATGATTGTAAATATCATAGCAAGAACATTCTTTCAGTGAACCAAGATACTACCTTACTTGATATCTTATTATTTATGAAAGATATAAGGTAGATTAAAAATGTGTCTGTTTATACACAAATTATATTCATTCCTTTAAATTATAGTTTATTTTACTGATGGAGAGGAATTTTATTATTTTTTTCAAACACAATAGATACATTATTGTCTATTGTGAGTCATTTATTCTATTTGGGTATCATTTTTTTTCCTTACCTATAAAGGATGAACCTTCAAGGTCTTCAATCTTCAAGGTCCTTCCAACTTTCACTCCCATCATTCTATGAGACAAATCTTCGATATTAGAAGTATAGTATGGAACAGATCTCTAAGACAAGATGTAACTTATCCTGATTCCTAAATAACCATCTGAAATCTAACAGATACTTCAACATTCTGCTCTAAATATTTCCAGGAAATCAAGTTCTATAACTTAACTCAATGGCATGCTTTGAGTAACTAGTAAAGTAACTAACAAGAGAGATAATCAGGTGTCCCTCATTTATGTATTCAACTCACTACAAACACAGGGACAAATTTTCAATACAGAATATTGAGCATAGTAAATGCTTAATAAATGTCGGTTGGCTTGATTGTTGAGTAATCCTGAGTGTCAATATCATGGGGCATATGTAAGTTTGACAAAGGCATTTATCAATATCATAGAAGATACCCCATCCAAAGTCAGAGCAGAAGTAAAATTTCATCAAGACACTCATATTCTCTAGATATCCTGGTTAGTGGATGACATTGGAATAATTGTGTCAAATCCCAAAATATAACAGGGTTTCCTCAGGAAGATGTACAGTTCACCACAGATATCTTTTGGAATCTACAGAGGAAAACAACAACAGCAATAACAATAGCAAAAGAAGCAACAGCAACAAGTGTATGAAGAATTATTTGATCAAGGAGGAAATCAGGATGAATTGCACTTGGCAAAGTGGGTCATTGATTCTCAGCTGCTCACTTACTGCAAATGTCAACTTTTTCTAGTCTCAAAAAAAACTTTCCTCTAGAAAATCTTGATGTATCACAAATTCAGAAGAATTGAAAATTGTAAGAAACCCAGAGGACTGCAAAAATAGAGTTACGCTCTGAATAAACAGACTGCTGCTTATCATCAGGGATTAGTCACACTCAGAGATCACAAAGGAATTCTTTAAAAACAGCTATAGTCACAAAAAGGAGGTAGTCCAGCCATTTAGCAAGAGCAGAAGGAACTACACTGACTACACTTACATTCTCACAGTGTTAAGGGGTCTAGAAGGTCTCCAGTGCATTGAGTAGATCTGCTATTGACTAGGTTTGTACGGGCTGCTTCTACACTGGAAGAAGGCACACATATCCATGTGCTCTCAAACCAACTGAACTATTAAAGTACACATAATATCCAAGTCTAATGATGTGGTTAATAGAGAAATAGGTCTGGAGCCAGGAAGATATAGTTTAAATCCAACCTGAGACACTCATTTACTAGCTGGGTGACTCTAGGCAAGTCACTTAACCTATCTTTGCCTCAGTTTCCTCATCTGTAAAATGGGGATAATGTATCACCAACTTCTCAGACCTGTTGTGAAGCTCAAATGAGATAATTGTAAAGTGCTTAATATAGTGCCCAGCACATAGTAAGCATTATATAAATGTTAGCTATTAGGTAAAAGGTTAACCATCCAGCATTAAAGGTATTTATCTACACTTGAAATGTATCAAATCCATATTGCCACATTTTTTCTGCCTAGGTTAAGCAATACTATTATTTCAGCCTCTACTATTTTCCTCGTACTTATCTTTTCATCAGTTAAATTGCTTCCTTCTATAAATTATCTACATTCTAAACATAATGTCCTAGGATAGGTTTAATTTTTCTAGCTCCTTTCCTATATTTCCCATTAGTGTTTATAAATCCTAGTTAAAGATCACATTTTGAAGAACATTACTTTGTTGCTTCCCAAATTGTACACAAGTATACATCTACACACTTTTGTGAACACATGTATATGCATGAATGCGTACTAACTAGAAATAGCATAACATGCTAGTACAGTAAATTGAGCATAGCTCTTGGAATAAGGAGATCTGGGTTCAAGTTTTAGCTGTAGCATTTTCTGAGTCACTCTAGGTAAGTAATTTTACCATTCTAAGCTTCAGATTACTTACCTATAAAATGTGATTTGTATAATATGCTTAACAACATGCCAGGGAAGGGAAAAAATTGTCAAATTCATTTTAAAACAATATTGAGGCAGCATATCATAGCCTCTAGACCTGGATCCATATCCTACCTTAGATACTTACCAGTTCTGTGATACTAGGCAAGTCATTTCCTGTCTCTTGTCTTCCCGTTCTTCATCTGTAAAATGGAGAGATTAAGCTCAATGATTTCTAAGATTCCTTCTTCCTCTAAATCTATGATTCTAAATGTTTAATTTTATAAGTATTAACTATCATCTGAGTGATACCTTTGAAGTAATGCTAGTTTGGGATTCAGAGTACCTGGGTTCTAATCCTTGTTCCTGCTCACCAAAGATGTGGAACTGTGAGCAAGTCACTTTGTCTCTCATGATCTCTGGTTCCTCAATTCTAAAATGAAGAGGCTGGGCTAGATGACTTCCAATGCCTCTACTAGGCTTAATGCTATGAACCTAGGAGCATTGCCATAATGATGACCAGCATCATTGCCTCAAGCCCAAGACAGTTGGAGGAGACTGGGTCATTATCCCAGGAGCAATCAATGGACTGGTTCACAGGCCTTCTAAAAGATGAGATGAGCCTATGATATTTGCTTCAGGAAGGGAGGTAACTTCATGCACTATCAAGGTCATGAATTTTGGGAATGGCATCTATTCAACAAGTATTTGTCAAATGCTTACTATTTATACATATTAGAGATAATAGAAAAATGCAAAAGGGACATAGTCCGCATACTCAATGAATTTGCAATCTAGAAGACATACACATAAAACAACAACAACAACAACAACTTGAGAACAATTTCAACAAATAAGTTAATGCAATATGGAGAAATCCCTAAGATGACAGAAAAGCGAGTAAGGGAATAAATTCAGGTAAAGTGAAATGGAGCAGCTATGTGGGACAGTGGATAGAGCACTGGGCCAAGAGTTAAGAAGACCTGAATTCAAATCCATCCTCATATACTTACTAGCTGTGAGACTGTAGGCAAGTCACTTAACTCTGTTTGCCTCAGTTTCTTCATCTGTAAACTAAGGTAAAGAAGGTCACAGCAAATCACTCTCACACGTCTATCATGAAAACCCCAAATTCATGAAGAATTGCACGTGACTGAAAACAACTGAACAACAACAATAACGGTGAGATGGAATCATATTTAAAAGAAATAATAGATATTGTTTGGTAGAAAGGAGTGACTAAAGGAGAAAGAAAGAGAGAGAATCAGAGAGAGGCGGAGACATAGTGAAACAAGATGAGAGGAAAAATAGGCAAAATTAGATGTCTGTTGTGGGATTAAAGGAGTCCAGGGGTACTGGACTAGTGAATAAACAATTTTTAAGCTATGAAAGGGCTCTCCTTCAAAATTTATTCATTTGTTCCCAAAAGCAGCATGTATTTTATTTCTTTGTTGCCACATAATATGAAAGATTCCATCCATCTCACTAGACAACTGTTTCTCCAATAGTTATATCGTTAAAACATATAAAGAGGCAACTCTCCAGGGATGATACTCAACTCATCCCTTGCCATGTGCACATAAATACATAAGAAATTTAAAAATACTCTAAATCACTAATACTTAGAGAAACACAAATTAAAGCACCTTTGAGATTCTCCCTCACAGCTATCAGACTGGAGAAAAGTACAAATGTTGGAAGGGTTATAGTCAAACAGGGAAATTGATGCACTTTTAGTAGAATTATGCATTAATGCAACTACTATGGGAAGTACTTTGGATCTCTGCTTTCAAAGTTAGTAAACTATGTATGGCCTTGCCCCAGCATACAGCAACATAAGCAATAAGCTTATATCTCACAAAAAAAAAACTCAAAGAAAAAAAAAACACCCGATATTGAGGAATTTAAAGTTCTTATAGAAGCTTTTTATATGGTAGCAAAAACAAAAACAAAAAACTGGAAGCTAAGACATGAATTGGGGAATGGCTGAACAAATTATGATGTTTTAATATAATGGAATATTATTATGCTATAAGGTGTGAAGAAAGAAATGCCAGAGAAATTTAAGAAGAAATTTGCTTTCAGAGAAATCTGGGAAGGATTAAATTGTCTGATCCAGAATGAAGTAATCAGAGCTAAGAGTCTATTTTATACTATAACATCATTTTTAAAACAATCAATTTAAAAATACTTAAAATCTTTGATCAACAAAATGATCATTCATGATTCCAGAGGACTGATAATAAAAGATGCTACCCTACTGCTAACTGAGAAGTGAGAAATGAATATTCAGAATGAGATACACTTGTTTTTGGATATGCCCAACATATGAATTTGTTTTGCCTAAATATGACTGTTACAAGGAGTTTGATTTTTCTCCATTATGATTGGAGTGGGGAGAACAAATATGTTTTATAATTTAAAAAATAATTAAAAAGCAATTGTAAAAAAAATTCAAATGAGATATATGGCATACAGCCCTATGTATCACAGAATTGTGCAGCACTTGGTGACCCATTTGCTCATTTAATAAATGAAGAGACTAAGGTCTAACGAGACTGGCGGACTTTGTCAAAGTCATACTTTTAGTCCCAGTTTGTATCTTTACACTAAACCACGAATTAACATACAACCAGCTTAAACATACCCCCCCCCAAAAGAAAGATAGCTACAGTGTCTTCCATAATCTTGTTCTTGAAAGTCAGTACCACAATGACACTATGGAAGTAAATGAGCAGCCTTCTTCATAAACATGGTTTTTTTTGTTTTTGTTTTTTGTTTTTGTTTTTTTCCCATCTACCATAAGTGCAACACATCCCTTAAAAGACTAGAGAAGCACAGTGCCTCTTTCAAGAAATAGTCCTTAAGACAGAATTCAGTTATGAATGTTTAAGCTCAATAAAGATCACAAAAACAAGCATAGCTGATTCTAACTTAGCATTGTAAAGTTTAAAAAATAAAGTGAGTTTACTTAATTCACCTGGTTTATCTTCCTTGAGTAAGATAAATAAATAATGAATTAATAAGCCAAAATAGAAAGTGGTATTTCATAATTTAATTTAAAAGGCAGAGGTATGAAAAAAGTTTATACAATCTGTGGTGAGGTATGGTACTTTTTATTCTATAATTATAATCAATCTGCTTCAAGAGCTTTTGTTCCATAGAGAACCCCAGTTTTGGAGTAATCTATCTTCCACTGGCCTCACCATGATGATGTATTATATGAATATTTCATCAATGTGACACCACCCTCTGATGATATATTAGTCTAACACATCATCAGAGACATCAGCAAAGATACATTACTCAACAGACTGTATTCTAGCTTCCATTGAGAATGGATTTATTTGCTGAATATTGTGGCAAAGATGCAAGTCTTCCAAAGGGTAGCACATCTAATTACCAAAAGGCAATCCTGTTTAGCTGAAAATGAACCTAGAGACAAAAGGTGAAAGAAATGAAGGAAAGTGCACGTCTTTGATTAACTGCCTCATCGGGCCATGGGAGGAAGGGATGTGAGTGTTCCTCTTGACAACCTTTGGGGAAGAAGCTAACCTTTTCATTTTTGTTTTGGGTTCCCTATCACAGTGTCTGGTATACAACAGTTTCTTAATAGATAATTATTGATATGAATTGAAGAAGGGAATAGAACCCAAAGATATTATTCAATATGTGAAAGGATAATTTTGGTTATTTTATACCTGGATTATTTTTTTACTAATGAAAGACAAAAGAAAGAAAGAAAGAAGAAAAGAAAAGAAAAACAGTAAGGAAAAAAGGAAAAGAAGGAAAGAAAGAAGGAGGGAGGGAAGGAAGCAGAGAAGGGAGAAAGGAAAGAGAAAGGAAGGATGGAATAATAAAAAATCATTTCTTAAGTTTATATTGTGTTAAATATTGTGCTAAGTTCTGGGAATACAGAGTCAAAAAGAGACAGTAAGGAGCCAATATTCTAATAGGGGATAATAATACATGGCCAGGGAAAAGTGTTTAAGTCTAGGAATTCACATGATGTTGTGTGGAAGTATAGGGAAATCAACAGATGTGCCCTTTCAAGTAGCAAAGATAGTATTGATTTGATTACAGTTCAGTCTGTCATAGTGAGTAGAAAAGCTGGCCTCTAAACCAGGAAGACCTGAGATTAAGGTCCACCTATGACACATACTAGCTGAATAATCATGAGTATGTCACTGAACTTTTCGGTACTCTAGGCAATTCTCTAAGACTTTGCTACAGAGAACAGGCAGACCTCCTTTAATTGAGGGTGTTTCATCACCCAGGAGTTTTTAATACTCATGAAAACACAAACCCAATGCCATCCCAGCACAAAGTCTGGATGGGTCTGTCCATGGTATTGGGCTGGAAAACGAGAAGAAGAGGATAAGAACATGGTTGAGGAGGGGCCTGAGTAGATCTAATGAGGTTTCATCCATCAAAACAGCTCAGCCCCATGATAGGAATAAAATTTAGACCGAGAAAGAATACCGCACTATCACTTCCCATCCAACAACATCATTAATGTTTCATACATCTAAATTTCAAGCATGATGTGAAAATCCAGTAAACACAGCAGGACTTTCAGCTGAACTGCCTTACCAACATTCTCCGATTCTCAATAGAGCACTACAGAATAAGATTAGAAATCTACACTTGTCCGGCTTGTCCTGTATGTTGAAGGAGAGATGCTGTTTAGATCTAACAAGGAAGCAAAAACAAAGCAAATGCAAATGATCACATATCCATGATGTGAATGTCCATAAGGAATTAGCATTTGATTAAACTGACTGCCTCAACCTCCACATCATTTAAAAGTGTTCACCAAGCTCACATAATGGCTTATATTATTGTATTTGATACTCCATGAACATTTCCTAAAGGAATCATATCATTATACCTCATTGTCTTCTTTTATTTCTCTACCTTCTATTTTCCCACTGCTACTTGGTATTTGATTTTCATGGTCATCTGTTGTTTTGGGGAGAATTCTGAGCGCTTTGCAGAATGATGCACTTAAGTTATTTTGATCATGTGGGGTAGTAGCAGAAGCTCAGAAAGGAATAATCAGAAAATTGGTTTTGTGGGTGGCAAGATGTGTTGAACATGGCATGTTAATATTTCAATATTTTCACAGGTTTGTGACCTTTATGCCATTGATGATCCCTCTAATGTAGCAAACTGAAACTCATCCATGCCTGCCTCTTTGAACCCTCTCCTCCATTGTATTACAACTCTGCCATGGGCTCTTCAGAAGTGAAAAAGGGACTCTGGCTGGTGGCTGATGGCCATTTAACTGGATAGGCAGTATGGTACAGAGGAAAGAGCACCAGCTCGGAAGTTAAAGGAAGTGGATTCAAATTCTAAATCAAATTCTATGTGACCTTGAGTGTATCATTTAAACTCCCTGGTCTTCAATTTCCTCATCCATAAAATGAGTGGGCTAAATTAGAAGCCTCAGATAGCCCTTTCCCATATATGTGGAGTTATAGTGTTTTCTAAGTTAGAATAACCAACAGATTTTTCACTATTAAATTAGTCTACTGGCAATTAGCTTATCTGGAGTTTGCTAGGTGAGTCCTTATAATGTCTCTTGTTAATGTTACATTCAAAGCCATTCCAGCAAGGCAGAAGTTTCAAGAGTTTAGGATCGACTTGCATAGCCTTTGAAGTCCCAGAGTGATAAGCCTGACACAAGGAGGCACTGCAGTAGAATACTTGTGAAATTTGTAAGTTAGAATTGAGACCCAAGTACCTACTGATAGATTTGTCATCTATTTGAAAAGGGTGTGTGTTGTTGTCAATACCAGAGGTACTAAAGATAATAAAAATCTGCCCTTAATGGACCATTACCCAAGGATTGCAAAAGCATATGAACAAGTCAATTTGTGTATAGGCACAAATTTGACTGACCTTACTGTCAAATCATATATTCTGCATAAGAAAATCAACGAGTTGACAACCAAGAGCTAACCTGGAAAATATAGTTCGTTCAGATTACTGTCATTCGGAATATTCAATATACATATATATATAACATATATAATATATATATTATATATATATATACTATTTTAAAAGAGAGAAGACCATGAATAGGATATATTAATGATGTAGGACATTGAATCCTATTGATCTTCATATTTGATGTGTGTGTGTGTGTGTGTGTGTGTGTGTGTGCATGTGTGTGAGTGTGGATGGATGTGTGTGGTGTGTGTGGTTGGAGTAAAGGGAGGCTAGAAAGGGCTTATATTAAATATACTTTAAGAAACCAGACCTTTATCTTTGATGTAGTCAATGGCACTAATTCATGATGTGCCTATGTGCTTAAATGAACAATGGAAACGCAAGGATGGCAAAATCAGCAATCTTCTTGTGGATACTCTGGGAAATTCCTTAAAGAAAAGGAAGATGCAGTCTGCTATAAGAGGAATTGAAGAGTAAGATACCTCAAGTAGCTGGTGAAAAGAAAGGAAAAAAGATACAAGTCAGATTTGGGGGGGGGGGAAGGAAAACTGAGGTTGCCTGAAGAATTTGATTGGCTAATAAAAGTATGGCTAGACATATAATTATTAGAATGCAAAATACTAAACCTTTTTTTCCCCTTTCTTTCTTTTTGCTATGACTCCTCAACTTAAATTAAAAAGCTATTAACTGATGGGCACAAAAAGGGACTCTTCCAATGTATTGTTTGAATATTTATATAATACAGTTTAAAAGTATTTACCACATATATAAAGAATGAAAAAATTTAATCAAATGGAACAATATTTTCACCCATTGTAATTTTTTTAAATTTTTTTTGTAAGTCTCCTGTTATAATCTGCTTGACATTTCTGCTTGATACCTGAAAGCTTTCCAGCTATATGCTAAATATATCCACCCAAGTATCCTTTCAGCACTTTAAAGTCAGCATGTCCAAACCTAAACTCTTTAATGTCTGCCCTAATCCTTCTGCTCCTCTCAATTTACTTATGGTAGAGAAAAAACCTCAGAGTCATTCCACCTCTTGGGCAAGTCTCTGGACTCCTCTGGATCCCAATACACTCACTTGTAAAATGAAAAAAAAAAATAACTAGATGGTATCTAAGGACCTTTCTAGTTCTAAATCTTTGGTTTTATTTATTTATTTTTTTTTATTTTTAGGGAGTTGGGATTCAGTGACTTGTCCAGAGTCACATAGCTAGTAAGTGTCAAGTGTTTGGTCTGAGACTGGCTTTGAACTCAGGTCCTCCTGACTCCAGGGCCGGTGCTCTATCCACTGTGCCACCTAGCTGCCCAATAAATTTTTAATTTTTGACTCTTCCTTTCTCCTCACCCCATCCAATCAATTATCAAGTCCTGTTAATGTGACCTCTTTAATATCTGTTGACCATATCCCTTCTTTGATCTCACTGCCACCTTCTCCTGCATTACTACAATGGCCTCCAAATTACTTTTCCCAATTCTCCAATGCATTTTTCCAACAGCTTTCAATATGATCTTCCTAGTAAAAAGATCTAACCACTATCTTACATAAAAATATTCTCTACCATTGCTGAGCTAAAATACAAGCTATTCTACCTGTCATTTAAGGCCTTCCATCTGACACTAACCTACCTTTTCAGAAGAAAGCATCTTGAGAGCAGGCACAATCTTATTTTCTTATATGTAATCCTAAATGCCACATATAATGCCTGGAAAATAAGTAGAAAATAAATATTTGATGACTGATCAATTTGTAGTCCTTAGAAAACTAAACTACTATTCAATCCTCAGTCTTGCCATCACTCTTCCACCTCCATGAATTTGTATAGACTATTCCCTCAAGCTTGAAACACAATCTTTCATCTCCTATTGAAAGTCTTCTTTTTCCACTATCAAATTATGTATTTATTGAGGACGAGGACTACACTATTTTTCATTTTTGTATCCTTAGTGCCTGACATAGCGTCTTGAATAAAGTATTTGATAAACATTTGTTGAAACAAATTTAATTGAAATCCCTTGTTCATAGTATCTGGGGGCTCCTACCCATCACATTCCAATTATTCAGACATAGACTTCTAGAAAATCACTGTTTGAAATCCCAATGAAATGTTGTTTTCCAAAAGTACTTATTTGTTTTGCAAGTACATTCTTCACTGAACTGATCAGTACATGAAAATGTAATGTGATGTACTTTTTTTAAAAAAGTAAAAACCATGGAAAGACAAAAGGGAAACCTAATTATGGTCAGAAACCCATGTGTACTTGGCAAGTACCTGCTCATTAAAACAAAGTCAATAATACTTATAAGGAACGTAACTTACTGTGCTTGTTAGCCTGTTCCTATACCTGATTTCTCACTTGGAGAAATGAGGTCCCTTACTAAAGCCTGTTACTCCCATCTCCTATCCCTCAGACTTCTGCAGAGGGGGTCCAGTATCAGCAGTAGTGAATTTAAAGCTATGAAATACTGTAATTGTCTCTGCATGCAATCATGCCTATGAAATAGTTTTTACTGATTTGCCTTAAAATAGTCAGTAATAACTGAAAAACCCCTCCATTTGAGGAAGTCCCTCTGAAATCCATAATGAGCACTTGCAGTTGGTTGCCTCAGTGTTGGATCTGATGCCTATCTCAAAAAGTAATTTTAAATTCCAATACTTTTCCCTGACCTACCCCTCCCTATTCATCACCTTTGGAAACATCCATAGCCATTGCATGTATACTGAGAGGCAGCTGAGTGAGGAGATAAAGAGCTAGATTTAGAGCCAAGAACACCCAGGTTCAAATTCTGTCTGACACTTACTAGCTGAGTGATAATATAGAGACAGGGGATTTCATTTCAATTGGGAACTTCCCTAGGAGCAAACTACTTTGACCATTGTAGGACAATATTTTCTAGATAATTTACAGTCATAGAGGGTTTCCTAAAGCATTCAGAGGTTAATTATTTATCTGGGTCATACAGCCAGTCAGAGATAGGAGGCTGAAACTCAAGTGTTCCTGGATCTGAAGCCAGGTGTCTTAGCCTCAGTTTCCTCATCTGTAAAATGGGAATAATAATAGCATTTTACCTCACAGGATTGATGGGAGGATCACGAAATGAAATACATGAAATAATGCAGGTAAAATACTTTCAAACTTTAAAGAGATACATAATTGTGAGCCATTTTTTTTAAATGGATAACACCACACCATGATGATACATATTAAGTCATCCATTGTCTAGGACCCCAGAGAATAGGAAACCAATCACTTGGGAAATCCCTCTACACTACAAGTCATAGTCTTTGTCTCATCAAGCTGCCCTGGAGGATAGGAGATAAAGGATCTAGATGTCATATTTTTGACTAGGATAAGAGGTAGTTCTATTATCTCCAAGACCTAGAAAAAGCATGTGGGCAGTGAGACATGACTGCATCTTCTTCAACTTTGGAACCCAAAGCATTCTTTTCTTTGAACTCCTTTTCCCTTGCTCCTATTCCCTGGGCATCTCATTTTAAGTCTCATATAAGTTAAAGCACGTCTGTTTAAAAGTCTATTGTTCTATGCAGCATTGCTTGATTTCTTTTGTGAAAGCCTCCTCTAAGACCCTAAACTGCAATTATGCAATTATGGACTTAACAAGCTATAGCCAACCTACTGTGTACACTATGTACATACATACCTCTCTCTCTCTCTCTCTCTCTCTCTCTCTCTCTCTCTCTCTCTCTCGTCCTTCTTTCTCATTCCTTACCCTTATGCATGTGTGCATGTGTGTGTGCATTTGTATCACCTCTGCCCTCAATGAACTTAAGTTCTAATCCTAAGGGGGAAGAGGAGACAATATATATGCTTACCCCTCCATCACCATTACAATACCCAATGCTTGTGGACAAGGAATGTTTTTGCTTTCTCTTTGTATCACCAGTACCTAACACCATGAGGGCATGTAGTATCTAATAAACAGATAAGTACTTGTTGACTGATTAATAATAGGCCATTTAAAAAAGTTAGAATCATTGAAAAAGGTTATAAATGTATATAATGTGTACCCTGAAATTGAAAAATTCAATCATGTTAAGCTCACCAAAGAATTTGATCATTTTAATTTTTCCACCTCCTTTCCCAGATTCTTCATGTTCTCTCTGCTGTGACTTAACTGGTCAAAGTTACATAACTGTTCAACAGGTGTGGAAAACCCCAATGGGGCAGCTTTTTGTACAGAGCAGTGATGAACCACATTAATATAATGTATAAACTTTAGCATGGCTCAGTTGCTTCCTAATCTCTATAATCTCTTTGGAAGCCCAAAGAAGAATCTGAGAATGACAATGCCAGGGTGGGAAGAGACTTGGGAGGGCTTGTAGTTTAATTGATCCTCAAATAAAAATCCTCTCTACAACAGATCATGCATGTGATCACCCAGCCTTGTTTGAAGGCCTCCAGTAAGACCTCCCAAGAGTAGCCCACAGAACAATGAAATAACTCATTGTCAGGAAATGCAATCCTTACAGTAAACCCAAACTTGAGTGTTCGTCAAGAACACATTTGATTAGATGAGCATTTGTCTTTGAAAAGTGATTTTTGCTGTTATTGTTACTCTTCTCTATAGAGTTGCTATAAAACAAAATAAAACAAACATACAAAAACCAAAAACCTGTGCCTTTTTATAACCATATTGTAATGCCAAATATGGGGGGGGGGGGTAGTCTGGTGACCCAGTTTCTTTGTCTTAGGTTGTCTCCTATCAACAATCCCTTTGACAGGAACTTCATCAAAAGTCTAAGAGAGACCTCCTTGCACAATAAAAAAGGGGCAATGTGATTATTGGAAGAAAGGAAATGCCATTCTTATTTCATTTAACGGCTCACAGGATTTTATCATTTTACCTTTACAACATAGAGTGAATGGGAAGAGAATGCTCCATTGAACTTGAAGCCAGGAAGACCTGGATTTAAATAACGCATTCTACATTATTAATTGTTTGCCACTGGATGAGTTATTGAACTTTTCTGACTTAGCAGTTCACTATGATTTAAGATCCTTTAAATCATCAATGGGTTGCAACATGTGTTGGTGGAGAAAGTGATCATATACCTCTATGTTACTTATGCTGAGGAAATCACAGGTCCTTTTTACATCCACATATTTGGTTACACTATATGTGGTCTTGTGCCTTCTATCAAATAGTAACTGAAACATATACTGATCTCCATGTGAAACTAATTTCCCTCTCTTCTTAACTCTCATATTATATTCTGCATATTTTTTCTCATTTAGAGAAAAATGAGGCAAAATGGATAAAGGGACCTTTACTCTTCTTCTAAACTATTTGACTTGATGATCACATCATCTCCCATAGATTTAATTATCATCTCTATTCTGATTATCTTCAAAACTATGTATCTATCCCAAAAATCTCTACTGACTTCTAATCTCACATCTCCAACTCTTTCAGATACCTAGAACTAGATGTCCAGGAGAAATATTAAATTCAAAACGTCCAAAACACAACTAATTGTCTTTCCCCTTAAACTCTCCTCCCCTCCTAGCTTCGCTGTTATTGCAAAGGACAGCAGGCTTGCAAACTAGGTGTCATTCTGTACTCCTCACTATCTCTCACCCAATATCTGTTCTGTAGCCAAGGTCTACTGACTTTACCTTTGTGACATATCTTGAACATTCCCCCTTTACTCTTCTGATACTGTCACTACTCTAGGGCAAGCATTTATCACCTCATGACTAGATTATTGCAATATCCTTCTGGTGGGCCTACCTACCTTAAGTTTTTCTCCTCTCTAATTCATTCTCCATTCAGCTGCCAATGTGATTTTCCTAACCTGTAAGTTCAACCGTATCACTTCTGTGCTCAATAAGTTCTAGTAATTCCCTATCACCTCCAGCACCAAATACAAAGTATTCTTTTTGACAAAGTCCATAACCTAGTTTCCCCCTCCCTTTCCAGACTTCTTACACCTTACTCACAGCCATGTGGCACTGTCTTCTTTCTTGAGTAAAACATTCTCTTTGTTCCAGGCATTTTCCCCAGCTGTCCTCCATGCCTGGAATATTCTCCCTCCTCATATTTGTCTACCGGCTTCCTTTTAAGTCCCAACTAAAATCTCATCTTCAAGAGTAGAAATGTCAAACTCTTGACTTGAGTCTCACGCTCCAGCAAAATTCCTGAAAGCAACAGAAATCAGATTAAAATGAAACTGTGAAATATTAAAAAAAATAAAATATAGTAATAGATAATAATAGATAATGTTAATTACTGGTTTTCTAAGTCAATAGGTAGCCCTAAGGGATCCATTTCTATTTTATTTGACACCGCTGCTCTACATGATGCCTAATCTTCTTAATTCTAATGCCTTTCCAAAATTATTTCCTCTATACCCTGCATATCACTTGTTTTTAACATATTATTTGCTTGTCTTCTCCATTAGATTGTTAACTCCTCGAGTGCAAGACTATCTTTTAACTCTTTTGGAATCCCAGCACTTAGCACAATATCTGGCACATAGAGAGCACTTAATAAAATTTTATTCACTGACTGCTGGACTTTGAATCAAGAATACTAGGTTTGATTTCTGCCTCTGAGCCTTATTTGCTATGGAGCCCTGGGAAAGTCTCTCTTAGCCTCAGTTTTCTATAATTCTCTCCAAACATCTATATGCATTATAGATGTTTCCTCCAAAGAAAAACGAGATAATAACACACTTACATAAGCTATTGAGGTGAGCCTCAAATGAACTAACATCCATAGAGAGCTTTTGAAAACGTATGTCCTTATGTCAGCTATTATGTGCTTATCCTATCCTACTTTATGTCACATTTATGAATGTCTTGTTTCCCTTTCTGGAAATTCTTTGTAAACCTTAGGACAAATCCTACATACTGGGAGGCATTCTTATTTTTGCTAGCCTGTTGCTCCTGTGACAGGAGGAAACATTTTATTTTAGTGACAAACTTTGAGGACTTCCTACCTAAAAGACAGGCATCTTCTTGTGTTAATAAGTTTTTCATAATTTAAAAGGATATGGGAAAATTGTTGATTGGTCTTCCATAAATCCGAAGTAGATTAAAGTGAGGAAAAACTCAAAAGAATGAAGTGTTCCTACTTTGGCCCCTTGACTTTACTATTTCCCTGGAAGAAAAAAAAAATAAAACCTATTTTAGTTCTCATTGAAATTCAGACATTCTCCTTCTTACACTTGACACAAGATTCTTTCAGAGTATTCTTTGTGGTACATATATTTTATTACTTAACTGGAAATATATGAGTTTTAAAGTCATCTGAAAATGTCAGGTTTGAAGAATTCCATTTCAAAACTTGAAATGCAATACAATTCAACTCTCCATCTTGAATCTTGGAAGAAATATTACAATTGAAAATAAATATAAGTTAATTTTAATGTTCTAAACAATAGATTTCACACACTTATACATGTTATATGTTTGCTTCATTTTTTCAAATGCTCATATTTTGCTAATCTCTCCATTGTTACAGATTGCAACCCTCCTATATCTGGGAAGAAATTAAGTTTCTATGAAAAAAGAAAGAAGAAAAGAAAGAAAAATAAGGAAGGAAAAAGAGGAGGAGGAGGAGGAAAAGGAGGGGAAAAAGGAGGAGAAGGAGGAAGGAAAGAAGGAAGGAAGGAAGGAGGGAAGAAAGGAAGGAAGGAAGGAAGGAAGGAAGGAAGAAAGAAAGGAAGGAAGGAAGGAAGGAAGGAAGGAAAGAAGGAAGTAAGGAAGGAAGGAAGGAAGGAAGGAAGGAAGGAAGGAAGGAAGGAAGGAA